>NW_028233341.1:0-1200000 GCF_057557595.1 Rhyacophila brunnea
AAAATATTCGGTTATCTATAAACCATATTGTAAACAAATGTTTTCTGTAGTTTTGTAATCATAAAGTCTTGCCAGTGTCAAAAGACGAAAAATTCGCAAAAATCTCTACACCGATCTATTATTTCTGCCTTCTTTATCATTATAATTAGCAATTTCAATATGAAATACGATTTACGCAAAATACTGATAAATATGCTCAAAAAAATGCAAATATCCACAAAAAATTACAACCCAGATATTTTGCTTTTATACCATGCGTGAAAATTTTTATAGATTTCTGTATGGCATTTTTTATTGCATCAGATGTTTTGATAAATGTTTGGATGTGTGCTAAAATATTTAACTGACACAATTTAAAGTTAAAACCTCTTCTTGTGTGTATGCTGTTTATGTGAATTCTATAAAATTTTATTTTTACTTGAATGAGTTGTGTATTTAGGGTTTTTTTTATTGCGTTGTTATGAAAAATCGACTTTTTGTAATATGCATATAATTTTCTTATAATAGGTGTCTTTTGCTTATATAAAACGAACGATAATTACAAATATTTTTCTATACTTCAATAAAAGTATCCAAATATTGTTTTAAATAAAACATGATGTTTTAAAATAAATCAAGAATTTTTAAAAGGTGTTTTATTGGAACAACTTCATTTACACGGCTCGTTTTATACGCAACCCGTAGTTCATACGTACTAAAGAAGTATTCTTACCATATCACAAAGAAACGAAAATGTTTATAGCAAGTCTGTCTGTGTTTTTTGTTCTAATTCATTTTAAAATAAATCCTGAAGTAATGTAAAATTTAGCTTCGATGATTTCTGCGTAGAAAATACTATCATGCCCGAGAAAATTTAGTAAGCTTGATTTTATTCAAGATATAAGTGTTTGTTATATTATATAATACTAAAAAAAAATTTATAAAGTTGTACTGCTTCGAATGCGTGCAACTAAGTTTTTACTCATATAAAATGTATATTATATGTCGCAGATAAATTTATGCCAATAGGAAAATGAAATCTTATTTGATGTGCCTAACATACGTTTTATTCTTTTCTAGCGCATTTGACATAAATATGCAACTTTTTAGAGAAAAAATAGTTTCTAGACATTTAAGAACGTTCTATAAAAAATACACATATTTATGTTATTTTACATATAATGGAACTAGTTTGCTTTTTTTTCAGCGTATTTTTAATAAACGTTTAAATAGGAAGCTATATATTTTGTGTAATATACAATAAAAAATGGCTTTTGCAGATACTTTTAGCAGATATTTTGTATATTATGCATATAAAATGTTATTAATTAATATATAAACGCTAAACCACGTATCAAAGGTCTGTAAGCAAGCGTAAAAAAGGTTGAAAGATATAAGAGCGCTAAATTGCTGTAAATCTATTGTATTTTTATATGGTTTAAAATATTCTAAGAATAAGAAACTTGCCATTATATCATCAGATTCTATAAAATTTGTATAAAATAATGCTTCTTATCCGTTTAATAAAAAACAAAGATTGCTAAAACCTTGTCTTATTTTTTGTTTAAGAAAATGAAACTGTCAAACATAAATATTTTTACGCGCTAGTACAATTTTTAACAAATAAAATACATTATTACGTATATATTTATGCAAAAAAAATTAATTTTTATAGTTGCAAAAATTACAGAGTGTAGTAGCTTTTTTACTAAATAGTAGTCGTGTATATTTTTTTAGTTACATATATTGGTTTTTTTTTGCTAGTGATATAAATTGTATTATAACAAGAACCTGTTTAAAAGTTTAAAAATATTCTATACAAATGATAATCAGATACATTGTCTTCACGTTTATATAAAATACCTTTTCGCACTATTCAAATATGGACACGATAAGTAACGCTACAAAATATGTATCTATAGTTAATATATATGGACATATTTAACTATTTCATTTTCTACGTAAAACAAATTTTAAAAGTATATATAGTATGATAAAAAATTTTTAGAGATTAGCTGGGTAAGTTTATTCTATCTTCTAATGCTGGAAATTTACATATCTACGTATATATTATGTTAAAATTACAAGATATTCGAAAATTATCAGCATTTGGTAATTTAACCTTTGCAAAATTTATTGTAAAAGCAAGCAAATATCGACTTCAAACATGAATCATTACATAATTTTTGCTGTTGCATGCCTTTGATTATGGCTTTTTATAATTGGATATAAAACGCAAAAAAATTAGTAGAGCAAAATACACCATACTTATATTATTTCAAAAAATACTTCTTAATAATATATAAATATTTTCACATACAGTAATAAAATATTGTTTATATTTGACACAAAATACACGAAACAATAAAGAATTTTTGCGTTTTTATATACAAATTTTTCTTTTTGGATTATGTAAGAAGTAAGAATTTCATGTATATGTGGTTTATTTTAAAATGATTCACGTCACTGAAAAAAATCTTTTATGATGCAATATATCAAATATATATAACAGTATAATTAAGATTTATACACAAATTTTTTAACATTTTTTTATAGTTTTGTATATGTATAAAATTTCTATGAAGAAAATATTTGATTGACAGTTCAAATTTATAGCATATTATATATTTGGTCTTTATTAAATTATATTATATTACGAGTAATATCTTAAAATTTATGTCTTTTATAACATTTTCTTTTGCTTCTAACAAATTGTATATTTGGCGTGTGATTTAAAAAAACAGCCAATACAAGTTCCAAATAACGTCATTTGTACGCATAATGGCAGTTTTATATAACAGATATACAACACTAAATATATATACTAACATAAACTTTTTTTTACATATACCATTCTTACCTAACTAGAAAAATTCATAATAATTATTTTAATTTAAAATTTTAACTTGAATAGCATATTTTATATAAAGTAAGAATTCGATTCGAATTATGTATTCGCAGTCTTAGATGTAAATTTATCTTACATATACTGTCGATAGTTATAAAAATTCCCAGCAAAGAATCAATATCATGCACAAATTAAGTCCTCTGTACAAAAAATGAGTGAAAAGGTATGTTTGGTAAAAGTGGCAAGATGTGTGTTTTAATCTTCGTATAATATGATAGCTTTTATCGTAAGACTTAAATATTCTTTTTTGTAGTAAAGCATCAAAACTTTATATGAATATTTAAACTAATAAAAAAACCTAAATATTATATGTATGTAAAAAATTTATTTAAAATATGTTATTTAAGATACCATGTATATTGCACATATTTTACTTTGTTATTTTTTATTTTAGAGAACATCTTTTACAATATTTTTATTTTTGTATCCATAGTTTTTAAATGATTTATGGTCTTCAGATGTAAAAAACGCTCAGTAAAATAAAATATATGATGTCTAAATACTTTACTGCAAAAACACATACTGACTATACATAATATCTGCAACTCACATGTAAAAAACTTACATATAAGACAAAATTGTGTATATGTGGACTTCTAAAAAAAAGTTTCTATAAATATGAATATTTTTAGAAATCATCTTTTTGTATATTCTTATAGTTTTTATAATTATTTTTAATCGTTCTAACTCAAATACTGTCATTCACTGTCAAATTAAGTAAATTTTTAACAGTTTGTAGCTGCAATTCTTGAATATTTTGCAGTTGAAATATAAATAAACGATAAATATTTATGCCAATAATTTTGCATATGTTTCATATAAAACAATTCAACACAAAATTTTTGGTATAATATCAGATATTGAGATAACCACATTATGATTTAAATATTGTAATTTGTTGATGTTCTGCGTCTTTAGTACAGAATTGCTCGACAGTAATTATATAATATGTGCATTTTTTATGATAAAGATTTGAAATTTTTATAAAAATCAATTCTTGTATTTACGAATGCAATAGGAAACGAATTTTTATAATTCAACACTCATATTTAATGGTCATCTTTTATAAGAATAATACAGATTTTATAAGACTTCTCATACAAAAAATAGTTATAAAATGTTTATCTGTAATCTATAATCATATAAATATATATTATTATAAAAATCTTTTTTTATACAATTTTTAATAATCTTGAATATTTTCGAATTTCCGTTCTTTCAAGTACTTCATTTTATAGTTAGAAAAGGAAACTATACGTCAAATATCAAATTAAAAACTTGCGTTTATGTGTAAGTTTATTATGAAAAACAATTTTAGCTGGATAAAAATTTCTAAAAATAATAAATGTGCATAAATTAGAAAACAAACTGTGTATATATTGATACATTATATAACGGTATTTCTAGTAACTGCAGCTTTTTTTCATGTAATACTTATTGCCTCTTGAAAGTTCACAACATGTGATTATGTTTCTGGTCTAATAAATATAGCACAGCAATATACAGAATATTGTAAGAAGAATGCTATGCTTGTACTTTCCCCTAACTTATTTGAAGCTATTTATCGCACTTTTCAGCGATTAGAAGTTTTTACCAGACTACTGAATAGTTTTAATAGTAAAACATTTTCCAACATTCATAGAAAAAATAAAAAAAGAAGTAGCATAAATATAAATAAACATCTTGAAAAAAAGTATTAAGATTGTCTAACAAATTTATACAGAGTTATTCAATAAGTTAAAAGTATTCATGGAGCGATGGAGAAATTATAAAAAAGATATTGCAACCTAATAATCCTCATATTAAACAAATTGAAAATATTGAAAAAAAGAAATCACAGTTTCTGTGTAATAAAGAATCAGGTAAGCCTACATCCGTTAATAGTAGTACAGAGACGAAAATTCTTATAGTGAGGCCATTTATATTTTATAAACATAATTAAAATCAAATGTGTGTATTGAGTTTTTAACTTGTGTCTTTTACAATCTTTAAAATAAAATTTAACTTCTGTTTTCTAATAATTCATGTTAATCTTTTTTCACAGTGCAACTTTTTTATATTATAACAAGGGTAAAGGGTAAAATCATACATGATTGCTTTGAAAATCATTTAAGTATATATTGTGGTATATTTTTATGTAATTTATACAAATATTCAGTGAGTATGAAAATTATTTTGGACATGTTTCTTCAAATATATACAAGACCAAATTTATATTAAATCGTATATTATATATATCTAAATAATTTGTCGCAGATATTTTAGACATAGGCATGAGAATATCTTTTTGAAATCATCGCAAAATCTTCTAAAATATATAAATCTAAATGCATCGACTAATCTTTTAATGTTCTTGCTGTCAGAATTGTACCCATATCTCTACATCTAAAATATAATATTATGTTTTAAAAAGCATTCTTATGCATCAATATGAGCAAGATTGCATTTTTTATATTTAAACCATCTAAAGTTCTAGATATAATCCGCAAAAATATCTTCAAAGATTTTTTTAAAGCAGAAAATTTTACATTCTCCACAATAGAGTACAAGTTTCTATATATGCGATTGTATTTGAAACATTATTTTATATGCGTGATCGAGTTTTTTGATAGCATTATTTACTGCATAATAATAAATATTTCTTTTCTATCTAAAAACTGAAAAAATACACTTTTGATCGCAAATTTTTTTTAATTGGCTTATCTCGACATGAATCCTTTTTTACAATGATTTAGTATATATAAATTAGACTGTGGTCAAAGTCATACGAGTTGATCATAATAAAGAAATAAAATAACATTAAATCTATGTGAAAGCATGATTAGAAAGTAATTAGATAATTAAAGCAAAAATTTAGATAAAATGTATCATATATAAACAAAACATTATAATTTACAGCTTAAAATTACAACCAGACAAACCGTATAAAAAAAAATTTAGTAAAATTTGCATTGTTTGTTATTTAAATTTGTATTTTTTTGGGACTATTTACCTTGAATGATATCTTACAAAATGCTGGATTCCTATTCTCTACAATTAAAAAATAGTAAATATATTCATCGCAATAAAATAATTTTTTTTTTATTCAAATGTAATTTAAGGCATTAATAAACACGAGAATTTATATGTATGTATTTTTTATCTTTTATAAGCATAAATACTTTTCACATTAATTTTACGGGATATATTTATAGTGATCAACAATATAAAACTCATTATCTTACATAGCTTAATGTCCTTATGGTTTTGAAAACAAAAAAAGAAAGGAATTTACATACGTATAATAATTATTTTTATTTTATAGACATTATTTTGTATAAATCGGATTTTTATGGTTAAATTGCGTTCATTTAGAATTTTTCTATTGAATTGTTTTATTTTACAATATCAATAATTTAAACATATCTTTGAATAATTTATATATTTAATAAACATGTTCTATCTATTTTAATTTTGTAAATAATTATTAAATAGAAATAAATAGTTTTTAATATATTATTTCTCTTGTCATTAAGATCACAAAAATATCTAGCATTTAAGAAATTTTTGCTCCCAGAATCGTGAAAATAGTATATTTAATGTTAGAAAAATTATAACGATTTACTGAACGTTCTTACGCATGATTTTGAGCATAAAATTTTGATTACTATAATTACATTGCAAATATTATAGACTATTCTTCGTAAATATTGATGAACCTCTGTGAATATTATAGTGATGAAATAACTAGATTTTACTAAAATTTTCAAATGCTTTTTTTTGGAAATTTAGTCATATCATATTATATAGTAGATTCTAGAGAAAAATGCTTACATATAGAGTTATTGCAAAAAAATATTTTAAAAAAAACTAATTGTTACAAAAAAGTTATATACTTGCTGTATTGTTTATTCAGGCTATGAAAGCGAAAAAAATTAAAGTCCTATGTATTAGTTCTACACAATTTAAAATTGCAGTAATAAAACACATGTTCTAATTCACAGATTAGTAGGAGTAATTTTTTATCTTGAAAATTTTTTTCATGGGAAATTTGGATGGTAAAGGGTAAAAAAATCTTGTTGTTGCCTAAAAAAAGTTTTATTATATACATGAATGCCATCGCATCTAACCTAATAGAATATCTACATAACAAATAAATAACAAAATTTATTCCTTGCAAAATAAAAAAACATAAAGAAATGTTTTTTGTATTCGAAGTTTTCAGAATTAAAGGAAAAAAACAATTAAAATCGAACTTATTGGTAGAAAAATTTGACGTGATATAAAAAAAATATTATACAAGGTACTAGAAATTACAGCTACGATTTTTTCACATAATTTTCCTAAATAGTATCGCTATAAATCTGTTTTTTTAATGATTTTTTACTGAAATTGTGCATAATTTCTACGTTAAATGACATCGTATCTAACAAAACCTGTTTAAGTGTTTAGTATCCTTGAATATCGATAATCTTGAAAAATAAAATAAAAACGGATAACAAACTTCACACGTTTAGAGCAATATGTTAAGAATAAAAGCATTCAACATATGAATTACATTTTCATTGGGTTTTTGTTTTAGAAATTATTTTAAATATTAACTTTAAATATCATCAAAAATTGTGACTCTAAAAAACGTAAAGGATCTATAATTACAATAAAAACTATATCTAACATTAAAAACGCACAAAAAATAGCCTAATTACAATGAAAGTAATTTTTTTAAAACTTTTTTATGCTAACATGTTTATAACTTTTTATCAATTATAGATTCAATGACATAGTTAGCTTCTATATTGATTAGATACACTTGATGTATTTGATAACTTTCTCGATGTTTTTTTAATGACTGCTTTTATAATATAAATGAGTTAGGTAAAATTTAAGCAAAATGTATAAGCTTACATGTATGCACATAGTCGACCGGGATATAAAACTTGTAAATTATTTTGTTCGACATTTTGCGACGCCGCCATTTGCTTTATCATTAAGTCATCGTATATAGTTGCTATTTGTTTATCATTGATATAAAGAACTAAGTATAAGCATTACGTGCATTTTTTTTCTTTTACAACTTTTGTAAGGTGTTAAACACTAGGTTTTTCTGTTTCAGCGAATCATTATATATTTTCTTTTAAGTTATATGTACGTTTGATGTCTGTTCGTCTGAATTATATCAGTTTTTTAGGTACGAAAATTTCAATCCGAATTTTTTTTTACGCGGATCTCTTGTACTTTATGTTATTGATTTTTTTGTTTGTTATAAATTTTCACCCAATAGAAAACTTTAAAATTACAAAACCCTATGATTTCATTGTGCCGATGCGTGTTAAAATGTCTATATTTTCTACATCCTGTTAGGGTTGTCTATCGTTATAATGAGCTTCGTTTCAATGCGAACGTTTTATCCACACAAATAAGTCAACAATTTCCGTTTTGAATATGACAGAATATCATTTCTGCATTTGTAATTTTGTTGCCAATTTTTACATCTAAAATTGAAAAATAATATGAACCATGTCATGATTATTCGCTATGTTAATTACTTTGGCATTTTTTTCTAAATACACAATAGGCTTACTTTCTGCTTTCTCGGGGTGACTTGAAAATGTATTATCGAAATTATAAACATTACATAGATAGTCTTAAATTATTGGCGATGTTTCTTATGAATTTATCATTTTTGAATATTGATGATTTTTTCGGTATACTGTTTTAATAAATTCCACGTATATTTTTTTAGCTGTAAGATGATTTTATGGCGCGTTCTTTCTGTACTATTATGCCTTAGTATTAGTTTTTTAAACCTTATCATCAATCTATGTATAATAAAAGGAAGAACGTAAAGGGATAATTCGTAAGAAATATGTCTTAACTTATTTTTAAGCTAAATTTATTTTACTAGGATATAAACAAATAAGTCTATATCTACAATTTATGGGTGATTTTGAATTCTTCTTATGATATATATAAAATCCCCTGCATTTAGTTAAGTCTAAGATAAATCATCTTCGATTGTGTATTTGTCTGAAATAAAAAAATAAGTTGTCATTTTGACATTCGACTTGCCATTCTTTATTACACCAAGATACTAATAAGCTGCTAGTCGTCTAATCAATTTTACTACATATCCGTTAATTTATGGCATATGACTGACTTAGTTTTGTTATTATCAAGCGCTACAAAGCTCCAAAAGTTGAAGATTTTATCTGTCATAGATTTCATTTTTAATTGTGTTTTAGTAATAATATATGGGATACTTATGACAGTATATGATTTTTTGTATAGGAGATTGCATCATTTATTGCGCAGATTGCTAGGATAAATTTATGCAGCTTTCTGCCGTGTGGATATACACAAAAGACGAAAACCACTGGAAGCACCTTCTTCTAATATTATCCTTTATATATCTTTTATATTCTATTTTTTCATATTTAAATACAAGAAATTTTCACTTGTTCGTATAATTTTTTAATATCTGATGTATTATATAAGTATAAGTTTGAATCTTATTATCTCTAGGCTGGTTAATATGTTATATAATGCCAAAGGCTTTTTTGAATAGAATTAATACAGTAAATAGATTCTTATCCTAATCTTTCTGCAATTTCAATATCAAAAAAAGGTTTTTTGCATAAAAAAACTGGTGTTATATCGTTCACGTTTCTTGTGAAGATATTCTCCGTTTCTAAACTTCATTTTTCATGGTATAAGTAAACACTTTTTTTCCGTACTTATATAAAATCAAAATACACATGGCAGGAAAGAACAATTCCCTATTTTATAGTGTTAGAAAGTAAAGGGTATGTTTTTCAGAAATAATATATTCTTGCAATCTATCTATATGAACATTAATTTCATAAAGGTTGGTTCTTTGAATTTATAAAGTTTTGGCATTTTCTATATAATAAATATAGATTCAATCTTGATCAAATAGCCGCGAATTAAGAAGTTATTTTAATATACTATATAATCCTATCTCTGTTTTTAAGATTTGCATAAAATGGGCAAAGCTAGTCGCTTAAAAGATTATAGTTGTGATATATTATATTTTGCATCCACATTTTTGTCTGAAACTTATCGATTTGTTTATTTGAAATTTTGATTTTATAGTATAAATACAGTCAGTCCCTTAAAAACAATAGCTTATTAAGCTAGAAGAAGTTAAGTGTTCATTAATGTCACATCTTTAATTTTGGTCTTATCTGTATTTTTCTTCAATACTCTTACAGTTTCTGTAACCTAATTGACAATTTTATAAGATGCTCATCTATGTCTAGGATCATTTGTCTTGATCGCATAGTTATTCTTGGATTTAGATTTTCCTTTACCTTTAAATCACTGCAACTTTTGCAAACAATTTAAGTTGTTCTTTATATATTTCTGAAAGCTTAATTTTATCAATTTTTTCTTTAATATTTAGTTGTCTTTTTTCTGTTTTCTTGTGAGGCGTTTGTAGGTCTGTTGTGCGGTTTGCAGCAAAATAAAAATTTACATATTCTTAGGGTTTTGTGTAAATGTGAATTTATATTTTATCTTATGAATATTTTTGACAATATTAGAGTCAACTTTGTAATATGAAATTTTTCTTGTATTAGAAATTCAGAAATAATTGCCTTTTTTGTGCCAATATACAATATGCACTATATTCTTCCTACATCATTTGACTCTTCTTTACCTTATAATTCCAAAATGGGATGGTTCACTTGACTTTGTTCTTTCTCACTTATCAGCATTGTTTTGTTTTGCGATAAAATATTTGCAATTTTTGTCTATTAATATCATAATTAAATTATTTTCTTTTTCTGGAGGAACAAATTACATTGGAATTTTCCGTTATAATATTTATGGAGTTTCTGTAATCCGCAGCCTGGTATATGATGGATACGTATATGTGTTTCCACAATAGCATCTATAAAAATTTCATTTTATTTAGATTCTACTGACTTGAAGATGATTCTTACATTAGATGCTTTGTGTATTTTTTCAAAAATATTGATCTTTTTAAAAATGCCACCACATCCTTTTGCTCGGTAGCAGTCGCTGTTTCGCATTTTTTTCATTTGAGAATCACGGTTAATAAGATTTCTTTTTATATAATATTATGCATTATATGTTGATTTCCTATATATTTTTTTTATATTTTTAATGTTAGAAAATATTTCAAGTTAAGTATGAAGGAGTGTTTTTTGGTAATGATTTCTATAGAGAATATCAATGTTGAATTATCTGAATTAATGGCAATATAACTAAACAAATATATTTTTGATGTATTCGCAGAAATTTTCCAATTTCTTATTGAAGCTACACTAAAACTAGGCTTCCGATGCGTATGATTTATGATCACACAAACACAAAAACTTTTTTGTATTCAAAGGCAACAAAGTTTGTAATTTTTATGACCATTAATTCTGTTATTAGTTGTTACCTTAAAGACAAAGTAAGTGAGGTTGATTATTTTGATGAATCATAATATTATTATTATATTAATAAGAAATATTTCTCGAGTGTTATATATAAAAAATTACAGTAGAGCATTAAAAAAAAGCACAATTTTTTACATATTTATATCCCAACTGCGATCATTATATTTTAAAGTTAAATCTTACGACCTTTTTTATTGTTTTTTTTCGTATCATCACTATTAACAAATATTTTGATAAATTCTAATACTTGGCATAGAAATATAATATCTTGTGGAAATGTGTCACTCTTTATTTTTTGTATTGCTGGTAGAAAAATTCATGGATACAATGTAACAAATACAAAAATGTATTTTTTTTAAGTATGTATTACCTATACACGAACTCTTCTTTTTGTGCTTTAAAATTCTATAATCTGATGTAGCAAACAGCCACATCAACACATAAACTTTTATAATTAGGTGATAAAATATATTTAAGACCTTTCCACAGCTATATTTAAATGATCATCATAAAAAATACCAATATATGCAGTTTTCTTACACGTTTAAGATCATTTTGATCTTCTAAATAGACTTATATTTTAATCAACCGAAACCTTAACAGGGGTTATTTGTTTTTGTAATAATGCGAGATTAAAGTTTTGTTGCTAGAAAAAATATATTATTTATAAAAGGGAAAATTTTATGTTTAAATTTGTTTTTGAATACATTTTATTATCTAATAGATCGCATACTCTTAAAAATATTTTTCTATTGTAATACTTCAGCATCGAAGTTTTTTTGTTTATGAGCCCAAGTTTCATAAAAAGTTGATGGAAATGTATCTGATATCTTTCGGTTATTCTTGCAGCAAACATTGTTTTGTAAATATGTTTTGCTGCTGATTTATCAACTATAAACAAAGAAAAATAATGCCTTTTATGATTTTTTTCTAATTCCGAATTAATTTTTTTGTCTTATATTTCTAGATATGCTGTTTAAATTATATTCATGTTTCTTTTGATATTAATTTTAATTTTTAACATAATTTTATTTTACTTCCATTCTCTAGGACGTAATATTTTTACTATTCCATTTCTCAAAACATAAAAAATCACATAAGAAAACTTTTCAAGCTTTTTTAGTTTATAGATCGTTGTTTTTTATTTTGATCCGGTTTTTTTATGTTTAAAATTGATCATTAGGTTGATTGATGTTTTTTTGTATATATTTTAAAAAACTGGAATTTTGCATATTATTAATTTTCAAGTGTATGGTAACGCTATCTTAAACAAATACAGAAATTTGCTAAATTTACGATTTGCTTTTTAAAAATATTATTCTATATTCATAATAGATGTTTTATATATGAAAAATATCTATTTAATAGTAGAAGACCACTTTTTCTTAGCACTAAACATAGTATTTGAAACAGTTTATTTCTTTTATTTTGTATTCAATTTTTTATATGACTTATATTTTTAACAGAAATAAAAAGGGTGATAAATAAAAGAAAATAGCAAGAGAAACTATTAGCAAATCATATCAGATTTTACTCAATACGTTCTTTAGAGCATTCTTATTCAAAAAAACATATATATCAATGTTTTTTTCGATATGTTGAACATTATGAAGAATAGTTTAAATAGTATGTGTTTGTTTTATTATGATCTTGATGTGTTTATAATAAATTTTAAGTATCTTTATAATATTTTGGTTTTTAAATGTAAGTCATATTTTTACCTGTTTTTACATTTTATTTAACTAAAAATTTATGGTTCTTTTGAAAACATTCTAAAATTTTAAAAATAAATAACGCAGTTTTATGGTCATTTCAGTTGATGATAATGTACATTGACAATATATTATGTCAAAAAAATTTTAAACAACACATAAAGATTTATACTCATAGTTAAAGGTATAATGTCTCTTTTACACATAGAACAGAAAAAGCACACATACTTTAACAGCCGGTGGCAATTAGTATATAACGTATTATAAAATATATAAACGCTTTTACTATACAGATCTTTGTTTCCAAGACCAATGATTTTTCGTATACTCTCTGTACATGTTTGCTAAAAAATTTTTCGTGCGACGGTATAGATCATATGCTTTTTATAATTTACAAAATAGAGTGTATTTTTATATTTGCTTAAATTTAATTTTAAACAATTAAATTAAGTTAATGTTTTCTGCATCAATGGTTATATATACTTGAAGCATAAAAAATTTTATATATAAGTATATTTATATGTGTCTGTTACTAATATTTATGCATTCATATACATCCAGCGTCTTTTAGAATTTTTAATTCTAAATATATGTTAACCAGAATACGATGACCTCATAGAAGTATTATAGACATATGATGTTATTATTCATAAAAACTTATGCAGCTGTAAGGTTTACTATATAATTATAAAAACTCATAATTTAACTTTTCACTTTTCTTGAGTTTATTATATTGCAATTTCACAGTTTCTATTAAAAAGTCTAGTAAAAAATTCTAAATAAGCAACATCCTAGTTTTTCTTGTACTGTCTTACAACTATACTGTCCTAAAAATTACTAAAATTAAGAATTCTTTTATATGTATATTTATGCATACGTTTGTATTATTATAATCTCAGAAATATTATTTAGCTCATTTTCAATGATATTATTAACCTCTAGAACTCGCTACAATTAAATTTAGTTTTGAAGACTCTATCAAAGGCTAATCAAATAATATACAGTTATAATAGACCACGTATTTGTACACAATATAGATTTCTGCTGAAATAACTTTCTTTTTACAAAAAAAGGGATATATGCACATAATATGCTTTCAAGTTCTTTTATTTAAAGGCTTTCATGTCCGAATACATACTCATTGCAATACGGCTGTTCCAATAAAATTTATGTGTCTTATGTTAGAAAACATTCTTAAGCTTTATGAATAATTTGTGATCGTATATCCACACGACAAGTATTTTTATCATTGTAAACATGTTAAAACTACATTTTGTTCCAATTTTTACGTAAATTCTTCTTATTTCTAATATTCATTTCTTTAAGGCTGCACTCAGTATGTATTAAGCAGTATTTTTGTTATAAAAAAGGTTTATTATGGATAATTTGTGACTCTAAATTATTTTTTGTAATCCAATCTTTTTGTATGAGAGGATATAGCTCACATTTAACTTATTGCAAATTTATTGCTATAAACATCGACCATGCTGATTTTTTTGTTTCAATATAATTTCTGCATGGTTAATTTACGAATAGGTATAAATACACATATTGACATAAATATAAGTTTATATTATATTTTTTGTAATCGATTTATTCATACGCAAAAATATTTAAAATAATGATAAAAGTATACTGTGGATTTTTTATCTGTATTTATTCCTAAAAACCATGCTTTTTATTTCTACTACTGATAAAAAAAGTCTTCTATTTATTGGAAAAGTTTATACTTATTAAAGTGCAGATAAGTACAATTCATTAGTAGCAAAATATTTCATGATTTCATGTTTGTAAGCACAAATTCATTGAATTTAATTTTTAGTTATATTTTGATATGATTCAAAGCTTATAGATTATAATTTTCTTAATTATATTATAGTTTATTATTAAAAATAAAATTTAAGCCGTGCAAGTCAACAGCATAAAAAAATAACTCTTTTTGGGTTACGGCTAAACAAGATTACAATTTTTGCATACAAAAACCTTTATTTTACAACTCATCAGTATTAAATATAATTTTTTTTTGTTTTATAAATATGAGATCAAGAACTTAGCAAAAATTTCGCAATGTTTTTTACGTCACTCATATATCTTCTTTGTAAATTATCTTTTTCAAATCATATATATCATTTTTTTTCCATGATTCTGTTTCATCAGAATAAGTTATCGATTATTACGTTTATTATTCCATAATTTTGAGTACTTTATTATGCTCTGTGGTCATTTGATTCATTTAACGCGTAAAAGTAAAATTTTAAATTTACTGTACTATTTTTTGAGATTTAATAAAATGTGTTATACCGTATATTTTTATTCTTCTATATTTTTTCTTTGAATTCAAGTCACGATCATCTGAATAAAATAATTTATTCTTGGTAAACATTAAAAATTATGTTAATATTAAAATAACAAGCCATAGATTGGGTAGAAGATTTAAAAAAAAAATATTTAAATTGATGGTCAAATTACAGTAATTTTTTCATTTCGCTTGTTCATTAGTATCAAAAATATTTTTTATCATATTATTTACTCATGATTAAAATATTGTAATCTTGGTTTCGAAGTGTTGTTATTTTTTTTGATTGCTTTATAAAAAATGTATTTCTGTTTTTTTTTCAAATTATTTTATTTTTTTTAAAACCATGATATATATTTTTTTAACACGACTTGTTTATTTCATTCTTTAAATAAATTATTTATTTATAACAATAAGAATGTCATATTTCTTCGATTAATTTTTTTGTTGTTTCATAAATTAGTACGTTTTTGATAATTTTTACAGGGTATCCTTGCAAATATAATTACAAAACATAATTATATAAGCCCAAAATGTTATAGCTATATCTTTTTTTGAGAATATTGTAATGTCAAATTTTATTAATTTCTATCTTTTTGATGAGTTATCTAATATATTGTAAAAGGGATGGTGGAATATGCGCATTGTGATTGATAGAATTTGAGTCTACGAGCGTGAATTATGCTAAACAGTATTTATAAATGCATTATATATATATTCTGAATATAAAAAGAATCTTATTCTTTTATTTCATCATAATTCTAGTATTTTTTAATTATTATGCAAAATCGATTTGCTGTTTAAAATGAATCTATCACCTAGAAATTTGTATGTTTTTATAATCATCTTTTGTATTAATCAATATTGGAGCGTGATTTATGGTAGTAATTTTATCTTTGATGTTTCTATATCTTTTGTGTCAGAATAAAATTTTTGTAGCGAATTCGCGTTTACATATATGTGTTTTTTCAATTATCTTTTTTAAGACTTTTCTCTTTAAAATCTTTTCTGCATGATGATTTTTTCTGTTTAAACTAGAGTATTAACAAAAATGTCCTCATATTCACTTATTTATGAGTCTTACATCTGTGTTTTCCTATATATTACAGTCGAAACAACTAGCCTAAATAAGGTAGTGATATTCCTCTCTGTAGATTTATAATCACATCCGTGTTTTTTTCTATATAAAGAATATAATAAATGTTATAATATTTATTTTGGTTTGTTCTGTTATAATTTACTGCCATTTTATATGTAATAAATTTTTTTAGCAAATTTTTTTCACTTTTATGTTCTAACAATATTTCACTTCAAGCTTAACTATCAAAATAGGGCTGATATATCGTCTTTATACATAGCTTATTTTCCTAAATATCAACCTCTTTACACTTTATTTTGAATAACTGATTCATGTATGGGTCAATCAAAACCCAGCTATTTGTGCATGTGTTCTTCTTTTTTAGAATCGCAAAATCTTAAAACATAACATATGTAATTTATAACTTATCATTCCATTTCATGACACTGATAGTTTAATCTAATAGTTAAAAAAATATATAAAAAATTCAACGAGGTTGTACGCTTATTAGTGGAACCTGTAATTTAAAATAAAGAGCAGAGGTAATAAGGATAACATTTGTAAAAAGAAAAGTATGTTTATATTTGATGGATATTTTTTCATATGTCTTGGTTATGATTTTTATTATATTCTAGATATAGTTAATCAATATTATCTTTGGTTTTTTAATTTGTCATTCGCATGGTAAAAATAATCAATATTGTTTTTTACGGTATTGTGACAAAGGTTAACTTATCTATACAATCGGATTATAAAATTTTAGCTGTGACTTATAAAAATATATTTTTGAAGTTGTCGCCTCTTGATGTCCAATATAAATACAACCATGTTGAACCCAAATACAATTATCAGATTTATTCGGATTTGATTCCAAAAGTTACATCTTTATCTACACTGCTCGAAATATATTAAGATTATACACTTTATGTTAAAGAATGACAAGTTATGAATTATGTGGATGAATACAGATAATAATATCGAAGTCTTGATAAGAATACCAGACTTGACAACTTACCAATATAAATAGAGCGTTGATACATTATAAAATATAATGGTGCATAATTCAGATTACCCGTGAAATACTAACCGAATGAAATATTATATACAATGAATTCAAATTATTTTTATCTTTTTCTATCAATTTCTATTATTTCCTCCTAAAAAATGTACGAAAATATATATGACTTACAGAATCTATAATTTTTGGTATTCAAAATGTGAACACGACGATCAAGGCTATAAATCTTAAGCACTTATGGCCGTGTTAATTTTCGATGAAATCGGCATGGCTTGAGAAAATTCATTTGTTTGTAAAAATTACAAATTCATTCTTATAAGCGTAATCTTTTTACATTGGAATGTTTTATCTTTATTTCAATTTTTTATAATATTTTTAATGATTTATATTCTAATTTTTAGAATCTCAATAATTAAACAAAATTTTAATTATAATATTTTTGTAAAATCTTAATGAAACATTTATATTAAATTTTGTAAGTGAAAAATAAAATCTTAAAATACTATAAAACACGCTTTATTTTAATTTAAATTTAATCACTTCTAAATCATAAAAAATACATCACATTCAATCACAAATAGAAATCACACCCAAACAATTGGTGCGAAAAACAAACATTATAGTCTACTGTAAAATAATAATTCTATGAAAAGTTGAGTAAAATAATTACATTTGTGATCAAATTTTACAATAAATACAAATTCTATTTAAAACAATTTCTGCGGATGCTATTAGATTTGTAGAAAATTGTACCATCTTCGAATATACGAGTGGCATGTTTATCAAAATATTATATTTTCGCTCATCAATAAAGGTATTCTTGTTAATTTGACATTTTATTTGTAATTCAGATTTTGATTGATCTTAATTTTAGGAGTGCTATAATATTCAAAAAATTTAATTAACATTCTTATCTAGAAAGAAAATACATTATCTATTGATGTATTTATTAATTTTGCCAATATTATCTATTATATTTACTTTTTTCATGCAACTCGAGCTATATATAATTTATGATAGAATTTCTACGATACAATTTTCTTTTAACAGATATACAGTATTATTGAATCATGAATTGAAATTTGAAATAATTAGATCAGAGAAAAATAAAGATTCGGATGTTATCTATAAATTCTTATCATAATATGTTTTATCTATGACTTAGGAGGAATAATGATAACTTAGAAATTCTTTTAGTATTAAAATATCATCTTTTTAAAAAACAAATTAATATGATCAGTTCAAAATATATTTATATCTTTAAAGCTTCAACATTACTGCATACTAGATCAATTTATATGTCCGAGCACAATAATTTGATAAAGGATTGGAATACAGTTCAATTTTACTTTTTATCAAAATTATCCAATGACAAAAATGCCGATTTATATTCAGAAAACATAGCAGATTCCTTTTTTATGGAAAATGATGTAAACTATGATAATATATATGATCTTTTTATAGATATATTTAAAAAAAATGAAAATAATGACATTCATGAAACAAACGAAGAATATATTAGCTTACGAAAATTTATTGAAAACAGTAAAAATAAATTTATAAAAAATACAAGTCAAAAAAAAACCCCCGGCCGTAATTATATTGCAGAAAAGTACCGGCAAACATTACGTGATGGATCAAAAGCTGAAAAGTTAATATTTTTTTCACACATACTTTTATATTTATTAGCCAGAGATGAAGAAAATTATACTGGAATCAAGGAACTCGCAATGAATAATTTTAAAAATGAATCAGAACAAAACTACATTCCAGATAGTTGCACCGATAAAACCCATGGTGATAGAACATGTTTATTGTTTATTGATATAGATGATTTCACCTTTAATGAAAAAAATCTTATAGGGTTCATAACTCATTCATGCTGTAATTTTTCTTCAAAAGAATATGATTGTATTTTGTTTTGCTTTAATGATACATATAAATCTAGAAAAAATAGTAACTCAATGCATCAATATTTAGGAGAAACGAGTAGTGAGAAATTGAAAAGAAGACTAAAAGAAAAGGTCGAAATAGGAGCAGATAAAATACAGAAATATACTCTATCCCACTATATAAATATACTTGCCGATAAGAATCTTGCCAGAAAAATATTTGAGCAACAGCTAAAATTAAACTTAAAAATCAGAATATTTTTTTCATGTGAATCCAAGATTAAATCTTTTGAATATTCTGATACAACATATGATAAATTTATATCAAAGAAACATATAGAGAATGAAGGGATCGTTATTAATCAGACATTCCAATCAATATCTAATATTTTTTTGGATTCATTTGAACTGAAAACGAATAGTACTGTCGTGTGTATAAGAAAGTCAAAAAAAAAAAAGAATAGAAAAGGAAGGCAAGATAAAGATAACCACAAAATAGAATGCGACACTAAACCGATTTCAAACTTAGATATAAAAGCTGTAAGTGGTAGTCGCCATTTCAAAGAAGACACACAATCTCAGATTTCAAAAAATGACAGTCAAGAAGATTCGATATCTGGCAATTTCTTAGAAACCATGTCGATATCAGAAAAAGAGGTGTGTATTAAAATACAGAACCCGAAGCCACAATTTTTGTACTATGACCAGGGATACGATTGGAACGATATGTTAGAAGCATAATTACACATTTCTTAATAATAAAAAGTATGCAATTTTAGATGATAATTATATGGTCTATAACATTCAAAATATTTTATTTCAAATCTTTTTGACTCCTCTTTGACCAATAAATTTGGCATGCCTTTTATTTTTGAAAATTTATTTGTTACATACTTTTACTACTACTTTTGACCTTTGTATAATATATATTATGACATCGAAACTTTTAAAAATTGGCAAATAAAATTAAAAATTAAGTTTTTTTTGGGGCATATAGGCAAAATGCAAGTACTGTAGAAATGTTTCAAAAAATAATATCACCTTTATAGCAGCAATTTTTTTGTGCATACATGATCAAATAAAACTACTTCGCGTGTATTCACTTCATACTTTTAAGAAAATAACTACAAAAAGACAAAAAAAATTATAAAAAATCAATAATACTGATAAAATTTACATAGTATTTGCGTAAAACGAACTAAACCATTACTTATAGAGTAAAAATTGTATTTCGCTTTTAAAAATAGATTTATGTGTTTCAATTACTTTACAAATGTGATAAATACTCAAATGAAAAATATTATACAATTGATTCAAGAAACTTTAGCATTTATAATGTCGAATGTTAACTTTTTCGTTATCATAGTGAATACGGTTTGTTCAAAAACCCCTTATGGTTAGTTGTCGTGTTCAAACTTACTAAATGAAGTTAAAATAGCACCAATGGATTGAAACATTATTAAAAGAGTATATGATGATTTTTTTGGTTTCTAAATGTGTTTTTTCTGTGAAATACATTACTATTGCGGGATTCGAGTCAAATTTCATTATTTTAAAAAAACAAAGTCTTTCTCTGCTTTTATATGAATACTTCAATTATGACAGAAAATTGTTTCACCATCTTAAATGGAGAATATGTGTTCAAAATGAAATTATTTGCATTTTTAATTAATATTATTTCGGGGGCTATCGATTTTTTTTCTGAAATGAAAGTAACCATGATATCACGTTTTAAATACCCTCGATTAGTTATTGTATTTCTATTATGAATATATTTATGGATGTTTTGCTTTCCACAAAAAAAGAGTATGATTCCTTAAATCAACTTATAACGCATTTTTTTCGGGCTAGCCACATCTTTTAAATTTTTTTATGCATGGCACGCATTCAATTATTTTTTGATAATTATTTTTTACTTTTATATTTTCTAGTTTTGAATGTATTTGAAATTTTTTCAATTTACCAACTCTCAATTTTTTATACTTGGCTTACACTAATTAATTTATACATGTTTTTAACTTATTCATCCTAAAAGAAGATGATTTAATAGATTTATCGTTATTTATTGCTGTAATTTTAAAGCAAAAATCTTTTAGATTAATTGAGTATATAGTATTTATTCTTCTAAGTATACGCATACAAATTCTCACTTTTAATTTAGTTATATACCCAGCGTTCGGCAAAGTGCACCGATAAAATATCAAACCTTTAATTATGTCGAATCTTTGAATTCTGTTTTATTGTTTAGAATTATATGAATGCTCGAAAACTAAAAAATTTATTCCAATAAGGCGTTTAGAAAGATTTCTTTATAGGTGTACAATATTTATTGGCTGATTTTAGAAGGATTTTGTTTTTCTGTAAGTCATAAAAAAATATTTCTAATATCGTTTACTTAGTAAAAATGAATATATATGGAACAATCAGAAAAGTCAAGGTTATTTAGATTTTAAATTGTAATTTTAGATTCTTGATTCTATTGAATATTAGTATATTTAGACCGATATAAAGTAATTATAAATAAAACATTCCAATTTATTCCTTTTTATCACATTGTAGAGCTATTTCACATTTATCATTTTCCTAGATTATTCGGCCGAATAAGTAAAAAATCACTTAAAAAAGCAACAGAAAGTAAAATTCTAAGCTAGCATACTATCACTTTATTGTTTTTTCAGTTTTTATCAATTATATATTTACAGAAAAGATTTATGTCGAATAATTCATAAACACTATAGTTATTGTTTGATTGAAATTAAAAAGAATTTAATTATCCAAATCTGGTTACATTAAATTTTAAATATGCATGATAATAAAAAATTTGATTTGTTTTTCGGCTACAATTAAATACTTTGAATAGAAAGATTTTATCCACAATAAACTAAAATTCCAGTCGACCTGTAAGAATAATATAATTTTTGTTTACTTTATGCAAATATTACATAAGAGAAATATTTTAGATATGAAAAAATGAAAACGATGGCAAATTTAAAAACTCACGTGTCTTTATAATTTTAAAATTTGTTATTTATTTTAACTCGCTTAATTTATTGTATTATTACGTAATCAAAAAATTCTTTAGTTTTAAATATAAACCCTTGAACCTTATAATAAAGAAATAAATTGGCTGAGAAATTATGACTAATAAACAGCCGTTTTGTGCTTAAAACCTAATTTTATCTACAATTAAATTTAAATTGATGGAATTCGTTGTTTACGAGTAATCTATTGATAGACGGTAATATAATAATATTAAGCTTTCTAATAAAATACTAGGGATTATAGCGTTGTATACGATACCGCTGTAATGATGGTATAAATTCAGCTACCTGCATTTGCGACCCTTGTGGCGGATTACAAGGATCGTAAAAAATGCCGGTTTGATGCTCTATATTATCGGAATTATCTGCAAAATTTTCAGCTGGCCTTGTTTCAGCGTTCGATTCACTATATTTTTTTCTTTTTATTCGACTGTACATGACAGAATTAGTATTCCCGATTACAAGATCTTTTTCGAAATAAAAATTGGAATGTTCATCATGGAAATGGGGCGTGCCAATTTCACTATCGTCAGAGAAAAAATCATAACCAGAATTATAGAATGATGCTGAAAATTCTGATTGTTGACAGTTTTGAGTAAAATCCGTTTTGAATTGATCATTATGCGAATTTAAATGCATATATACCTCGCTTGAACCCTCAACTATTAAATTCCGAATTATTTCCGCATTTTTTTCTTCATCCTCGTTATAATAGGGTGTGTATAATTCAGAATTTGTGGCCGAAGATGGGATATAACCTCTTTCTCGTGATTCTATATAGATATTAAGAGGAGATAAGAAATCAAAAAATTTAAGAAATGTTAATTGATTTAGATTTTCATTACTGATCGGATTGGTGCTTTCGTTTAAATCAACTATCGGAACAAAAAAACGAATTTTATTTTTTAATGTATCAATAAATTGCATGAATTCATGGTTCTCTGATTGGCTATGAAAGAATTGTAAAAAGTTTAGTGTTTTCGATTGAATTTTTTCACAAAATTCTTTTTGATCTTTAGTTTCCGTTAATTCATGCAAATTTTCCAATCTTTTTGAGATACTTTGTAATTTTTTAAACTGTCCTTTGGCGAATATAACTGTGCAGAATATACTTTTTGCATATCGATCAATTTTTTTATGGGTATGAATGCTTTTTTTAAGATCAGGCAGAAAATTTTCTTGATTGAAATTTAAATGAAATATAAACTTATGGTTCGGAATAGCGCATGAAAGCATATGTTTTCTTACTCCATGCTCGGCATTTTTTCTTTGTTTGTTTAATGGAATCAGGCAAATCCCATTTTCAGCAAATTTTAAAATTAGATCAGAGGTATCAATCAGTCTGATCAAAAAGAAATTAAAAATATGAGAGTAGCAAATACATTTTATTTCATTTCGAGTTTCATTTTTTATCAATATTTCACGATATTGTTGCAAGAGGTGTCTATAACCTTCATAATATCCATCCTTCTCGCAAATTTGTTTTAGTCTCCTGGCGGAATAATCAATTTCTTCGCGCAATCGTGATCTTATTATTTTCAGATATTCATTTGAAGATTCAGTACCATCTTCTTCGAATATTTTCTTAAAAACATCCAATAAATTATTAAACGAATTTGGAATCAATGAATTTTTGAAATCGACTGTATGTAACAAATTTAACGATTCAACATTTAAACATCTCAAGTTATCGTAAAAATATTGTTGAAAAATGTGTATCTGGTTTTTAGATAGATTTATTTTCGAGCTTTCATCGCTATGAATGTAAATTAAAAATAATAATATCTTAATTATATTTCTGCTTGAATTTATCATTTAATTGATTGGGACGTAATTTGTGTAAAATATAAAAATTTATGAGATAAAGTTGCTGATTTCAAATACATTATTATCGCGATCAACGTGTGACTTTCTAAAAAAAAGTCATCTAATAAAATTCCATAAATATATTTGAAATGCTAAAAATTCTTAAAACATAAATTTTAGGATTATGGATAATTAATTTTCTATTAATAAGAAATTTTTTAGTAAATCTAGAAATTATTATGCAACATTTGTTTTTAATGTCAAATTAAGTCTATACAGAAAATATAATAAAGATAATTAAATTTGAATATTGTTTTTATGTGGAGAATTCTTAATAGTCAAATAAAATAGAATTCGGGTTCAAATTTATTACAGAACGCTTAAATTATCATATCATGGTAATTTTGCTCTTCTTAATGCATTCAGCTTACTGAATTTTATTTTCAAGTGTATGCCGCGACTTCTTAAATATAATTTAGTGATTTGATACAATGATTTTAGAAAAACATGCTTTTCTTTCTTACAGATAAGAGGCTATAGATCACAATTCACGTGGATGGAAATATTGGGAAAACGCTATTCGTGCATTTAATTACAAAGCCTCTAAAAAGAAAAATTATAGGCGATGAAGATACGAACCACAAACAATTTTATAAAAATGGGTGCGTTTTTTTAAATGTAAATCAATTTTGAATAAAATCATTAAAGAGATTTAAAATCACGAGATAAAAGATATAAAATACAAAAAAGTACCATTCTATAGTGTAAAAAAAGAATCCTAAACATAATTAAAATTGTATTGTAGACGAGCATTAGAACCAAAAAACCCAAAAATATAGCTCAAATTTCCAAAGTTCTACAATGAATATAACTGATTTCTGAGGAGCTTACTTAAAAAGCAAATAGCATCAAAAATAAATTTAAAAATCAGTAAAAAGTAACAATATTAAAAAAAAATTAGAAAAAAGCTTGAATTTTTCTATGTATTATAACTTAAGAGGCAAGTTCTGTATAGAAAAAATATACAAATATTGGACAGAATTGTTAATTCTGCTTGCAGAATCATATGTTACGTTCATACAAAATCGAAATGATACAAAATACGGTAAATAAAAATATGTTGAGAAAAAAAAAATCATATAAAAGCAAACGAAAAACTGATATAAGTTAAAAAGACGTCATTATACTTTTCATTTTTAAAAATAACTGATCAAAATGATGCATAATATGTAAACTTGTTTTATTTTATTTACAAAATCTTGGTTGATAAGTTTAATTATGCTTTTTAAAAAACCTTTATGTGATTTTTCCTCGAATGTGACAGAAGAGTTTTTTTTTGAACTAAAAAACATGAAAAAATAAACCACTTATATATCTGCGTGATTTTGACTTTTTAACGAAGAAAATAACATTCTTATATAATAATATTCACAATTATCATGTGATTGTGCATATAAGGGAACTTATGTTAAATTACTGGTTTACGAATGTATATCTTACCTCATCACAGTATAAATCATATTAATAAACTTATATGTGCCCACATTCTAATTGAATAGTTCCATTATGGTGATCATGAAAAAGCCTGTCGAATTATTATGGTTGGAAGTATTAAGGCACAACCAATTATCTGAAAATTAGCTGGGCATTATGCGACATTGATAAGATGCTTATAATAAATTAAATGCACAGAATTCACAAGGAAATAACAAAAAAATAAGCGATGCATGGATTGGTGTTTTAGAAAACTATTGACTTAATAAAACATGACTGATTAAAGGCGGCCTTAGAAAAAATAATTTATCCAATTCGGTATATATATTTATAAGATTAAAGACAAATAAAGAGAATTTCAAAAAACTACAGTAAGTAAAGCTTGCGAAATATTAAGATTGAAAAACTACTTGATTATAACTTATCGCTACTTTTATTGGTGTTATGTATGAAACCGACAAGCAGAGTTCTCAATACAAAATTCCTTAAAAAATTTACCATTGGATGAAATTTTTATAGGAATGCACATTTTATATTTTTAAATGATGTAAGAGATTTCTTAAGCCACTTAGACCTTGATAATGATAGGGGAATAAAAAATAAATTTCTTGGATTACATAGGAATAGAAATTGAAAACTTGATCTACAAAAAAATAATGTTTAATACAACGTGTTAAAACTTTGGGAAGTATAAGATTACTTTATGTTCCTCCGAATTATATTAGAAGCATATCGCAATAAAGAAGAAAATTTTACAAGTTTTATGATGAATTTATATGTGATTTAAAGACCTAAAACAACTTATCATGACGGAAATTTTCTTTCGAGTCATTAAAAAGCATGAAATGTTACATATAAGTAACTATAAAGGTTTCTAAAATTATATATGTAGATTTCGGTATATATGATGATATATTAAAGTTACTGTAGATGCATCAATAAATTAACAACCATAAAACTAAAATAGCTTTTTTTTACAAGAGAGAAGCAAGAAAGAGAACAAAATCATATTTTATTTAAAAAATAAATGTTGCATTTAGATACAAAAAATACAAAAAACTGATAAATGATTCCACCGAGAAAGGCTACAATATTTAAAATAATGATAGCAAGATACTTCTAACATTAATTAAGATTATGAAATAACGATATAATTTATATGATATTTATGTAGTAAATCTTTATTTGGAGAAAAAAGGTGTTATTTATAATTAAATAATAAAAAAACCACATCCTAACTTTTTATTGTCCAGAAAGCGCAATAGCTGACATATTCTGTTTAATAAAAATGGTACAAAATTATACTAAAAAAAAATCCGAGATTTTATTTATACTTCTTATAATAAGTTTTATTCAAAAACGACATAACTTCAACACTGCGTTAAAGACATAAAAGACTAGACATTTCCTAAAATTTTGTTTACAAAAATTCATCTAAATATGCACATCTACAAAAATAAGTCTAGTGATTTTGCACTTAATGCTTTGAAAAATAAAATTTTTAAAACCAAATAAGACAGAAAAATTTATGTTCAAAAACCAATGGAAATGATAACTGATACAAAAATGTATACTAAAATAAAAAAAAGAATAAGATAGGGATACATAAACAATTCGATTTCCTTATATTTGATAAAAAGACAAAAATATGCACATTAATAAAATATAAATAATAATTATATATGACCTTACTGATGTTTACCCTAGGAATCTTAGTATCTAAATCTACTGGGTAAAAAAATATGTATTTATTTGTAACGTCAAACATATTTAGCAACATACGCTATAAATTGGGATATTATGTATCCAAAATAACAATATTTGTTGATTAATATATTGTGAAATCTATATGTAGTCGAATCATGCGTCAATCATTGAAATCAAATGATTAACTTAACCTAATAATGCTTAAAGAAAGGTGCACGGAGAAAAATAAATAAATGAAAAGTAGACAGATAAAGTATTTTTAAAGACTGCTCTAAGTATTGCTTCTACAATTCCTAACGGCACCAGAACAATTAAAATAATAAATAAATAATATTTCATACATTTTTTTTGTTATGAAGAATTGCGCTTGCATTTTATAAGAAGTAACATGTTTGTTTAATTATAGGACAAACTTTAGTATAAATTTTCTTATTTTTCCTTTATAAAAATTATACATAATCTGCATAGGAATTTTCAATCTTAGTCAAAAGTGAGTCTTAGAACAATAAATTTATCAAAGAATTTTTTTTTTGGAATTCTCTTTATAAGATTGTGGTTTTGTAAGCAATTTTTAACAAGGATTCTTAATATAACCATAAATATAGACTGTTTGTGAAATTGCGAAGGCATGGTTTTCGAATTGTAAAATACGCATATATTTCACGTTTATATTTTGTCTTTTGATACTTTCGCTATTATCATATGTATTCTTAAACCTAAAGATAAGAGTGTTTATTATTTTATAAAACATAAAAAAAAATTATTAAGGTTTTATTGGAGTCTTCATTTACGAAATAAACTATTTTTGCGTATAATACATCCCCCAAAAATAGAAGTTTATAAGAATGCAATCACAGCAGAATTTTCCCTGCTTTTTTGAAACATTTAATTATAAATGTAACAAACGATTTGCATTCTTTTAAACAAATTCATAAATATGTTGAGCTCGCTTTTTTCATTATTTTGATTTTTCTAGTAAAATTGACTGTATGATGTAATTGTAGTAAGTAATATTATTTCGTGTGACAAAATATAAAAAAATTTACACAGACGGTTTTTTTAGTTAATATATACAATTATTCTACGAATGAACTGCAATCTTTTTGTTCTGTTATAACTTCATAAGAAAATAGCTTGGGTGATTATATTAAATATATAACATTAGAGTCTAATTACATATTAGATGTTTCACGGGAATTAAAAAAATACAAATACTGTATAAATATTAGCACATTAAAAAAACAATTATCAATATAAATAAATTTTATATTGTGTATTTAAATTTGCTAGAATAAATACTCTTTTAGAAATTTATTTTATTATTATTTTTAACAAAATGTCCAGCAAAATATTTTGATTTTTACATAATTTTCCGCAGTATATGATATATATAAATCAAATAAAATTATTTATCTTCTTTCTCTGTGATTTATGAATTTAAATGACAGACTCCACAATATCTAATAAAAATTTTTCATGTAATCAGGGGCAACTATGGGATAAAAGCTTGGTGTGAAATTATATTTTGTGCAACGAATTCAAAAGAAATAAATAGGAATAATAGAAATAAATACCCCTTTTCTTTTATTCAAATTTTGATTTTCTAAACTAATTATCATTTAGTAAGAAGTGTTGATCGTTTGACTTCATCGCCTATAATTATTTTCATTTTTAATTAATTTTACCCCCTTTTCGTATCAAGAAGCAAGTTTACATAAACACTTGTTATTGTAGTACCTGTCCGCATATGTTATTTATTGTACTTTTTATCGTTTTAAAAAGGCCATTTGTATCTTTTTTTTTATTTGTAACACGTTTATTAGGTGTTAGTAATCTTTAACCGCTCATATATATTTTTTCCAAAATTCAAAAAACATATTTGTATCCACATGTCCATTTTTCTTTTTTTATTTGGTTTCTGTTGTATAAATTCTAATCATTAGAGGTATGATTTACTGCAAGTTAAAGAAAAATAAAATACTAGAATGCAAAAATTAAAAAAACTTGTTATTTTTGAATGTTTCATCATATCGGAATACTATCAATTATTTATTTATTTGTTGCAAAATAGGCTATAATCGCGAGATTATTGTCTTATTGGAATATCCCAAATAAAATAGTAAACGGTGTTGATTTATAGTGAGATTAGCTTTTATAAAATAAAATCTGTCCAATGGTATTTGTTGGTGGATTGGTATTTTTCAAGGTATTTCGAAATCATTTCCTCAAAAAAGAATCGTAATATTGTAGAAAAAAATGCTGTTAAACGATGTGGTCTAATTATAATTAAACTTAGGCGTTCGAATCGTTTTTTATCACATTCAAGAATTATCAGATTAAGAAAATTTACAGGAAAAGAGTGCATTTTAGAATTTTTTATATGATACAATAATTGTTTTGAGTGTCTTTTAGCCTAGATATTAATCTTTTATTTATACTTTATATGTCAAAATCATTTTTTTACTGCAGAAACAAAGTTAATTATTTTAGTTTACCTCCTAAGGTTTTTTCTAATTTTTTTAATTAATTGGATAGGTAAACGTTATATATTTATTTAGTTATATTTATTTGTTTTATTCTTTTTGAATTAGAATGCCGAATTTTTATGAAAAATAGTCTTCTTTATGATCAAAAATAAAATTTATCATTTTTTAATTCAAATATTTGCAATTTAGTAATTATATCCTAGATATATCTAATGATAATTTTTTCTAAATAAAGGCAATATGTTCATATTTTTAAATTTTTTAGGTAAGTAAATATCGCCAAGTCAACAAACTTGTAATTTAATTATAGAATACACAAATTAAATAAATAGTATTCTCTTCGTATTTTCTGCAATGTAAACAGTTTTTATTTAAAATTGTTACATTTTATTGATTTGAAATATTCTATATATGCAAATTTTGTTTGAATTCACTTTTTTTTGGTCGAAATTTGACTTTAGATGATTCATTGCAAATATATAACAATAAAATCTGTATTTTTTATATTGAAAATAAAATCGAAATATTGGTTGTAAGAGAATGTAAAATTGATTTTTAAACTGTATAAAATTAATTTCGATGGTCAAGTTGTTGTGCTGGTTCATGTTTATTTAAGTTTAAAAATTTTTAACTAGCACCCTGTAATAGTGATTATAGGCACTATAATTATAATTATAAATATAAAATTTATCGATGTATATTTTTGATTTTATATTTATAGCGCATTTGAAACTATCAAAGATAAAATCTCAAGATAGAAGCTAATAGTTTAATCTATATAGTAAATTGAAGTTTAAGGCATAAAAAAAATATGCCTTATATGTGCATAATTAGATTAAGAGATAAATGTTCGAATATGAGCGGTATATACAAATAGAGATATATGATAAAGATATATTCCATGGCCTTTCATTATGGTAACATATAAAACAAGTTTGAAAAACGAATTTGAGTTTTTAAAAATAAATTAACAAAGATACACATACATGAAACTTCCTTTATTTCTGGTGTTTCGGTGCAAATGTCAACGCACAGATTTTTAACATTCGAATATACCGAAGGCTAAAAACGTTTTGCAAGAACTAATATAATCATCGAAAAAAATAAAATATAAACTATAATAGTTATTATAAATCCCATCTTTTTTTGCGCATTTTTAAAAGAGAACTAAATTTCTATTCAATTTCTTTTTAATAGTTATTATAAATCTCATTTTTTTTTCGCGAACTTTTAAATAAGAACTAAATTTCTATTCAATTTCTTATTAATAGTTATTATAAATCTCATTTTTATTCGCGCATTTTTAAAAGAGAACTAAATTTCTAGATAATTTCTTATTGATGGTTTGTTTTATGATAAAAATTCTTTGTAAATTACTTTCTCTGTGTAATTTGATCGTATATTTATTAGTGCAACCGATTAAATCTAATTTAAACAAAGAAATTAAAATTTCAGGGCTTGATTTATTTTTTTATAACAGCTTATAGATTATCATGAGAAAAAATATTTGCACCATACCAAGTTTCGTTTTAAAATAATTAATCAATTGTATATAATATATATATAAAAATGATTTTGTGTAAATGTGATTTTCAATATAAATCATTTATTTATTTCTATATGATCACAACTAAAGACATGTATTTTAATTTTTTATGTGTTTAAATTTTTTTTATGTACACGGGTTATCATCATATTTGTATAAAATTTTCAAAAAAATAGTCGAAAAATTTTAAATCATAACAAAATCAAAGAAATGAATTATAAGCAAAAAATTATAACATTGGATTATGATTGAAAAAAGATAACAAAACATAAAAATATAGCTTAAAATAAAAGATATACCTATAAGTTTTATCTAGCATAGAATAATAGCCGATTGAGGCAGAATTTTCAAAAAGAAAATGTTTTATATCAGTTTTCGGCTATAAGAACACATATATGATAGAAATTATATTTATATTCAACGATTATAAAATAGAAGAAAAAATATAGAAAATTAAGAGTTTTTTTTACAAATTATAGTACTTTTTCATAGTTTCAGTTCTGATAGAATTTTTTATTCAAATGGTTTATTTGAGTATGGTAAAATAAATATAAAAAAAAAATTTAGAAAAAATAATGCGAATATTGTAAATTTCTTTAGGAATTTAATTTTAATTTTTTTCATTAATTAAAAAAATTTAATTCATGGAGGTTCTGTTTGAGAATGTAAGCTTATGTAAGAGTATACGAAATGTTTAATGAGAAAAGTGTATTGGCGACAGTCATGTATCAAATTAGATTACTAGCATTTTTTCAAATCATTTCGGTTTTGGGACTGTAATACGTAATGAAATCACTAATTTTTTGTGATTTTTTGTTATGATAAACACGTAGTAGAATTAAATAAAAACATATTTAAAATTGCATTGTTATATGATTTTGTTTTGATATAATATAATATATGCTGTCAAAAAAATTATTACTGTACATGCATGGTATCTAAAATTAGCACATGAAACATTCAATTCCTCTAAGGAATTATTTTACAGGTAGTGTTCGAGGCATGACTTACAGCATAAATTTTTTTTTTGTTATGCTTAAAGGTTGTTTTGATGTTTTTTAAATTGCTTTTTGCTACAACTTCATTATAATATATTTTTCATTCTTTTGTTTTTATGCATCTTAACGATAGTTTGTTGGGTTTAAGGAGTACGAGCATAAAAATTTCTGGTAAAAAAATATTGAACCAAATTTTTTTATTTTTATAATATTACTCTATCTAATATAAGTTCGTTTTCATATTTAATCTAAGCTGAATATAATGTAAAGAATATAAGAGCTTTAAAATGTCCAAAACATAGTCTTGATTCTTTTTATGTTCTTATAATTTTGTTTATAAAGATAAATATGTTAAAATTGATTTAAAAAGGATTAGAGATCTATTCATAGTTTTATAAATTAAATTAAACCCTGTAAATATAAAAAAAAGCAAAATTAATTGTGTTATTTACAGTATATATTGATTTCTAATAAGTAGTAAAATTTATCATGAAAAAAAGATTATAATATTATGTTTTTGCTTTTATATATTTACTGAGTTTTACACAGCAACTAAAATTATATGTTTTTTAATTTGTTTTGAGCATCATCGACAAAATTGTTGTAGGGAAAAGTCAGCTAAAATATTTATGGTTACTCTGACGAGGTAAAAGAGATGAATGTACTATTCATATTATTTAATTCCTATAAACCCTATAATTTTAATTTAGTGTGAATAGTTTTCAGCATAAAATTCAGTTTCTCAATGAGTTAAGTCTGAAAGTCATGGTTTCAAGCTAAAATTAGTATTTTCTTGATTTTCTTACAGCACGCATATTTTTTTTTAAATTCTTTGATGATATTTTTGCATATATAATTTTTCTTCTTTGCTCTATTTTTCGATTTAGAAGGTTAATATTTGTATATATATGAATATTTTTTATTTCAAGAACTTTATTCGTTTTTTTAAGCAAAAAAAAACATTTATCTTAAACAAAATAATATGATTTATGTGATTTTTTTTGCTTAATGTATTTTTCGATGGGTTTATTTTCATGAAAATACACTGAATCTACGTTAAATATTCATTTAATGGTATCTAATAGTTTAGAACATGTAGCGAATATTAAAATAATGTCTAAGCTAACTTTAATTTAAAATTGAAAAATTTATTGAAAGAGATATACCATTATTATATAATGATAAATTTAAATTTTTTTTTTATTCATAGACAGGCTATCTGCAAAAATTTAAAGTCTTAGAAAACGTATAAAATAGAATAAACATTTCATCTAGTCTGAGTAAAAGGATCTAAAGTAGGCTGTGTAAAAGCGCAATCAACAGTATAAACAATAACGAATTGAACGTAACATGGTTAGAAATAAAAAAAGCATTCGATGCAATAGTTTACGAGTATCTTCTAAGCTGCTCTAAAATCTTAACATGCAGGTTTAGATGATTGTATTTATATCTAAACTAATGTAAAACTGAAATTTTTATTGTCCAAAAAATCAAGAAATAATTAGGGAAATATTGAAAAAGGATTTATAAAAAGGGCTTGTCTATCTCCGCTACTGTTTTTTCATTGTATGGATCCCCTAAGCTGCCTATTAATTATAAAATAACCATCAATACTACTAACCTAAATAAGAAGGTATTTACAACTAATCGTTTCATTTTCATTAACGATTTAAATATTATGGCGAAAGAAAATAGTAACTTTATTTTAATGTCCAATGAAGCAACGCAATGCTTCAGATGCATCGGAATGAAAATAGATATGGCTAAATCAGCTACGCACAATATTAAATGCAAAGATATTGCACTAGTCATAATACGAAAATATGGATATAAATTTCGCGGAATACTGGATGATTTTTTATATTATACTAAACTTAAAACGATTGAAAAAATATGAAAAGAAATGCTACAAGGAGTTACTACACAATCAAAACTAAAAGTTCTAAATATTATTATAGCAAAAAATGAATAAGCAGCAAAATCATGAATAAATTATAAGTCAATTTATTAAGCTAGACGAGAAGTCAAAAGAAATCTAAACTGCGGTATTAGGCGGATAGTTATAGAAAATGGAATACACTTGCAACCATCTAAAGAATCGATATTATACCACAAAATAAATATCCTGGGATATGGTTTAGAAAATATAGAGTTTAAATCAGAAAGAATACTCTACCAGCTACTAAACCCATAGGCCAAATAAAAAGCGAATACCCAGAAAAGCTGCAATATAAAAATGTAAAAAAAAATGCGCCCCGCTTATCCGTAAAAAATAAAATCGTCAAAATAAAATACGAAAACTTTGACATGGACAAGCAGCGCATAAATTTAAAAAAAGTTTGTATTGTGTAAAACAAAACATGAAATACTGCATCAAAAATCTTCAATATGCATAATGATTCAACGCGCAAATATGTTTATCCTCCTAGTGTTTACAATATGGAAATATATGATCATCACAAGAAGGTAGTTTTAGATTTATGCAGGATATAATTATTTTCTTTAGAGAAAGATCAAGGTATCCGCACTGTAACGACTCAGTAAAAACAGTTGAATACTTGGCATGCAGATGTAAAAAAGTAATTGAATATGACTATACAAATGACACAACGAGATGGTAAGAAGATTTAATATATGTTCACGTGAGACCACAATTTAGAAAAAATCTTGAAAATACGTAGACACTCTGTACAAGAATTAATTGTAAACCAATTAACGGAGATCAAAGATGATACATAATAAAAACTTTAATCAAGTTTTCTAATGACAGACCCGATATTTTTGTACATTTTAAAATGAAGAAATACGTCTTTCTGGTTGATATTGAAGTGGGAAGTATTGACAATAACAGAATAATTCAACAACTGAAAATTAAGACAATTCGATCTGCTAGCGCAACGCTGTCGTCTATTACATTCGCATATTTTAAATTACCCATATGTTATAATATGGGACACTGTGAACATGCGAAGTCATAAAAGTTACCTGCATGAACTAGATGCCACGAACCAGATCAAGAAATCTATAAAAACTCGAAATTGTGTAAAACTCTAAAAATAGTTATTCTCAAAAAGAGGTGAGGTATTTAAGAAGACTTTGGAGAGGAAAAGATATCTGAAATTATATTTGCGCTATGCGAGCAAGATATCTAAAACGATGTGCTCGAGAACAAATACTATAATTATAACTATAAATTTGGCCGATGATTTATAAAAAAACTATTCTTATGATGAATTCAGCGTTGAAAACAAATTATAAAAGACATTAAAACACTAAAAAAATAAAATATACTTGTTCTATTATCGTTCTTATGAAAAAACAATTTAAAAAAAATTTACAATATTAATGCTAGGTAATGACAAGGAAACGCATAAGAATAACATATCAAAAAAATATAAGGCATTGATAAAAATTGAGGCTTAAAAATCTTTTTTATTCAACATCTTACAATGAAAATGCAATCAATTCTAATATAAATTGTTTTCAGTATTATCGAAAGATGTATAGATAAAAAAATCTATTCAATGGTCATATATTGCTAGTATTTGACTTGTAATAATAATTGCACAGACATATAATTGAATCTTATTTATGGCACATTAAATATATATTTTACTTTATAAAATGAAATTTTATATTTCTGTCATATTCAAGATAAATGATCTTTCTACTTATTTTATTAGTAGTTTTCTAACTTTCTTTTTTATGCCTAAAATATTGTGGTTATTTTATTGTTTTTTGTAGATTCCGTTTTAAAAAAACAAATTTTATCATATTAATCTTCAAAATGATTTTTGTAATAGCGTTTTTATTTTTGTAAAAATAGAAAGATATTTGTCATCAGATTGAAAAAATTAAATTCAAGTTATTGTTTACTTATAGCGCAAAATGAAATATATAATCATACATATTTTTATTTGTGCAAAGCAAAAAAAAATATTTTCTTTAATACAGATCTGAATAGCCTTAAGTTAAATATAATCATATAGATAATTATTTAATTTTATTTTATTCAATATCTATATATGAACCCTCTTTTTTATCAGGGCTTAATTCAAGACTTTTTTTGCATACTCACTGTTTATTTTTGGCTTCTTTTTACATTAAAATTGAATTTTTCTGGTACTTTCGGCATCTTTTATGTTGGAATGCTACAATCATTAATAATAATCACAATATAAGTATATAGCCGTGTAAATTCATATCCTGATGACAAATATATCAGTTCTTAATATAATGTATGTTATTATATGGATATACATCTATGTGTTGCTGTATTTACATGGCAATTTTTTTCCGATAAAACTTGAAGTAAAAATATTTATAAATGTATTTATTACGGTCACATTATATTTATAATAGACTTCAGTTTTTGCATAAAATTTATAATATAAATATCATTAAAAGAATATAGAATTATCTTTTTATGCATCGGAAAGGTATTTTGAATCTTTTATATGCTTAATTTTATCTATACACAAAAAAATTTGAAGTATTGGGATTTAAAAATAATTAATAACATATAATATGATTTGAATTTTTTTTTGTAAAAAATTTCATACGTAATACATAGCTTTTTGATCTTCACTTTTTTTTATAAGACTAAAATTATAAACTTGATATCTTGTCCACACTATATATTTATCAAATTATCAAAAGGTATGCAATCTATTATCGTTTTAAGCTATTTTTCCAATATAAAATTATACTGATGTAAAAACTCTTGGGACAGTACTCAGAAACTTGACGGCTTGATACTGGTTTACTATACGGGTTTTTCTGCTGCATAGGCCGTAAATTCACAAATAGCATTAAAAAAATCTTATTTTTCTTTTCCAGATCGACTTATTTTTGTAAATTTAGTATTTTGTATATTATAAAAATTTTATGTTTATCTCAGATATCTAAATAATGTATAAAATGTAGCATGATGTGACTTTTCTGTTTATGTGAATGTATAAAATTGTTTTTTTGAATTTAAAGAGCATCTAAAATTCAAGTCTAAGTCATAAAAAAAACCATTTAGTTTCAAAAAAAATTATATGAGCCTTTCATATAACTTGATCCGTATTGATTTAAATCTATATCGTGTATTTTTAGATTATTAATTCCGCATTTAAACAAAATGCGAAACAATATATATTGAAAAAGTCCAATGCAATATACCATTTAAAATATATAATTTATATATTTAATACAAGTTTAAAAATATAAATTAGTCTATATTTTTTTTTAGAAAAGACGCAATTTTTTTTAAAATACTAAAAATTCATGCAGCAATGGATTCATTACACAAGGCATCAATCATAAGAATCTATACTTTTATACGAAAATACCTTGATTCTTTAAAAATTTATAAATATTTTGGGTGTTATAAATTTAAAAGAAACTTCAAGCATAAATTATTTTGTATATAACGAAATTTTAAATATACCCATGGCAATTTATGCTGAATACTTTAAAAAAAAAATATTTCCATGTTAAAGCAAATAACAACAAAATATTGAATTTTTGCTATTTTAATATATTTTAAAATGAAACTTGATTAAAAATCCGATTTTAGTTATAACTTAAAATCTTAAGCGTCAATTTTACAAAAATTATAAAATATTTTTTATTTCTATATGTTTTGGTTTCATCTTCATGTTTCTATTTCTTACAATTATAGCTTTTTTTTTCAAAGTGTAAAATTTTCTTAATATTCTACTGTCTATGTTATTGGAATTAATATAAAAAATCACATTTTTATCCTATTTATCAACTTGAAACAGATTTTCGAATTATATGATTGTTTGATTGTTATAATATTTCATAATTTTAATGTGTTGTATAATAAAGAATAGCAATATGACAATAGAGAGCTTTTTATTATGAATCTTTTCAATGAAATAAATATTAAAAAAATTATAGTTTTATATAACTTTATAAAGTTTAATATATAATTTTTATCTTCTATAAACCGAGGAAATTTCAACCTAAAAAATAAATCATAAAAATGAATACAAGTTTTTATGTTATGGTCAAAAAATTTGTACTCGCAAAGCATATTTTAAATTTTATTTTATATAAAAACCTGACTTAGTTATAAGAAATTATAATATATTTGTATAATTGAATTTTTGCTGCTTTAAACGTAAAATTAGCACGGCTATCTTAAAAATTTCATATGATTCCGATAAAATTAAGGTTTAGATTCATTTGTATATACCCTAACAGGATGTTATATACGAATTTACAGCCAAAATTGTTTAAATTAGACATAGATTACTTGAATACACATGTTATCATTAATTATAGAGTCAAGAAATAAAGGTAGATATTCATCCGACGAGAAAAATTTTAATTACCAAAGTTTAAGGCAAACGAAGGCTCTATTCTGTAGTTTAAATATATTATTTAAAAAAAAATATTTGTAGTCTGACTCACTAAAATCTTTATATAAATTTTAGAACATAATATCCGGAAATTTGGATGGGTCAAATAAAGTTGCAAAAAAGATAAATAAAATTTGCTCATATACTTTTAATTTTTTATTTCTTAAACAGTTTCACAAATTAATTTTCGATTTCATCAATATCTATTTACTTTTATTCTAAATTTGTGACAATTTTCTACGTTGTTTAAATTAATACTACCATATTTGATTATAGCTATTGAGTAATTTTAACTTTAGTTGTTATATTAAAAATATACCCATTGAGACGAAAATAGTCAAATTTCTGAACTTCTACGATTTTTACAAGGGAATAGGTGGATTTAGTATCTTTTTTTTTGTAATGATAATGTCATTGAAATCGAGAAGGTTTCAAAAGCATTGATGTTAGTTGAAAGAGATAGAAGATTAATAGAGTTTGTATTGCTGTCTATGTCAAGAAAACCACAAAATTATATAATTATGATAAGCAAATACTTCGAGACAGCACAATAAAAACCGTATATGACTATTTTGATCACGAATGAATTATAAAGCCTGTTTCTCTACTACGTTCTTTCCCTTTAGAGTCAGATTTGCAGCCTGCAGATCTGAAATATTTCTAAAGTAGATGCGATAAATTTTCCCATTTTGATAAATCATTTTTTATTGTATATGAGGATGTTCATATTAATAATATGCATGATTATTATTGCGCTGCGAATATTGATAACCCTGATAGGGCTGGGAGCTCGGTTGCCTGAGATAATGCTGATCGTCCGCGCCAGACATAGATCCGTAGTTGCCTAATGAAAATTGGTTATTTTTTTGAGAAGTCTGTAGATTACGACGTTGAAACAGATCTTTCGGGGTTTCTGAGCTAAAATTTGGATTTGAGGAACTTTGATATGGCATCCTTCTTGCTGGTACAGATGAATGGGGATTTATATGGCTACTTGATGCAGTTATAGATAAAAAAGGATTATGTTGGCTACTCAATGCTCCATAATGACCAGTATGTAAGCCCGAAGGTCGGTTTTTCGGAAGATATACCTGTTGTTTAAAGCTATTTACGGATACACTTAGTGGTTGGGTAGATTTAGGCATACATTGGGCGTTATTGGATTTCTCATTTAAGATAAAAGATTTAATATGGATATTTATGGGCGAAGGAACATAGTCAAGTTCAAAAATATTTGGACTTTTCGCATTTTTTTCTAAATCAAGGCATTTAAGTATCGGTATGAAAAAATATAATCCATTGCAAATGCCTCTAGCCATTAATAATTTTTTTAATCTTTCAAACGTATCCTTACCATGAAAAATTTCTAAAATTTCCGATAAATTTTGTGTCAGTACTTTATGCAATTTCATATACGATTCTTCAAGTTTCAATGGTTCATATGAATTCATTTCAAGTGTATTTTTCTTATATATTTTAAACAACATTCTATTAAAATTAGTGATAATTTCGTCAGATATTTTCAAAAAAATAAAACTATTGCTGCATTTTTTTTTGATTATATTTTCAAGCCATTTTATTATATTTTCTACGGCCTTATAACTATTCTCTATATTTGTTAATTCAAATATATAATAATTCGGTTTATGATAGTTCTTTACCATATTTATTTGATTTTTTTTGAGACTAAATGGGTTTGGTTGTATAATGTAAATATTTTGCGACGCTAAATTTTTAGTCGTATCATGAAGTATAATGTCAAACGTGACGCCGATCATACACAATATATTCGATAAGCAAAATATTTTTTGTCCAATGGAGAAACTATTAAATGATTTTAAAAATTCCTCAAAAATAAGATTTTTAATTGAGCAATTCTTTGACTTCGATATATCTTCTATATCCTTTCGAAATTCCAACAATTCATTGTATAATATTTTCTTATATTTCCCAGCTATGTTGTTTTCGTCTGGATATAAAGGTTTACTTTCAAATAAATTGATCAAGAAGTCTAGCAATTGGGCTTTAGAATCTTTTTCCGAACTATCAAATTTTTCCATAAATTCGTTCTCATGTAAAAAATTTAAATTGCTATACAAATATTGCAGGAGAACGAGTGAGGGTGGAGCGTCTGTGCTTTCTATGGTTGATTTTGTGCTATAGATGCATAGTATATTTAATAAAATCTGAATATATTTTCTTTTTGTCGTCATTTTTTATATATTTTGGGTATAAAATATTTAATTAAATATGCAAAGAATTGTGAATTCTAATGTTTATTTCTATAATGGATCGATTCCATTATAATCACTTTTTAGATAAGAACAAAATAAATTCAAATCACATTTTAGATAAGAACAAAATTAATACAAATTCTATACATTAGAATATACTACATATAAAAATCAACAAAAAAAAAATTAAAAGATTTATTGAAATTTAAAAATTAATGCAAATAGTGAAATGTATCATGTCCTATTTAGATTCTTGCTATTAGAAACATTATGCAAAATTCAAAAATAACACATTTTGCTTGATTTAATATGTTTTATTTCCAGAACGATCTATGATTCAATGTAGAATGAACACAGTAACCAAATGTAAAATAAAATGGGGGGATTTCTATCTGGGTTGATTACTTATTTTTATTGCTTGGGTTCATAATTAAGTCTTTAATAAAAGGTTTATTGTAAATTTGTTGCTATATTTTATGATTTCTTCTCTAACTCTATCCATTAAATTATCAATTCATAAATTATATTTTATCCAAAAAATTAGAATCTATATTTTCTATTTTTATTAGATCTAAAATTCATTTCAATATTCTATCATTCATATAAAACATATGTGACTGAAACTTATGATTTTTTCAATTGCTTTATTGTAAACATTTTTCCATACAAAATATATTTAGTCAGATATAGCTTATGATAGAAAATGTCTATTATTTTTATACTAAAAGCTTTATTTATAAAAAGAAATATTTTTCATATAACTTTTCATCTTTTATCGCTAAAAACTAAAGATTACTCTTCATTTCAATTTAGCAGTTTACGCTTTTCAAGCACATCATCCTAACAATATTCCACAGTAATTCTAAAACTTTGAACTAACATAAACACATTTGCTATCTGATACTCTAGCAAAAAGATTAGATAAGCATCCATTCGATCATAAATAAAAAATTTTAAGCAAAGAAATTACTATAAATTTTCACAAGTATTTGTCTTTTAATACCCGATGCTGTTTTTTAGTAACAATTTACATGTTGTACATAGTATGTAATCTATAATTATAAATTCGAACATTAAGAATCATATTTTATAAAATTTATTTACGACAATAAAATTTTCTTTAAAGAATTTTGATGAACATAAACTGTGATGTAATTTAACCATTTATAATAATATTTTGGACTATCTGTGTAACAATTATCAAAATAAACACCAAATAAAAGTAGGAACGCTTTGAATTTTCAAATATGTCAAACGAATTAGTCTTGAATTTATATACTTCTCATGATTTCAATTTCACGTGTTAGCATCATATGTTGATCAAAATTAAAATCAAAAAAGATCCAATTTATTTCTCTATAATATAAAAAACATAAAGTAAATTATAAGAGATTTGCACAAAAAACCTGCAAAAACCCAAAAAAAGAAAATAAAACAACATAAAAAAAGAGTGTTCATTTTTTTTTGCGTCTAAAATTATTATCATAAATTTATCAAACTGTAAAATAAACAAGTCTTTTGATAATTTTCTTATTGAGTATCTGAAATAATCCTTGGTAAAAAAATTAAAATGAAAATAGTCTAAAATCCATTCAATTGCTATTCAGCATCTGTATCATAAGTGGGTGGTCTGCAATATGTATGTGAATATATTAATGTAAATAAGCTTGTAATAATTTTGACGATATATTTTGCTTATCGAAGTACGTTAAAAAAGAAAAAAGTTATTAAATTATATAGATATAAGCAGTTTTTTCTTAAGTAATTTATGATTACGTAGTCCATGCAATTGAATTATCTATTACGTATAATTAGACTACATTTTAAATGCCTAATAACCAACTTATAGAATGATTTCTATTTCTTTTTAAAAATAAATTTTGGGTAACTGACATCTATATTAACAAAAATATCGTAGATATTATTTTCTTATATTCTTTTTTTTAATATTCAAAAATATAAAATTTCATAAATTAATTATCTGATAAATTTTACGATATTTGTCTTCATAGAATCTCATATAAAATTAAAATATTTTATCAATTTATGTCATGTTTAGATCATAATAAAACAAAGATTGTTTTGGTAAATTCTTATCTCAAAAATCAGAAGAAGAAATTACAATGTTTTAATTGTAATTGTGTTCCGATAATATATTCTACCCTTTGCAATAGTAATCAAACAATAGTACCATTATATTTCTTAATAAAATAATAAAGAGCTAGCAGTCGTTGTATATACCCAAGTTTCTAAGCAAGAGCTTCTGATGAGCTTTTGATTATCAAATATGCAAAAAATATTCTTATTGAACAATTAAATTAATTATTGCGAAAAAAACATGCTAAGAATGATTAAAAAGACTAAGGTATAAACTTAAAATAATTTAAGATGAGTTAAATGAATATTCAATCAAGTATTCTTAGTTTAATAAATTGTAAAATATCGACGATCGAATAAAGATTTTATGCGATTTGCTCTATTATTTTAAGTGGTCGAAAATATATATTTATTTAACTTGGTTTAAGTCTTTAACTAAATAAAAACCTTTTGAAGGTGTATTTTAACTGTCACTATGGCACAAATTCAAAACAAATCCATAGTTAAAAGAGGTGCATACATTGATAATAATTTATCATCTTAAAATCGGTTCATTATTTCATATAAAATAAACCAAAATTTATTTTAAAATGTGATGTTTGAATTAAATTTAAATAATTAATCTTACAACAATCTAAAGTGTCATAATATTTGTTAGAATATAAAATATATACATACCAACAAAATGAATACAATTTAAGACATGTAAAATTCTTATTCATGAATATAACATAAATTATGATTCCTAAGATGATTACTATAAACAAATTATGTATAAATGCTCTACGCTTGTCTTTTATCTCTAAAGACGAGTGATACATTTTGATCATCTTCTAATATTAAAAACTAGACGAAAAAATATTAAAAATTAGATTAAATATATTAGAATATGTAAGAGGATAATTTAATGCGCCTTTAGTCTTAGTGATAATGAAGTAATAAAAGAATTTTGCAGTCTATGTATCCATCATTGTATATACCTCACAGTTAAAGCTTAATACATATATTATTATATATTGAACTAGTAATGACCGGTCCGTTTTTATATTTACCCAAGTTTAAATGGAAATAAATACAATGTCATTTAATACAATCGCATTCACACGATATTTTTACGGTAAATTTTATATAAGTTAGAATATACTATATACAGAGCTTAATTATACACCTAAAAACTGTAAAACGCTTACTGTAAAGATAAATTCTTCTTTTAAGATCTTAAATTTTTATAGTAGTTTGAATGCTAACTTCAAATCATCTGTTTTCATATAGAATGAATAAAAAAATGTGTTTTATATACAAAAGATTTTTTATCTGTTTCATATGTATTTTATTCATTATATAATTATGATAAATAATGCCAAATTTAGAATACGTGCTATATTGTTATACTAATAGAGCCGTATTGTAGATTCGATTTTTCTGGGCAAAGGTAAAACATCTATTTTATTATAATATTTATCTAAAACTATCAACACATCGTGATTAAGGCATGAAAATCAGAGTTGTAGTGTGTAAATTCATGAATTTTGCTATACATGATTTAAATATTTTACAAGTATTATGTATAAACAATTTAGCTGATACTTGTATTAAAAGAAACATATAAAATGAAAAAAAAACAATGGTATAAATAACTGTTAAAAAGTATGCTAAAAAGAATCAAGGGTCTGATATTTTCTGCTAGATTATTCAGGGAATCATTTTTAAAATTGATTTCACATGTTAATTGTATTTTTTCAACTTTATTTGTCAATTTACTGGCTAGAAACAGGCAATTTATCTTATAATGTAATATTTAAACAAAAAAAATATTATTAATCGAATCCAAAATATGTGTAATTATTTATACTGCTCTAATGTATAACTGTCATTTGAAGAAACCGTCTTTACTATAATGTATTGGTTTGTAATCAGTTCAATTAAATAAATTCTTTTATTGTCACTTATAATCTTAAAATAATATACACTATATAAGCTCTATGGTATTGTTATAATATTCTTTTGACAACTATTGATCATTTTAAGTAAGTTTTTTGATGATTTAGATTATTTATAGTAAAAAGAGGATATTCTTGTTTATAATAGTTTTTTGGCCATGATCATATTGACATAATACTGTAATTCTTATTTACTCGGTGGATATGTATTCTTTTACATGTTTAATAATAATTATATTTTTAATACAACAAACCTGCTAGCATCTGAACTATCATTAATATACAAATGCAAGACAAAAATTATTTCATATGTTATAACATGGGACGGTGTAGTGACACGATATCATAGAAGGTACCTGAAGGAACTAGATGTCACGAACCAGGTTGAGGCATATATTCAAACATTGGGTTTGAGAAAAACCCTTGAATTAATAGGTCTCGAAAGAAGGTGGGGTATTGAAGAAGACTATGGAGAGGAGAAGATAGCCGAAAGTATATATACGCTGTGTGTACAGAGAATTAAGCAAGCTGTGCCTGAGAACAAAAACTAAAATAACGACTATAAATATAGCCCTTAAATAAAAAATACATAATACAACAATATATTATGCCTTAAAATCCAGTCGATCTAATCATAAAAAAAATCACAGTTAATATTATCACATAAACTGAAAATAGAATAGAAGATCAGGTCAAAAATCTATTTCGAGCATGATATAACGCAAAAACGCGTAAATAAGTTTTTTAAAGAGCTTAAAAATAGATCTAAAGAATTTTGTCTTGCATTACAAACCAAATAATTTCAAAAATTGTTTAGATCATAAATAATCTTTAGAAATTGAATATTGGTTCTTTTTTTACATTTTTTGTATTGTTAACATAAATGCACATGTTTAAGCAATTCAAATATTTAACTTCATTAAAAAACAAGTATCATATCGCGTAAAAACTATATATAAAAATAGATTAAAATGTATTTCTTGCGCATTTTAATGTTTTTTAGTGCAACACAAACAAGAAATTTGCAGTGAAGCTTAAAAATGTAATTTTAGATCTATTAACCTATCGTTAATTAGCTATAAATGGGTTCTATTATTTTCCCATTAAAAATAATTTATACTGCGTGATCTTATATCGCACTAAATCACTGGGATTTTCAATGCATTTCGATATTTAAATATACCAGTTTTATCGTTTGCTAGATTGATAAAAAAAACACTGAAATGCCTAGCCTAACAAACATGGTATTGTATTGCTTGATCTATTAGATAAATTTATTTTAAATAAGAATCGAAACCCCCTTTCACGCCATGTGCTGTTTGTTGTATACGTAACCATCGTGCAATGTGTCTTTAGTGTCTACAGATTGATAATAAAGATATATAAACAAAATTTGATTGACTTCAATGCAATATTATTACAAATTTGCTCCTTTGATTTTTCTTTTTTAAAAATTCAAACGTTCATTGTACTTCATTTTATATACTATATACTTTGAATATATGAATCAATATATTATTAAAATCAATTTTAATAAGTTTAAGATGATTATTTCCAGTAACATAAAGAAAAGAAAAACGCGTAAATATTTTTTGATGCACGATAACTAAATATTTTTCTGTAAATTTTAGTTTGGAAAATTTACAATATAGCTAGTTGCATTTACATATTGTCAAGATGTTTTTAGGGGCTTTTAATGAGAAAATAATCATCTTTGCATTCAAAGCTTGAATTAAAAAAAATACATTAAGTGTAATTTAAATTATTACTTTTTACGCATAAATATATTCTTTGCGTGTGTTATTGTGTAGATCCCTGTTTCTTTGTGATTTGTGCAAAACTTGGCTTTTTCTATATAAATTTTGATTTTTGAATCGCAAAAAGAAAGACGGGTTAAATTTGCAGTGTGTTACTATGATAAGATAAAAAGGTATATCCTCTTATTTTTTATACATAATTATTTTAAATAATTATATTTGTATTTTATGAAACCTTTTGGTGATATTTTTTATGCAAAAATTTGGCACAAATACATATAAAATGATATTTTATCTGTATCGTGAATACAATCATAATTTATAATATTTTTTTGCCATAATACAATCAGCTTAACTTACGATTTCTTAATATGCGACTAATGGTGTTTTTTTGCTTGAAATACATATATAATGACCTTTACACTTTTAATTTTTGGTATCAATCAAAATTTATTAATGTATGAAGCATGATTTAAAACATGTATCACACCTTTCAAAAGTACCATTTTAAACCGATAACATATATTAAGGGATTCTTTAACAGAAATAAGATTCAACTATATTAATAGAAATGTAAATTTATATTTGGTTTTATAATATAAGATTATGTTTGATTTTTATACATATTAACATGGCATTTATTAATGCATAGTTTTATCATCTAGTACTAGAAGCTAAAATAATCTATTAATCGCACGTATTTTAGTTTATCACATGATTTTTTTTGTTGAAAATATAGTGAGCAAAATTTTTTTATACAAAGTCTGTTTTTTCCTTTAAATAAATAATGAAATCAAGTAAATAGTGGGAAAAAATGTTTTTTTATGATTAAATTTATAATTTGCAATGAAATCAATGATCAAATACAATAATAAAAATTATATATATATATATTTGAAACAGAAAAAAAGACTATTTATTGCGATTAGACCCATATTTTAGCTTTGTTTTCGTAAAATATACAATTTTTAAGTGGTATCTCGCAGGACGGAATTCGAAGTTTTTCATTTTGTTTTAAGTAATTCTTAAATGTTTAACGGTTCGAAACTTAATATTCGAACCTTTCTTCAGTGCATATTTCTCGACTAAGCTCCTCTTTACTTCCTTTTGCCTATGCTCACAGTTGATCGATTTATCATATAAAACCAGCATTCAATTTATGAGGCAATGTGATTAAATAATACGTTCCGTCGCAGAGTATTCTTAAGTGCTTTATCGAGTGATAATACAACTATTTTGTCTAAAAAAAAAATTTTTTATTAACAACGAATAATGACGCATTCCTTGAACAGCAATACAATTTTTATTATTGTCATATTTATCTTCCTATGAAGTATATTTTTCTTTACACACATTCGTCCTTTCAAAGGTATCACTTTACATTACATTAAGTTTTTTGAAAATAGTAGTGGGAAAAAAAAAGACCAAATATATTTGGCTGCCCCGGAAATTCATAGCCTAAACTAGCAAGTAATTTTTAGTAAGCAGTGTTCAAAAACGTTTTTTCAAGCGACTAATTTCTTGTTATATCATATTAGGTAAATAAATACTTATACATAGTATCGCTATGAGATATGAGTATACACATATTTTTTGTATACGTATAATTACAGATCGCTAAAATCAAGTTCAAAATCATATGAATCTTTCAATTAATGATATTTAAAAAAAATAAACATCTTAAACCAAATTATAATTCAGCGCTTAATCATTTTCGGTGTACCGTTATGTTAAGATAAAAAATGGTTTCTTTTGTGTATATAATAAGTCAGGCTTTGCGTTAAGGTAGGTATTATTTAGTAAAAAAAAATATGACTGATTGAACAATTATTTTTATTTAAAAAAGAAATTATGAGATTGGAATGTTTATTGCTCAATCTTCTGTTAAATTATTTTCGTAAATCTTTGTTTATTTATATCGTTATCTGGAACATAAATCAGATTTAATAGTAGCAGATTGTAATAGAATAATTATATATTTATTACTTAAACTAACTTCTAATCTATACCGAGAATTATTCATATACAAACCATGTATTTAAAATGGTCTTGTAATATAGGTTTGAAAGAAGGTGAAATAGTGAAGAAGACTACAGAGAGGAGAAGATAGCTTAAGATATGTAAATATGCTAGGCGCATGTGAATCGAGCAAGTTGTACTCTAGAACAAAATCCATATTTTTAACCCTGATTTTGCTCCATAATTAAATTATTTATACGATTATAATTCCCACAGTATTACCAGTGAATAGAACTTTATTATAATTATAGACTAAAAACATGGTTGTATGTATCAAAGAAAAAAAACTTGATATTGCGAACGTAAATGTTCAATAATAAAATAATTTTATCGCTAAAACCTACATTAATTGCAGGATATTTAAAAAAGGGCAATTTAGTTGTTATGCTACCTGTGTCATACAAATATTATCGATTCCTATCCGAATATGTTAAAATATATAATTAATTGCATACCTATCAATATATTTTTATTTATATGTCATCTTTGCAACAAGATTAACCGTACCCTACAAAAACCAGTCGAATATGAGCGATCTTTAGATAAAGGTTTTATTTTCGAGAAGGTTAGTATTCATTAAAACATTATCTATCTTCACATGATGATTGCTATGATTTCATTAAGGCTTACACTCTGAACTATATTTGAGATATCCATCTAAAAAATCATCATTGTCTCTAGGATTTAATAATGTTCATATCTTGGGTTATATAAATATGAATCATTGGTATGACTTTAGTATGGTCGCTGTTGCTGGTTGTTATATGGATTATATCTATAATCTGGATGAGGTCTTTTATTAGAATCGTCGTATAAATTAGGATCGCCAAAATTTTGATTCTCTCTGGAGCTTTCATTTATTAAATTCCTGCCAAAATGATCTTGGAAATACTTATTTGAAGCAGGGTCGAATCTTGTAGATTTACTTATTTGATCATGAGATTTTTTGAGGTAGTTTGTGGAGGTGGTATTCTTGCCTTGAATCTGACTCGATCCAGGCATCTGTTGAACATAAGCGTCATTATTAGTATGTAGATTTGATTTGTTTTGTTCGAACCGTAATTGAATATAAATATTTAAGGGTGAAGGTAAATAATAAACCTTAAGCTGTTTTAAATCGTTGACTATGTTTTCAATGCGATTTTCTTCGATGACAATATTTTCAATCATGGGTATAAAAAAATATGTTCGTTTTTTGATATATATTAACGCCATATTTAACTTGTTTTTTTGTGTTTCTTGATGAATCAGTTTTAAGATAGCGTTTGTTTTTATGATCATTTCTTTATATAGTTCAATATATTCATGATATTCGTCAGAATCAAAGTTTCTGGATAAATTTTCTTCTATACTTATACCCTTACTGTGTATTTCTTGAATAATTTTTTCCGGTATTTTCAAACTGTAGAAGCGGGGACAACTTTCTTGGTCTTTAATGCAATTTTCGATGTCTTTTGTAATACTATTTAAAGCTGGCCATGTTCGTTTTTCTAATTCGAGTTTATGGTCATATTGTTTAATCGATGAGTCTGCATAAAGTTCATCATTTGGTCTTTTGACACCTATTATAAAATTCGACATTATTAGATACTTTTTCCTTTTAACTAGAATCAAAATATTTTTTACTAAAACTATATTTTTCATAATTATCATGTATAAAATATGAGAACAACACTGTATTTTTAAGTCAAGATCCACCTCGCACAATATTTCTGTGTATAATAGCCAAATTTGCTTTTCAACGGAGATAGATGAAGTGTCAAATAATAACTTAATGGTTTGTTTGTATTTTTCTATTTCATTACACAAATTAGATCTTGCATCTTTTATTTCTGAATCCAATTCCAGTGCTGTAGAGTGATTTTTAAATATATCTATAAATAGGTCAAATAGTTGTGTTAAGTATTTTTCTCTAATACTATAAAAGTGTGAGATTTTTGAGAATTGCTGGTCTTTTACATTTGCACATTTTAGATTATAGTTGAAATATTGTTGGACTATAACCATCTCAAGATTAGTGACATTTTCTTTTGATGATTGTGTGCCAAAAATACATGTTAAATATAATAGAGCAGGCAATAGAATTTTTATGGATTTCATCTTCTTGGGCTTTAGTTATATATTTGTTAAATAGATTCGAAAAAAATTTTTGACCAAAAAAATACAAATGAACTTTTGATTGATCAAAAGATAAGAACAAAATTTGGTATATAAAAAAAATTGATGTGGATTATTATAAATAATTAAATTTTTTTTTAAATCAAGAAAAATCATAAAATTTCCATGGAGCGCATCATATTAAATTTCAACCACATCATTTTTTAAACTTCTCAATAAATATTCTCTTTTAAATTCCTAAATTCAATTACTTTCCTAGCTCCTTGTTGCTGTGTATACCAGCGTTTTCGTTGAATTCAACACTTTAATATGTTTCATATAGAATTTTATGATCACAACATTATACAGAATAAATTAGGATATATTTCTTAGTCAGAACTTCTAAAATAGCGATTGTATTTTTTTGAATAATAATCTAGTTATCATGATTTTAATTATTATTTTTCAAGTTATTGATAATCAGTTATTCCTATTTCTATAGGTTTATATGATTTTTACATGTATAAAGATATAAGTAGCCGATTTCTGTAAAGAAACAATATAAATAAATTCCTAGAAGGATTTATTATTCTAAGCTTAATTCTGTTTTTTCTCTAAATTAAATATACTGAAACATAGAAGCACCCTAGGAATATTTCATAACACCTAAATATATCTTTTGACACCTTCCCCTGGTCTATCATCATCAGCTTTCACTCTGTCAAGTGATGTGAGTTCAATAATTTAGAATTCCAAGACCTTTAAAAATCCATATAAATACCAAAACATGCAATGAAATAAAAAAAATACACTAGAAATTCATAATAAAGAAATATTTAAAGCATGGAATTTTAATATTTTAGCTGAGTGTTTTAAAAATAATTATAAAATTTTAAATTTGTCTGACTTAATTGATTTAGAATAATCTTTTTTTAATATAATTTGCCTGTACTATTATTTCTATACATAGAATCCTAGCAAAAAAATGTTGTTGTGCTATAAGAAAAACTTGTAATAGAGGTGATCCTTTAGATAAGTATATTGAATTCACTGATACTAGCTTATTTGATATTTATACATCATATACTTCTATCGATCCGTGTCCATATAGATTTTAAAATATAAAAATTCTTCTATGGTGAGCTTCTATCAATCTTGGTTTTTCAAAATTGATCTGATCTGAATTTTTATCACAGATATATATTACATAGTGATCGAAAGATCTTATATGGAGTGTTCTTAATTTTTCCATAAATTAAATTTGTCATTTTCAAATAATATTTCCAGATTATTCGCTTTTCTTTCACAACACGGGTCTACGCATTATAATATAAACAAAACTATATTAATATTTATAAACTTAAATTAAATATCGATAAAAAATAGTTAATTTTTCTAGTCTAAAGAATAATAATCTTATAAATCGTAAAGAAAATTAAAAATCAATAAATATTTCGAATTAAATTTTAAATATATTAAAATATTGTAATATAATTATTTTAAAAAGCATAAAACTTAAATTAAACCATGAATACCAAATATAAGAATTATATTAGTTCAAGCATAAGGAATAAGACAAATTTAGAAAAAAAATATATGGTATGAAATTAAATGTGGTAAAAAAAATACTCTACATTTCACTAAAAATCATTTGTCTGGCAATAGATAAAAATCCGATAAATAATTAGAGAATAATATAAATCATGGTTAGATTGGAATTCGACTTAATAAATCTGTAGGTTTTGCGCATGAACAAAATTTTATAATTCTACTTAATTATGTTATTTATTTTACACAATAATCTCAATTCATTGATAATTCTGTATTTAGATTAAAAATAAAACATAGATTACAAACTAATTTGGATAAAAAACTTGAATTCAATGAAAGTACGCATCAATTTTAATAGAAAATTAAAAGAAATTCTGAATAAATTATCAGTATATGTGAAAATAAAGACATACGAAAAATTATGTAATTTTTAAATTTTACAGGTTGAAAATCTTACTGGCTAAAATATAAATAGAAGCTCTGAATCAAAAGATATAAAAATTCAATTATATCGACTACGCAAAATTTGTTTTCTATATATATTCAAAACAAATAAATCCACGAACATTTTTCACCCAAATTTACTGTTTTATAGGTTGTATGTGCATTCATCATGTTTATTTATGTATATCATTCTTATCGATTTACAACAAAAAAGGCAAAATTGATTTTTAAAGTTTAAATAGCCGAAAATACATTATCTTGCTGGAAAAATAACATTGCCGTTTTTGTTTTCTTTCCTATTTTTACGCATTTATATATTATTGTATTGTATATAACATAATTCATTTTGTATTTAATTGAATATAATAACTGAATTGAAATGTAGGATTATAAACATAGCTATCTTATTCTCCTTCTTAATTATGTTCTCTAAATTTGACAAATAATATATATGAAAGCAAAATTCATGGTTTATATTATTCTTTATGGATCATGTTTCATAATCATAGGATTCGAAATTATTTAAATTTAGATCGCCACAAATATTTGAATAGTTGGTATACAAAATAATCTACATTTTGAACTAAATTAATTCATATTCAAATGTGTTTTTTTATTGATTTCCTTTATCTTTGTTTATATATAAATATATATACTTTCAGCCTAAATAAATTTTATCTTTTTTAAATTTTTATCTTGTTGTATTATTATTTTATTATCAACGATAATTTTTCTCAACATTGTTCTTATAAAACCTATAAAGTCATTTCACTGTATTATCTTCGTAGGATTATAATAAACATGCTGCAGTAGTATTCTTTTTGTGACAATAATGTTTAAATATAGATCTCACGAGGCTCCATTATTATTAAGTTTAATTGCGGCTCTATAATGAGTTATTTTGGGGAGACTCTAATAAAGCTAAAAAAAAATACTAGAAAATAAGTGACCAATTAGCTTGAAAATTCCAGCTTATAGGATTTGACTTATAAAAAGGTGGGTTGTCAAAGAAGTCTTCTAAATGTGCACCATATTGAAAATATACACTACACCATTTGAAAAGTGTATGTGTAAGTTAAAGGTATGGTTGTATAATATTCTTTTGTGCATGATAAAAAGATATTTATCATATCAATCCCATATATTGATGCATTTATTGATAAACGGATCAATTCAAGGTCGATACGTGTGACAAGGAACTCTGAAATTTCCCTGTATGATATAGTAGTTAGAAATGGTTTCTTTAATATGCATAATTCGTAAATATAGGATAAAATGTAGATAAAATCCATCAATAATAACGAATTTGTGTATATTGATATTTTTTTACTAATATCGAATAAAAATCATCTATGTGACCGTCAAAAATCTTCCAATGCCATATTCTAAATATTTAATTTTCTTTTTTGCTATTTAAGTGGGACAGAATATATGATTTGACGATAAATATATTGAACAGAACGGGAGAAATGGGTCTAAATAAAATTATTAAAACATCAATGACTGATACTGTGCCTTTTTAAGGTCAAATTACGCAAACGACATCAGTATTACATCTATAAATACAATACGGTACACCAAAAGGAATGGTTTTGCGCTACTGTGAAGATTTTTTTTGCAAATGGGCAACATATAAATTCTCTTAAAAAATATGATTTTGCAAATAAAAACACACATAAAGTTTAGAGTAAATTTCATGCAAGACCAGGATAAAAAATAATCAAAAGTAAAATTATAAGAAATTTTTCCATATTTAGCGGCTAAAAAACAAAATAATAGATGTATATTTAATATCAGCAGATATGTTCTGAACATGAAGCTTTATTATTCGAGAACTAATGTACCAAGATATTGGCTTTTTCTAAATACTTAAGAAATTATTTGACTTCGATATTAGTATTTGTATTGAAGCACGAGACGGTAATATATTTTGTTAAAAAATTTTTTATTATAACAACTTTAAAAATCTATAGAGCAATTAATTGAAAGCTTCCTGCATAATAAATAAATATTTTATTTAATCCAAAAAAATGACGATTAGGTGGTTTTGCATAAAGTGTCACTCTATTCTATAAAATCTCTATAATAGAACATTAATAGCTTGGATTATTTCCATCCATTCACGGGTAAAGCAAGATCTTTATGCCAAATCAGGTACATATACAAAGTATAGATGATACATATAAAGTTGGTTACATTGTAGTGTTAGCCACATCCCTTGCCAATTGATGTAAATAAATACTTTGTTATTAATTTCACCCTACGATTAGTATATTTAATCCTTTTGTCATTAAAATCGACATTCTCGATCTACATTTTGAACTACTCAACCAACTTCAGCATATAAATTGTATTAATGTATCACGACCTTCGACTTTCTTGTGATTACACTAAGCTATGCGCCTTTCCGAATATAGTAATAAATTATAAATTTTTGGTGAAATTCAATATCTAGGTTATAATATTTTAAATCATGTTGTACTGGAACTCAATCATTTTAATAAAAAATATAAGAACTCGCCAAGAAGGATTATTAAACATTAAGTAAAATGATACATTACAAAATATAAATATTTATAGATAGCCCTGAAGGAACTAGATGTCTCGAACATGGTTGAGGCATATATTCAAACCTTGGGATTGGCATAAACCCTTGAATTAATAGGTCTCGAAAGAAGGAGGGGTATTAAAGAAGACTATGGACCGGAGAAGATAGCCGAAAGTATAAATACGCTGTGTGTACAGAGAATCAAGCAAGCTGTGCCTGAGAACAAAAACTAAAATTTCGACTATAAATATAGCCCTTAAATAAAAAATACCTTCGATCAAATTTAGTTATTTGATGTTCCGAATATTTAAGTTGTGTTTAATAAAATTCAAATATTTGTGGCAATTCATAAATACCAATTTGTAAAAAAAATGTCTTTTGATCCCCAAAAACATTACCACTGCAATGGTTTTTATAAGGGTTTTGATATTTGTACATTTAAAGTGCTAAAATATATCAAAAAGACAAGCCGTATGATCATATATCGTTTATGGGTTTCCGATAATTACTGTTTTCCTATTGATTTCAGGTTTATATCTGTTATGAATATATATTTACATTCAGTGTATATATTCGATGCAAAATATAAGTTTAAATATGTAAAAATGTTTTGATTTTTAGTGAATAAGTAATATTTATATAAAATTGTGAGTTTGTTTTTTTTAATTATTTGTTAAAAATTCAAAATTGAGATCTTTCACGAAAAAGAAGGGAGAAATAAATACAACGCTACCATATGCGATATCTAATGTATCGTTATAATTTATAAATTTATATCGTCAGTATATAAAATCAAGTGCCTTTAACGCACCTACTATAAATTAAAATACTTTAAGTTCATTTTGCTTCTATATGTTGTTTAGATATCTGTTTTATATCGACATAAAAAAACCAATAGCAAATTTTGCCATTAAATCTTTAATACGGCATATAAAACATTCACAAATATATGATTATTTGATTATATACAATTAAACTATATACTGGTGCTTATTAACCTGTCTAATATTATATATTCCATATATAAATCACGTTGACTTATTAATTTAATAAAAGTATTATATTTATATTACATTGTTTTGTATTTATTTAAAAAAAATTGATGTCTTAATCACATTGAGTCATGCATACTATAAATGTAAAAAAATATAAACCTATGATTATGTCGGGTTATCCTAAGGTAATATTGTAAGCTTTATCTTTTGAATGACCCATACTGTTTCCTTTTTAAACTAAATTGCTTATTTTTTTATAACTACAATTCAAAATATAAAGTTGTGGCTACTTACCAGTAAAATTAATTTATCTGATTTTTCACTGTATTTTGAATTATTTTTGCCGTCATTAAATCTGAAAATATATGAGATATTTAACATGCGAAGGTTAAATTGTACTTATAAGACAAAATATCTTCAATATATGTTGGAGTAGCATAAAATTATGCAAAAGAAGAATGCACATTTCAGTGTTCGCTAGGTTTTGTGTAAATTTGGAAATACTATATTCTTATATATATAAAATTGTTATAGGTTTTAAGAAAATTATCTTTTTATGGCGTTTGTATGATATACATTATAAAAGGTTTTTTATTGTAAATAGCACAAATATTTTGTATTAAACACACTCTAAATCCATGAAATATTTGTAATTTATAATAAATTTAAGTTGTGCTTTATAATTGTAAAAAAAGTCCATTTGTTGCGATAATCCTAAATGTATACTAATATGCGTTTTTAAGTTCTAATGATCTTTCATTGCAAAAGTTCGGCTATTTATACGAAAAAATAAGGGTCTAAAACAAAGTATAAAGGAAAAAATAATTGAAAATTGTTTACTTATATGCACAAAAAAAGTAGAAGTATTGTTTTTATCCATAAAAAAATTTAACTTATATGTAGCTTCTTAAATTAATAACATGAAATTGTGTTTTAAAGCATATTTCTTGAGTGTAGTATTAAAAAATAAACGCGATGAAATACCCCTAAAATGTATTTAGACATGTAATTTATTTTTTCATATTTTTGATAGCAAGAATTTAATTAATATGCATTGTATGAGAGATTGCTGAGACAATAATAATGTTGCTGTGTATAGTAATATCATCTTTTTTAACATATCATATGCATGTATTTGTATGTTTAAAATGATGTTAATTAACTTTAAAAACATATAGCGAAAATTAAAATAGAAATATTGTGTAATTATTAATCAGAAAAACAGTTTGCTGAAATAAATTTGCGTTATCAATATAAATGTTTTTCTTAAACCGATTTGTCTGTGTTGTACAAATCTAGAGAAAGGATTTTCTAATATATTGTGTTACTTATAACTTAGACTATAACCTAAAATGATATTTTCAAGAAACTGAAATTTGAAATTCAGTGTTAATATATAGATACTAGTATAAATATAATAATTTTAGGTGGGCTTAGATCAATTTTGAAAAAATAATAATGTATATATATTTTTTATACAAAAAAAATGCTTGGTGCACAAAAAAACGGTGAATAATATAATGAACTATATGACTCAAAGGACTTTAATGATAGTAAAATATCATTGAACTATTTGATTGCTAAAATTCGTCTCATCATTATGGATATATTTTAATATTTGAGTTTTTTTAATCATTGAACTTAACACCTTTTAAATATCGCTACTGCATACTAAAAAAATACCTTCTATATCCAGCCCTTCCTGGTATTTTTTCTCAAATTTAATCAGATGAAAATTTTACTTTGTTTTATATTATTCTTGTAATTCTAAAATAATTTAGAAGCCTTACGGACCATTTATCATTATTATTTATGTTTAAGTAGTTTTCTAATATAAAAAAATTATGTATTTTATAAAAATAAGTAGAAGAAGTTCAATATATCGTAATACTTTGATATGAAATTAATAATAATTTATTTGAATACAAAAAAGCCTTAAATTTCATGTATTTTTGAAAATATATTTATGAAGCTTTATTAAAATCAAAAACCGAAACTTTTCCGAACTTATAAATAATTAATTTATAATGGAGACAAAAACAGATTAAAAACAAAAAAATAAAATAATATATCTTATTGTCATCAATTTAAGTTATAAAATTAAAAAGCAAATAATAATAACAGCACTTTTTGTTTGTCATCTCTGTCTATTCATTGTGTATATGCTATCTACTTTGAATTAGATTTATTTTATATAAAAAGTGTATCCTAATAAATAACAATTTGTGTTTATCGTTTATTTTTCCCGTGATAGACTTCTATTCAGATAAATTTTAAATATATTTTGTGATGATCACAATAAAGTTGACATATGTTATATTTTTCGCCCATTTATTATATAACACCTTTGAACAAGCTTTTAACTAGTATTTTATTTGTCTTTAACTTCTAATATAATAAATTTATCTATAAAGATCTTTCTCAATAAGATAAATTAATTCCTGCTTGTATCAGAGTCTCTTTTTGGTTTTCTTTTTTAATACAAACAATGTTTATTTATATAATTGCCTTTTTTTGATCTGCAATTTGCATTGATTAAAAAAAGCGGGTCCGTACCTATGAAATTTATGTAATAATAAAGGTAAAAAAATTTAATCACAGATTAAAACAATACAGAGAGCGAAAAAACAAACAAAAAATAAAGATATCTTGTAGGCGAGATTCAATTCAAAGAAATCTCCCTCAACGATAAGTTTAAAAAATAAACGAGTTTGAAAGTGTTTTATGTCGAAAAAACATGTATAAAATTAATACAATTACTACATAAAAAGTATGAAATAACACGAACCGGTACAAAATTTAAAAATCAAAGTATACCTGAAAATTCGATTTTTCTTGTGCTCTTCATTCATGTTATATTATAAAATATTCGTTATTTATAAAGAAGCATATCCATTACCTAAAAAATTGTTGCGTTTCTTATAATATGTTCAATTCGTAAAAGTGTATGGCCTATAAGAAAATTTATGCTTCTAGATAAATACTTTGATAGTAAAAATGATATATATTCTTGAAGACTATTTGTTTTCCAATTAATCTCGAAAATAAACAAAAATTTTGAAGTGTAAATTAAGTCAGTATCACATGAATTTTATCAAAATTAGTTTTGCAAGCAATAATGTTTCAAAAAATTGTCTACTTAAATTTATGAACCATGAAACTTGTGATCTAAATTACAAAGCATATATTAAAAAAAGTAAATAAAATAGACCAAAAAAGCAGCGTGAGTAATCCTGTTGGTGCTTTGATAAATTTAGTGATTTTGTGTAAAGTATAGTAACTCTATTTTTGTACCTTTATTTAATCAATTATAATATAGAAATATTACATAATTAGTTTTCAAAATATATGCCAATAAATCAGCTCAAAAAAAATAAAAAATGTTTTAAGCTTTTATTAAAATATATAACGTCAATAAATCAGCTCAAAAAAAATAAAAAATGTTTTAAGCTTTTATTATAACATATAACGTAGAAGACTCCTATTGACAAATTTATGATTTCTATGATAAAATAGAAAGTTTGCTTATTTTAACAAAGATTAGTATGCAACAAATTATCTTTTAAAGTGAAACATGCACAATAAATATTTTATGCGATATTTGCGGAATGAAAGTGTACAAAGAACATCCAAAACTAGTATCAGAATCAAATTGCACAAAAACTGTGCTAAATGTAATTTCAGGCAAGTTTGTATATTGTTTGGGTTTGAATTTAAAAGAATCAAGCATAAATTTCTATATGCTTAGTTTAGATCTAGAATTCTAATATTATAGGTAGCCTTTTTAATGTATAATAAAAATGATTAGAGTTTTCACACGATTACGAAGTTATGTGAACTAAACAATGATAAAAAAAATTTAATTTAATTTCTTCTCTATTTTTTTTCTTTGAAAAATTTAATTGATATTAAAAAATATTGTTAGTTCATCTTTTGTTATCATAGATTATACGAAAATTTTTATTTTTGGTTTTTTATCTTTTGTAAATTGTCATATTATAATGGAATCAACATGCTTGCCATACTTCGACCAACATGATTAGACATTCTTTCTTTTCTTACTTTTCTTTTTTTTTCTTAAAACTTTGATAATTGTCATATCGGTCTCGATGAGATTGGTATTGATATTGGTTTTGAGATTGGTTTTGATGATATTGGTATTGAGATAATTGGTATTGAGATTGGTTTTGATGAGATTGGTATTGAGATTGGTTTTGAAATTGGTTTTGAAATTGGTTTTGAAAATGGTTTTGAGATTGAGCCCGTCTCGGAAGGTTTTGAGATTGAGCCCGTCTCGGAAGGTTTTGAGATTGAGCCCGTCTCGGAAGGTTTTGAGATTCAGCCCATCTCGGAAGGTTTTGATATTGGTATTGATAATGGTTTTGAAATTGAGCCCGTCTCGGAAAGTTTTCATTTTGCCCTACCAAAAGTGGTACTTGACATAGATTTACAGATGATAAAGGGCGCGAAATATCAGTTGCGTGCAAATTGGATGCTTGGTCTAACTCCCAGATGCTGAAATGAATATTTAATGGTGAATTCAAATGAAAACCTATAAATGATCTATCTTGCAAATCATCTTCAACTTCGTCCAAATCATTTTCCTCACCGTCCAAATCATTTTCCTCACCGTCTAAAAATAAATACAAAATTACAAGATCGAAAATACGTATATTATTTAAATGTGGATATCTTTGCTTAAAATCGTCTTCTATTAATTTTTCATGGAGGTATTTCTGAAATTCATATGTTTTGTAGCATAACAAATATATTGTAAAATTGATTTCTTTATTAATTTGTTTTTTTTCTGTGGGTTCGATGCATTTTCTATACCTCGATAATAATTCATTGAATGAATCTATAATATCATCACTGTATATGAAACCGTAAATATTATGATTGCAGCAGTCTGGTGATTTTCGAGTTTCTAATTCTTTCATAAAAAATTCGAAAAATTGTTCTTTTTCACTAAAAAAATCAATTATAATATAATAGACATTGACATCCGTACTTTTCCATCTTTGTCGTCCAATTAAATTTATTTTTTTTATATTTAATTTGGCCGATGGAAATATAGGTGTGTTATTTTGTTCATATTTAAATAATGCAGATAAATCATCTATATTTCTAATCAAAAGAAGCGACATTATGTGCGAATAGCATGTTAATTTCAGTCTAAAATCACCCAAACACAATATTTTGCAATATTCATTCCAAATATAATGCTCTATAAAATATATAGCATAAGTATCATCTAAAATAAAGTCCAAGCGAATCTTGTAATTTTCCAGTTTCTCAATTAAAAGAAGACGTAACTCAACTAAGTCTCTGTCATTTTCTGGTTTATCATTATCTTCTGTTAATATATTAACAAAAAAGCCGAAAATATTATTATATAATTCTTCTAATGGAACATTAGGTTCGATTTTTTCTAGATCATTTAACAATTCATCATTCAAACACTGTAAATTGTCATGAAAACATTGTTGGATTCTATACAATGAAAAGACAGGAAGGTTTACTAGTTGTGGTGTCGTGGTGGCATGAATATATAAAATGCAGTAAAAAACTCCCATCTGGTATATGGCATGCTTCATCAATTTAGATATTTGTGAGGGCAATTAAATATATAATTATGTTGGGATATTTAAAAATTACATATGTAATGTTTTGATTAGATGTTTGGTATTAAATCAATATATTGATAAAGCTTAAAATATGCAAATGATCATTGATTTCAATAATACAATCATGAAATCATTTATCGATGATTAAAAGAATAAAGCTGTTGATTTAAACCCAGATGTCAATTATTAAAATTAATAATTTTAAAATATCTGTTCTTTATCCTGCACATGAAATCATTGTATTTTAATGGGTTTAAATGCCAATTCAGCCCTATTTTCCTATATAATCACATCAGAAAACATCAAGTCTACTATAATATGTAAACACGGCTATTTAAAAAAAAGGGTGACATAGATATGTCATTTACCTACAATAAGAATTGTATATTTTTTTTTTATATTACAAAGCTTTAGCATTCTATTTATTATACGGTTGATTTTAAATTCATTTGCACTATGTTTTTTTTATAATAAAAAGCTTTAGCATTCTATTTATTATACGGTTAATTTTAAATTCATTTGCACTATGTTTTTTGTTTTTATAATATGAAACACAGCTAAAGTTTATTATATTTTAAAAAATAATATAATTTATGTGTACACTTCGTAAGAGACTCAAACTCATCTCATTTGAGAGAAGAAGAGCAGATGATGCAAATACATCAGGGGTGGGTTATAATAGATGTATCAACGAGTTTTGCAATATTCCCAAAAAAAACAGAATAAATCTCAATAGATGGAATTTATAAAACAAACTTAAACCATAAATTAAAATATTAAAAATTTATGTGTATAAGAAATAAATACAAAAAAATATTTCTTTTTCTCTGAATTTACGTAGTAGCCAATAGCGTTTAAGTAAAAATATTATTGGTTATAGGACTATATAGAGATAATAAAAACATTCTTAATTTGGATGAAAAAGATAATAAAACTAGTTCTGCTTCGAATTTTCTTTTATTTACTTCTTTTGGCTAGAATCTGTGTTATTGTGTTCATCTATATCGATTTAATGGCAATTTTATAAATATATTAGAATCTTTCATAATTTTCTATGATTACAATGGTATACTTAAATCACAGAATTACATTTTACTTCATTTATAACTCTATGTCAAGTTTTTTCATGTTCCTATTAATTCAAATGAATCGAAAATTGGTGTCAAGCCTCCAAGTCTAGAATTATCGACAAAGGTTAGATAATTACTAATTAACATAACAAGAAGTTAGTAAATGAATTTTAAGTGTTAAAAAATCGAATGTTGTAATCCCACACTTAGTTTGAAATTTAACGTTGGACATTAAAACGTTCCACAAAAAACCAATTAAAATTTTCGTAAATTCAAAATATTCCAAAGAAAATATCCAAAATCGAAATAATTGTATGCTTAAATATACCACCATCTGGATTTACAGTACCTTTTTTATTCAAATTATTACCATTAAACATTTCAGACCATATTGTTGCATATTTTAACTATACAAAAATCCATTATTGGTTTTTAATTTCTTATAATATAATTTGCATATTAAATTTTTTTTTGGTTATTATTAAATTTTGATAATTGTCCGCTTTGTCATGTGAAAAATAATAGAAAAAGGGTCCTGATTTATAATCATATCTAGTCTACTTTAATTGTGTTTATTAACTGGAGTATGAAAATCATTATTTAATTTTTAAAAAAAACTATTCTGTGCAGATTTTTATCATTATATAAATAAAAATATTTATTGATAATTATGATGTGTAAATATTTCTGAAAAATAGTAGTAAAATAAAAAATTTTGGTTAAATATAAACAGAATTCATAAAGAAAAAATATTAAGAAAATTTCAAGATCTCACAATATAATTTCTTGAGGAATAAGATGCTTTTTTCATATATAGCTTTACATATTTTATATGGCGTTATTAATGCCCTATTATTCAAAAGATTAAACGAGATTGTTGATTTTAAAAAAAACATGGATTACTCTTGATAAAAAAACCGACATATATCAAAATAAAGATAAAATCTTTACAAAATCAATACACATACATATTAAGGACCAGAAACAAGTGAAACTCTTCAAACTTTATTATAAGATAATATGTACAGAAATATTTATTATGGTAGATTGATTTTTTGGCTTGATATCAAATAATTTAAAAAATCAACTGCCACTAGCTTTATTTAATATATTGCGTATATTATGTTTGTGATACAGTCTCGGTAGCTTTCTATATCGATAAAAGGGGCATTATTCTCGTTTTTCCGACGCTTGTTAAGCATGAATTATATTAATAGGTAATACCAGTGGGGGTCTCAAAAATAAAAATATGTAAATGGTTTATGATAAATAATAAAATAAGGAAACCAATAAACATTTTATTACACTTTATATTATATACATCATGCCTTATATATCGCCAATCTAAATATTTAGCGTTTTATTTCTTATTAAGTTATGGTTGAATTTTCAACTTAATGTACATGTAGAAATATCCTAAGTAGTAAAATAAACATATCCTTCTTTTACTATTATTCAGAATATATACATTATCTCATGAAACTAAATGAATATTTATAACCAATGTGCCTGTGTATATCGTTAGAACCATAATTCAAACGTAAATAATTTGTTTATTCTGCAATTTTATTCCCATAACTTTTAAAATCGTTTTTTTATACTATATACAATAGATTGTCATTATTTAAAGGCCATCTAAAAGCGCTAGTATGCCCATCCGAATAGCTATTATTAGATGTTTGTCATGTAACATAATTAAGTACTATATTCTCATATAAAAACTAAATTCGAATGCTCAAAATAAGATGGTAAAAGAACTTTTACATTGATACATTTATGCAAAAAATCTATTCCCTGTCTGTGAAAATTTGGTCTATATTTTAAAACCCGTGGGTCTATGCTAATTTAATATAAATCTAACAAATTGAATTGTGAATGAAAATCTAAATCGCATATGAGCGATCTTTATAATGATAAATTATAAGATTTTTACATCATCGTAATTGCTTAAGGTGCATAATATTGCTTTAGTTTGATTTTATGTAAAAAATTTCTTTTACATTAGAAAACCAAAATAGATAAAAAAAATATTTACCACTTGATGCGTCACTACTTCCAAAGTTTCTATTCCAGTTACATATTTTTACAAGAAAATATGCAAGCTGCTATGGCAACTAGATACATCATCGACTTATTTTTTTAGACGCTGGCCTGTCATGATCAAAATTCTAAGCCATCTACACGTAATTTAATGGCATTATTTTTTTAAAGTGTGCTAAAGATTCTTTCTATCAAGCTGTTAAATACGGTCTTTGATGGAATAAAATCGATTTTATAAATTACAAATTGACAAATAAATAAATTTTTTGAAACATGAATGGGGGCTATAATATATTCAAATAATTTGCTTTGTTTTTTTCGGTTTTATTGATTGCATATGCCACTATTAAATTGCATTTCATGTTATTATTGGTCTTTTCATACATAGCTATCTTTCTTTAAGAAAAAAATAGCACATTAAGAAATATGCAATTTCATTACATATATTATTGAGAAATTTCCGCGTATATAGTTGTGTTCTTCTATTAACTTTGTATTTACTACTTAAAATACAATTTAGGCTTTCGTTTTATGAATCAATTCTATTTTTTAAATCTAAAAATTTAATAAAATTATTTGAAGAATATTAAACACTTAAATCTTGCTGATCAATTGCAAAATAAACATATTGGTATTTTTGAATTTAGTATTATGGTAATATAATTTTTTTTTGAATATAAATATAAAGTTGCATATTTTTAATATTAATTTGATGATAAAAATATTTATCCGGTTATTTGAAATTTATTCAAATGCTTAACATATAATATTGAACACTGCTATTTTTCTAGCTAAATTATGAGTTTTCGAAGTTGATAAATAATGAATAATATAATGGATTTGAAAATATATTTGAACTTGATCAATACATGAGCCATGCTTGTCTTTCTAGTAATTCATTGGTGCAATTTAAATCAATAGATGGAAAGGATAATATTAATTGTAAAAAGCCCGCTCGGATTCACAAATACCATTTCATAGACCTTATACTCTAAAAGCCGATTACTTTTTATTAATATGAATGTAGTTGGTAGTCTTTATACTTTTTAGATAGAGCTAAATACTCATGATACTGAACTAGTTAAAATTATTCAATTTTTTGTTTTTAAATAAGCTTTATTGAATAACATACGAAAGATATCTCGGATTCACAAGTTTTCTTGTTAACAGAACATTATTGCGGGTGTATAATAGCATCTATCTTTCTTCTGTACTGGATTAAATTTTTGAAATCTCAAGAATCGTTCGTAATGTTGTTAAAAATGAGAACACAGAATAGTATTCGATAAATTTAACAACAAGAGAAGAATATACAGACTGTTATCAATCTGCATGTTTAACAGCAATATTAGAATTTGATATTTTTCATTTGGTGGTAAATGTTTCTGATGGTTTTTAAAATGAAGCGGGAAGAACAACCTAAGCATTTAAAACGATTTTTGGTAATTTAAGGCCACATACAACCGAGAATGTACATATTAAATCTGGAATTTGGTGCTTTATCTTCGAATTTCTGTGAAAAATATAAATTTTGGTTGACTGATCAAGATAATAATTAGAAACTGGTTATCATGATACTAGATATCATAAAAATTGAAAACGTAATATAAATATTTTACAATTATTTTTAAAAATTCATGATTTTATTCTAAAATCATACAACAAAAACTTATTTTTCACCCAAACTGCAAAAAAGCTTCAGGTCTTACACCAAAAATATTACTATAATTTGGAAGTTAATTATATTATATTCATTCATTCTGCAATTCTTGAAGTTTAATTTATTATTTAAGTTTTCAATATAAAATGCGCATCTCAGTCAAATGATTTTTTTGATTTATAATATACTATATGCTAAAACATGTTTATAAAACTATTTTTTCTTTGCACCCGATTTAATTAATAGTTTTCAAAAGGATCGCAATCAAGTATGTAATGTAATTAAATTCATATTTAATAACCATAGATGCTTTATATCGCTTTATTTATTTTATCATTATTTTATACCAATATATCGCAAAAATATCGTTAATTTATTTATTTGCTACAACATTTTTTTTGCACGAGTTTGAAATTTCTTCCACAAAAATAAGATATTCTACTCGATGATATTCTTTATTTCAAAGCTTTTTAGTTTTTCGAGTGCAAGATTAACCTTTATTTTAAACGGAAATATGATAGCTTTTGCTAATTAGCATATAATAAATTAAATTTTGATCAGACTTAAATATTTTGTGCGGTATTCAGGTATAGGCTCGAATATATTATATAATTATAAATAAATCATGCCATTGCAGTAAATAAACTAAGGATTGTGAATAGTAAATGCAAATAAATGAAATAATAAATTTTTCACATTAACCTTGTATTTTATTGATGATTAAAAATTTTTACATAAGCAATCAACACAAAAAATTCACTCTTTTTCAATTTGAGTAGAATTCATGTTGTTTCTAACATGTTTTTGACAACTCATTATCATCTAATTCTTTAATTTTATCCTAATAACTTTTGGTGTGATTTTTGGTTATATATTCGTTATCGATATAAATTGTTAGTTTTAAACATATAATTAATTAAGAATGTATATTGCAACTTTATTTTATAACCTGATGATGCAATTTCGTAAATTGATATACAGATTTTCCATTTGAAATAAAATAGTTAATTAAAGAAATAGATCATGATTGCTGTTATTTAATTATTCTAATTTTTACATAGTTACAATAGATAATTAATTTGCTTGATACAAAAAACCTTCATTTTGTGTATATTTTTATATATCATTATATATACTAACCGGATTTAATTCGTAAATGAATACTTGTTGAAAATTTCAGCCACATATTTTTGATATGGATAAAACTGGATTCTTACTATTTAATCGCAAAATATCACATTTACAAAGTACAATTTATTTTTTTCAATTATTATCAGCTTAATTTATTTATTATATTAAACATAAAAGTTTGTACCTTCATATGATCTATCTTTTTTTTATAGAACGAGATTCCATACCAAATCAGTAAAAAAACCTTCATGTTTATTATTATAAAAATTTTGTGGATATCTATTAAGATTTTTAATATTCTATATAAATGAAACAAAAATAAATTTATATTTTTTATTACATATCTATTCCAAAAAAAAAATTTATAAATTAAATTTTTGTAAAATGTACCATTAGAAATGAACGAACAGTGGTGAATATGTACACTTTTGAATAAGAATAGCTAATAGAATTACATTTTCTAGTTCTTAAAGCGACTATTGTTTAAAAATACATAAATATTTAATGAATTATTATATTTTTAGGATCATTTATATAGGTTTAGAAATTCATAAAAATAAAAGAGATATTTTCAAGATTTTTTATGCATGTTTGTATGTTCTAAATGGCTCGACTAATATGAAAGAAAGCTAAAATAAAAAAAATATTTTTTGTTTTTTGTATTCGATTGAAAGTCCAAAATATGTTAATAAAAATTAGTCAAAAAAAGCAGCCTTATAATTTTATAACCTAAACTCGGAGTTTAATATCTATATTGATGACTATTTAAAAATCATCAAAATTAATTTTAGGTAGATCGATCAGTATTTTTATGAAAATATCAAAAGTGCCGATTTAAATTATTTTCAATGCCAAAATCAGCATTTAAAAAATGACGCGATTGGAATTATAAATTGTAGTCTATTTTTGATAATAGAATAGCAAACTCATCATAATTAAGTATGCAATCAAACAAAACAGATGCAAATTCATAATCAGTTGGATATCTGTGATGTAATACAGTTATTATATCAAGCAAAAGGAAGTATAAGCCTTACAAAAACTCTTACATTATATTGCTTTGTTTTTAACCGAGATTATGAACAAAATACGTGATTAAATCTTTTATGTTCAAGTTTTTCGTTCCATATTTGCACTACCTTGACCATTAAAAAGTTTCACTTTATATAGAATAGGGTAGAATTTATCTGAATATGTTTATTCCATTCTATTTTTTCATAAAATTTCTGAAAGAAAAGGCATTTCTTGTATATTTTATGCTTTTATAAAATTACTTTTCGATGACCCAAGTTACCGTTTATTTCATATATTCGTGAAATTTAAATTTTTTTCTATCGTATTGTTTAAAAAAATTATAATCATGATATACTTTAAACTTTTTTGTGTAAATAAAAATCACCAAAATTGCAAATAAAATTATAAATTGTCGCTAAAATATTTTTCAAAGACACGCAACAATAAAGAAAAAAAAGTTTATATAATTATGCAGATTTTTTAAAAAAGGTATTTATAGATTATATTTATGGCTTAATAGGATTTTCGTTCTTTAATATAATTCTAGTAAAATTTCGAATTATGTTTAGACTAGGTTTGTGTGATATTTCACTTCTTCGTCTTTAAATCTTCCAGAATGCCATATTCTTCTTTCTAGATTTATTAGATGCAATAAAGTGCTGATATTTACGGAAAACTAGAGATAGTAAAAAATAGGATCAATTATTATTATTAAAAGTTTTAGCCAGCTCATGCAATTCAATATTTTTTTATGAAGGCATATATAATCAGACAAAACATTTAGTCAAAATTTTGATTTTGGACGATAATTTTTGGAAAAGGGGCTTTCTAGATGACAATCATAGATAATTGGTTTGTAATATATCTTTACATATCATCCTTTAAATTTAAAAAGCAACACAGGACATATATTCATAATATCACAACGAACATATACACTCACATAAAATCTAGTTTATAATCAAATGATATTATTTTAAAATCCGATCAATAAGTTTATATAAACGAAAACCTTTTAAAATGATGAATTATAAAAAATTTATTGCATTGAAAACAAAACGATTAATGTGATAGAAAGGTATAATTTGACGGCATATATCTTAGAAACCTTTTTTATTTCCTTTGAAAAAAATATTATTTTTCTTTAAATTTTTCCTGGAATGATATTCATTGTGTTTTTTTAAAGCATTACATCTATTTAGAATATTTGACAAATACATTACGTTTCGCATTATTCGCCTCATAAGCAAAAAAAATATAAAAATAAATTATTATGAATTTAAAAAAAAAAAAAAAAAAAAAAACAACAGTACTTTTAATTACAATCATACCTAACAGGCTCTAGGCTCCCTAGAGATCGGTGGAAAGCGGAAAAAACCACCACCTGCACGATCTTTCTCATTAAAAGTACTCGGGTGTTACACTCCCATCATACCTTGCGGCTTCGATTACTGAGGGTTCACCTAGCAGATACTAGGTGAGAGTGGGCCCCCGACGTTCTGCAACAAGTGCATTTCGGTGGGGTATTGTTAGAGAGAGATACTTGATTGTATCAAGTACCTCCTCAGGAAGCTTCATGTGGGAAGCTACCGACCCCCCCTCAAGGAGTATTTCAATTACATTTCTTTTAAACCCTTCTGAACAACCTTGCTCAAAAGGGTATTTCATTATTTGATGCTTTTTCCTTGCATCTTCAAAACATTGGCACTGACACAAAAAATGCCAAATGTCTTCTTTCACTAGCTTGTTGCAGCAGACACATCTATTATATAGTTCTGGTGGCAGTGCTTGTGTAATTACTAATTCGTTCGTAAACTTGAACGTTCCTGTCCTTAGCTTAAACAGTGCATTTACAGCTATTGGATCTAGTGCAAATATTATTTCGCTTGTTCGTAGCTTTTTACCGCTTGTAATGTTGTACAAGTCGGCATTTCTACCGGCTATGGATGTGTCTTGTCGGGATATCTCCCTCATCCTTTCTATCTTAACTTGGTCTAGAATTAAGTCACTGGTCATATTTGTGTCAATATGCCTGGATCTTAGCCATCGTTTTGTTTCTTTTGTCCAGGTTGATTTTCTAGACTTGAAGTTATTGGCTGAATCAATCAGTTCTGCCATTTTTCCTCTTGATGTTTTCCATTTCAGGAAACCTCTTGCTCTTGCCACTGCACTTGTCACATACAGTGGTAAGATATCCATTTCTTCATAGACTCGCAGTCTGCTAAAGTTTGATTTTTTTACGATACACTTGAGGGCATTGTCAAGTACTCGTTTCATTGGTCGGGTTCTTTCTAGACTCATCCCAAATATTTCTGTACCAAATGTTAGTCTTGGTATTAGCACATTTTTAATAAGCATGCTTTTATACGCTAACGGTACTCTGATGTTGGATAGAGTGCTCCGGATAGTTTCCAGAGTCCCTTTTCCTTTATTAACTCGGAAGCTTGCCATCTCTTGCAAGTCGAGTTTATTGTTGATTTCAATTCCTAGATAGACATATTTGTCTACTGTAGGAATGATTTCATTCGCATATTTAATTGGTTCCATCATTGGCCAATTTTCATCGGAGTTTATTTCCATTGTTCCACATTTACTTGGATTTAATTCCATGTGGTTTTCACTGCACCAGAGTTTTATCTGTTGCAATTTTTTTGTTAGTTCGTCTCTTGTCGAGGCAACTATTACTGTGTCATCGGCGAACATAAGCCCGCTTAGACCACCTTGTATACCTTCTACAGGTATTTTTTCTTGTTCCTCTAATATACTGTTGTAGTATATATTGAAGATTAGAGGAGATGTGGGGCACCCTTGCCTCACACCTCTCTCGTACTTGTGGCCAGAACTGGTTTTATTTCCAATCTTAACCTTAATTTCCGTGTTTTGATACATTCTTTCTATGAATGCTACAACCTTTGGACCGAGTCCGGCTTTCTTAAGTCGGTTAAAAAGTCGTTGGTGTGGAACCATATCATATGCTTTCTTGAGATCTAGGAAGCACAAATAGGTTTTATCACCCCTAATCCTTCGTCTTGTGCATGTTTCTATTAGACATGCTGCCTGGTATTATGAATTTAAATTAGATAATAAAATACGTAAATTTGTAAGACCATATCTTAAATAATTTTTACAAAAATTTTTCCTAAGTAGCATATTTTAGAGGCGTATTGACTAAAATAGTAAGAAATTTCAATTTATGTAGGCCAGCTGTGTGTATCTTATATCTTAATCTTTTAGTTTTTACAATACTAATGTGTTAAAGCTTTCAAGTATCTGGAGAATTAAACATTTAGAAACATAAAATCATAATACTATCTTTTGAAAATATAATTGACTATATAATACAAAAATTCCCAAAAAAAAGTATATTTTCAGTCTACGTTTATAAAAAATTGACTTAAAAAAAGCTTTTTAAAGCTAGAGATATGTAATTACAATTAATTTTTGTTGTAAATATGATAAAATGTTTCATATTTACTAAAAAAAACATCACAAATTAATATGATAAAAACATAACCGTAAATAATAATGCGATTCTTTTTTGAATAGACGTGCTAAAACAAAGAAATTGACATATTCAGAAAGATAAGCTTGTGCGTATTACTCAATTCATAGAACATCTGTATTTCTCATAAGTTATAAATTATGGGTTCTATGTCATTAAACACGTTTTCATATTGATTTCTGTATGCCTAAATTATGACAAACATATTAAGACATCTTAATATCATATATATGATTAAGAATAAATGTATGATACATCAATTTTAAAAGTATTGAGAGAAGTCTGGTATCAATGAAGATAAAGTCGTGGAATAGATAGTAAAAGGTATGATTGTGATTTTTACCAAAGATTGTATTACACAATTTGGTTATGAAAAAAATAAAATTAAAAATTAACCGATAAATAAAATAATATTGCTAAAATTTTTTTTGAAAAATTATCTGAAAGCGAAAAATTATATCGGTTGTAATTAGTTATATATCTTTAGCTATAATTAGAAGGCATTTTTTTTGATGGTATTTTTTGAAAAAAAAATTTATTACCAATTTCAAAAAATTATAGAAGTATTGGGTTAATAAATGCTTAAACAACTAGAAAGAAACTTAGAATATAATGTTTTTAAATAGAATGTCTTTTTTTGTAAATGTATCGAAGGGAGACGCCTTAATAAATTCTTATTTTTGTTATTTGTCAACTATATCATATCAAAAATTAATGTTAAATTAAAAACTATTTAGAATCAAACTTAAAAAAAATGAAACACGAATTAAAACTAAGATTTTATATGTATTCTTCAAAATATTTTTTTAAGATTGGATATAATATATGTCGCAAGTCACTTGAACATCACATATTTTAATTGATTCATTTGTCTTACAAATTTGTGATTTTCTAATTATTATATAGTGAAGAGTTATTTAATTTACGTAATTTTGAGACATTTTATATAGTAGGTATCATATAAACCTTTTCTTTCAATAAAAGATACATTTTTAAAAACAGTATTATGGGTTAATTTTCAATGGTTTCAGGATATGATAGTATAGGAAAATTCCTTAATAAATTTTTATCTGGGTGAATAACGTTTTTTTAAAGAATGTGGGTGTTAGGTATATATTAGTAACACGAAATGCTCAAACAAAGTAAAAATAATAAAAATAATTTAAAGAATATATATTAAATTTAAAAAGGAACTAGATGTCACGAACCAGGTTGAGGCAAATATTCAAACCTTGGGATTGAGAAAAACCCTTGAATTAATAGGCCTCGAAAGAAGGTGAGGTATTGAAGAAGACCATGGAGAGGAGAAGATAGCCGAAAGTATAAATACGCTGTGTGTACAGAGAATCAAGCAAGCTGTGCCTGAGAACGAAAACCAAAATTACAACTATAAATATAGCCCTTAAATAAAAAATAATTAAATTTAAATAAATATAATAATATCAAATTAACTTATTTCATCAAAAAATCAATTTTTTGTTCGTATGAATATTGTAGTTTAAGGTAATTGAAATTGCGTACATATATGTAAAAAAAACAAAAAAATAAAAAGAGAAATGAACTTATTTTATAAAATAATGAATTTAAATATGGGTGAATAATTCTTTAGTACGGTTTATTAAGCATATAATGAAACATTGAAAAAAAAACTAAAATAAACATTTGTACATAATGGTTTGAAAGTATATTGTTATAAGATATATATTTATAAATATTATAATATAATGGAAATTATCCTTCTAAAAGTTCAAAGAGATTTTGAAATTTAATATATCTAAAATATTACAATACTATTGTGTAAATTATGCATCATATATTTGCATAGTGTTTAATAAATTATTAATAAATATTTTAATTTCGTCTTGTATATCATTATTAGTATACAATGAGAATTGAAATATATTTTAGCATTAAAAAATTCAGATACGTACTTTATTAAAAACCCTCGGACTACGAATGCGCTGAACCTTTTTTATTTTTTTTTAATGTAAAATTCATACTTTTTATAGAAACAAAAGCCCAGGAGCTAAATAATAACTTGTAACAATTTGTAATTTAGGCATAATTTAACAAATGTTGAAGGTAAAAACCCAAGAAAATATGATTTTGTTAGCAGATAAAATCCCCTTCATCTACAATGCAGAAAATTAATAATACCGCACGATATTACATGTGATATTTTGATAATAATATCATAAATAATGCATTAAAGTGTTAGAAATTCCAATCGAAGAGGAACCATCAACATAAACAATAGGATTGTTGAAGACATTCGATTTAATAAGTCCTGAAAAAGGAGAATGTATTAAGGATATTTGTGCAAATGCTTGAGGAAGAAATAAACATCAAGTAATTCTATTATAGAGAAAAATCCACACTATTGCTCAAACAAATTTAAATGATTAAAAATCAAATAGACGGCAAAAAAGCCAAATATTTGTTAAGCTATATGCAGAAGATTGTATATATATTGTATAAAAGGAAGTAATAAGCTAATCTTTCCCATTTAGTAATCTACACTTTGTTTAAACGTATTTTAATGGCTAAAAATCAAATAAAAAACAACAAAAATCAAATATTTTTTAAATTTATTCGTAGAATATTACAAATTTGACGAGGGAGAAAATTATATATAGCATCACAATTCTATAGAGAAATCTACACTTTGCTTAAACGTATTTTAATGGTTAAAAATCAAATAGACAGCCAAAAATCAAATATTTTTTTAAATTTATTCGTAGAATATTACAAATATTACGAGGGAGAAAGTTCTATATAGCATCACAATCATATAGAGAAATCTACACTTTGCTTAAACGTATTTTAATGGTTAAAAATCAAATAGATAGCAAAAAAACCAAATATTTGTTAAACTATTTATAGAAGATTCCAGAGATGAAATATTGTATGATAGTATTAAGCTTGTCTGTTCCATAGAGAAATCTACACTTTAACCTAAACAAATTACAAAAGTAAAAATAATAGACATATATGCATAATTATGCTTTTTTTGATAGTGTAATATCCATTTAAGGATCATTGAAGTTATTATTAAACGGGAAAGATAAATTATTTTAAGGTTCTAATAAATAATAAATTTAGAAATTGTTAAGAAGTTTTTAATCATCTTTACGAACACCGGTTACTTTTTTAATGCCTTCATCAATTCCCTTTTCCTTTCCTTCTTTCACAGCATCCTTTGCTATTTTAGCTGCTTGAAAGACGACATCTTCAGCACCTTCAAATCGGTAGTATTTTTCAGGTATCCTTGAAAGAAACTTGTCATATATAATTTCACCAGCACCGAATCTCATTGGGCCAGCCCAGATAAGAAAGACGAGTTTGAAGGTGTAAAAGAATGGAATTATTCCCGTGATACAAGAGCTGTAAGCATCCAAAGCCGTAAGAATTCCAAAAACGAGCCAGAAAGTAAGAAAATGCTTAAGCTCTTTTACAGACGGATTGAGTTGTTTAAGGATGGTCAGGGTTTCTTTTAATGGAATCAATAACCCAGCAGTACTCGTGAGCAATGGTCCTAGTCGAGAGCTAAGTGTAAGGATTATACAGAGACCTACAATGAGAACTAGTGCATATTCCTTCTTTAACTTTCCGTCTGTGCGGTCTTCTACTTTTTGGAGTATGGGAAAACGTGATGCTATCTTTTGTAAATTTTCCATTTTAACTTGATAAGGGGTGAGAATCATTTTTATTATATGCTATTTTGTATTAAAAAGTTTGGAATTGCGATCTATGTATTTTTGTTTCAAGATAATTAATATTTTAAATTAAATTAAATTCCAATATCGTATTATAGAAAAATATATTTTTCATTTAAAATATATACATATAATTTATTTATTTAAATTAGGCTATCTTTCCCTACTTAAAATTCAAAAAGATTATTGCTTCCAAAAAATAAGGTTAATTTCAATCCTTATTTAAAATACTAAAATATTAATGCTTTTTATAAAATTTGTATATTAAGGCTTTATTCCAAGTGAATAAAAAAATTATTTATTTTAAATACACAAATTACAATGCTTTGTATAAAATTATGTATCAATAAAAAATATCTATTTCAAACACACAAATATTAATGCTTTGAATAAAATTAGCATACCGTTGCTTTATTTCAAATTAATAAAAAATATATTTATTTTAAATACACAAATTACAATGCTTTGTATAAAATTATGTATAAATAAAAAATATATATTTCAAACACACAAATATTAATGCTTTGTATAAAATTAGTATACTAATGCTTTATTTCAAGTGAATAAAAAAAATAGATTAATTTCAAGTGAATAAAAAAAATAGAATAATTTTAAGCAATATAGTTATAATGCACCAATAATAATGCTTTGTATAAAATTAGTAAAATTTGAATACCTTTTTAAAAAAAAATCATTTTTAAGATTAGTTTTTAATTAATGGAATATGTATCAATTTGTCTTAAATAAAATATATAATTATTGCTATGTAAAATATACAAATACCAATACCTTCTATAATATATATTCTATCAATGCTTTATTTAATTCTATAAAATTAAAATGTTTTTACATAAGGTTGCAATAAATACAAAGAAATTATTTGAAACATATAATTTTTTTATAAAATACACAATCATTTCTTTCTTATAAATATATAACCACTATTTTTCTTTATTCGAATAAGAGATAGTTTCTTATTTCTAATTTTTATAAATTTAAAAGTTATATATATTCTAAAAGTTCTTTGATTATTATCAATATAAATATCATCACCTTCTATTAAGGAGTTGAAAATCCCGGACGAAGTTAGCGCATACATGCAAGCTCTCACACTATGCAAGACACTTGAAATCATCACATTTGAGAGAAGAAGAGCAGCTGATGAAGATAGATCAGGGGAGGTTGTCAAAAGATGCTATAAGGAGTTGTGCAATATTCCCAATATGCTGAACACGTCTAAATAGATAAAAATAAACTTAAACCACAAATAAATTATCATCATCTTCTATATAAATATGCCAGAAAGAGCTCGAAGTCTGAAGCTTTAGACAGGGCATATATTAAACTATAGGATTGAGCAAAAATCTTGAATTAATAGATCTCGAAAAGAGGTGATATATAGAGGAAAATGCAAGAGAAGAGGATATACTCAAAAGTATTATGTGATGTGACTATGATGAATATATCTGGTTATGCTTTTGAAGAAAAATCACATATCAAAAAACCATATATTAACCCATAAATAAAATTACTATAAGATCATTTTCTTCTAGGAAATTGTATAAATATCATTTCATTCAATTGAAGGATTGTGGCTGTGCAGTTAGTTTTATAGGTCGTAATAAGTAACCAGTAGTTTAAACGAAACGCAGACCTAATTCTAATGAATTTACAAATGACAAAACTCAAAGGCCCGGTCAGTCAAAATTTAAAAAGTAAAACTATACTAAGACTTAAGCCGATAATAATTAGAAGGTTGCTGAGTAAGATATGAAACCTCCCCGAATATTCAATGAAGCCTGCTCCGTCCAGCAAAGATATGGGTAAGTTTAGAGTGGGGGTAGTAGCAAGATTAAACAGCGACGGAACGCACATGATATCTCATCACCCCTTCATATCGTGTTAATTCCGGTAATCAAAGACCAATCAACGATTATCAAACCTTTTACCTGAAAAGTGAATGATCAAGCACACGGGGGTGCATCGGATATGCAAAAGTATCATAAAAGTCATAAGTGAATTTCCTTAAAAGAAGATTACATTTGTAAATAAATAAAACTCCAACTATTTTTGTCTCAAATTTTGTTTTTTTAATTATACAATAAAGAAGGGATCAAAAATATCACTCTAAATTGATATGATTTTTTTTAGATAAATTACCTCAAATCAAAATTTCGTCAAAATATTTTAAAAATACTGTTTTGTCGCAAATTCAAATTTATACATATATTATAGAAGAATAAGGGTATATAGTATAACATAAACCGTGTTAGCTATGAAAAAAACAACTATATCTTGCGAAACTTATGATTTAAATATATTCATATATTCTAACATGAAGGAATTGGTATATGTAAACTACATAGGATTAACTCATATTCTTTTAATTATTAAACTTTCTATTTAAATTTCGCTAATTTAGACAGAATAAGCAGTAAAAAAATTAATATTTCGCATTGAAATCATTCTATCGGAAAAACAGGAAAATATTTGCTAGGTTTACGTTTTGGACCAATAAAATAAATCAAAAACATATATTAACTTTCTATTATTTAGATACCATATCCTATCTAATAAAATTGTTGTTCCCAAATTTTCTTATATGTATATATGAGAATCTATGCCCGCAATTTTTTTATTTTAAACCCATACATTTTCAATTCCTGGTGGTTAAAAAAACCTTGCTATTGTTTATATTAATCTGCAGATAATAACAATTTTGAAATTCATTTCTAATAAAATATAATTTTAAATACGATTTTTAACTATTTTAATAACAAAGCTATATGCAAACTAAAAAAGCATACAAAATATAGTATGCTACTGTAGAATACATCCAAACTCCACTACTTTCTAAAAGTATTATAGATAAAAAAATAAAATTATAATATGTTTTATAAATCTTTAATCAACCATTAGAAAAAACCGTTTAAAAGTTCCAGTTGAAAATTGAAATTATACACGTGACATTACGCATGTAAAGTCCATAAAAACCGATAGACTACCAAATAAAGAGTTCTTTTCCATTTAGAATAGATTAAAAAATATTAGAATTACAAAATAGCGCTTTACTATATTAAAAATGCAATCAAAGGAATAAAAAAATATATATAATATAAAAAGATTTTACTTTATAATAATTTGATCTGAACTATAGAAATATAATGGTTTAAATAAAACTGTTATTTACAAAAACTTAAAAAAAATGTATATTAAATTCAACAAGTGTTTGATAATACGTAAAACTTAATATTAAATAATAATTATATGTGTTAAAGTATTAATTGTGGTATAATATCAGTTAAAATAGTTGCTATAAGCCATATACTCAGTTATTGAAAAAACAATGAAGAGAATGATGCAGAAAATTTTTACTATACTATGGAATAGAAAACCCCATAATTTAATAAGAATCAGAAATTTTTTAGAGCTTTTATAAAAATTCATAATGATTAGCAAATTCAGTACAATAAAAAAATCACAATTTTGTTATAAAACCTTTGGTATATTGTTATTAGACTTAATTGGTAAAAAACCATCAAGAAAATGGGTTTCAGAATCTTAAAATCCCTAGTTTATCATCGTTTGTAAATCTATTTAAAAGAGAAAGAACATGTTTTTCAAATATTTTAAAGGGATGACTGGACAGTTTAAATGGATTAGTGTTTTCATATAATACAATAGTTAATGTTTTTGGACGTCATTTATGCACGACATATTTTTTGTATATTTTTAGATTTTATATAAAATAAGTTTTCGATCCCATATATAATTTATTTCTTTAAAGAATTTAGAATTTAAATAATCCATCATGCAATATCATTAAAAATTCCAGTTTTATACAAAAAAAATGGTTTACAACTGTATTTTATATACCTATAAAATTTCTTTATGTTGCATAGTAACAATGCAAGCCATATTTGTTTATCAGATTCTTTATATTATTTTGATTATAAAGAAATATAATTTATTATCATTACATGTTTCTCTGAAAAATTCACCTTTCAACAGTAAAATACTGAATACAATACATGAAATCAGCCGCTGAACACTCAGATTATACTGTATACACTTCGATTACTTTATATGCTATATTATATTTGCTGTGGTACATGAAAAAGGATTTTTTATTTATTTTTAAGAAAATACATTATTAAAATGTAAATTTATCATAAATTGATATATTATATACAAGAGGTATTTTATAGATATGATCATGATCGTGTTTTTTTAATTTTCTAAAAAAGGTATTAGACCCGAGATCTTCAAGTGTAATGCTAACAATTAAGGTCAACAGATGACTTTGATATAAATGTGAAACATTAATAGAGTTCCCATAAACCTTTTTTTTAAATTAATTCATATTTTTATCTGTTGCTTTATTTACTAAGACAAGAAAATAAATAGTCGTCGTTGTTCTGTTATACATTTTGAACATGAATTTTATGTAATAATTTTAATAATGAATACGTATAAGGTTCTACTTAAATTAAGAATAGTTGCATAACTTTTTGAATTTTTTTATTTTTACGATCTGAATGTGTTTAACGAAAGATTTTTCAATTTATTTATCATCATTATTGCAAAAGATGTATATAATCCTATATAGATTCGAGTATTGACTGAATAAATTTGCTGGGAATAAACCTTGGGATAATTACGCTTAGCTTGACCCCCTTTTTGCTGGTAAAGGCTGTATAAACCTTGCCCTCATTTATAAACTTTTCCATTTGGTGCCATTGTCTATTATTTACTTCCTTAGAATTTGGTCCATCGATTTTAATTTTATCCGGCGAACCTTTTTTGATTTTGATCTTTCTATTTTCAATTAAATTTTCATCTTTGCTTTCTTTTTTTGCGATGTGTTTGACTTCCCAGATGCCTAAACTTTCTCTTTCTTCTTTTACAAATTTGCTAATGAGTTCCATTACTTGCACGGAGTTAAGTATAGGAATTTCTTCAAGCACATTTTCCATTCCCATTCCGCCTCTCACATAATTTATGAGTTTTACGATGCTTCTGATATGTTCAAGGCAATAAATGCCTTCGCAATAGTTTACATCTCTCAGAAACTTTTCGATTGTGTTTAGATTATTGTTTATTTGGATTCCTCTTTTGAAGGAAAGAAAGTCATTTTTGACCATTAGACCGTTGAACGATCTACTATTTATGGTTTTTAAGAGGTAGTTCATACATTCTTCCCAGTATCTTTCGGGAAGATGATAGTGATGAAGGATTGAAACGGCATATTCAAGAACTTCTATTAGCATCTGAATCGTTTTCTTTTTTCTAAATGGTGCAAATGTTAGTTTTGATGCTATGAAAGATCTTGGTTTGCAATAGAATTCTTTTATTCCTTGGTGTTCTATCACCGTTTCAGGGAGCAGAGGTATTAGCTTTTTCTTTAGCATTTCACACAAGTGTACGAATAGAATGTTTATTACATCTTCAATATCAGCCATCATCTCAAGATAATCATCCCTGCGAGATATATCGATTTTTATTAAGGGTTTATCGTCTACTATTGTATTTTTATTTGGGATGAGCTGTTGTATTCCTTTTTCATTACAATTTTTGTTTTCATTATTTGTAAATGGCTTTTCAATAGTATGTTCGTCAGAAACAGATTTTTCCACCTTTATTTTATTTCCAATTGAACTTTTCATATGGTCATTTTCATATCTTACATCATTTATAATATTCTTATCACTATTATTTAGGTTTTTGTTGTTATCATTAGCATTCTTAGTTATTAAACCCTTATTCAATTCATCATAACCTTTCAAATATGCAGTTTCAGGTGGTTCACTGAGTATATTATGATTTTTTACATTCTCATCTACACTTTTTGATTTATAATTTTTTTTCGTTCCTTTACACTCTGTATTTATACTATCGACGTCCTCTTCATATATTCCCGAAATAATACCTCTAAGCTCAATCATATTACTGATAACGTAGCAAACTTTAGCTTCCTCTCTTTCAAACATTTCAAATCTTTCTCTCACCTGGCACGTAACAATATCAATGAGCTCTTTAATATTTTTTGTAGATTTCGATTTTATTTTGAGCACTGTGTGAAAAATAATATGGGCTAGACTAGTTGCTTCGTCTTTTGGAAGATATGAAGAAGATAATGTGGGAGCGAACTCTAAAAATAATTCCAGTAGACATCCAAAAACGTCATACGGAGATGTGAATGAAATGGTTATGTCGTTTGTTTTGAGAACATCAATTTTTTTAAGTTGGTTTTTTAAATTTTTATCTGGATGTAGTGGATTTTCTACATTGCAATCCTGCTTTGTAATTGGTGTTTGTTTTTTACCTAAGCCTTTATCCATTATATTTTCGTCTGGTATTTTACTTTTAATACCAGATAGATAGGATTCTTCATCAGTTTGTTCCTTAATTGATATTTTTTCATCGTTTTTGCTTTTTGGGGTAGAAGAATTGTTTTCTTGGTATACTTTAGCGTCTTTTGAAACATCCTTAGTTGACAATTGTAAACCTAGATCATTATTTTTATCAGTGCTCAACATATTTAATTTATTTTGATCCCTGTTAGACTTTATTCCATTTTTTTCATTAGTGCTTAAACCATCTACTCGATCGTTTACATTTTCAGTATAAAGTAAATTGTTTTCAACAACATTTATATGGTGTTCATCACACATCTTATTTTTAACCAATCTGAGAGCCTCAATCTCTTTTTCAAGCATAGAAACTTTATTTTTAAAATTTTGATTTTCTATTTCCTTCATTTTATTTTTCTTGAGCTCGTCGGTCTGATATTTATATTTTATTTCCATAGTTTTGCAGTTTCTGCACGGGGCTTTGCAAAATTTCTCGTAATTTCTAATTTTTTCTTCTAGTTTTTTAATCTTTTTCTCATACTCGCTTATATCTGAATTGCTTGATCCATTATTGAAATGAATTGATCCAAGCTTGTATTTCTGGTCATTGTTTCGTGAAAGAAGATATTTGTCGAATGTTACGAATGAGTTATCTTTAATATTATGGATGATTTTATTTTCGAATTTTTTATCCGATTTTTCTTTTTTTGTTTCGTTTTCCATATATTTTGGCCCCTTTTTTGGTTTATATAAGGAATTAGGACCAATCAGTTTTATATCCTTGCAATCAAAAGCAAGGTTATCGTCGCATGAATCAGGATCATTAAAAAAATGATTGGTTTGTTTTTCGAGATGAATGACATTGTTATCTGTTGTATTTTGATTTCTTGATATATTGAGGTTATCCAAACACCTTTTATCTAAATTAATATTTTTTAATGTTTTTATGTTTTTATCAAAATTTCCTATTTTGGTGCAACGTTCGTTATCGTATATATTTGTATCCACATATTCAATGTGTTCGTTTGTTTGTATAAATTCATCTATGACACTTTCATCATTTGAATTATGATATTCTGTTTTTTCTTCGTAAATCTCACCATTTAAAATTTTTTGATTCACGTCGGCATTTATATCGTGATTTTCTGTAATATCTACATCAAAATCCATGGTATTTTTATACAGATCATCATATTTCGCATTATTATTTGCAATAGAATCATTCCATTTACTTTCTTCGCAATCAGTTTTCTTATTATTATCATTTATAGCCATTTCATTTATTTTTTTTATATTATCTAACTCCTTAAGTGATTTATAGAAAAGAAGAAGATGCTCTGAAAGTATTCCCATCGCCTTTTCAACCTGCTTTTTCTTGCAGTACTCAGATATAGCCTTTCTTATTATTTCTTTACAACCATCTTGTATTTTTTTTCTTTCATTTTCGAGTTTATTAAGTGTTTTGTTTGTAATAAATACCCTTGTCTTCCCGTATCGTATCTTTTCTTTGAGGTATTTTCTTAGCCCTTCATCATAATCAATCCATTTGTTATGAATAAATCTTGATTCTGTATCAAATTCTTGATCAGATTTTAAAATTTCCTTGCTGTCGTTGTTAAATATTATAGACTCATTATTGCTAAATATTATGGGCTCATTATTTCTATATATTTTAGATTCTCCCTTATTGTCGCTATTATTTATTTTATCTTGTTCATCCGTATATGTTTTAGATTCTGAGTTGGAACTATTAAATTCATCTTTTTTTATACTTCCGTTCTGATCCAGAATTTGATATTTTTTCAAAACTTCATAATATCTTTCGTAAAATTCTTCATAAAAAAGATGATGAGAGTAAGTTTTTTTGCTAATTTCGATTGTTTCCATGACACCACATGATTTTAACTGCTTCATTACATATTTTTCATCGAAGCTATAGGTTTGGCTTATGATTTTTTCAGACGGTTTTATGCATCTTACATATAAAACTTTAGATAGCTTAAATGATTTGAAAAGGTCTTCCAGTGAATTTCGGAAAGATTTTAGGATTGTGTTTCTTCTTTTCATTTTTGAAGTTGATATTATGTGTCTTATGATACTATTTACACCACCTTCATTTTCTTTATTGGGTTTACTATTTTCTATGCTGTTTTTATTCCGCTCAGCAAGATTATTGTTTGCTGAAATTGCGCTTGGTATTGATAAATCGGTATTTTTATACAAATACTTATAATCAATAACAGATTCATTGTTTTTTTCCATAAATCCTTCAACGCTGTACAAAACATTGGTAGCATAATGTGAAAGCATAAACTCATTACCAGAAACTTTAACCCCTTGAAATCCATCGATTCTTATAAGAAAGTTTTTTAATGAACCGCCGGGTTTTAAACTTTCTTCGTTCAACAAATCTACAATACCACATGATTTTTCGAGGGCATCGAGTGCAATTGATTTTTTTGTAGGTATCTGTACTTCTATTTCAGAGTCTATTCCTTCCTCTTTATACAGTTTTGTCATATCATGGAATATTCTTGTTACATAATCGTTTTGAATTTTTTCGTTTGCCCAATTTATACAGAATTGGTCGAAACGGTTTTCTTTAAATACTTCGAAACCGTAAATATCTAGAACTGTTATTTTCTTATGGTTATCAGAAGGGTTCTTGTTTAAATTACTTTCAACGGTATTTTTTGGAATCGTGTCATTGTTTATCTTAAGTTTTTCATTAAATCGATCTACAATCCATGTGAATGTTTCGTCGTACAAAGATCTTGCAAGAGTATTTCTCTTGTCGTAACATTTTTCGAGATTATTCTTCAACACGAGTAGTTCAACCGGTGTTTTGAGGTTGGTTATAAGGATGTACTCATATAGACTTTCTTTCTCCATGTTTAACAGAAGTAGAAGCCGTGCAATATCATCTGAATCGTGTATATCATTCAATCCATCTTTATCAGTAGAAATCTTTAATTTTCCAAGCAGCAAAATGCCCTCAAGAACATCTTCTAAATATTTTATATCCTCAAGCCCCAACGTATTGCAACATTCTATAATATTTTGATAATAGGTTTTATATTTTACAGCCCCAGAATCATTTGGCTTACTGATAAAATCATTATTTTCATATAATTCGAATCTACAATAATATTCAACAAAATAATAAAATACATGAAAGTTTTGTTCATCTACTCCGCGATGTGTAACTCGACTTTTTTCAAGAAGATATGTTGTTATAACAGCAGAATCAACTGAAAAGGATCCAGGAACATCGTTATTTTCCTTTCGAAAATGAATATCGAGCTTTTTTCCAAAACGAGAAGAATTTTTGTTAAGAATAGTTTTTGCATTTCCAAAAGATTCCATGATCGGATTTATTGCAAGTAAATATGAATTGATAGAATGGGCAGTATTAATATTTGATTCCTTTTTGTTCGATTTATAGTCATCACAACTTCTATAGATTAAATATTCGAGAAGATGGTTGTGGTTAACTGTTTTTCCAGATCCAGATTCACCACTGATTACTACAGTAACGTGATTATGAATACACAATATCTCCATGGCATGTTCTGCTAGTGCATAGATATGTGGATCACTAATGGGATAGAAAAGATGTGGTGAAGATGGTCCTGATCCATTATTCTCGCTATCACCATTACTTACCGAACTAAATTTATCATTTATATATGCACAATCGGTTTTATTCTCATTCGTCTTAATACCAATGTTATTTTCGTTAAGATCGATATTACCATCTCCATTATTGATAGAATCTAGATAATATTTGTTTTCATTCGCCATAATACCAATTTTCTCTTCATTTAAATCAATTCTATCATCAATTATATATTCATCAGTCTTAGTACCAATATTAGAATCTCTTATATTGATAGAATTTGCATCATTTATATTTTCATTTTCCGTTCTAGAATATGACCATGATTCAGACAAAGAAATACTGCGATATGCAAGAATAGAATCGCGTCCATAAATCGGCAAATCGACATTCGGATTAATAGAAATTAAAACATGCCCACTATACGTATATATCCTGTTCCTTTTATACCGCGTCTTAAGAACATCTAAAATCTTGGAATCACTAAGCTCAGTAACCGTTGTTAAATTATTATAATCCATCCGATACTATTTTTTTACTATTAATACTATTACTTATTTTTATATCTTTGTTCAAATAAAATCTATTTCAATTTCTTGTCTGTACTCTGCTGGGCTTCGTCTAATTTGTTCGTGTTTTGCTTTAAAATGGGCCGATAGTTTTTATTCGTGGTTATGTGTTTCACTAATGATTTGTAAAAAATGATTGTAGATTGTGGTATGGATTTTTTGATGGTTCGTAAATGTATCGTAAATTAGAATTGATCCTTTTACAATAATGGTTGATTCAAAAACTCACGTAAGCTTTAATACTAATATCAAACAATTTTTAGTTAATTGTGTAATAAACAAGATATTTTCAAGAAATTCAGTATATTTTATAAATAGTATTTAATTTCTTATAAGAATGGTCGATTTAAAGATTTCAGTTTTATTTATTATTAAGATTAAACAATTTAATGGTTAAATATTAAAAGCTATTCGCGTTAATTGCAACTGTTTCATTTTAAAATAAATTAGTTTATATAAATTTCATTGATAAGCAGTATTCCTTAAATAAATTAAAATTTAAGCATAAATTAAATTATAAATTTGATTTCTTTCTTTATTTATTTTTACATTGCAACTACTTGGAATAAAAAAAAATTGTATTCGTAATCAAAAGATTTTACTAAATATTGGACTGATAAATACAATTTAGATGGGTATTTATCCCAATTTATCAATGATAATTATAAAAACCTAAATATTTGATTAATAAGAATACAGATCAAATGTTTAGCTCTGCGAATTAAAAAAAAATAAGTATGAAAATTTTATTTTTAATTCTTAAATAACCGCTAAAGAAATAATTTAATGCTTGTTTAAAATGTAAAAAATATTATAAGCTGGATAGAAATTAAAATGAAACTCAAATTTCTTCCATTGAAAATAAAAATTTTTACATGTGAGTTTTAAATCTTTGGCCATATCTTAAAACAGATACCCATACGTCATACGATAGATTTTTAGTCTTTAATCATTGTTCAAGAAACTTTAGATTGCTCTATAGTCACAATTTGGCTACTTTTTATTTTCATCTAATTATCTTTATACACTATATAGATTGTATTCTTCTTTCAAGACCTATTATATTCAGTTATTTGGCTTAAAATCATTGTTTGTGCCTATTTTTGTGTTTCAGTTCGTATTTTTAACTGTTAATATACGATATATAGTATTTTATATACACCCCATCCCATGTTATAATGTATGATTATATTTGAGGTCTGCATTTTTAAATAAAGAAGAGTTAATTTAATATTAGAATTTATTTTATTAACTTCATATTTCCAACATTGGTCAGATTATCAATGCTCGTCATTTCTATTTCTATATACGTATCATGATTATCTTTTTCTAATGCACGAAAATGACTGATCGATATAAAAAATAGATTTTCTTTTGTTTTCATGTATCAAGATTTGCGCAGTTCATTTTAAACTAATTCTTGAACCAATCGTTATCATAATTTCAAAAGTTATATTATCATGAGGGCATAAGTGTATGCATATTATAAATTAGTTGTGTCTTTGTGTATAGTCATGGCTAAGATTTTTTTTAATATGTCTGCTAAGTGGTCTACCGTTTGATATGCTACTTTATAGTGTTAAAAATTTAACTATTCATAAATAACATCTCACCATCCTGCATGATACAGAATCAAACTTTTTATTTTAGCGTAACATTTACAATTTATAAACACTTTGAAGGCCCGGAATAGTCAATCATTGAGTTGTTGTAGATTATTAAAGTTATTACGGCTTTTTTTATCTTTTGTTTTTTATATCCAGCTATCTTTCTTTTGATTTAACTGAATAGATTATAAGCTTTGTAGTGACATTAAGCATTCGTTTACAAATGAGAACTGTGTCCTATTCATCTAAAAAAAATTGTATAAAGCTGCTTTTTTTGTGTTATTCCTTATCAATTACTATTGTCTTATGTAGCTAAAAAGGCATTTTCTTCGATAAAAATTTAATATTCGATTTCTCGTTGCAGAATTCTTTCTTTTAAAATATGTTTCTTTGCCATTCGGCTGGCTGTACGTGAAAAAATTCTTCTGCTAAAACTATCCACATCCGATCATCAATTGAAACAAATTTCCAATAGTTCATATTTTGGAAATTTTTTTTGTTGGTTCATAAGTATATATGTGTGCTCCTTATATAAAATAAGTATCTAGTTGAGTTTGGTTTTAACTATATTCAAATTTTATATTGTAATTTCATCATAAATTTTGGAAATTTTACATCTTTTATAAAAGATTTACTATCTTCTATTATCCAGAGGTATTTATATAAATATATACTCTCGAGTAGATTTCGTATTTACCACATCCGAAATAATTGGTTGCAGACTGCTTTTTAAACGAGTTCCTGTCTCATGAAATTAAAAAAATAAAAGGCTTCTTTTTTCATATTTTATATGTTTTCTGGTCCTTTGGTCAATAGCATCAATAATTTAAATATATAAGAAGTAATTTGTCATAAGAATACACATTTCGGTATATTTACCCATAAAAATTACTTTTTAAGCACTCTACTATATGGATCTACGCTCGATACAAATAGAAGTGGTATGGACTTTCACCTTGCAGCCTAACCTCACATCAAATATTCCCTCAATAACAAAACTTTACACTTTACATAAATAAAGCTATTTACTGGCTTTCACACCTATAAACCTGTATACTATCTCTGGAATTTCTGTTACATATATACCGATATAAACAGTTTTGATCTACTGTGTTTAAACCTTTTATAATAGTGATATCATTTATATCTGTTTGTTGCTATATTCCTTGTTTATTGCCGTTTTGTTTGGCGCTTATCTTTAGCTCCATGTACGAGACTCACGGTACGATAATGATTTTTAATTTGAAGAAAATGACAGCTACATAATTCTCAGACATTGTGTCATAATCTTTTTTTCGATTTGTATAGATTATTTATACGTGTTATAGGCCTAAATTTACAGCTATTTACAATATTATCTTACGAAATGAAATACGTTTTTCCTGGATAAAACCATTCCTTTTGGAATTTTCCTCTAACATGTCACAAAGCTATTTAATTATACATTAATACAAAGATATTATTTTCTATATAAAAAGTAATATTCACATTAGACCTGCAGCTTCTAAATTAGCATAAGGTTTTCAATTTTTTATAATTCTTGGAATGACAAAAAAACAATTCTCATCATTTCGTATTCTGTTAGAAAAATGTAGGTGCCTAATAAACAGCCTGCTTTAAAAATTTTTCTATGACATTTTTGCCTAAAATTTACCAGTTTGGTCCATCATCTTTGATATTTATTTTTTCTATCTATTCTATGTAAATAAAACTGTTTCTGTTTTATAAAATCGATTGTTCGCTTGCTCTAATTTCAATCCGCTTCTAGATTTTTGTGATTTGATGACTTAATATCTGTATTTTTTGTTGCATTATCGTATATAACATCATTTAAATCCAAAGTTTTGTTATTTATTCTGTTATGCTACAGCATCTCTTAATTGATTCTTATCTTAAATATGGCTCCGTGATATTATGGAGCTCATATCTCTGTAAATATTATATAATGTGACATTTATATTCTTTTACTGCGTTGTAAATGTTTTCTCGATGTTTATTCTTCTTTTGGATCTCTCTATATTTGTAATTTGAATGCTATATTAATCCTTGACAATTTAAGGAATTACATATTTTTTTTGGCACTGATACTTGTACTAAAAACCTTTTTATATCATCTATATTTTTTTACTTTTTTAATTGGTATTTTCAAGTTTCTTTTAAACTAATTATACCTTTATTACCAACTTCAGCGTACACTATTTGATAAATTGATTTTATCCTAAATATTTTCTCTTACTCTATATTTTTTCGTGGTTCTAAAATATCACCGCTTTTTTGTAATTTAATTTTTAACGGGTTATCTATCACTATCTTTGTTTTCTAGAATTTCATTTCCTAGTTTCATATTTGTTTTAAAGACAACTAAGTTATAATGCTGTCGTTAAGGTATGTCATATCAGTATTAAAGGCGTGAAAAACGCTTTAAGCGTAGAGGGATTGATTCAAAACACTCTTATATAAATCGTAATTTTGATGAACAGCGTTTTTTAAATTTTTTTCTTTAAAGTGAATTTAGAAATAACTAATTAGTCAGATTAGATGTCGAATTGTGTTTAAAGACACTTTTTACTCTTTTTAGGCTCACTTAGTATGCTGTTTCCACTGTTTTTATTAGAATGATTTTTCTGTTATTTCCATGCGATGTAATTAATAAAGATAAAAATGAAAATTTCTAAAAAACGTAAGATAGATGCATAGGTTTTGTTTTCTTTAAAATGCCACCAATAATCTAAATTTAATATAACATATATGATATACTTACGATTTCAATTTTTAAATATAAATTTTTTTTTTGCTTTAGAAATAATTTTGATAATAATTCTAGCCTAAACATATATAGAAACTTCAATAAACCTACAATATAATGTATACTATAAATGTGATTACATACTCATCACAGAGAAAAAAATACATGAAATGATATGATGCTTATAAATTGAGAAATAATCTTTTTGTTTTTGGTTTGTGGTAATCTAAAGTAAAGAATCTATATTGCTACAAATACAATTCGCGTATATTGGTGTGCCAATAACAATAAAAAAGATTGGCTATCTATACGAAATAATATGTTTTTCTGGAAATTATTTTATACTATACTTGCGATAATCAATTTTTAAAAAATATATATTGTATTATTCTTAACTATCTATATGCATATCTTTGGTCATATTTTTTTCTTATTTTTTTTTCATCTGTTACATCAGGTTTTAGAGCAAAGTTGTTAAAAACGATAAAAAAAATTGTCAATTATGTTTTATGAAGAGATTTATGTCGTTCAAAATCTAATTTTTTTTCATAAATATGACTTCAGTTATTTTTTGAAGCCTTAAAAAAAATTTATAATTAATAATAAAAGTCTACTATAGAAATATTATCTAATCTTTTTAAACTGGTACTATAGACTTAAAGCCAGCAAAAAAACTGTTAATCATATAAAAAGTTCCCACTATAGATAAAAAAATACTCAAAATTAATTTTACTCGGGATAAAAATATGTTTGATACAATATAAGCCATTTAGCTTGGCATCAAAAATGCACATCAAATACAAAGGTTATCTGTTTAACTCATATTATGTAATTGCTGATTTGCAGCAAGCAATGACATGAAAATATGTATTTTATCAGTCATGTCTGCCTATATATGCATGCAATGATAATTTTTTTTTTCAAAATTGTAATTCTTTATTTTATTATTTATTTTAAAGACATTATGTCTCTATTGAATTTTTTGAATTATATTGGTTTTAAGAATAGAAAAGGCTGAATAAAACACATACAGACAAATAGAGTCTTATAATATGCTATTTATTATTTGAATCATATGATTATCATTTTTCTTTTGTGTTGTATAAGTGTAAATTATACTAAAACAACTTCATGCCTCAAATTGCTTCTCGTGCTATAACAGCCATAATATGACCATTATTGCTGATTTAGGTGTAATTTGGTCGAGGTTTCAGTAAGATCCGAAATATATTTACTAATTTTGCCTTTTATTTTATCTGTTTATATTTTCAATATTAGAAAATGCTTATTGATTAATTTTTATTTTTTCCTTTTTTTATTTACCCCAAAAGAATGATATTTGTCTTTAGTCTTGATGTTTTAGCAAGCATTTCGAATCATATTGCAACAGAAAACAAAGGCAGCTCAAACAAAGATATCTTTTTAGATATATCTTCGAACAAATGTCAGTCTGGCTGTCAACCACTACAAAGTTTACATTCACATATTCTTCCATATGATCAATATGCTCAAAGTGATATTATCAACCAAAACCTACAAAATGAGGAATTAGCAGCACCAAGATCTAAAAATAGTACATTTACAAGTAAAACTAATCGATCAGAATTACCAAATAATATTCAATGCATAGCAAATTCAAACCTAAATCAAAGATACAATCTACCAGGCCCTTTCCCTTCAATATATCAGTGGCTTCCATCACAATCATATCTACAAAATCAGTTTTCTAATAATAGAGAACTTAGTAATATACAACAAAAGCCATATTCACGCTGTTTATTGACTGATGATGACAAAAAAATTTCGCAAGGATTTATTGAAACAATTTGTTTGCCAAAAGAACACCTTTATCTTAAATTTGATTACCAAGTTAATAAAATAAAATATTTCGAAGCTAGCACCGATGATTTATTTATACTGAAAAGACACAAATCACATTTGCTTAAAAATTCTTTTATAAAAGGTGATATGCTGTTTTGCATTACAACTAAAGAAAGATACGAAAAAGAAATGAGTAAAAAAATTGCATGCTTTCTGAACCCAGAATCTACGAAAACCTCATTTCAAAACCCCAGACGAGAATTTGTTCATAAACTGCTCGGAAAATGCCTATTTAACGAGAGATCCTGGTATTGTCAAGGAAAAGTTAATCAACTTAAACTTCTTGATAATTTAAAAAGAAATGAGATTTTAAATGAAGCTTTAAAAATGTTAATTAATGATACATATCTCATTTACATGATCAACACGCTATTTCTTCAAAGTAAGAAGAATTGGGTAAACGTTGAGGATTTTGCAAAAGTAAATTTGTTTTATAAACGTGCGGAAATACATAAATTCATAAATGAAGAAATTGAGATTTTACAACCAATATGTAAAGATAATGAATTCGATATTTATAGGAATATAAACACCAAGAATATGATCGTGGCAATACACAAAAATTCAACAGTAGGGGCTAATTTTAAATGGGGGAATGGTGTAATCATATTTGAAGGTTGTAAAATTGATAACGATGTTAAAATCGGTAAAGAAACAATTATCATGGGGCATAACAAGATTGGTAAAAATTGTAATATAGGAAAAAATTGCATTCTACGGTCAAGAAATACAATAGGTTCAAATGTAGAAATTGCAGATAGAAATTATGTAGGTGTTATGTGCAAAATAAATGCCAATACTTATAAGGCTTCAGATTTATTAACGGAAAATTAATCAGTATATAAGTAAATTTCAAGAATATATACATAGTGGTAACCAATATCCAGTTTTTTTGACTTTAATTTTGAGAAGTAAGTAAAATAAACTAAAAGTTTGCATTATTATAATTTTAGAATCATCCCATTCGTTAATCGACACGGATAATATACTTATGGTATAATAAACAAATTCAACTATTTATATAAATACAAGTTATTATGGTAACTTCAAGATTCAACATAACTCTTTGGACTTGTTATTTTGATTGCATTAAATATACCCTCACATAAAGAAATTCAAAACTTTGGATGATATAAAATACCTCTTCATAAATCTAAAATATTATTAAACAGAAAGATTTATTAGCTATATAGAAATATCGTTTTTTAACCAAAAAAACTATTGATGGGTCTAAAAAGAATTTCCATAGATTTTGTGTCTTAAATTACCCAGCTGATAATATTTATCGCTAGTTTAAACATTTTTTTTTGCTAAATTAGAACAGACTAAATTTTTGATTGCACTATAGTTCTAGAAAAATAAAATTACTTTTAACATTTAAATAAATCTTTAAAATTTATTTATGTGTAATTTTTTCTTTTCTTACATTTTTGAGGCAATAATACATAAGATGACCCAGAAAGCGGACATAAAATGATTATAATCTAGAGTAAAGTGCAATTTTTATGAGAATGTATATTTTATACGTAACTTAATCGCTAATAACTTTTGATGGCGCAAAAATGCGACCATATTCGTATAAATTTGCGTTTGCTTCAGTAAAAAATATGATTTTGTAGATAAAGATAATTTTATTCTCATGAACATATTTTGTTGGTGCAAAGTTCTCAGCTACACTTAAAATTCCATTTTCCTTCATATACAGGTTGTTTTATTTATTTATTTATAAAAAAATCACACAAGATTATGAATTTAAGATTATCTTAATGTGATTTTAAATGCGCAAATTAAACTTTGCATGTAAAAACTCCAACTATTACGTTTAAAACATGTTCAAGCATCCAATAAATTTATTCCGTTTCTATTAATTGATATTATTTGTGAGTTTTATTATTCAGAAAAATGTCATTATGCACATGAAAAATATTTTCCTCAGTCGTATTTATTTACTACGAGATCATTATGTGTAAGTATTTTTTTCTTTTACTATATATGGTCTAATGCTAAAGCATACACATAATTTTTTATTTTCAAGAAAAAATTTAGTATCTAAATAAATACCTTAAGTGTCTTAAGACTTAATAAATCATTTTTACTATGATTTTATGTTGATATTGTATATATCTGGAAGCATCATAACATTTTTCTATATATATTTAAGGTAGATTTAAAGCTACTTATAATTTAAAAATATTAAAATATCATGATGCAGCTTAATTTTCATTCCAAAATTGTCATTTATTTACTAATAACATACCAATATACACAATATTATAAGTATCATAATAATCAGGCTAAATTAGTCAGCAGATATTATTTTCCACAAAAATGCATTTAATTTTTTATTGAACTAAATTTAGATATAATGCATGCATACAAATATTTAAAGTAGTAAAATTAATTATATAAATTCCTACATAATTTTTACTTGATAGAAAATCCTATAATATTCTCTTTGGCCTATGATACTATAGGGAAATTACCTTTCTAACAGATATAGATTATTGACTTCTCTAATAAAACAAAATACACAGTTATATATTATTCAAAAGTATTTCTACATAGCTTTAAAATGTTTATTATTTTTTTTTGTAATATGCAACAGCATTGAAAATTTCTATTGGAACACCGAATTTGCACAATATTCTTTTAATACTAGTATGTCCCTTTAAAATGGATTTTTTGGTGAATTTATCGACAACGTTTATCTCGCATAATTTTGTGTATGTTAAAAGCCGCTAGCTTTCTTTTACTGTATCTGGTATAAAGTGTACTTTGTATCCCTTGTAGTATGACAGCATATATTGCATCATTGTTTATTATAAGTAGTCTTGCGTGAAGATACTAGACCTATAATTTGTATAATAGTAAAATATATAATAAAAAACCACAGAACAACTTAATTATTAGTAACGAAAAGGGTTATCAAGTTGAAAGCACCTTTATCAATCATTAAAACATATAAATTTTTAAACACGCAATATATGTAATCGAAGTTTATAGACCTAATTATATAAGTATATCATATACTTCGTAAAACTATTGCTTCTATGCTTTTGTGTTTATTCCAGTGATTCTAATAAAAATCGTACGGAATGAATAGAAATATACGTTTCTTATATTTGATTACGTTTTTTTTGTGTTTAATTTATTTCTTTTTGTGATGAGCTCATAAAGACCAATATATATTTCGCGATGTAGAATCAACAGATAGTTATATAAAAATATATAAATCATGAGTAATTCGCCAAAGAAATCTTTTATTTGATACAATATATATTAAATATAATAATGTTAAAGATTCCTTTGTTAACATGCTATATACTAAATTTTATGGACATCTTGTTGCTCAGTCACATTTTATTTCTATCAGATTGCTTTTACATTGAAAATTTACTTTCAATTGTGAAATATATGCTTTAAAATAAATGATCAAACTAGTTTTTCAATTCAGCCACAAAATACATTCACGAAATTTATTACCCTGCAGATTACGCTTTTAACATTGTTAAATTGTTAAATTGTTATATTTATTATTTTTTTATGCAGTTTTAAGTTTTAGTTTAAAGTTTTTTGTGAATATAAATTTTATTATTCCATCTAGCATTTTTATAATAACTGCGTAAATATTATATGATGCTAGTAAGATAAAATATGCATAAAAAAAATTTCCACTAAAATTATGAATAAATAAAACAGTAAACATAGATAATAACTAGATATAAGAAGCTAATGAGAGCAACATTTATTTACATTAAGGCAAATATAGATGATTCACAGAAAAAAAAGAATATTGCTGCCTCCATAAAATGATTTTTTAATAATCTAGCCATGAACCTTTATTATTATAACCTTTGAATCTCCTTACGTATGTCTATATGAATAGCATAAGTTCCAGCATTGAGATACGAGTGAGTTAAAAAAAATTTAAACGGATTGTAATAACATCAGGGCAATATAAGTATAAAATAATAAAAGTTATTTTGTAATTATTAACCAACAAAATCAAAAAAAATTAAATTATTAGCTTAACTGAATTTTGATGGGTTTTACTGCGGTATTGTTCGAATTATATTTTAATAAATTCTTGCATTTAAATATATAAATTTTTCGTTCCAATATAACTTTATATATTAGTTTGCGCGATCATAATGTGATTTTTCGGGTAATTTTTTATTGTTAATCTTAGTTTCTAATCGATTAAAAAAATTGCAATACTGAATTATCTTTTCTTGCCCTATGTTTATATCCTGATATTTTTTTTAAATTTAGTTCAATTAATAATGTTTAAAAATTTTTGTTTTGCTTTATTGTAAAATATATTTGTTTGATGTCTTTTATATTTATTTTTAAATTATATTATTATGCGCCACTTCTATACATCTAGTATAGTATTTACATATCATGACAAAAGAATATAGAAGATTTTTGGTTTAGAGTATACAAAAAGCATATTTATAATCCAATGCATATAATACCCTTGATAGATATATTTTCCATAGCAAGCGCACAACTAAATTTTGCAAGTTAGTGTTTTATTATCAGAGTATATAAAATGTGCTTTATCAAAAACATCGAGTATAGCTTTATATTTTATTTCTTACTACAAATTGCAAAAAATACTCTACTTATTATATTATATATCAACATAAGTTCTAGAAATTTCATTTGTAAGTGTTAAAGTATAAAAATTTATAAATGATGTAATTTTTTGTATATCGGGTTCCTGTTTTTTATGTGGGGCAATTTATGAACAAGTCGATATAAATAACAGTTACACTACTTGCGATTAAATTTAAATGCAATAAAATGAAATATAAGCTATGGAACATAGACATATAGAGTCGTTTTAATTTATTGAATTAGATTGCAAGTATCAACACAAAAAAAAAATTTAATTATATATAGCATCAGAAATATCTACGGCAAGTTTTTATTATCCCTAAATCGTAAAACGAATTATACTATATCAGCGAAAAGTCTATACAATACGAAGCAAATAAGTAAGAATCTACTGAGAATATTAGAAAAAACTTCATATCCTACCGTTTGTCATAAAAAAAGTCTAATCTTATATATAATAATATATTTATCTGTGAGAACGAAATTAAAAAAACATAATCATTAGATGAAAGATATGAAAACAAACAATTCCAGAAAAAATTTCCGGCGAAAACTTGATAATTGATATTATATGTCATTCTAAATAATGAAACTTTAGATCACCCAGAAAAACAAGTAATAGCAAGATAATAATTCTTTTGCTCAAATTAAGGCAAAAAACACATATATAAAAAGTTATCTATTTCACTTATATACTGCCGATACTTCTTGTAACTATCAAAAAAATACATAATAAATATAAAAAATGATTTTCAGAATAAACGAAATTTCAACTGTAATTTTACGCTCTATATACACCTATAAAATATATTTTAGTGCCTCAATACTTGTACATACATTGATCAAGACAATTTGCATACTAAACTGTAAAGAAAAATTTTATAATCTTACAAGAATCCGACTTTCTTGTACGTTTCATCATACGGAATATCCACAATATTATTTTTGTTATAGCAAAATTAGTCTACATTTTAAAGGATTTTTCAATTAAATTAATAAATCTTTACTGTCACATATGTATTATTAGAATCGATAATAGTTTAAAACCAAAAGATACTTAGAAGTAGTAAAATAATATTTTTTTAAGGGTTATTGATAGTGTATCATATGACAAAATCTATTTATCTAGAAAAATAAAGCAATCTTTATATTAATTTATTCTAAAATATGCTATATTTTTCATAATAAATTTGATTTGATAAAAATAAAAATTCAACAACTCAATTTTGTCTTCTAGATTATCATGTAAATATTTTATATGTTTTTATGCAAAGAATATAATTCTAATACAAATAAACTATACAAATTAAATAAAAAATAAAAATTGACGTTCTTATATAATGCTAAACTATAACATATTTTTTTGTAAAAATTTCATGGTATATCGTAGCAAATGGCTTTGATCAGCGAAAAGATAATCTAAATAATATTTTTTACAGATATTATGTGCTACATAATTTTACACGTTTTTTTAAGATGCAATATAACACATTAAACATATATAAATTCACAATAAAAGAGCATCTTGAAATATATCGTATAATACTAAAACAATTCGACGTAATAGTGAGTGATGAAAAAGTAAGCAGATAACAGTGCAGCGATACTATTTTAATATTATAATAACAAAACATAAACGAAATATAAACGCTGCGAAGATTGGAAAATATAACCCACATAAACGAGTTAACCAAAAGAATGTCCAAAACCAAATCGTGCTACAACAAAAACGAATAACAAAACAAGTTAATATACTAATGTTATTTTATACACAAAAAATTACTGAATTTCATTGAACTTAGGAAAAACTCCATACGACACGGTTCATTTTAGAGCAATGTGCCGTTTTTCAATAAATTATGCTTACATTGGTATAGCAAGAAAATGTACAGACCAACAATCTCTCCTAACTTACATTACTACTTGGATTAGAAAAAGATTTAGTGTGATTTGATAAGCTGGTTTTTATATATATAAAAAGATATATGATTGCATAAGCTATAATTTACAAGACATCATGAAGATCAAAGCATTAATGCCAAATTTGTTATATGGAGTAACTCAGATATCACACAGACAATTTTTTGTTGAGAAAGCAAAAAGCAAAATAAAGAAGATATATGAAAGACAGCTCTGATATTTTTGAACACTTTTGACAAGATTAATGCAAAAAAAAAAATAATGTCGGAACACGTGCAGCGAGTACTAAAGACGAAAATTTTCGGAATAAGAATGTCATGAAACAAAATATGATGATAGATACAGCGTATATCGGGTTTAGAAGAAATTTACAATTAATTGAAATATTAACATTGAATATAATAATAGAATACACGAGAAAGCACAGAAAAATCAGAAGTTTTGATGGGTGAGAAGAATAAAATGGTAAATCGCACTATGAAATATAAATATTTACAGAATACAATTATAATAATATCAATACAAGTAATAGGTATAATTACAATCTATATATTCATGTAATCAGTAAAAATCGAATAGTATTTATAAACAGAAAGATATCGAAGTAGGGCAGAAAAAATAAATTTTAAGAAGTTAAAATGCACCCAAATAACCAGATAGCAATTTGGGCTTATTTTATAACAAATAATATAGATATGTTTTTTGAATTCTGGCTATAATATACACGACCTATAAAATAAAATAATGAAACTTTTACCACAGAAGCAAGAACGCCGTAAATATGCATTTTAAAGTTCAAAAATCATACCAATAGCAGAAATGTTTTTGACAATTAAAAAAAATTATAAAAGGTGATGATTTAAAGTAAACATCAGTGTTGATAAGCAAATTATAAAGAGAAAATTTCTATTAATGGAGGAACTGAAGATCAAGTACATAAAAAGGCATTTTATTTATTGAAAATCTCACCACAGACAATACTTATTCAAAAGTCAAGATTAAGACACTAGAACGCACGATAAAGTCTGTCAAATTACTTGACTAACACATGTTCATCGCGGAAAAAAACACCCATAAATATATCTTTATTGCAACAAATAAATGTAGGTAACACTGATATTCAGTTACTATTTATGTAAAAGCCAAAAGTAAAGTTATTTATACGTGAACTGTATGTAAATATAAAAAATAACAAAAAAACATATATTCACTGCCAGAATCGAAATGCTGCTGATGAACTATTTTTTTCCTGAAAGAACAGCATAAACGGAATTATATAAATTGCTTAAGATTGGCAAAATAAGTGAAAATAGCCATTAGCTATAATAGGAATATTCTTAAATACAAGAAAATATCTTTGAGGTTATGCAAAACACCCTGGTGACAAATATAAGTAATTTATAATGTTTTACAGATAATGTAGCACCTAGGTTGCTTTTTCAAACGATTTCATTGTATTACTTATAAGCACAAAGAATCACAAGAACCATGTAAGAGTCATTTAAGCAAATATAAGATATGTGAATTTTCCAAAATAACAGATAAAGATATAAAAATAGATTTATTTGATTTTTAGGAATTGAAAAATTTACATGGGGTACAGTTTGTATTTAAACACAGTACTAATAATATTTAAAGGCACATTAAACCCATCGAAAGCTCCTTTACTTTGTAATTTACTATAATTATACATAAAGATAAATAAAGATTACGCCAATATTTAACCTTGTGACATATTTACTTTAAGGCTGTAATATATACATCAAAATGTATAATTTACAGACTAAAAGAGACAGAGAAGTCATATGTAAACTAAAGAAAGATAAATTTATTTAAAAACCTATGACTCTAATATTAAAAGAATACAATTGTCATAAAAAAAACTTCCGATAAAACATTGAGAGCAGCTCTTTTACAATTAAATACAAACGGAATTTATAATTATTTTATGCTACAGCAAGGAATTTTTCAAAGTTCTACGAATATATTCTACAAAAGATAAGGGATATTGGCAGCATAGAGAATATAATACATATACTAAATATTAATAATAAGACACGTTCTACAAAAAAACATAAATTCAATACAAGAATATATTTTAAAAGCCTAAATTAAAAACAGACACCCACTAAGAAACAAACTTGGATTTTTTGATAATACACAATGAATAAAATATATTAAAAATGGTTTTATATAGCGAGTTTATAAAGCAATCACGATTGAAAAAAATCTAAACAGCATCAGATAAGTCGAATATAAATTCAGCTGAAAGAAATAATACAGAGGCAATATCATAAATAATAGATGACATATGTTACAATGACACAATTTTTTTACTATAAAGAAACACAACTCGAGTATTAAACACATAAATTTCAAAATATTTTAGGAAATTCTTATAGGGCAAGAGATTAGAAGTCGAACAATAAACACGATGATCAAACCTAAAATTATAACAAAATGTACTATATTGGTTTAATTGATAGAATTTATTGACTATAAAACATTTATTATTATTTTTAGTCATAGATAATCTTACTAAATAAATGTAAACAAGAACAATAAAATATAAAAGCAATGAAATAATAACATAAATAATGTGAAAATGACTAATTTTAAATACGAGATACCAGTAGAGTCTTGTATATAAAAGAAAAAATGTAGTTACTTGATACTGATAGAATTAGAAAATATATATCACATTTCATTAGAATTTACATCACAACTAAAAGAAGTATCAGTAGGTACGTTAGAAAGTGCAAAAAAAACTTTAAACGAATAACTAAAAAAAAGAACACTATCGTGAACAAAGTACTGACGTATTAGAAAAATGTAACAAAACATACATAATCATTTAATTGCTACAATAATGCATCACCATTAATTTTAACAGACAAAAAAAATTTAATATAATAAACCAAAAATAGACGAAGTAAACTTTTTATTTGGTCAAAATGACAAAAAAAGATATACTTCATAAGATCTTATTTATATCAAAATAAGAAGCTGTTCGATTTCGCCTCACTATTTAGCAAACAAATGTTTTCAAATTGGTATAAAGCACAAAAGTAATCGGCATAAACCCACCCAATGCTATAAAAGTAGAAAATAAAAGAATATTTAGGGAATAAAGGCGAACGTAAAAAAAAGAAAGCTAGAACGAATAATCTTTCGTGGGAGTGTCGCATAAATATATCTTATAAATACGTGGTAGTGTTCTACTGCCTTATTTTTAAAACATTCTTTTCTCGAAGAAAACATTTTATAAAACATGTGTTATATAAAATTCGTGTTTTTTATTCAATTTCAATCTTTTGATGTAACATCACTATTTATGCATCGATAATAATTCACTCATAATACTATAGATATAAATGTAAATATTATATTCAATAAAATTATTTAAAAAAATGTTTTTGTTTTGCAAAAATAAAAATTGATAAATACATCAATGAAACTATAACAGCAGAATCATATGTTTTCATAAAATCACAACATATATATATTTTAGACGTTAAAATACAAACTTTTTATGATATTTACTTCGCTACTGCATTAATCTTAATAAAACACATTTAATACACATACACAATAGAAATATTAAGGGTTTACATTACCTTAAGCATTTTACAGCCATGATAACTATATAAATTTTCATAAAAAAATTTATTAACGGAAATAAAACCTTCTACGAAAAAATACATGTAAATCTTGTGCATATTTGACATTTTCATTACTATAATTTATAGAGGCGTATTAAATATATTCAGGCAAAAATCATGGTATTTTTTTGTTGAGTATAAACATATAAATATAGCATTAGAAAGTGTTCCGTCTGTATATTTCGCAATGCTTAAATACTCACATAATTGAAAAAACATAATATAGTGATGACTAAGTGATTAAAAAAATAAATTTAATATTTTTGTGACCGAAAAAAAACCTCATGTTTAATTTATTTGCATATTTAGTTGCCTAAAAATAATAATATTGAATACAAAAACACAAATTTATTTTAGATAATATCGTTTTGATATTTTTTGCATGTATCGAAAAGGTGCGTTCATTTTATATAAATTTAAGCTAAAATCAATTTTTTCATTTTAATAAGCATTAATATTATTAAAAAACACTTGAAAAGTTCTAAAATAGATGCTGCACTGTAATTTGATGGTTAGAAAAATTAGTTCTATAAATAAGAGAACGATACTTCACCGCGACAAGAATCTTGTTGACAATCTGTAGTTTAAAACTAAATCAAAAATTTATATCTATCATGAAATTTTTAGTATTCAAAAAATTCACTTTCTTTGCATTCCTTGTAATTAAAATTTCATGCTTGTTCATTTACAGTTTGTCTAGTTAAGTACATATAAATACATTTCATTAATATTTTGAATATATAAACAACATAAAGAATACCAAATATATATATTTTTGCAATTAAAATATCATTATGATTGAACGATAAAAAATTTTTTTTTCTCTCTATGTAAGTAATTTTAATTTAATATAAGTAAAATGTGAACATAAGTATAAGATATTGTATATAATAGCTGTTTTTTTAAAAATTATTTAATGTATTTACACAATTTTTTCATACAAAAAGATGCTCAAAAGCTATTCCGATTATATTGTATGTATGATTTTTACATCATTTTTTTTCTCTCGAATTTATTTATCTAATTATATTCTGTTTTGTGTTATTTAGTATATATAAAAGTATATGAACAAATTTAAAATTTATTATAGTTGAATTTATAAGAATATCTTTACTAATTGAAAGTGAATAGAAAGAATAGATAAAAAAACGAAATATTTTATAATATGGCCTATAAAATAAATTGCCATATTTTAATGGTTATGATTGTTTAATATAGGTTGTATTTGATTTAATAATACTATCAAATTCTAAACGCTATATGATACAAATATCATGTTAGATACGATACTTCATTATTTCGAAGTGCATAGTAAATTTACACGTAAAATAGTACCTTTGCATTTATTATAATATAGTTTACATAAATATACATTGATCGTAATTCTGAGGATATATATGCTATTTTTACGGATGTATAGACCCACAGATTTTTAATTTGTTTATCAGTAACATCATGGTCACCAGTTTTATTTTTGCATTTTACTCGTATCACGTGTACTTTGCGCGTATTACCTGGTTCAACACTATTTACAACCGGATTTGTTTTACTTTCAATTTATTGATAAAAAAGATTTGAACTTCTTTTTTGAGTAAAAAAACCATTTTACAAAATAGACATATTGCCAATCCAATTTTTTTATTACACAAAAAACAGGTGTTCTGGATATATAAAGGTAGCGAATATATCCTAGCATTCATAAAATATAAAACTTTATATTTTTTACGTGAAAAATACTGCATTCTTTTTGCGGATATCTAAAAAATTTCTTTTTCTGTTGGATTTTATTTTATTAATATAGACAGCTTAGGTAAGTGTTTCTGTAATTTTTTATTGTTAGTATTATGATTTAAAAATCCACAAATAATTATCTTGAATTATTTTTTATTTGGCATCTTTTTATGTAATGAAGGCTGAATCTAAGTTCTTAAATTCTGTAATTTTAAAGATTGTAATATTCGAATATTTGAACCTTTGTTTATGTTCTAGTATACATTTTCGCTTAATACTAAACACTATTTGATCAAATTATGGATTCATATTGGATATTATTTTGCATACAGTAATTCTTAAGCATTCTAATTTATGCTATTTCCAAAAAATATATCTGAGTCCATAAGAAACAAAATGTGACATATTTAATCTTTTTAATGTACAATGATTTTAATAGATATAAAAAAGCCTCGTATTGTCTTAAATTAAATATTTGTATGCACCATCAGAATTTTTAATTGATTTACTAGAGTTTTAGCCTATGTGAACTTTAAAATGCAAAACTACTATTGTTTTTAGATTTAAAAGTTAAAAGTTTAGCAATTATTATACCCAATTATACCTTTAAAATATTTTTTTCCCTTGAAATATATCAAAAAGGAAAAAAGGTCGCTTTTAACATATTATATTGGCAACAAATTTATTTCATAGATATCTTTCGTTAGTAAAATTATACACAATTAGTAATTTATCTATTAAAAAGACGATGTATGTTTGCTTTCTGGCATAAGAGCATATAATTGTTTAGCTGTTACATATTAAGCTATTTTATATGTTCAGGTAATGCACGGGATTTTTTTACCTGTTTGATGAATAAAAATTCTGCATTTATAATGAAATATTAATATTTTTTACATATGAACGTTCTCCTTGAAATATAAATAAGAAATTATATATTATTACAATGAGAAAATCGAACATAGAAATATTTTCGATTCTTATTTTGGTTTTTTCGATTGAATAAAAAATTTTGATTTTAATTTATCATCATTAATATGCGATATTCTATTTTTTTCGATTAAAAAGAAATTCTGGGCCTGTATAATACATATGAATATAATAAAAAAATAATTAAAATATATTTTTATTTTATGGTCATAAATAATAAAATTTACATAAATTTATTAGATCATATGGTTCTAATCTGCTTTAAATTTTCAGTATGGTTAAGACAGTTTGCGACCATATTTTATTTTCTTTGCATATTTTAATTTGTTAATTTATAAAATTTTTTAACTTACGATCTTTTCAGACTAATATTAGTATTTTTTCGGAGTAGTATCTACGCATCACTATGCACAATATAATTAATCTGTAGTAATAGGATCAAAACGTAATAAAATATCCTTTTATTGTGAAAAACCGATTGATAATTATCGCCTCTTTTCAATCGGATAGAAAGTCACCTTATTTGTAATGTAATACATATAATTTCCTATCTTATCTTTATTAACAATGGTCGATTTACTTTATATATTCTTAATATTAATCAAGAAAAAGTTCACCTTCATGAGATGAGGATATATTTTATGTTATATGATTATGTTTAGTGGCGAAAGCGCATTTACAGTAATTTTTTAAAATATTACCGAAACAAAGTTCACCCATAGTTCCTTTGCTAACGTAATAAACCCTCTCCCAGTGCCAATACTTATGGATATATAGCGAAAAACATATAGAAAGAGCGTTATAATCTAAAGGAGGTTGCATTATTTTGATTTCTTTGTCATTGCAAAATACAGATTCTAATCCAAAAATTTTCCTTTTCATGTCTTAATTAGTTTATTTTATATATTTTTATTTTTCTATACTTTTGAAGTACCGATGAGCAACAAAGTTATTTTTACAGACATACTATGCTTAATTAAAAATAAAAATGTATTTTTCCTTATATTTTATTAGCTTAACTAGTGTTTAAATCTGAAGTTAAGCCCATTATATCACATAAGATTGTAATAAAGAATTTCGATAAAATAATAAAAATCATATTAATTTATGTATTATATATTCACAATTATCCCATATTCTATGCATGTGACGGTGTGGTGACACAATATCATAAAACGTGCCTGAAGGAAAAAGGTGTCTCGAACAATTTTGAGGTATATATACAAACCTTGGAATTTAGAAAACTTTTAAATTGCAGTTATCAAAAGAAGGAGGAGATTGAAGGAGACTTTGGAGGGGGGAAGAAAGCTGAAAGTATAAATACGCTGTGCGTACAGAGAATCAAGCCAGCTGTGTCTGAGAACAAAAACTAAAATTACAACTATAAATTTAGCACAAAAATAAAAATTACATATTTATAAATAATACCATATCTAATGACTTTTGATTTGAAGGTCACAAAATTCCATAAAAAGTATTTTCAGGTGTAAAAATCTCGGACCAAGTATTAGCATAGATGCAAGCTCTCACACTCCGCAAGACACTTGAACTCATCTCATTTGAGATAAGAAGAGCAGTGGACGAAGATAGATAAGGAGAAGGTGTCAAAAGATACATCAAGAAGTTGTGCTATATTTCCAATATGTTGAATATGCCTAAATAGATAAACTTGATAAAAAGAAAATTAACCCATTTATAAACAATAAATGCCCTTATCAGTTCATTACTCACGAATAAAAATATTTTGAGAGTAGTTAGATATGTCAAATGTGAATTTTAGATCATGAAGCGATATGTTTTATTTAATAAGAAAATTTTGCTATATACGTGAGAATATTTACTGTAAATATAAATACACGGTAATCATAATTCGTAATAATATATTAAATACACATTCATGTATATGGCGTGTGCATCAACGGGACTTAAATTATTATGCAAGACTACAAGTCTTAAAAATTTTAGAAGATTTTATACTTGATAATACAACAGCCTCAACAATATTAAGCATGTATTGTACTTGTAGTTTGAAAATATACAATATTATTGAAACCAACACTTCAATAGTTAAATATAGATATATAGATCAGCGTGCTCGTTTCAAAAAATTTGAATAAATAATTTATAAATAAATTTTACAGAAAAATCCAAAAAAAAATGACAACAGTATAAAAAAGCGCAATTAGAATTTAGTGCGATAAGATTGACCATGTTCTATTCCAAAATTCACACTAAAACATGTAATTTACATAATAATATAATAAATTCAACTATATGTCATAGGGGATAAATTTACCATTAGAATAGCATAATAAATTCTTGTCTATTTTAATTTATATAAGTATGGATAAAATACCAAAAATGAAAATATTTTATTGCATATTTTTTAAATCAATTTTAAAATTGAAAAGTACATTTTCTAATAAAAAGATATTCTCGGCACATTTTCATGTGATATAAAATATATATGTTGAAGTATTAAAACATTAGAAAATTTCTTTTTCTTATATTATAATAGGATTTATATCAATTTGAATATTTTTTCAGCTATATAACTTATAAATCCAAGGAAAAAAATCAACATTAAATTTAAATCTCTGAATAGGGTTGGCATATAAAGTCAAAGGTGGCGTAAACAAACATAAATAGAGTGTTTATGTGCCCTGAGTATAATAGTCAAAATATAAAAAACAATCCAAGGACTAGTCTCAGCAGCAATTTTTCCAAGAAAAAACGAGTAAATAAATGAAGCATTTTTATTTATACTACAGGAGGGACCAAAATTTTAAACAATTTTTTAAGACAAAATTATATAAAAATTAGATTCTATAAATTAAAATCAGTTTGACAAATTTAAAGTATAATCAAAAATTAATCCATATATTTTAATTAAAAAAAAATTTATAAATTGAAAATCTCTTATAAATTTTGATTTTTTTAAGGGATTATTAATCACAAGAAGTAAATTTATTCAAACTCGAAATCACAATAGAAAATTTTATCGTTAAAATTTAGATTATCATAAAAATTAAATTTACAGATCAAAGGACCTTATTTATATTAAAAAACCAAGTTAAAAAATCTTAAAGAAAATCGATAAAAATTGTAGCAAAGATATATAGCTAATTATAAAATTTATGCACTTTCAATCGTATCAATGTATTTTATAACTTCTTTAATGTATTTCAGAAATTTATTATGCTAAATAAACAAAACCCTATGGATATTTTTTAATTGAAGTTTCACAAACTTAAATTTATGGTTTAAAAATTCCTTATTTGATCAAAAGAATGATTCTTTCATAGATAGGGTATAATAATCGGTACCTTTATATGTAATATGTTAAGAAGACCCGATTTTATAATCAAGAAAATGCTTGCATAAATAAAAAAATATTAAAAATTCTTACTATAATTAAACTGTGCAGATTTAGAGTGGGATCTGATATTATTCATAGTGAAAAAAATCAGATAATTAATTTGTATTAAAAATCCATCAAAAAAAAAATTTGTAAAATAATCTAGTTTTATTTATTTAAAATTTTATTGAGATTGCTCTTAAAAAGTATATTTTGTATTAAATATGATATTTGATTCAAAATTAATTTTTACTTATTTAGATGAAATATCCAATTGAAAAAACATATATTATGTATAAATCTATGACTAATACGTTTGAGTCTTCATATCAAAAAAATTGAAAAATCATGTCAAATTTTTAAATTGCATGCTCCATATATTTCTACATCATGCAAAAAATCACCAAAAATGGTTGAAAATATACATTTTTACTAAACTATTATAATATATGAGAATATGGTAAAGTTATTGATAGGTTTGTAATAATGCAAACATTTGCTATATTAAAACAGATTTTAAATTTATCTATAGTTTCTATTTATTTGTCATCGGATTACGTATAAATTTTACATAAAACTAAAACAACCGCAATAAGTAAAAGTTATTGCGTATACTGTAGAAATTATAATTTAGATGATTATAGTGAAAGCTTTTAATGTTATTTTTATGCAGAAAAATGTAGTTTATTAAATAAAAATCATTTTTTAGTGTACAGACTTTCTGATTTTTATTCTTTAATGTGAGAATTTAACTTCTTCTCGCTATATTAAATGTAAAACTTAATTGTTTTATGTGGTAATACATAAAAATATTTTTTAAGCAAAAAAACGATGCATTTTCATATTAAAAATTTACAGAACGAACATTTGTAATGAAAAAAAATTGTTCGTGTTAAATCCGATGAAATTATATAATTTTGTTGCCTATTGACTAAGTGATTCATGGTTTCATAACAGAAAAATATAAATTCATTTCTTGAAATATGTTATAAAATCCTTATGTATTATTACAGTCAAATCATTTTATAAATTTAAATTTAGAATATCGCTAAAAAATTATACTTGATAACATGTTTTTATTTCTAGAATATAATAAAATCAGACCAATGTCTGGTTTGTGCAGTTTATTACGCATGAATAGATTTTATCAATGTTGATGCTGTAAAGCTATCTAGAATTGCGTATTTGGCAAAAATTTGAAAATAATTTTCCTTATTTATAAATAAAAATAAAATTTATACTACAGCGAATTTTTGATACAAAAATGAAGTTATAACTGTTAAGCTATATGTAAAATATTTTGTAAATGTTGGAGAAATTAGAATATAGTATTAAGAAATTATTGATTTTATAAAATGGGTAAGTTATTTCGAGTGATATAAATATCATGAATATGTAATAGAATGAAATATTTGAGTAAGATCTATTATATTTATCTACAGGCTTTTACAACTAAATATTTTATTAAAAATATATTGATACTGACATATAAGAATATTTCATAAATTTTATAAATTTGTCATTTAACGTAGATAAAAGTAAACCTTTTCAATATTTTTTTACATTCAGAAAATTAGAACTCTACTAAATATAGATAGAGAATTTGATATGCATACATTTATCGCCTTTTTTGATATATTTATTAATTAGTGTGTATTTAACGGTCTGTTAAATATGATTATACTTATTCAATTGTTTAAATAAAATTTACGTGTAATAATAGGCTGCAAAATAAGTAGCCAGATATATAAGCTTGCATACTAAAATCTAATGTTACCTCTGGTTAAAATGATACTTAAAATTTTTTTCTGTCAAATATAATATATAATAGGTTATGAACCAAAAAAAAAGTCACATGGAAAATGAGATAGAGTATTTTTATTAGCAAATATACTGAAGTATATTCAATTATAAGATAACAAAAAATAAACTTTCTGTTTTTCGTATTTGTTTCTTCAAAATTTTAATATGTTCTTAAAGTCTTTATAACGGTTTAATTCGTGTAAAATATTAAATTTATTTTTTATTTTCAAGTATAAAAACAAAATATTTCATTTCACTAATATTCTAGATACATTTTTGGTTCTTTAGAAAGCGCTTCGAAAATTTTTAAATGAAAAATTTAGTAGCGTGAATGTATTTTGTTATTTAAATTTGATATGTCTACTAAATGAAATTAATAAAATTATACTAATAACATGATGTTAATAAAATCTACAGTTTTGTGTATCGAATAGTCAATTTCTGGTGCTTCTACTCTATTTATATTTTTTTTGCTAATTTGAAAAATAAAATCAGTTTCGTTACTAGTTACAGTGATTTAAACTTACTGCATAAATATAGACGTTATTAAATCTTTACTATCTAAGTTCTTTTTATTTATATTCTATCAATACATAGCTTTTTTTTAATAAAAATATAAGACATGGCATGTATGATAGAAAAAAATTTATAGACAGTTATAAAAATAATATGTAAATGCAAACCATAAAAACACAGTGTAAAAAATATGTGCCTTTAAATGCATATTATGTAACTTCTTTTTAATTTTATATTACCAATTAAACATAAAGATCATGAATAATTTATCGCCTTCATTGAATAAGGAGTATACATGCACGAAACTTACTTGCTTATATAATAAAGCAGCCATAATACACATTTTGACTCAAAGAATATTAAATGTAAGATAATAATATTATAATCTTACATTTAATATTTTCGTAATTTTACAATATTATATAATATAAATATATAATTTATTGCACCAAACAATGTAAAATTATATATTTTTTGTTAGAGGATTTAGTAAAAAATAACACAAATACGCAAAAAGCTATTCAAGCATATATATTTACAGATATGATTCATTGTAATTAAAATCATTATACATAATATTAAATACAGCTTAATTTATCTAAAAATGTAATATTTTAGTTCTTGCTTTTGTCAAAACAATCTGCACGTGATTTTGTGAAGAACGTATTTTTTTGCATAAACTTTTTGTTTTATTCATAAAATCAGAACAATTAATAAGTTTTCATGATCTTTAATACCTGTATTTAGACTACATAACATTAAAAATGTTTTGAAAATATTTATAATCGTCGAATATAGCGTGAATTTCTCTGTGTAATCTCTAAACTTTCTAAAATACAAGAAAAACTTAATATCATATAGAATAGTGTATAGTTCTTAGATTTTGCCTGATTTCTATTAGATAATGACATTTTTTTCGCATTGAGGTAGTTTATCTTAGGATCATTTTAAATTAAAAATTATAAGGTCGTCTTTCTATTTTAATATATTTTAACATATATGTTCTATTATAGAGCAAAAAGTAACATGACTTGATAAAAAATAGTTTTTAACACACCTTAATATATTTATCGCTAAGTTTTATAAATATGTGAAAATATATTATCCGTATCACTATTATTTCACATTGAGTAATAATTTTAGAAACAAGTTTTTTTTGTTTATGGCAGTTTATTGTTTTAGTATTTTGAGATTTTGCACTATACAAGAACATTTCAACTACAACCCTTTTATTTTGTTGCATAAAAGTAAAAATAAACTAAAATAACCAACATTTTTTTGTTTATCTAGATAAAATAATTCAATGCTTTTCCGTCATTGATTAATTCTAACGGAAGCATTGGTCTTTTATGCACATAAAAAAAAAATTAGAACATATTACGCATTCAAACTAAAATATTTGTTTATTAAAATCTACTTGTGCATTGATATTCTCTTCTTATTTTGTCTAAAAATGGCTCTAATTTTATATTTAATATACATTTTGTGGATTAAATTATATATTTTCTAGATGTCTGTATTTTTAATCATAACTAAAGATTACAAAAAAACTATTTTTCATACTAGTTTTGTGTTTTTTTTGCCAGGAAATGTATTTAGAAATTTTAAGCGGAATATATAATATTATAAATTTTTCGCTACAAAATCACAGCCAAGAACTCTTAATAATATTTATAACTCATGCTTATCTATATAAAAAATAACATCTCTTATATTCGTTAAAATATTTTTCGTCTATAAGCACATATTTATTACATAGAATCAATTGAAATAATTTGTTCCTATATAACATTTATTAAACATTTTTGCAATCCGCATAAAAAGTTTTTTGCATCTTGAATGTACATAAATATGAAATGTGTTTTTAAATGGAACTCGTTTGAATTTAATTTGATTCTTTTTCTTTTTTGTTATAAGCATGATTCACAACTTAAAATCAATTTATAATAATACAAAAAATAAAATTTTTTGAAACAATGCTAAATGAAAATGCTAGGATTTTTTTAAAAAAATATCTGCTGCATTGAATCCGGTATTTTAGATAAGTGTTAAAGAATTTAATATACAGAATTTATTTTATGCATTTTTTATGTTTATCATTTATGAATGTTCCAGATTATACAACAGTTAACAGGAATGATCATTATATCCTTAGATTTCAATTATTTTGTAATTTTAAATCCCTTTTCATTCTTGAATATATAATTTTAAAAGAATAAAAATATAAGAGCGAAATAATACGTTTATGAAATATTGCTTTCTTTGTTTAATATGAAATTACAAAAACGTCTTATTTCTAGAAAATTTTCAGTGCGCAAAATTGATTTCTTCATATACTTATGATTTATAACTTTTTAATATTTTTTTGCTTCAATATGTATTTTTAGATAATTTTTAAATCAGACATTATATACATTGAATGGATGATATCAAAAAAAAAAGTTCAAATATATTTTCCCTGTTTTCTTACAAAATTAAAGTTTTCATCTATTGAAATATTATATATTTATATTTTAGTAGAGGGCACTTCTAATAAAAAAAAGTAAACGAAGCAGAGATTTTGTAAAATAGATAGATATAAGAAAATTTTATTCGACGTAAATACTTTCTGAATTTGCAATCATTTTAAACTTTAAAAGCAACCAATCCTAATAGAAAGTATCTAAAATCGCAACTCTAGGTATCGTTAGATTCAGTTCGCCCAATAAATATGGAAAAAAGAAGAAAGAAAAAATAATGCACATTTTTTTCAAGTAAATTTTGAGCACATTCTAAGCATCTTATATTTTTTTCCTCTTCAGAGACGTTTTGATTTTGTTTTTGCTTCGAATTAATAAATAAAAAGCACTTATCTGTGAAGGTATTTAAAATTTCATCATAATCGTTTTCTGTTATTTCAGGCTTTTTTAAATCCAAATGCTTTTTTAAATCCAAATAATTCGCGTATAAATCCAATATAATATTAAAATATTCATAAAATATAGTATGATTATCAGATTGAGATAGTATATCACCGATATTTACATATTTTTCTTGAATGTAATCCCAATTTATTAATTTTTTAATATCAATCGATACTTCGATCCCTTTGTTTTCAGAATCAAAACTTTGCCCAGATATCGATGGAGAGGACAGATGGGTTTTTTTTTTGTTATAATTTGAAAATTTCGTGGTTAAAATTTCAATGATTGTGGTGGTGTTAGGCAAAGCCCCTCGAAAGTCCAATATAACAAAATCTTCTCGAAGTTGTTCTTGTGTATAATAGTCTTTTTTGTCGAGCAATAGTTTTTTTAAAGAAGCCAAACTTTCTATACTTATTTCTTCACATTTCGATGGATTCACTTCCTTGACTTGTTGAAATATATTGGATAAAACAACATTATTTTCAACCGCTTTACGAATTTTATCCAAAGTTCCTTTATTAACAACCATTTCATATGCCTCAACGTTATATATTAAATAACCTTCTAAATATTCAGAAATTTGAATGCCCAATGACTTCCAGAACGAATATATCTGCTCATACTCATCGACAAACCCAAGCATTTCTTTATTGTTTTTGAAATGGTCTTTCAAAATTTTAAAAATTTCTTCGATAACATAGCAATCCTTAAAATCGGTTTTTTTTGAAACTTGCTCATATAAATTTTCCCATTGCATAAATTTGTCTATTTCTATAAATAACAGTCTAATAATATTGTCTAATGAAATATTTTGAGCTATTTCATTGTTGAATTTTGCTAATAAATCGTTCAGTTTACGGATTGAATCTGCATCATAGTCAACTTCGTTTTGAGATTTTTCACCTTCTTCTTGTAAAGGCTCTGACATCACTATTTTCACTTTTTTAAACTGTTTTTCGGTTCCTAATAAAATTGATGAATTAGACTGAGCAGTGTCATTTTTATTTTTTTCACTATCTTCTTGACTTTTTAATAAGTTAGCAGAATCAATTTTTGTTACGTTCGGTTTTGGATCTTCATTAACATTTCCTTGACGTTTTAATAAGTTAGCAGAATTAATTTTTGGATCTTCAATATCTTCTTGGCTTTCTATTTTATCATTTTTGGTCGAAGTATAATCTAATGACATTGGTTTTTCATCACTATTAACCACCTCAATACCCACATCATTTTTATCGCTTGTTATGCATTTTATTATTATAAATATAACAAGGGGTGGTGTAATTAACACAGTAGATACTATTAAAGCACATTTCCATTGTTTTTTCATTCTTTTTAAGAGGACTAAATTTTAATTTATTTATATCACAAATTAAGGAGTGATAAAAGCCAAAAGCTTTTAATCTATTTAAAATGGGAAATATGCATAAAACGATAAAGAATCACACATTAAGCATATTTCTCCTGTATTTGTAAAAATAGATTTCCCAAGATAGATAAATTATATATATTCATATTTCTAAAAAAAGACAACATCCATGGTCTAATTTGCTGATTGTATTTATTTTGGTGTAAAATAACAAATATTTTTTAAATATGGTATGAATTTTCTTTTCATGACTAAAATAAGTTCTTATGATTGTAAATTGATTTTATAGTATTTATAATATAAATAGATAGATTCCTGTCGTTCTAGGGGATTCTAAAGGAGTGATATGAGTATGTCTATAAAAGATATGATCCGAGTATCTAGATATATTATTAACGGTATAGAGTTTATGCCAATATCCTATGGAATTTAGATGTATGATCAATTAAATATATATATTTTTTGTTATTCAATTAAATTTCCTTCTAAAGATACTATAGTATCATAATAATTGTGCTAAATTTAATGGCTATTTTGATTTATACTTCGATCATATATATCGAGATATAAATTTGGATCTGAAATTGATTTGAAAGCTTAGAGTGGAATTATCTTGTGTTTTGACTGCAATTACGGGATGATAAATAATAATGATTGATCAATTAGATTTCGAGCAACATAAAATTTTCAAACTAAATAATGACCAATTAAACAAGAAGAATATTCCAAATTCTTAAGAATATGAAAAAAAATATAAATTAATCGCAAATAAACGTAAACCAGGACAATATAATTCAAATTATTGGCTTTTATATTCAAAATATAATGATCTATGATAGAATGGATCACATAATGTTATAAATGCAAATATTAAAAGGATATGATCTGGCCGATTTTTGATAAGCACCCAAAGGGCTGTAATGAAAGCAAAATATCGATTAAATGCCAAGAAAAAATATTCATTATTTAAAATTGTTAAGAAGAAGCTATTTTCTGCCACATTCAGAAAAAAAAATTATCTTGTGAAAGAGAAAGATGCCCGCACTGTAACGATTGCTTATAAACTGTCGATCACTTGGCAAGCAGGTGTAAAAAGATGATTACCATAAATATTATGAATACACAACGAGATATTATGGTGTCTTCATTTTATGACAGCAAAGATATATTATTTCAAATAAAAACCATAAAATTCGTAGACACTCAGTACAATAATAAAGAAAAATAGATTTGCAGAGATCAAAATAGATACGAGAGTTTCAACCAATATAAATCTATCAAACAACAGACCTAGTATTTTGATTTATGATAAAACCAATAACAGATTCACGCATATAGAAATTGTTGAGACTAGTGTTGAAAAAAGAAACATAATTGAAAACGAAAAATTAAGAAAGTATGAAATACAATAATCCGAGCAATCATTATTAGAATAGTTAAAATATAAATTTATTCCATATGTTATAGCTTAGGAAGATGTGATAAAACAATACCATAACAGGTCTCAGAACGAACTTGATGTAACTAAATAGATTGTGGCGCATATATACAAACCGTGGGATTGGGAAGAACCTCGAATAAATAAGTCTTGAACGGAGAAGAAGTTTTGAAGAGACTTTTCAGAGGAGAAATTAGCCATAAGTATTAATACGCTTTGCGTACGAGTGATCAAGCAATTTGTGCTAAATAACAAAAATTTAATTTATACCATAAAGTTTAGCCCAAAATAAATTATTTTAATTTTATCATGTTTTAATATATCATAAAATAAATTTTAGAAGTAAAATTGCGATTCGATACTTATAACAAGTTTGATGCTGTTTTGTAACGCGATATTGGGGAAGTTCATTTTATAATGCCGATATAACTCATATAATTAATGATGTCTTAATTATGAAATTTCTTTTCTTATATATAATCATAATCACCCGTCACTAATTTAGCTAATAGATATTTTAATCGTGTAGTATGATACCATTGTCTTTAAGTATGCTATTATATGTACGCATATATATAATTTATTATCTTAGTGTCTAAAATATTTCTATAGTTTCGATGCAAGATGTATATATTGCCCGTTGATCTATACAAAATTAATCAAGAGGCCCAAGCAACTCATCAGGTTTTTTTTTCGTTTAGTTACAAGACATCAAAGATTATGTATAGAAAACCTTTTCGTTTATGCATTTATATACCAATTTTTTATTTATGGGCCATATTTAAGTCGTAATTTTAGTTTTTGTTCTCAGGTACAGCTTGCTTGATTTTCTACACGCACAGCGTATTATACTTTCGGCTATCTTCTCCTCTCCAAAGTCTTCTTCAATGCCCCATCTTCTTTCGAGACCTATTTATTCAAGGGTTTTTCTCAACACAAGGTTCGTGTTAATGAAAAACTTATAAATATAAATATCACATATTTGGGAAGTCATTTTGTATAATAAAACACATCCTTATTATTTTAGTTAATGCCTATTTCGGACAAACAAATTATTGGGGATTATTTTTTAATTTTGATGCTATAAAGCATATAAGCATGAACTTTGATCTGTTTGTCATAATAACAAATTTAAGAAAAGTATAGTGAAGAAAAATATAACGTTACCAGTGGCTCTAAGAAATATTTCTTGATTTCCTTTGCCACTGCAGATTTTTAGAGCGCTCTTTACTCGATTTAAAATATTAATAAATAGATAAATCTTATTGAATCAGCTTTTATAATAATATTTAAAATTATTTTTAATTCGAAGCGTTTAATCACATTTTCTATATAAAATATCCCTTTTATCATGACTAAATCGCAGTATTTTATTGTTTTATAGTCTTTCTATAGGTTTTTGTTATTCTTTTCAAAAATTTTAATTTTCAGGCCGCTTTTTTTTTTATTTTGATACGATCTTGTTTAAGAAATTCTTGTATCATGACTAATTACAATTTTTATTTTTTTATCGCATTCGAAATAATTTAGTTTTTTGTGTTTTGCAGCAAATATAAACTCAATGAGCTATTAATTGTAAACAAAATCGAGAATTCATTTGAAAAACTTTCCTTTATAGCCAAAAGCCGTTTTTTAATTTTTTATTTTTATGAATAAATACTCTATAAGAAATCTAAATGCATATTATAATATAGATACGAGACTTAAGAAAATTGTATTACAACCTAAAGCGTGCTAAACGTTGTTTAAAAAAATCTGCTGATTATTTTAGATTATAAAATTCGATGGGAAGGAAATAAAAAATGAATAATGTACGTGAATTATTATCATGCCAGAATTCTATCATAAAAATCTTGAATTTGGTAAAAACAAAATTGTTGTGCATTATTTAAAAGTTCCTTTTTTCAGAAAAACTAGGTTTTTATGGCTGTGAAACATATATACTGAAAAAAGCGAAAATCACCACTTTTTGACAAAAAGTTCTTTTCATATATAAAAAATATAATAAAAAAAGAATTTGACAAAAATAAGTATATGATAAAACAACTTTAACTTTACAAATAATAGAAAGGCGAGCCACTCTTTTCTACGAAGTCATACTGTTACGAATTTTTTTAAGAAAGATCACGCTTCTCCTGATACACTTGAAACACTTCCAGTGGCGCTAAATTCAAATGTTCGAACCCATGGTGGCATCAAAACTCACCTTTGCTTTTTTGGATATCTTTTAAGACCAGAAATCTGCTTATATGAAGTCAAGGTTGTAAATACAGCAACTTTATAAAGTCCATGTTCTAATGTTGAAATTGTGGATCATAGGAAAGTTTTTCTTTACATGTATGCAATGATAGGTGGATGGCGGAAAGAAAGATAATATGCAGATATGTGCTATTAACACATATAGAATACACTGATTTATATAATATATTCGTACAATTATATAAACATATAATTTTTACAAATAATTATTTGAATATAAATGAATATTTTCGACGAAATATATGTTTCTATCATTGATAGAGAATAGTCGCCCACATTTTTAAACTAATATATTTAAGAAATTACTGAAATATCGTCTTAGATTAGAAATAACAGTTGCTTGAAAGATGTTTTGATTGAATACAAGGTAAAAATAGGCAATGGAATTCAGAAAGTATGAATTTAATCACTCTTAAATGATCAATTTTGAACAGCGCTGAAGTTTAGAATAAAAAAACAAATAAAAAACTTGATAGTAACCATCAGAAAATTACATTTTTGTTTTTTTATCATCGGCCATTAAAAATTCACAAAACGGAAATTCTTTCATATATTTCAAGCATAAAAACAAAAAAAACCTTCAGAAAAAGACGTATACTATAAATAAAATTTTACATATTCACGAATTTACTTATACTTTGTTTTTAAACAACTAAAAAAATATTAAACCCTCTTCTTGAAAAATTTGAGTTATTAAAAAAAGAATTTCAGATTCGTACATTTGATATAAACAGCAAAAATCATGCATTAGATAATTTTTTGAAAATTTAGTTGCGATATCGAAAGGTATGAATTTTGCGGAAATAAAATGAATTAGTATGTTTATTTTATGGATGAAAAATTTGATATTATTATTTACCAGAACAAAAAAGAACGTAGCATGCTGTATTTATCTCTAAGTAACCATAAAATTTGTATTACATTGCGTAAATCAAAAGAATTTGCACAATATTTGATATAAGAAGATATCATCTTATATCTGAAATTATTTATACTATACGTTACCTAATATTAGAGCTTTAAATGTGCTAATATATTGCATCAATCTGTAATTGTGGTGTCTTGAAAAATTAAAATAAGAGTTTATACTTCTTTCTTATTTTTTTACAAATATGATGTTTAACAATGAACAATATTTTACAAAGGATTTTTTCAAGTCCAGTAAAATACGAATCGAAGAACTTTCGGCTAAAAGGATACAATAAGTAATACCATTTATCTTCTGATATTAGTCACCACATCATGTATGACAAATTTCATAACCTCTTTAGTGTTTTGTAGATAAAAACGTGTGAAATTTACAAAGAAAAAAGGTTCTTGTGATATTGTTGCAATAAGCTTATAATATTTTTCTATCAAAGTGTATTTTTTAATGCAAGAAATGATAAATTTTGGGCGGAAATATATGAAAAGAAATGTGAATTATTATAAGATACTCTTGGAATCAAAAATTTATGAATTTTATTTATTATACAGATATTTTCCATTTGCTGTCGAAATTCAAAAAAAAATGTGCGAGAAATTATTTAACAGTCTTTATTTCTATGGTTTGATTTTTTCTTCTATGTATTCATTAAAAAAACATCTTTTTTTAATTTGTTTTATGAAAAGATAATTAAATTTCTTGCTTTGAAAACGAAATATTGAATTGTAACGTGCAACATTTGCATATTCTAGTAATATAAAATTCTCATCATTTTTCAATCAATATCATCAGTGTTTTTTCAATTTATAAATTTATTTGCTTTTTTAATTTTAATTTTTCTCATAAGCATATTGTGATTGATATTTTATGAGTATAGCGTATATATGCCTTTGATATATCCTCTATCTTACAAATTCTTCGATTCTCCTACTTTTATCAGGACCTATATATTGAACGGTTTTACTTAATCATTTAACTTGTAGATTTACCTCGTTTGGTTAGTGTCTTCGAGTTTTTTCTGGTACCCCTAAAACATTGTGTTACGATTTATCTAAGATTATGAAATATAGCAAGATAGTTTTTTTTACACGCATATTAATATTAATCTGGAAGCTAGTTATATTAGAGACTTATTTTACATTGTAAATGTTCAAATTTTCTAAAGTGGATCACAGATTCTTATTAGGGATAAATATTTTCTTTTCGCCAAAAATTTATAGAACGCTAATGCCAATTTGTGTTTTGGCTAAAACAGCATCTATCATAACAATATAAATTCTATAAAGGTATACAAATCATGTAAGAATGGATAAAATTTGTTCATTTTAAAAATAAAATCTTTTTAGAACATGATTAAAATCTATTTTCTGTAAATAATTATATTTAGATCGATTTAATTTATTAATAATTTAGATAAATATATTTTTATTTAAAAAAATAAATAATTAGAATACGAATGTGAATAAATAAAAATACCATTACACATAAAATATTAATAAATCAAATAGAAAAAATATTCTCGAATTATATGACTGTGCTGAATAATGCAAAAAAAACTTACGCTAAGACATATTCTATGTATTGAGATTTAGATGTGTATAAGCATACTTCAAAGAATGCATTCTATTGATTTAACTTTAGATTAAATGAATATCTATGAATTTAATCGTCAAACACTGCGATAGAAAATTCCTTTGCACTTTTCATTTGTATAGCTATATAATTTTGAGCATATTTTAATATAATACATATATTATATATAAATCATACAGAGAAATCAAGTACATTGCAGTACTATAAATCCAAAATGATTTGATAAATGCAAATATACGCCAATTATATTAAGCTGCAAATACAAGGGTTCGATTGTACTTAACTATATTATGGTATATAAAATACAAAACTTTTTAGAACAAGTATACGTCTACTACATGTAAACACATACTTTCTTTTTGCCCCACGGCGATTATAGGCTTCTAAAATGGCTTGTATTACAAAACTGTATAGATACATGATATTTATATAAAAATAATTAACTGGGACAAGTATCTTAAAGATTTTTATTCATTATTTTTATCTGTTAGTAAAGAGACACGCCATAAATTCTCAAACATAAAAACAGCTTTACAAAATAGCGATCTACATATCATGCACTGGCAGCTATCTGCATAGACACAAAACTATCCGAATAAATATGAATAAAAAGTATTATTTATATATGCTACGTATGGAAAAAATAGTAAAATGAAGTTCTCTAAAAATTTAAAAAAGCAAAAAGAATACCTAAGCCATAAAAAACATAAGCTGATATAAAATATACAAGAAATAAAAGTATGGGCCTAATTCGATGCATAATTTTGATCCAAACAAAGCAAAGATAATGCAGATGTGTGCAGTATTATATTGTATTAATATTCAATTTACTGTAAGATATGAAATGCTTACATTTAGTCTTCTCATTACCTATTCGAATTCTAATAAATATAATAAAATGTATTTTTTAAATAAGGTATGATACATTTGCAACGTTTTGCGATCTAAACATATTTTAAACTATATAAGTAATCCTTGAAGATTCATATAAAAAAACCAAAAACATCGATAAAGTAGCCAAAAACGTAATAAAAAAACATGCCAAGATATATAGGTGATATTAAAAGAGTTTCATCGACAAATTTATGTGTTTAATTTAAATCAGAAAATAAAATCATAGGAATATAGAAACCGAAAAAACATCGATTAAATAATCTCTAAACAAAATTTCATAAATATCGTTTTTTTAATAGAAATATGCAAGAATAAATTTTTCCAGATATTATTATTCGAAAGAAAATCAAAACGGCATAATACAAACAATGTAATGTCATTAAATTAAATAAACGATCTAATTTTTTAAATTTAAGTGAAATATATAAAGATCAGAAATTAAAAAGCTAATATAAGCATCTTACAAACAAAACTAATATTTTTGACATTAAAAATTTTTTAAATAAAGCCATTCTGTTCATTAAAACATCAAATTCATATATAGTTTTCAAGTTCTTCACTTTATAGTATTTTTTTGATATAAATAAGCCTATAATGAGATTTAATTTATTCTTTCTTGCATTAAATTTGCTTTATTTATTGGTATATGGTACTCTTATAAGTGCAAAGAATCAAGTGAGTTAGTTGTATATATATTTATATCTGTAAGAAAAAAATTTTAGTTTTTTGACTCTATACAGCCTTCTATTTATTCATACATAAATAAAATAATTAAAAAAATTTATTGTAATTTTTATCATCATATTGCTAACAAATTACTTAATTACATAAAAAATTATCAATTCATCTTATAATCCACTAGATAAAATCTACTAAGAACAGCTAAAAAAAGTTTGTCCTCAAAGAAAAATTTATATAAATTCAACGTTAATAAATGTAATAAATTTTATATGGATTATCTAAAAAAATTCTATTGATTGGATTCATATTGAATCACTGGTTATTTTTAAAATATTTAATTATCACATTTTTTTTTTGTTTTTAAAATAACGAAAAAATAATTTTAAATGTATTTTCCTGTTATACTGAAGATGAAATGCAGTTTATTTCCTTTATTGACCTTTAAAGCTACAAAAAACAGAAATTTTGTGCTTCTTGTTCTTAGGATCAATATAAAAATTTAATTATGCTTTTTATAGACTAAAGAAATATATAACAAAAGACAATAAAAAAACAATTAAAATTCGTAAAAAAACATTTTCTTTTTTTACAATTAGATATGACATTTATAAAAGGAATTTAATAACACACCACGTAAGGCGACACATTCTAGCGACAGTTATTTATTAATCATCGACACAAATCTATTCGATTATTTAAGACCAATACCACGAATCATGCATCAAACCATAAATAAGATGAATATGATATTTTACATTAAACGCATAATAGAAAGAAAACCAACGCATGTATATTGTATGCAAATACACAAAGTAACGTTTCATATACAATATAAATATATAGTTGCAAAAAAATAAAACTTAAAAAAATATTTATGGCTTCATGATGAAATATAAAAAATATGAATAAAAATATAAATTCTAGAAAATGTTATGATAGTCAGCCGCAAAAGATACTAAAAGTGTTTTATTATATATAGAATCACAATAATTGTTATAAAGGATTTTTTACAAACTTTTAAATATTATAATCAGAAATTCAACTATCTTACAGAAAAAATGCTTCTTAAAAATCAATAAGTTCACAGAAAATAGCTTTTATTTATCACAATATTGCTAAGTATGCAACAAAAATTCTCAGTGTAGATTTAAGCATGAACTGTTTGGTAAATTCAGAGTAAAATGCGTCAAATTTTAAGAGCACAATAAATCAAAAAGTAAATTCTGTGTATGCTTGTATATAATTTTTAGTTAATGTTAGGATATCGAAAAAAAGAAAAAAACATCTATAGGCGTTGTAAAATGTTTACGCACTAGTAGAACTATTCTTAAAATTATCTTAGCTACAGGATGTAAAAGCATTCTGTGATAAAAAAAAAACTATTTGAAACAAGAATAGTTAGTTACTCTTTTAATGCCTTAAAGAAAAAAGTATACAAAAAAAAAGATGACAAAGCATCAAGGTTTGCTTAATTATTTAACTTGTACCATAAAATGTGTTGCATGTAGAAAGAAACCCACAACACATTTTAATCATAGAAAAGAAAAAAAAACACATTATTACTGCAATTGCAAAATTTATTATATTGAATAGGTGATTTTGCAAAAAAAAATAATGATATGAAATGTAATATGTGATAATGATTGAACTTTTAGTGATAAATTTCATAAAAAATAGATTCTTGCTGTAATAACATGAATTCTGCTGGACACAAAAAATAAATAGAAAATATATAATCCTTTTTGATCAGCACAATTATATTTAAATAAATTTTAGAATATACGAGTAACATCAAAGTTGTTATCTTTAGACACGAAGCCGTATTGATATTTATATATTTATATAAAAGCAATTTAAAGCTATATAAGGGCTTATCTACACAATTATTATTGATCATCTTTTGACTTAGCAAAAATATAATTATTATCAATATAAATAAACTCTCAACATAATTGCATTCTAAAATAAAAGCAGATTTTCATATAAAAAAGCTACGATAATGTGTTTAGTTTGCATGATTTGTACTATTTTATATGACAAAATTTACTGTTTTGAACCACTCATTTGGAATCTTGGCACAAGTTTTTTCAATTGGAATTATAATTATAATTGTGTCACTATGGTGTTATTCATCGTATAAAATCTAAAAATATAATATTAATTACTTATGGAACAATAAAAAAACCTTTATAAGTACCTTTAATATATTTTCGATAACTATATGTAAATTTACAACAATTAATTCTTCTGGAATCAAACCTAATTTAAAGAGAAGTTAATAATGAAAAAAAATAACAGGCGTCGATTTACATATTTAATATAAATCTTTAATTTAAGACAATCTAAAAATAAACTAAATTCTGCCTTCTTTCTAAAATTGCCTGTTACTTTTTCTTGGCTTATAGAGACTGGCTATTTTTTTCCAGCCTAAAGATAAAGCTAAAATATGACTAATAAACAACTAAATGTCATTATATGAATATTATGCGCAATTTTTCCGTATTTGTTAAAATGCGATGTTATTATTTCTAGTTATTCTTAAATAAAAAGGAATTTTTTTTTACAAGATATAAGATTTTTGTAATAATATACCTTTTTTTGGCTAGAAAAATGCAACTCAAACAGAATTATAAATGCTTTTAATATACCAAGAAAAAATAATAAACATAAATTCTAGTATCTTCGGCAAAAAAATAAATATCTTTTGATACATTTAATTCATATGCCTTTATGGTAATAAAGAAGATTTTTTTATTATCACTACAAAATTTTGGTAATATTTATCAAAAATTGTCTTAAATTTTTTAGTTTAGTACTATCATATATCAAACACAAAAGTCAAAAGTTAACACATCATAAAAAAAACACCTTTTCGATTGTTACCCTCAAAAACTGCTATATTGTGGTATTATTTCTATACAGAGAAAAACGTTGTGTCTGCTCGTTTTGTATCTGTATTTTTAGAGAGTGCATTTAAACGTAAGGGGTCTAATATTATATAAATTGTAAGTTCAAGTTTGAATTTTGAATCCTAATAAACTCAAAAATTCCAGATAAACTTTTACAGGGGCACTCTGAAATACATGTAAAAAGTATTAACTATAGATTATACTGTTTATTGGATATATGCAGAATAACTTTTTTTTTATTTTAAAGAAAAGCAAAAAAAATAATAAAATAAAGTTAATTCAAAGATCTAACAATTTCTTAATATAACAAGATTATATATTTGTACAATAATCTTATATAAAAATGCCTTTTTTGGATTCATGAATAAAAAAATAAAATTTACAAATACATATAGCAATCTAAAGAAGTTCTTATTAAAATAAAAAGTGATTTTCGTGTAGAAAATTCAGATGAAAAACGCTGCTTAGTATTTTAGATATTTATGAAATATATTTATACGGTATTTTAGATAACCAATAAATTAATACGCAAAAACTAAAAAAAAATATAGTTTATCATTATAAAATTATCAAAAATCTAAAACAAGTCTTGTTTTGGCTGATATTTGTAGAAACTTCAGCAATAAAAGTTCATTTTTTTGCTATATTCTACGTAAAAATATTTTCAAAAATAAATCAACAATTTATATTTGTATTTTAATCATCTAAAAAAATGTAATTATATGCATTTTAAAATGAACTTATTGGTAAAAATCTAAGAAAAGATATTGTGACATATTAAAAAAAATTATGTACAATATAATGTTTTTTAGAAATAATATTATATATAAATTGATTATAATATAATCTTTTTACGATTTAGTCGTTCAAATAAAGTATCGTGGGGTGTTTAAAATTATTGCAATATAAATATACATATAACAGTGCACAACAGAATATTTTTTATTTTCATAAGTCGCATATTTAAATGATAAAAAAATTATAATTTGATATCTACGTAAACTTAATCATTTTTATCCACACATAAGGTTTATTCTATCATAAACGCAAAAAATAAGTTTAGAAGATGTACTTATTATACGTATTGATTTTTACCGTTCAATATTCTGATAATTTATATTTTATAAGCAAAAAAAAATGTAATGAGTATTTATGCCTAATAATATAGAACAAAAACATCTAATATAAATGCCATTGACCTTTTTAAAATGAAGATTATAGCATTTAAAAAAAACAAATTTTCTAAACCTTTAACTATTTCTCTATATTAACCGTCATGATGTATGTTGTTTTTTTAGAAAATATATAATTATTTGAATTCATCGTAATCTTAATAAACTTTTTACTGATTTATTTTATGATGAGAGAAATAAATGCTACTTTCCATTTCAAAATTTAAATTAGAATAGAATCATTTATTGAGGCAAACTAACATGTAGATAACAACAATTGTGATAGACAGTGATTTTTAATTAATAAAAAAAATTATATTAATGATGCAAGACTCATATACAAATTTTGTGAAGTGTTATTTGCAATGATTAAATTCATTTTTTTAGTTGAAAAATTGTCTTATTCTTTAATAATAACAAAAATTAATATTTATGTGATTTTCAATACTTTTCACAAAATATCGATAAATAGCATTGGGAATTATAAAAAAATGTATTTTATTCCAAATAGGATTAATTATACAAAATTGGCACGTTAAAAAATGTTTCGTTTATGATCTTAAATATATTTTTAACCTCTAACTAAACATTAACATAAAACATTTGAAAAGTTTCTTCAAAACCAACAATAATTTATGAAAATTTCTTTTTATAGTCTCTTAATTATTTATATAAATTCAAGACATATACTATTAATACATTAGGTTATTATTTTCATCTATTTCTGCTGGCTGTATATTGTTTTTATTAGTTGTGAACTGATTCAAAATTTTTGCTAGGATCGTATTAAAATAGACTCTACGCATAACGCAAAAAAATACAGGTTGTCAAATTTATATGATTTCAAATATAAAAATAAACCAAACGTAAATGTATTTATTTTTTTCTTTTTAGGATATTATAGAGGTAAAATAATATTTTGTGCATATGTCATAAATATATTCTTACTAGTTAATGTTTAATTTCTATTATTTTTATAAATAAATGTTTTACAAGTAAAGTAAAGAATATTTTATTTATTTATGGGTAAATTTATTTTATCTATTTAGACGTAGTCAGCGTGCTGGGAATATTGCACAACTCCTTGATGCATCTTTTGACATCTCACCCTTATCTATCTTAATCAACTGCTTTTCTTCTCTCAAATATGATGAGTTCAAGTGTCTTGTGGTTTGTGAGAGATTGCATGTATGCTTCTACTTCGCCTGTAATTATTAACTCCTTAACTTATTTTTTATGAAATTTTGTGACCACCCCATCCCAAGTCATCAGATATGGTACAATCTTTTGTTTAAATTTGTAAATCAATCTACGTTCATTCTCCAAGATGTCATACTTCCTATATTTTCCATTCACAACTTTAGTAAAGTTATCAAGGCTAGTTATGCCCATTTCAATCAGCGTTATCATATTTTCTTTTTTATCGTATAGAAAAAAATCAGCTCTATTTTTTGATGTAAATATCAGTTTTATTCGGAAATCAACTTTTTTTTTGCATTTTCGTTTTTGCAGATCTCTTGTACTTAATGGGTTCTGATCTTTTTGCTTTGCTTGAAGTTGTATTGTCTTGAAGGAGGAAAATTAACAATCATACGACTTCATTGTGTCTTCGCATGTAATCATGTTTAGACATTTTCTTGCCTCGTGTTGCAAGGTGTCAATTGTTTTAATAGCTTCGTTACAATGTGGGCATTTTATCCTCTCACCGAAACACATATTTCTGTTTTTAATAAAACAAAAAGTTCCTATTTAAATTCGTTTAACGTCACCGTCTTATATCAATCTTGTTGATCTAACAATGTCAACCATATCATTTTCCCTGGCTATAAAAAGTTTTTAGTGTAATGGTTGTTCTTTTATTTTACAAAATAGACTTACTTTCTGCTTTTTCTCCGGTGTTTCGAAGTCGGTGATGCTACAATGATACTTACTTACAAGATATTCTTCAATTAGTGAGAGATGTGTCTTGTTATCTTATTCTACTTTTAAAATCTCAGCCCTCCTCAGGGGGCTGTTATTACTGTTTTCAAGCAAAAGTTTTAGCTGGTAGATCACCTTCTCAGCTTTAAATTCGATACATCATAGCCCACGCCCTAGCTCATGTTTCTCTATATATAATCTTTGTTTATTATTAGGTTATAGTTGAATGGAAAATTCTAGTAAAATATCTCTTATCTTATCAAAAAGTTTGATGTATTCTACTGCTTCTAATTTTAATACGCCTTTATGGTAATTTATGACTGATGTTGCATGTTCATCAATGTCTTTAAATAAATTACAAGCATTAAGTTTAGTCTTACATAAATTTCTTATTCGATTTAATATTTGTTCTGCAATTATATCTACGGTTTCTTGGTTTAGCTCTGATTTTCTATTCTCAATTACCCAAAGATATTTGTATGCTGCCGAGTTTTCTATAAATGTTGCTACATTTGCACATAATTCATGGTTAGTTGGCCACTTGTTTTTGTTTGAAGGCCTACAGCATTAAAGAAAGTATCTGTTACGTTCGTCATAAACATACGTGTTTCTGGAGTTTTTGATACTAATTTAAAGTCATCTATGAAGAGTAGATATTTTGTTGTATAGGAGTTTGCAAAGTTACTTACACTTAACCCTAGAAAACGTTCATTAAATTTTTTGCGAAAAGGAACAATACAAAAAACGAATAAAAAAAGTTACGGACTGTCTCCCTGTGTATTTGCTTATTTTTTTTTATACATGATTTCTTCTCCATTTAACCTTAAAGATATACACCATTTACTAGTAATCATATTTATAAAAGACGTTTTACATGCTGGATGTTAAAAATTGTGATACATGCATGTAGGTAGTTATTTACCTATGAGTCAAATGCATTTTTTACATCAATACACGTTGTATATTAATTATTCCCATGCTATTTATTTATCGCAATATTAGTAAAAGCTTGTTCTTTTGCTCCTTGCACGCGCCTTACTGTTAGCTTACTAGTTTTCTACAATTCAAATCTACGTATTTACCTCATATTAAATGGTTTTAGAACTTTTTTCATGAAAATTTATATTTATATGAAATACACTTGGTTGTTGATTAGTAGTTTTCTTTCTTGACATATTCTAAAGCTATAAGACTTGTCGTACCTGAGTTATTTGCTCTTTCCAGATTTTATTTTCCAAACATTCATTCGATATAATCAGATATACAAATTTGCGAAGGCTCGTCATTTTTTTAGTAAAGAAATTAAAGATTCCATCTCTGCCAGCAGATTTCCAGTTTGGCAGTGATTTTATTATATTATAATATTCAACTTCTGTTTTGAAGCATACTTTGTCCTGTTTTTCGACTGGTAATTAGCATAGGTAATCGTTATGATTATTTTCGTTGTGTTTTAAATAACTTTATCCCAAATTTTTTTGATTCGTTAATCTGAAGCTTTCTATTGTATAATTTTTGTTTTGAGTCAATCCTCTGTAAAAAAATCTTCTATTAAGCTCAAAGCAGTTATTTGTTTTGGTATTTTCCCATTTTTTTTGTACGGCTCATTATTTTTCTTTAATATTCTGATATTTTAAGCATAAACATATGAATTTTTTAAATATGATCATCTATGTCTAGGATCATGTTTCTTGATCTCATTATTTTTCTTAATTTTTTTACTTCTCTTCTATAACTTCAATGCGTATTTTTTTCTTGAATATTTTAGTCCATTTCTTATTCTTTACAAAAGTCTAATTTTTTCTAAAATATATTGGCTGTCTTCTTTCGGGTTTAATGTGAGGCGTTTTAAGTATATTGTGCGGTTTGTAGCAATACTGCGACATCGGAGATATTCTTGAGGTCCTATGTATGTTTTTTAATGATAATTTCATCTTATTTATAGTTTGGAGAATATTAGAGTCAACCTTGTAGTATGAAATTTTTCTTGTCCTTATCAATTCAACGATTTTTGCCTTTTTTAAGCTTTCGTATATTCATATAATTTCCTTCTACAGAAGTCGACACGATTATTCAAAAATGAGAGAATTACTTATTTAGCTCTTTTTGACGTTTTCGGCATCAGATCATTTGACAATCGACTTCCTTCTATTTTAGTCTATTAACATATTCATCGCTTTCTTTTGAGTTCCTGTTGGGACATATTACATTGGAGTTTCCGCTGTAATATTTTTTATGTTTCTCATCCAAAGCGTGGTATATGATTGAAGTGCAGTAGTATTTCCGCATAGGCATCTTGAACCCATTCATTCAAAGAAGATTCTGTTGATGTGAACATCGATTCTAACTCCAGAGAAAATTTTGATGTTTTCAAGGAGGTTTGTGCCTTTTCCGTTGCCAACACATCTTTTTTCTCAGTTACAGCCGCAGTTTCGCATGATTTATCTTTGTAGTGCTCTGCTTCTGATTTAATTTTTCACCCATCCTTAAATAGTAAAGTAAGGAAATATATAATTTCACAAAATAAAACGCTCAATATCTAATAAAACACATTTAACAGTATTTTAAGTGAAATGAATATATATTCGCGTAAATTCAATAACGTAAAAAAAATAGCAAAATAACCGGGATGATTATCAAAACAAAATTTCTTTTGTAATAGATCTAATTTCTAAGCATATTGTACTTTTTAGTTGACATGATTATGAATATACTAAGATAATATACTAGTTGTATTAATGCGTTGGGCTTGATATGGGACTTTTACTTATTATCTACAGAAGCTCGTAAAGATGGTATGTTAGCACTAAATAAGGTATTTGAATACACTTTACGTCTTATACTAAGCAAATAAAAAAAGTAAATTAGATACCTGCAGGCTTATTTATATCCTCTGGTGTTTTTAGTTTATCTGACATAAGTTACTGAAATAGAAAATATAAAAATTTTTTGATCTATCTTCATATTTCATGATTTGTTTTACTATGTAAGTAATTATCTAAAACTATAAGACTGCATATAATATTTAGCTAGGCATCTAATACAAAAACATACGATTATATGAAAATAGAAATAATCAGTAAATAAAAATCATGAACTGGGAATATATGGCATAAAAATATCAAATCAAAAGCTTTACTTAATAACAATTTAAGTAGCCTTGAAGATAATAACCTGTTTACAGTCAAATTTTTGCAATGAAAATCATGTTTACACTAAAATATCAAACCCTGATATGAATATGCTCCATAGATTATTACGTGAATGCTTATTGAAAGGAAAAATTAAAGCTGTTCAAATAGGCATGGTTTTGCCCTTCGATAAAAATAATATTAATTTTTTATAAGGCAGCTGTAACTTTTTCATTTGACTTTGAGTAACTGTCGTGGGGATGCAGAATTCATTTATTTTATATATAAAAATGCAAAAATTAGAATTTAAGAAATACCTTTTACATTAATTATATGTAAATGCTACGCATTATTTTGAAATATGTAATCTTTTTTGTTCTAGTTAAGCATAAAATCAAAGGGGATCTTTTAAAATTTGTTGGCTTAAATTTGATGGTATTAACCATATAGAATATAAAATGTGTTTTTCTAGAAAATAAATTTTTAATCATAGATTTTATTATAATTCATTTTGAAATCGATTATATAATTATAATCTGATTTGGTTTTTTTTTATTTGTTATTTACATATTTGTTTATTTTTAAAGTTTATAAATATGCAAGAAAAGATTTTGTTTTATGATGAAATCTAGAATTTTGTTCTGCTAAATTTTATATAGATACAAAAAATTAAAGCTTTGAGATTTGTAGACTTAAATTCGTCAATCAAAGTTTGCATATACTTCTATTATTTTAAATTTATTACAAACAGATGTAGAGATTGCATAGAATTTTCTGAACAAAATTTTAGAAAATAGAATAATTTCAAATTTTTTATATTGCGTAATAACTGCAATAATATTCCTTGTTCGCTTGAGTCTTATTATTTTTCTTTTATATAGGCTTAAAGTGATTTTGAATTATTCAAAAGCTGTTAAATAGCATTCTCTACCACTAAATTGATATTTCAATCCAGCTTGAACAATAAATCAGTATCTAGATGATATTTTAGAAAAATGTATAAATTGCAGTAATAATACGTTTTTATACTTTTGTTTTTTGTTTTCTTTGCGCATTATATGAATTCAAATTATTTACAAGTATCGATAAAGATATTATTTTATGTTTTTTGCTATAAAACGAACAAAAAAATACACTTTTTATAAAAACTCTATTAAATCATAATTTTTGTAATTTACGTCTATTCCTGATTATAAAAAAACGATTTTTTATTGTCTTTAAGAAAAACTTAGTGAGTAAAAATCCTAAAAAATCATAATACTTTGCATTTCTTACATTATACAGTCAAAATATGAACTGTAACATTTCGAAATCTTATGCGCATTTCTTTTAAAATTTCATTGTTACTGCAGTTCAATATGTTTTCATACGAAGTGTCACACAGGTGATGTTGTAGGGGAAAGAATTTTTATATACAATTAAATTATAATGCAAAATCTCTGTATAGGTATAAATGTTAAATAAACACATATCAATCTGGTCAAAGTAATAATTGACAGATTTATGTAATTAAAAAAAGCCCGCTAACAATGCATATTTAAAAAATGATTTGTTTCTGCATTTTACACAAAATAGTTTACTTTTAAGTATGTAACTGTTATGCTTGCTTAGTATTTTCTTGTCTTTTTCCCACAGTAATTCCTTGTATTACATGATACTTTCCAACTATGATTTCTATAGCTTAATCTATGTATATATCGTTTTGACATATATTTACACATAATTATATTGATTTGATGTTCACAAGAACATCTACGATGAAAATGTATGTTGTTTATTTAGTGCCACAAAAAATAAATCTTTTCGGTTCTATTTGTGATGCTGACTAAAATAAAACCATGTTTTATATTTTAACAATTGCTTTATTAATTTATGGGTTAATTTCCCATAAAACAATTTTATGTGTATAAAATGGGTCAGCCCATTGTAATATAGCACAACTCGTTGATTCATTTTTTGACACCTTACCTTGATCTATCTTTATCAACTGCTTCTTTTCTCTCAAATAAGATTAGTTTTTGTCTATTACGGAGTGTGAGAGCCTGCATGTATGCTTGATCTTCTTCCGAGAATATCAGCACTTTGACATATTTTTTATGGAATTTTGTAAAAATTCCATCCCAAGTCATTAAAATAGTATTATCATTGTTTATCACTTGTAAATTAAAGATATTTCATTTGATATAGTGACATACTCCCTATATACTATATTTTCAACTTCATATAAGTTGTCAAGGGTAGTTGAACCGATTTTAAACAACTTAATCATATTTTTTTTATCGTACAGAAAAATATTACATCTTTTTTGTTTTTTTAGCATATCTATTTTTATTCTAATTTCAACCTTTATTTATACATTAAAGTTCTTGTAGATCTCATGCACTGAGTGAGTTTAAATCTTTTGGGTTTTCTATATATTGTATCGTCTTGATAAGAGAAATAGAGACATCTTACAATTCGTATTGTGCCCACGCGTGTAATCATGACCAACATTTATGTATCATATTGCAAAGCGATCGAATTTTTTCATGGATACGTTACAAGTGCACATTTTAAACCTGCCGAAAAACACATTTCTGTCTTGAATAAAACAAATTTCCCTTCTTAAATTGGTTAAATCTTACAGTCTTTCTCCAACGTGATAATCCAATAATATCAAACATATCATTATCCTTGGCTGTAAAAGTTTTCGGTGTAATGTTTCACGTCTTGTTTTACACAATAAACTTTATTGCTGCTTTTTCTACAGTGTCTTGAGATCGGTGATGATGGCATGATGTTTTTTTATGTTATTCTCTAACATTACAAGATTTTTGTGTTATACTTTTCTACTTTTAATATTCCAGCCTTCTTTATGGAACTTTTTTACTGTTTTAACGCAAATTTTATAGCTGTTAGATCATATTCTCCTCATATTTTTTACAAAAAGATATTTTATGCTAACTTATTATCATAAATTGTATTACAAAGGTTTATAATTGTTTTAAAAAATACACATACATTAAATAAAATAGTTATGCACAAAAACTTAAAATTGATAATTATCAAAATATAAAGTCTGCAATAGATATAATATGTATAGAAAAAACCCATGGAATGATAGATTTAAACACTAAAATAAATTTATAAATTTATATAAAAAATCAATTCCAATATTTAAATGACGTACAAAATGTTAATAAAATATAATCAAATTATTTTTGCTATGGGAGCGTTATTTAAAACAGTTTTTAATTTGGGACCATATAAAAAAACAATGCATTATATTTTCAAACGAATTCTAATACTGTAAAATCAAATGATTTCATAAAATATGATCATGATTCTATATTTGATTTCTAGATTCTAAAATAATGGATCAAAGGATTCTGCCCTAAACCATGCAACATATATGCATATAAGCTATAGTAAATTGAATAAAAAAAGATTATTTTAAATTTTTTACAAATTATATTTTTATATATTTAACCAATTAAGACCTTATATATGAAGATAAACGATTTTATCCTAAAGACTATATATCGCAATTCGCGAATACTATATGAAAAAGATGTGTATTATGATAAATGATGTATAAAAAGCCATTCACTTTATATTATTAATGCCAAAAATCTTTGAATGTTGTGTGAGATACTTGATTTAAAAATAAAGATTTTCAGTTCTGTCGTACGTCTGATACAAATCAAATATAGAATAAAACCTATTATTAAGCTATAGTTCTTTTAACTGTAAATTTAAGGTTTTTATGCTTGTATTTTTAATAGATACATCTGTTTTCTCAATTTTTTTAGGTCTTTAAATCTATAATTTTCACGGTTAATAAAACTGTCTAGTTCGTAATGCAATTATAGGTCTATAAATGTTATTTTTTGCTTTTAAAAGCCATAATCATAATAGAATACTGCGCTTGAAAAAAAACAACGAAACTAGATTTCGGTCGACATATATAGATAAAAAAACGTGTATAAATTTATTGAATGCTCATATATTATGTTTTTTACACATAACTAAACTTTTTGAATTTTTACCGTTCTGAAAGTTCTATGTATGATTTTTTTCATATTTTTAGCTAATATTTTTCTTTGACAGATGATTAAATTACTAAGATATCAAATCGTGTCACACGAAAATATGCAAGATATGAAATTGTAAGATGTCTAAACCATTGTATACCTTCTTAAGTCGCAAAAATACGAATTTTTTATAAAATAAAAATTAACCTGCTTTAAAAAAGATAAGGCCATACCTATTCCGAAATATTGATCCTCCGATAATAAAGGAACATGAAGATTATGTAGCTATTACACAAGCGAAATGAAACGCAAAATATTTACAGTATTTTTAACTATTTTCTTATAGTTTTTATTATTAAATATACTTTGAAAATTAAAATATTAAAAAAAACACAAAAATATCGATTTAAGTATGTTTGACATCTTTCAAGATTATCTATATCAATTTTTAAAACAAAATATAAAAGTTTAGAAAAATACAAAAATATCAATAAACGATTGGGGAAGACCATGCATCATGCTACATGAAAATATTCTGAAATTTAAAAGAAAAAATTTCAGCTACTATTATATGGTGATAAAGATTTTACAAAATTGGATTATTTTACTATAATGAAGTTTATTATAGAATATGCGAAAATTTTCGCATTTCACTAAGATCTGTAATATGAAAAATAATACAAAAGTCAATCATCACGAAAAATCAACACACAAAAACAATATACAAAATATGATAGAAAACATTTGAAATAAAATAAGCTCTAAATATTACTATTTTGTTTTTTAGCTAATAAAGATGAATTTAATAAAAATAAAGACTATTAAGCAAAAATAAGCAGAAATTACCTATTTATTTTGAGTAAAGTAATTCAATCCAAATATAATTTTCAACAGATAATATACTTCTGTAATAGTTTTTATTTATATTAGAATCAATGAAAATATAATTTTTTCCTATTTAAATACACTCTATTTGAATTAGACAAGATAATAGATAAATATTTTTATATTTTAATAAACACTTCTGCCATTGACATATTATTTGCATGTTTCTGTTTAGTAGTATACATAAAAAAGAACATTTATAGTAAAAGGTTATATTATTTACATTCTTTTCCATAATTGTTTAATATTATGAAAAAATGAACAAAATCATGCAAATTAATCAAAATTATATTTTAAAAATCAAATAAACACAAACACAAGATACAAAAACAATAGAACTTTATTTTTTACAAAAAATCTAAAAATGTTAAATAGAAAATGGACAGATGCAAAAACCAGTCTATAAAGAATTATATTTTATTCTATCTGTTTCTTTTATGTAATATAGAACTTAAATTTTTAACCCAAAGAAATTTAATTCACCCTAAATTGCATCAATTAACTTTATATGTATTTAAATAAAAATAGCTATCAGTTAGAAATAAAATTATATTTAGCAAAGAGATATCGTATTTCTACCAAGGGGCTGATTGAATATAACTACAAACGCGATACGAAAATAGCAATACTTTTTATTCGCTGGATAATAGAATCCATTGAAAAAGAACGTGCGAATGTTAATGGTCCTAAGAGTGCATTTTTCAACAAAGATTTCTAGGTTTTTTTGTTATGATAATGATGCAGGATACAGATGGTGGTATCGCTTTATTTTTATTGAAATATAATTTAAACATAAATAATGTAAATAGTAAGACGGTTCTAAATTTTTTTAATGCCCGTCTCTTTGATAAAAACCTTTCATAAAAAAGTTTATTGTGAATTAGATCGTTTAATTTTAGTGAATCAGCAATTATTGCACTTTAAGTAAATTTTCAATCCATTCTAAAAAAAATAAAGTCGAATTTTAAAATTTACAAAAGATCATACGCTATCTATATTTCAAAAAACCACCAATTTACTGTGTATAGAAAACATCTAATTGACTTTATGCGTTAGTGCTTTAATTTTAAATATGCCATTTGATGTTTTTTATATAGTAATAGCGCATTTTGACACTTTCATGGATACAGATCTAAAAAAAAAATTTTAATATTTATTTATAGTTTTTATTGTCAATATTATTTATTTATATATTCTGTTATTAAAATAGACTTAACGTAATATTTTTTATTCTGTACGCTATAATATTACATGCATAAAAATCTGCTAATGGAATCTTTGATATATTTGTTGTTTGCAGATGAGCTTATGAAAAATATCAAAAAAAATTTACAGTAAAATACAATATTCTCTTAAATAGCTTTTTTTCACGTCTTTGCCGTGTTCTTAGATTAGAACTCGCGAATTTTGTTGCATAATTTATTTGCTTCGCAAACATCCCTTTACACCAAACCACAGATACTCCATTAATATTATTTATATATAAAAAAAATTAATAATATTTCTTTCAAGATCGTAAAAAAAACATTAAATATATGTTTTAAATATAATGGTCCATTTTTTGTTCATCATATTATCCTATGATACACGATCTATATTCTAGAAGCATATAAAAATAAATTTATTTATTTTATTTTTATGGAAGCAAAATGTAAAAATTAACGTTCAAAAACGTCAAAATGAATTTTTGTATATATCTTTTACATTTTAACAATGTTTTTATGGTAAAATCCGAAAAAAATTACATTATATACAATATTCTATATTTTATTTTTTTTAAAGTTACATTTTTTGAATTTTATTTTGTTTATATAAAGGCTTCTTGTCCTATATTAAACAGCAAAATCAACTTTAGATTTAGAAATAATTTCAAATGTAACTCTTAACTATAAAATCTGGAAGTATCATACATTTTACAAAAATTTACCCAATATAAGTTTCATATTGCATACACTTATATAAGAAAAACGTTTATATTATAAATTTACAATAATTTAATCCGAGAGCCAGATTATCTCCATTATTAAATTTGAGGTGCAATAAAATTCATATTAGCTAGAAAAAATCATCAATTGTATTTTATCGAGCTTTAAATAATATGCAAATTAGAACACTAAACGAACTTCTATTTAAATTATTTGAGCTAGTCAACAAAAATTTCATAAAAAAACAAATAAACAGTATACAAAAAAGATTATACATTTAAATATTATGCGCTAAAAAATTGTTTTATATGCGTATTTTTTATATCTTTCGAGTTTCTATAATCTTTAAAACCATAATATATTAAATCGTGACAAGAAGCTGATGCAAAACGCATATTTTTACCAGCATAAACTCAAAGAAAAAATGCTTAATAAATTTATCAAAAAGCAAAACTTATGTATTCAATGAAATATCGGCTGTTAGAAAATTGCAAAAAAAGATAACAAATTGTCTTTTTACTATCTTTTATGTAGATAAATATGTAAAAATTGTTTAATACATAATAAATATTCATTAATTCTATATTTATGACTTATAGCTGAAAAGTTAGAAGCATATAATAAGTTTGCAATATATATTTAAGTTAAAAAGTAGTAAAATCTGTGTTATTCTTGATCTTAGAAACATGTGTATATACAATAGCCATAGATTTTTCCAAAAAAACTTTTAACTTTTATCTCTAAAATTTTATTTTTAGCTATGACTTCATTAACGCGTCAGAAAATCTTTTATCGGTGAAAAAATTCAAATATCGTAATAAAATCTTTTATTTATAAATATTGATAGATAAAGTTGAGACATTTTACAAAATTGATTAAAATTTATCATCACTAAAAAAAATTGTCAATTTAAAAGTATTTAAAATTTATAAATACATAATACTCACATAATGACACATATATAAATTTTATGTTTATTAGTTTGTAAACCTTCTTGGTTGTAAATTTATAGCAAGATGCCGTTTTTCTTATGTTTATGATATATTGTTATTATATTTAATATAGCTTTAATATTTTTTTCTCTTTGCCATAAGTGTTGGATTTTTTCTTTACTTATTGTATATAGGAATACTGGATTGATTTTAACAAGAAGTTTTTTTGCTGTGCGTTTCAAAAAAAAGTTTAATTATGAATTTGAAATATAATTTAGTTTATGTATACACATAAAACCAATGATTTCAAGGTGCTGATGTACAGAATTTATTTTGCAGCATGAAATTTACCAGCCGGCATCAACACAAAATCGCCTTTATTTTACCATATATTATCTTCATATATTAAGTTTACCTATATGAAAAAATTAAAGCCTAAAATTACAAATATAAGTAACAGAAACAATAAATAAATTAAGGTATTTTTTTTATAACTTTTTTTTTTATTTTATTCTGTTTTTTACAGGTATATGCTATTTTATTGCAAATATTTATGCAAATTAATATATTTATAGCGGTTCATTTTCCGTTTAGCATTAATGCATCAATAAAAATCATTTTAAAACTTATATTCAACAAGAAATGTTGCATTCTATAGACGCTTATATAATTAAATATATTTCCATATAGAATCTAAAATAAACTTTGGTTCATAGAATAGGATTAATAGTTCCTCGATTCTTAATGTGAATTTTAAAACGTTTTAAATTGGTATTTTATTTGGATTTAAAATATATGTGACTACGTTGCAAGTAGTATACAATTATACATTTTATTTTATTTATTTTGCTAATGTTCCTTTTAGGCATATTTTAGAAGAACTTTTATACTTTAGAAATCTAATTCAATATAGTGGGTTTTTACATTTTTAAGTATCATTGTAAATTATATTTTAAAAAATTAATCCAAAATACACTAAATTAAAATATAAAAATATTTTCCGAGGACGTTTAGTTAGTTGTAGTTCGTGATAATGTAAGCTTTACTATGAAATAATAAGCTTTTTAAATATGATTTTTTTAAAAATATTGAAGTTGTAAAAGAAACAATATATGAGATTGTTTACCTTTAAAAATAGTTTGTATATATGTAAGATATTCGGATTTAAAAATTTTTTCTTCATATAGTTTAATAATAGAAACTCGCATATTTTGGTAAGATTTATCATAGTAAGTCTATTTTATATATTTATTTAATTATTATTTATGTGATAAAAATGAATATTTTGGCATAGATTATAATATGAACAAATATAATTGAAAGCTTAATAAAATATTTTAGCTGAATACTAATATTTTCTTTTTTTGACGCATTTTGGTCTGAAAAAACATACTTGATTATTGTATTTACGAGCAAATTACATCCGAAAAATTCTTTTTTTGGGGTTTTTAGGCATAATATAAATTACAACTGAAACATATTAGTATTTATCTATAAAATATCAGATATTTATAGTATTTTTTGCAAAAATGAGCACATTTTATCATCGATGTAAACATTTATAATTTTTGTATATATTCTATATTTAAAGCGTGAAATAACAATTATGACTTTTATTTTCTTTTATAATAAATTAATTCGCTTGGTTTCTCATCTAATAGATGAATCTGATTTATAACATGGTCTAGGCGTAGTAAACATTGAGAAATAATTAGCCAGTTTCATAATATCAGATTCTACGCTTTTTTTGTAAAAAGTGCAGCGCAGGAATACGACATTCTATTACTTTATTTATTATTCAAGATTTTTTTGGCCATTTTGTAATTATGAGTTTGAAATATACCTTTATATTATATTATTATAGATTTCGTAAAAGATAAAACGCATTCATTTGAAAAACTATTATTCTTCAATATAGGTTTTATATTTTTTTGTGCAAAATGATTTGTGTAAATTTAAAAAAACGTATTATTTAATCTAAATATACCCTAAAAAATTTTGATTATAAAATAATGCAATAATAAAAATGTATATCAATATATATAATGCTTCAATTAAAAAAGTTTTCACATTTACTTTCATAAAATGATCAGTATCGTAATGATTAAATATGTAAATCAAATTTACTTATTTTATTTATGTATTAATTCTACTACTTTTTAGTAAGTTCGCTTTATACCAATATAAACTATTTTTAACGGATGCGTCTCTCTGTGTTTCTCTCCTAACACTTATTGTCACCCATAATCACCGTGGATTGGGGTCTTTCTCATTGAGGGGAATCATTGTTGAGAGAAAATAAGATTCTGTCTGCTGTTCATCACATAGAGTTACAAGCTATAATCACACTATACACTTACCTATATCCATTCTGACTGTGTGGGATCCTTTTTATTCTGGAGGCACAGAAAAACGGCCATCACAGCAATCTTCTATTCCTATGACTTTTCAATGCTTTTTGGTATATCTTTCATTGTTCTCTGGCCACCAACTTGAGTATTTATCTTATAGGTAAATATCTTTAAAATTAGTGGGGTGGGTGGAACCCGCGACCCTACACTGGAGTCATAATTATAAACCACTCAACTATACCACCCATAAAATATAGTTGATTATATTTAGCTTTATAAATCAATAAGCTTTACTTTTTATAAAGCAAAAAAATGGGATTTATTATGCTGATTAACTCAAGATTAATATGTTTTTTTTATATAAATTTGTTGACTTTTAGTTTTCATGATATTTGATGTACTGGCAAAATTTTAATTTTACAAATTTCAAGTAAAAAATTAATATGTAATATTTGCAAAATCGAACGTAAAACGAAAACAAAGACAATATGTAAATAAAATAATAATAATTTTATGTAATTAATGATAAATAAACCGATTGCATCTTGATTTTTTTAATTTTCTATGTATTTACGTTTATAATTGCCATTAGCCGGTTATTTAATTACAGTTTGAATTTAGAAGACTAATATTTTATATAGTATATTTGTTATGATAGAAATGTCTTTTGTGTATAATTCTTACTTTTGGCAACCGAAATATGTATAAATTACACGTTCAGATTATAACATGCTTATAGTGAGTTTTTTTTGTATTAAAAAAAAGTTATAAAAGACTATTAATCTGCAAAAACAAAAATTGATTAATTGATAAGAATTTTTATTACTTATTTAATGTTAACTTAGAAAGATTAATTAACAAAACATACAATATGTATTGTATAATAATACAATTTATCGCACAACCTCACATTTTTATGAAGTATAAACCAGAATTATATCTATCTATGCATATGTCATCCATATTACAAAATTTTTATGCAATATTTCAATTTTATCATTATATTTATAATTATATTTTATCGATTCTTATTAGAGAGAAGAAGAGCAGTTGATGATGAGGAACAAGGGAGGCGTCAAAAGAGGCATCGAACGGTTGTGCAATTATACAATTGAGCTGACTACGTTAGAATAAATGAAGCATAGAAAAAGAAAATTAACCCTTAATTAAACAATTCAAACGATTAAATAATGCATTATAATATATATTCCATTTAAAAAAACGAAATAAATTCAATCAATATCTGTTTTAGAAAGAAAAGTCGTACAGATAAATTTTAAAACACCACAATAAATTTAATTTCAAGAAAAATATTTTTGAAAACAGATCTTTAATATGCATAATGCTGTTATATTTTTAAGGTATAGAAAGGATATTTTTTTCTTGCTTTTTGAATTTTTTATCTTTATAAAAAATATCGAAATCGTGCATAAGTTGTATAATAAATATGCCAGCATTTCTTTCAAGGATAGTTTTAGCACACTTTAAACATCTTTTAGCGATTTCGTCATCAGATGCGTTTTGTTTTAAATTATAGTTCATGTTTAAATAACCAAAACATTGATCTAGAACATTTTCTAACGCCAATTCATCATTGGTTTCTACACGTTGTCTATATTGTTCATTAAAATTTTCTTTGGCTTTTGTTGCGATAACTAAATACTCATCTATTATAATATTGTTATTTCCAGGTGCAATAAATTCAAGCAGTTGTTTTATTTTCTTATTTAAATACTCCATAGAAAATTTATCATTATCATTTAAATCGCTGCAAAAGGGTTTTTGTGAGTTCGAAGGAAAAAATTTATCAAATATATTGGGTGATTTATTCTTGGTGTTATCATTAATAATTGTACGCAGTTTCATCAATAGATCTTTGTAGAATGATTGAGTGTTGGGTATTGCGTCCCGAAAGTCTAATAAAACAAAATCTTCTTTTAAATCTTTTTCAGTATAATAGTCTTTTTTGCCGCGTAATAGCTCCAATAGATTTTCTAATGCTTCTTTTCCTATTTTTTTGCACTTGAATGGCTGTATTTCTTTTACATCACTAAATAATTTATAAAGAACACAATTTTTTTTACACGCATTGAGAATTCTATCACGAGTTCCCTTGTTCACAACCATCTCATATGCTTCAATTGAATGTATTTTATATTTATACAACGTTTTAAAAATTCTGTTGGAAGAACGGCTAACAAGCTTTATAAAATTTTTCAATTTGTATAAATACAATTGCACCTCTTGATTTAAAGAACTAAAATTTTCTAACTCACTCAAAATGTTTTCTGGGACATTTAAATTTTTAGAATCAGTTGAATTTAATACATTTTTTGGAGGAATTTCCCATTTAATAAATTTTAAGAATTCCTTGATTAATTGTTCAATTGTAATGTCAATATTATCATTTCTTTGATTTATTTTGTTTGTTTCTGATAATATAGCGTTTAATTTATTAATAGAATCTGCATCGTATCCAAATCTATTTGCGAATTGTTGTTTTCCTACCTCTATGGGCTTTTCCTCGCACTTAGTCTCCTTTTTAAAGACTTTTCTATTCGATAAATGGGTTTTTTCGGTAGTAAAGAAGACATATTCTATTGGTTTATCAGCATCATTAAAATCCTGCGTATCCTTTGAATGTGGGATAATAAGAATACGTAACACAAAAACAAAAACAAAAAAAATTGTCACGCCGATGATAATATATTTACGTTTCATTTAATTTAGCTTATAAATATTAAAATTATTTATATATAAATTTCTAGGGGTAGATAAGATAGTGATAAATTCTTAAGCTGTGAATTAGCCAATCGAAAACTTATCGACAAAGATAAAAGATTGCTGTTGACTAAAAAGCTATTTTTAAAGTATAGAACGAAATTAAAAATAGATATGATCATTTTAAATGCCATAATATCTAAAACGTCAAATTCGAGGGTAAATTGGCATATGATTATATAATCCTAATTCGAATTATTTCAAGCTAATTTAAATATATATTTGCTCTTTTAAGTTTATTCGTTGTTAATTTGAAAATGATTGCTATATAAACGAATTCGGCAAACCAAAAAAAAATCCCCTAGAATCTAAGAATATTATATATGGTAATTATAAATTTTTCGTGACCTACCTTCAAATTTAATATATATTGTGTGCAAATTTTACCAACACATATCGTATAGTGAATTTTAAAAATTATATCATCCTTCATATCGCCAAATGTACTTTTAAATACAGATAATTTTCTATAATAATTATGCTAAATAAAAATGTTTCTGGTGATTTATTTTTAGAACGCTTGTATTGAAAGATTTTATAAAATCTCGAATTCGATGATTAATCTTAAACCTAGGATCATCTTATGATTTCCTTTGAGGACTTGAGATAATAAATGTTTGTTGTACTAAATTTATTATAAAACACATTTAAAACGAAATAATTGCTTAAATTAAACATAAATTGTATAATAGATGGTTTAAATTTGTGAATTTAAAATGAAAAAAGCAAAAACAAAATGTTTGAAATAATTGCCCTTGGTTTGGTAAATATAATAATAAATTGAAAATTCCGCATGATGTAAAAAATATAAATAGTACTTGGAGGCAAACTAATCAAGAAAAGACAAAAAAGGGGCTATGGTGCAAATATAGAAATTATTTACATTATGCCATTTAAGTATGGTTTATCTTATTGGCCTATTATAATTAAAAATGGAAGTATATATATTGTGTGATATATGTCACATCATTTATGTGCAATAATGATATTGATATTGTTCGAATCCTTCTTTATTACTCTTTTTTTGTAAGAAAAAAGTTAATAACGCGTTTTAATAAGATTTTAAACTTTTTGAGACTTTCGATCTAGTAAAATTGTTAATTATACCATAAAAAATATTACAATATGGTGTTATTATAAAAAATATTTTTGTTTTTTGGTGTATGAATGTTTAAAATTTAATTTATCTTATGACACACAGATAATGATATTATGCTCAGTTATTTAGTGTATTAAACTCTACTAATTTTTTTATACGTTGTATATTATGAAAAACTTTTCATGGCGGCAACAATAAAATTCAATGTGAATAAGAATAACAGTTCAATATTTATAAATCATCATTAAATGCGCCAACTAATGATGCAATTTGTGCTGTTTTATTTTATCGTCGTAGAATATTTATAATTGATGGAATATCTGATTTGTTTGTGCATTATGAATACCTTTGTATATTTTATTTGGATTACTAATACGCCGAATATAATTCTTACCGTTTCATACCCTAAAATGTGTAATATTGTATTATACAGACAAATTAGAATTTTAAAATTTGACAGGTGTATTTTTAATATGTTTTTATGGTTACATTTTAAGATATTAATCACGTATAGCGTATTATAATATTTTGTTTGTACAGAAAAATTAAAAATCCTTATTTTTAATACCAAAGTATAAAATTATATCAATATATGTCGTTAAAATCTTTTTTTTTGTTATATTATAATAATGATGTACAATAAAAACTACTTTCCATATAATTATATAAATAAATAGGAAATTGACACTGTGGAAATTTCAAAGAAGATAGAAAATATAAATCAAGATTAACAAAAAAATGTGAATAAAAAGTTTGCGACTAATAGTTTTGCTAAAAATATAGTTAGAATAAATAATAATAACATATACTCCTTTTCTATTGAATTATTTTAGTTATCTGATCGTTAGAGATTTCTTTACAATATAGTAAGTAAATTTTTCTAGGGACTCACATTAAATTCACCAAGCAATCAAAAATATATTGTATTTTATGGTCGAATTTCATCTTGAATTGCGTATTATTACGTATATACCAAAAATGTATTCCATTAAAAAACTATTTACATAAATTTTTAAGAACAAATATGTTATGCATTTAAATGAAATATTATAACGACGAAATTTTTAAATAATAAAAAAAATAATTTAATTCATGGACAACTTCTTGTGACTGTTTAAAATATACGTTTTTGTTTATATGTATGTTATATACCATTTAGATTTATTACCGAGAACGAATTATTCATAGAATTTCATTAAAATTAAACTTTACGAAATATAAAAATGCTATTTAGTTCATTAAAGAATTGAAAATAATTTTGTGCGAGAATAATGAAATTTTTATTAGTATCATTAAGTTATAATTTTTTTTTATCGTGAGATATTTTACAACTAAAAATAAACTTCTTTTTTATGAACATGCCTTTCTATTTTTTTAGTCCTATAAATAAAATAGATGTGTATTATACCCTAAAACAATATAAAATGTATAATATATCAAAATGCAGCACGAAAAAATATATATTTTCGATGCCGCGTTTTGTTTCTGATTTTCAATCGTTTTAATCATTAAGGAACTTGAATTATTTATTAATATAGATATAATAATCGATTTTTAAAAATCATTCGCAAAATTTAATAATAGATCTTATGTTGAAAAGAATTTAAAGTTAATAGCATTATTTCAAACTCTTTTTTTTTTGAAAATTGTATTTTGAAATAATTTGGCTTTTAGAAGTACAGTAAACTCTAATTGATGATTCTGAATAGAAGAAAAATAAAATTTTGCTATTTGAAAAGATGAAATGACTAGTTTTTGCTTCATGCAAGAATATATTTAATGACATTAAATGTTTTTTCTGATAATATGTAGTAATTTTAGGCTTAAAATCACGATAATATAAACAGAGGCTATATAACCATATTCCATTATGTAAATGTATATTGTTACTCTTATTGAATTATTAAAATTCTAATTTTTACTTTTAAGAAGAGAAACCATGTGTGGATATAATTATAAAAAGATGTAATCGTTATAATAGCCTCTATTACGTTTGTTTTTTATATATTTAAGACTCCTTCTGATACTCATAAAACTTAGTTTTATTTATATTCTATGAAATATATATTCTAGAATGTTTTATAGGCTGCCCGGGTATTTAAACACCATTAATATATTCGTTATTATATCCGCCTGGGTAATCTACGTGGTTCCATTATAAATTGATTATTTAATACGATTAATACAGATGTAAATACGTAATTTGTGGTAGATCGTAGTTAAATCCCTCTTCATACAAATAATGGCTATTTTTTCTTGCCCCTACCTATAAAAAATATAGTCATGTTGATTTAGCTCTATAATTAGTGGATTTTTTAGAAAATGCTTATATGCACTGTGGCTATTAAACAAATATTCGCTAAGTCGCAATCTGCTATGTGGCTTGTAACTCCTGTTGTGTAATTTACATTATATTTGCTTGAAGATGATTTTATTCTTAAATGATGTAAATTAAAGATTCTTTTTAAATATATAAAACATCGAACCATCGTAACTTACTTTATAAATCCAAATTTTATATATTATAAATTTTTTTCATAAGTCATTCCACTATGCTTACAATATAATAAAGTGTTCAAAAATTTTGAAATTGTCGCCAATTATTGTTTTTTTTACATTGGGTTTTATATTTTAAAATTTGCGACTTGCTTATTGTGTTCTAATTCAAATCTACTTAATCAATTTCAAGCAAAAATTAAAATACATATTATTCGGATAGGGCTAATACTTCTTGTACCCCACTCATAAATATAGCACTTAATATTTTTCTCTTTTTTCAATTCTTATTGTAGGTATAATTTTCTGTCAGCCTAATGTTGGTCTGTATGCTTCAGCTTTAGTGAGACCTTCTAATCACATGATATACTACAGATTTGAATTGATGATCGTGCTTTTAAATCCATGAAGCATGCATCTTTTAAATATGCATATATATTATGATGTTTTTTTCGGTTGGTAAATCATATTTTCTTCGTTGCTCAATTTAAACAATGGTCCGATAATATATGATATTTTGTTAGTTTATAAAAAAAATCATGTTTTGTTATATTGTTATCTTTTATATGTATCATTGTATATTAGGGTAAGTTTTAGACATCATATTTTATTTACAATTGCAATGGTTTAAATTTTTTTTATTACATTTTATTGTTGAAATTACATAATAAATTTGTCGTGTTCACCATATAAAATAACAATTAACCATAGATATAGTACCGATTATAAGAAAGGCGTGTTATTATGCCCCATGTGCTATTTAACAAATGTTTTTAAAATCAATTTAATAAAAATAAAGAATAATTTTATTATATAAAATTGTCTGTAATTTACGGGCCGAATAGCTCTATAAAAATCACATCCACTGATGCAATTTATATCAAAATAAAATGTTAAAAAAAAATTTATTTTATTTAAATATGTGCCAGGGCATTTTTTAATACAAGAATTTGGGTAGCTATCTTGTATATAATATAAAAATTACAAAATAAATATATGGGTAATTTATATTTTAATATCACAAGGTCGGAAAATTAAAGGCTTAGAATGATTAAACGTATCTAGATACATAACATAAAGTTGTCAAAAAATAGACATAGTAAAATTTGTTTACAAAAACAAAGGAAATCTTATAATGATTGTTTCATGGGTTTTATATACATTAATTTGCTTATACTTAGTCTACATCGAAAAAAGTGGGTTTTAATTCTCAGGGTTATAAAACAACATGCAAGCAAAACCTTTTCAATATCAAAATATGCTTAACTGTATAGATATGACTATATAGTAGTGATCTTTTTTTTACATAATAGTATAGAAAATTGATTTGATTATAACTTAATTATAAGTTTGTCTTTGAATATTTACATATGTCAACCATATATCTATCCTTCAAATACAGTGATTAAGTTTTATACATTTAATATTATTATACTATTTACGTTATATTATAAAACCAATTTAAATGATTAAAAAATAAAATTACAAAGATTTTAACAATATAATCGATTTGGATTTTATAACGTATACAATCCATCAAAATTCATAAATTTGGAGCTTAAGAAAATTGTAGTTTGTGATTTGAAACTATATTCTCTTTTCTCGCTTAAGAAGAAGTTTTCATGTAAATAAATAAGAAAATAGTTTTTGTTAATCCGATTTGGATCAAAAATACAAAGATCGTGGGACATAAACTAAGATAGCAGCTATTATGAAATATAAAGCAGTACGTTTAAAAAAAGATCAAATCATAATTATAAAATTATGGTTATTTTAAATTTTAAAATTAAATGTACAATTTTCTTATCATTTATGATACAAAAAGTAAAAAAATCGAAAAATAAGTTTGAATTAAATTCTAGTAAACTAATATATATTGTTTTTGAAATTGAAACATCAAATATAAAAACCAAACAAAAATATGCGCAATGAAATATTTAGACCTTGAATAATATTGAAATCTATCAAATACTAACTGTTTCTATTTGGTCAAATATCTCTAGAATTCTTGATTTAATCAATATTTCATATACCTAGTATTTAAATATTGGATGAATATATTTTCGTATTTAAATTATGTAACTATGTATTTATACACACAAAAAAAAATTCTTGTTTCAGCTGTTATTAAAACAAGGAAAAACGTTTTTTCATGTGAATTTTTTTTAGCAAAAATGTAATATCTATTTTAACACAATTATAAGATTTAATATATTTTCGAAAATTGATTCTCTCGTTTTTTAAGTATTTTACAAGTAAATCGGCTAATGTAAAATAAAATTTACCCAATATAATGCAGAATTAATTGACGTATTAGATAGAAAAATGATGGTAAATAATACAAATTGGTAGAAATTTCTTAGTTTTCTGGATGGAAAATAGAATATACTTATAAACTAAAAAAATAGTTAAATACTATATGCTATAAACAATTGTTTTTACTATCATATTAATTTGGGTTTTTAAAACAAAAGAAGCTATGAAAATAATATAAAGGCAAACTTAGGAATTTTATGTCACACAAATGGACATAGTTCCATTGAGACTACTATAAAAACATTAAAATCAATTTTTTTATATTATATGGTTTAAATTGTCAAGACTATAAAGGTGTTCAAAATTTGAATCACTGGAAGGAATAAATGTCAATTATTGGATAAGGGATGTTTTAAAAGAATTTCATTCCACCTCCAACTTAGTAATCAACTTAGATTATATATAAAGAAAATTGTATTTAGACGTGGCTATGTAATATTAATTTATGGCTAATATAATAAATTACCGACTAAAAACTGCTTAAAAGTAGTCAAAACAGTTCGCTAAGAAGTGCCTCAATGTGAAGTATACATAAATATAGGTTTAACAATTATCTTTTATTGTAATTTCTTAAAATAAATTTAATTAGATTATATCGACTGCTTCTAACTAAAGAATAAAAAAAGGTTTATTGTGTCTAATAAAGAGTAAAATTTTGCATCAAAATTTTTTATAGGCAGAAATAAAGCTATAATTGTTGTCTTTAAATCTTTAAATTGATATTAGAAAGAGAATATATAACCAATAATAAGTTACTTTCTGTTATATAAAACGTAACTACATTCCCCGGTGAGTTTATAAAGTGCCCCTATTATAATTATTCAATGATCAATCTTTTATCTGGCAATGGAATACAAGAGTATATTATGACATTATTACACATAAAAAACATTCTTATCTCAAGTTATATCTATTTTTTTTAACAAGACGCAGCGACTGTGAGAAAAACAGTAGGATCGAAACAAACTCAGTACAAGAGATCTGCGATTATAAACATGCAATAAACTAAAAGTGACAGATTTACGAGAATATTCTAATAAAGAAAGAATATCATTTATTTTATATGTTATTATGCTTTAACGATTATACGATCACGTTGATTTAAAAGATTATAACAGTTTTTGACACTTTGCTCTAGTTGAGAATGCAAATATGGAAATATTAAACCTCGGTCGATGGAATTAATTGAGTTTTCAAATCTAAAACAAAACAATACAGCATGTAATGAGTTGGAGTCTTGTGGTTATAGAATTCCATAAAAAATATGATAAGGAGCTGGACATCCTGAAAAAAGAATATTTGGGCATGTAAGCTCCTACACTACGCAAAAAACTTATACGTAATCATTTGAAAACGGAAGAGCAGTTGTTGAAGAATGATCAGAGTACGATTTCACAAGTTCCATTAAGGAAAGCTGCGATATTTCTATTAAGCTATCATACTCGTAAAATTTAAATTCATTATAAGATTTAAATAATCCATATATAATTAAATATAAGTATTTTTTATAATATAGTACCATATGAGGTGAATTGGGATGGGGTGGGGTGGTCAGTAAATATCGAAAAAAATATGTTTAGGAGTTAAAAATATCGGACGAAGTAGAAGCATAGATGCAAGCTCTCACACTCAACAAGACACACGAACTCATCTCATTTGAGAGAATAAGAGCAGTTGAGGAAGATAGATCAGGGTAATGTGTCAAAAGATGCATCAAGGAGTTGTGAAATATTTCCAACACAGTGACCACGTCTAAAGCATAAGATCAATAAAAAGAAAATTAACCCATAAATAAATATCTATTTTTTAGAATATATAGTTATTCTAGAACTTAATGTAACAGCCAATATTAGGAAGAACACAAATTTTAAAGAAAACTAAGTTTTCTATAAAAATAACTGCTGAGTATCACCACTTGAATAAATGCTTCATCAAAAAAATAATATTTTAGAACTTAAGAGACAAATAGAACGATTCAGTGTATATAATAAGAAATTTATGATAGAAACGCTCAAATTATAATTCATTAAATTGTAAACAAAAAAAAACAGACAATACACATATGAAACATATCATTTTGATCGGATTTGCTTGTGGAATAAAACTATCTTAATCAGAACCTATAAAAACATAGACGTATATGTTTTTGGTGTTGCATGTAGTCAAAAGTATACAGATATAAAAATACAAATCTAAATATAATACTGCTTTTGAAAATTTTATATTTATTAAATTTCTGACTTTTAACAATTTCTCAGATTTCGGCATAAAACCATACAATATAAATACAGATAACCTGCTATTATAAAATATAACTTTTTTATATCATTTTAGCACTTAAAACATATTTTAAAGCTTTTTTCAAAATCATTTTCTAAGAAAGTAAAGATTTCGCCATTAATTATTATTTCTACAAATTAAGAAATATTCGATATATTAGCATTCTAAGATAGGCGCACAGAATCTATATAATAAGAGATACATAAATGTAAATGTTGTAAGAAATCTCACGGAATATATTGCGGTATTATTTAAGATATAAATTCATAGATCCGTCAGTTCGTTTGGTACTTGATAAATATTTTATCTGTTCATTTTATATATAAAGTTGTTAGGAAAAAAACATCAGAAAGGAAATTAAATATAATCGAGACGTTTTGGATTATAAATAGCCTCTATAGCACACTCTCAATTGCGGGTCTACATAAAAACAGTTTTTTACTTGTATAGTCAATCATCGTCTGATATTTCTATGCTAGATGGGATAAAATTACATATTTTCAAATTTGGATCAGCTATATTATTAAAATATAGTAATTTCATGCATGATAAAAATGTATATTTAACTTTGATTGAATAGGGGATAAGGAAATATATAAACTTATATATAATTTGTAAGTTCATATATCTACTACATGCATTTTTGTGCATCTTTTGTTTCATTCCAGATAATAAGGATCAAACATACAGGCAATGGTATACGAAAATATAAATATTGAACTAATCGCTAAATATAAACATGATCAGACGAACCAGTATTAACGTGTCTTATAATTAAAGCACAAACCTTTATATAAAATAAATGTGTACTTTTCTGAAAAAAAAATATGATTAAAACCATATTAAAATGCTATTTTGTGTCTTCAATATACACATTATTCAAAAAAGCTATTACTATACCAAGAAAAAAGGAGAAATTATTTATATAAATTTTTTTTATCGTTTTATGTATTTAATAGTACCATTGACTCCAATAAAATAAATATAAAAATTTTTAAGTTAGAATGTGTTTGAAAAAAAAAATCTACTAATTTATATAAAAAAAAGGTAATTTATAGCGAAAACTACTGGTAAAAGTCATACTAACTACTATTCCAGAATACACATCACTAAGAACAAACTTAATTGTGACCATATTTTTTTTTAAAGTATTAAACATTTTCTCGATATGATAACAATAATATTATATATATTATGTTTTATATTATGGATTTTACAGTATCACAGCGATATTTATAATGTATGTGGGCTGAATTTGCATTTAATTTTTTTTTAAATCAATATTTATAATTTTTTAAATTGGTCATAAAAACCTTAAAAAAGGATTTTGAGAAATTTCGATTTCACTACATGGTGTATATGCTAAATAATAATTTTTTTTGACTGGTTTAATTCCATAATAAAATTAAATTTTACAATGAGTTTATATGTGAAAAACAGTCTGGCGTTATTTATTTACGAATCTGTTTAAAAAGTCTTTAATTTAAAAAGTGTATTCTATCAATGTGATAAATTATCTACAATAGTTTCGTTTTTCAATACTAGCTACAAATAAAAAAAAGTATGATAGATTATTATATTTTTTTATCTATCAATTTTTATGCAAAAATAAATCTTTTATACGTTCTAAATTTCTAAAGCAAGAAAAAATTACAGTTCATGATGAAATTTTACATAGTATTTCAATCTATTGACGGTGAATTTTATAATATGTAAATATCTAGTAGCTAAATACAAACTATTTCTCATAAATGTGTCTTAGAAATCAAATAATAATACAATATTTGTAAAATCAAGAGGATTTGTTAATTCAAAAAAAAAATATTAATTTATTTTATAATCGAAAAAAATACACAAATTTACGGATTTTTTGAATATTAAGCTCTTCTTTGGATTTCTATGTGATATAGAATATAACTTAAATATAAGAAATTTTTATATGAATATAAAGACACTTCAAAAATTAATTACGATTAAGAGCTCTAGAAACTTGTTAGTAGGCCTATAATTACATTTTTATCGCAATTTAAATTAATTTATCATACCATTATTCAGATTTCTCTCTATGATTTTGTTGTATTATCATTATAAGCTCTTTTTTTTTGTGATGCAATATACCAGTATAGCAAATAAAAATATTTAAATTAAATACTATAGTTAATCTGCGCAGTTTATTCATATACTCTATCAGTCTTTTTATTTTTTATATAGCTTATATTGTAATTTTTAATATTTTAAGATTTCCCATTCCAAAAAAAACTTTATTTCTATATGCGATAATTCTGTGTTGTATATTATGGGCCTCAAATCATAAATTTAAAAATAAATTAAAAAAGTATTACCCGTCCAAGATAAAAGCAAATATAGCTACTAAGCAAAATTTTATGAAGCTTAGGTTTAAGCGATACAGTTAATATTTCTAAGGATACCTGCAGTCAAAAGAATTTTTCGATTTTAAAATACGGTTGATTGGCGCAGACACAGCGTAAATAAATTTCTTCTGACACATTAAATCGACGCATAATATTGTTTTGAAGTTTATTTTCCTGTAGTTGTAACTAATTTAGCGTAGTTTATATTGTTTATCTTTTAAACATTGATTACACCTATAACTTCTGTATGTTGAAAATAGATCTGATTAAAATCAATTTGCTTTTATCAAACAAAATCGTCTAATTTCATACGCAAAAATAATCTAGATTAAGCTTCAAATTAAAAATTTGAGCATTTACTTTATTTATTAAAATTTGGTTCATAGTTTAATGAATTTTAGAAAAAAAAATATTACAAAATACTGTATTTGAAGCTTGTGAATTGAGAAATTATATATTTGGTGAGTTTAATAATTGTGCCCTTTTTTAAATACAAGTGAATCAAGATACTGTTCAAATATTTGCATTTATTTTCTATTTATATAAATCTTGGATCCCTTTAAATCAATTTATAAAATTAAAATATTTTTTTTTAGCAAATTTTAATGTGCATGGAATAACATAATAAAAATAACTTATTGCGATAAAACCTATTTATCGTGTTTTCCATATAGAAATGTGGATGAAGATATCGAATAAATGTTTTAATCAATTATAATTCACCAAAATTTGTTGTTAGTATGTAATCAGAAACTAATTGAGACTTAATTCGGAGTTTTCAGCTTTCTTTAAGATATTTTGTGCATATTTGGTTTTTTCTTTTATGTCAATTTAAGGGTTAAAAATGGATTTTCTACAGAATGACGTTACTTTATTTTTCTATAATTCTAAAACAAATTTATATGCATCACTAACAGCAATTAATCCATAAAATATAATTCTTTGTTTGTTATAGCCATTTTTTGTTTTATTCAAAATTTTCTTTTTGAAATATTGATATACATAACATGGTTGTCAATTGATCGTCTATTTGTTTTTTTTGTATAGGATTACTTAATATGCATATTATTGTCAAATGAATTCAGCAAAAGCAAAATAAAATAAATTGCGCATTTTTTCATGCCATAAGATCTAAAGAATTTTTTGTTGCAAATACTGCAGAGCTGCGTAATATAGCAAAAAAACACGAAATTATCTAAGAAAAACATGCATCTTCCTCCTTTATTTACAAAAATCTTTATGTTTTTTAGGGCTAGAGTCCAAGATATAAAGGTAAGAATTAAATGTGCTTTTGCCAAGAAAATCTTAAAAAATATTTTTTATTTTTGTATGTCTCTCATTTTATAATCCTTTTTTAACAATGGAATTTCTATTTAAGGTAAAATATACAAATTTAAATTTTTTAGAGTAAGAAAAATACCAGTAAAAATAAACCTTTATCTTTCTTCTATGTATTAAATGTGCAGAGCTCAAATACTTGCATTTGATAAAAAAGATCAAAGTAATTACTATAGTTTAAAATATTCAATATTTGCGTTTTAAAACAATAAAAAGTATGTTTTTATTTTGATATATTTTCAAATTTGCCGAAATATCGCATAACTAAAAAGAAAACTGAAAATAATAGAAAAGAAAACATCCGTAATAAAATTTTTATTGTGTTTTTCTGTAAAAATATGCATTTAATTAATCATCAAAATTTCTTTTGGATATATATATATCTTAATTAAGACAGCTAAATTTTTGTTTTACATTTTTTTTATCGTGAAAAAATTACAGCCTCATTTTATTGGCTTAAGTAAACAAAATAAGTTTTATACTCAAAGAAATGCATTTTATATAAATTATTTTATTTCCGATAATAATTTACATGTAAATCCATTAAAAATGTTATATTAAGCTAATCTAAAATATATAACTTGATTAACGGCTATTACAGCCTCAACTTTCATATGTATGTTTGAATACCTTTTTTTATGTTTACATTTCTTCTACTGCTGTCAAATCGATGCGCAATAAATGATGTATTATTGTGTTTAAATTTTTAACATTAGATTATATTAATCTTTAAATTTTTACAATGATTGCTTGTAATTGAGTATAATCACTAAAAAAATATAAATCTAAAATATGATAGAATAAACAAACAGCATATCATTAATTTTGAAAACATCATACAATTAAAAGCCTTTGATTCTGTATCACTTTTGAGTTTAGAATATTTAATGATCTCTTGTGTAAATATCAATAAATTAAGATCGTTTCAATGGCAATTGCACACCCATAATATTTTTAACATAAATATAATCTTTTTTTGTGCAATTTGAATAATGTACCTAATTATGAAAAAAAAAACAAAAAAAAAATCTTATCATTTATCATTAAAAAGAAATTTTTTCAAAGGCTGTTAAATGGTTTTTTTTTGCAAAAACTACTAATATGATTTATAACGGTCTGTAATGTTAGCACATGCATCAAATATAGATCATCTATGATGTTTTTATTATTTAGTCCTTGATGCGTCAATAACACAAATTTCGCTTGTTTTACATTACATTTAACACTAAGATACGGAAATTGTCTTTTTGTAGGATAAAATCCTATAATTGCATTACATGTAAGCGAGAAAATACAAACTACAGATAACTTATAAGTAAATAACATCTTTGTATGATAGTATTTTACTATTTTGCTAAATATTTTTAATTTTATTAGCCTGCTCATCTTAATATAAATACATTCAGAGGGTTCATTTGAAGTAAAGCATCGATGTATAAATAAAAATAATTCGAAACTAAGCATTCTACTAAGTGATTTTTTTCTACTTAAACACGTTGACAATCAAAATAATTATGTGATGTATGCAAAAAAAAATCACACAAAAGTTATTATATTGTGGTCAGAGTTGTGTTTTAATCTGATGAATTGTGATCATTTCTTTTTATTATTTTGCTTAATATATTTAATATGAGCAATAAGAGTTTAAATTTTTAACTGATTATGAAGTTAATTCTTTGTTTTTGCAAAGTATCCGCGAAAATTCTGTTTTTATTGTCTGTTATTTTCATTTATAATATATTGAAAGCTTCTCTCAATATTTCTTGAATTTAATATGATCATAGCATATATATGAATGTTTTTTACAATATAGTTTTACCAATTGTGTGATAGGCTGTAAGTTAGTTCCTAAAGTATTAGTAATTGTAGTCGAAGAGAACTGCGCTGGTGTGATATAATTTACAAGCACTAGTATTTGTTTTTGTTTCATAAGAATCGCTATATGATTTATTTGACGGATATATCACTTTTTTTTTCTACATATAGATGTTTTTTTGTTCATCATTTTATATTTATCGTCATTTTTTTATTTATATAAGAAGTATGACAGTTATTCTATTTGAGAGAAACGGCGACTTTATTTTATGTGAACTTGAGACTTGATTCGACATAGAATCATAAAACCTAATGATTATTCAGTAAATGCTTAATACGGTAAATACAATAGAATGAAGTAAGTTTAGATATCTTAGATAGCTGACCAGTAAATTCTTATAATATTATTTCTATAGATGCATGAAAATTGTGTTTTTTTTCGTAAATATTTGGTTTTTTTTTGTTCTATATAATCATTAAAATTACAAAACTACCATTTCTAGACATTTAATTAATGCAAATTTGGTAAATTTATACTTTTGCTTTTCAAATAAAATTAAACGCAAGATTCTTGTATTCTTAGACAAAAACCGAAATATTTTCTTTTTTGTAATTATCCTCTTTATAAACTAGAATACACATTTATAACCTATTATGTTCTCTTTAGGAGATTTATTAGAGTTTATGTGTTAATAATCATAGATTTTCAGAGGTTTTTCTGTTTTAAAATAGGGTGTAAGTCCTATATAAATTACAAAAATATACATTTTATTTCAGTGCAATATTACTTTGTTTTTGCTTATATGTGGTACTACACGGATTTAAAACCTTTATAAATTTAATAAGACATATTTAAACCCACACTAAGTTTTTTTTGCTTATTATATAGCTCTATAATGTTGTTTACTAAAATTACGCTATTAAAAACAGGACAATAGAACGTGAAAATTTTTTGTTATTCAAAATTTGATTTTTCACGCAAGAAAAATTTGTAAGAAATTTAAAATCGAAATATTTATATACGTAATCGAGCGCCTAAATAATCATATAGATGGATCGATGCGATATATATTTTTAATATATATTTAAATTAGCTTTAAATCCTAACATTTTTATAGATAGATCACAATCATGCTTCTTGTACTCAAAATATTTTTTTATTATAATTCTAAGTCAATAATTTTTTTATTCTTTACGAAAGTTTTTGCATACTTTATATCCGTTTCGGCGGTAATTTTTTCGTTTTTAATTTCTTATAATTTATACTATGCAATGTTTTTCTATGGAAAATAAATATTATACAAATAAAATTGTATTAATACATTTTTCAATTAAATTGGATTGTATGGTTGCATTTGAAATTACAAAAACTTGAATTAAAAAAAAACTATAATTCGCAAAATCTGCGTAATCAAGTATATTAGCTATCGGCAATTCTTGATGGTAGTATTTACTACATGTTTTTTCTATACAGACGATTGAAAATAGTCTATTTACTTTTATTATAGTTTATATTTTTAAAACAAAATTTTCCCGTGGTTTATTTGCTTGGAATACCAGTATAATTGCATATATTCTTTAATTATGTGAAAAAAAAGAAGTTGGTTCAAAAAATCTGTTCAAATGAATCATTTTACAAGGTAATAGAAAAAAAAGGCCTATCTCGCTAGTATTTTTTTGTAGAGCAAATTAATAATTTTTTAATATTTATTTGATTTTATTTGTTTTGAATTTTGAAACCTCGCAGTTTTGATTTACAAACATATTAATCATTTTTGAATATATTCATTTTTATCGCATCCCTCTATTAATACTATGTATTTTTAAGTCAGAAATTTCATACCACATTTAATTTTATTTATTATGGGTTTATTTCTTTATATAAATTTTATCTATTGAGACATGGTTAGTCCATTTGGAATATTGCATAACCCTTTGATGTATTTTTTAAATTCTTTCCCTGATTGATCTTTATCAATTGCTGTTCTTCTCTTAAATTAGATGGGTTTAAGTATTTTGCAGAGTGTGAGAGCTTGCATGTATTCATTCCAAGTAAACAATTCTTTCACATAAAAACAAATTTAAATATACTTCGCGATACACATGTACTCATCTCACTTTAGAGAAGATAGAAAAGGGTAAGGTGTTAAAGATGTATTAAGGGGTTGTGCAATATTCCGAATGGGCTGACTACGCCTCAATAGATAAAATTATTAAAAAGAAATTCAAGACATTAAAAAAAAATGTTTATAAATATGCATAAAATTGTATTTATTTCGTATCAAAATTGAATTTTTATATTCTATGACATGATGAAATACATCATCTGTATTTTGGAAAGAAATAATTTTAAAAAATTTAAAATATACCATGAAATAAGTAAGCTTCTGTGATATAAATATGAACATCAAAGATTTATTTAGTAAGTTCATATATAATATAAATTCTAAACATAAATGAAGCAGCGATATATTAAATGTTGAAATAGCAGATTTTTTCCATAATATTTCTGAATATTGGAATTGGGTTTAGTATATGATTATTGAATAAGCTGTAGTCAAAGCATACGCGCATTTTGTTAAAAATACATTGAGCTTATTCTTGATATCTTTTAACTATTTCTTCTACGGTGGAGTCTTGAAATTGCGAATTCTCCAAAATGGTATATTCAAAAAATCGATCAATAGATTTACTGCAATTATATCATTTTAGCCCAAAATAAGATGTTGGTGCTCTATAAAAAAACTTTCAATTGCTTGTTTTGTGATATAAAAAAACACAACTATCTTATAATTATGTTTTACAGAAGATAAAATTTGATCAAGTATATCTAATTTCTTTTAATTTATTCCAAGAAAATTTTTCCATAATATTTAATTTTTAGATCCCTAGTTAACAAGTACGCCCAAATTTTGGAAATATTTAATAGGTTTATTTGATGCTATAGGAGTACGTAAACCTTTGTTTCCGCTATTAAATTTCGTTAATTCCTTTACTAATGTAGGAATATTGAGTATTGCACCTCGAAGTCATATAAAAAGAAATCAGATTGAAGTTCTTGTTCCTTATTCTAGTATTTTTGTCGCGCAATAGTTCTTTTAAATGACTTGATTTTTCTTCCCCTAATTCCATACCTTCCTATGGGCTCAATTCATTCACTTTACCAAAAAATTATAATGAATCATTTTAATCGGTCGCTTTACGAATTATTATGATTTTCATTTATTCATAACCATCACATATCCTTCAATGGTTAAGATTATATTTTTTCCAACATTTCAGAAATAATATTAGAAATCTGATAATTACATAAATTTTTTTTTTTCGATATATGCATAAACTGGTATTCTTCTTTATGTTTTTAAAATTATTTTCTAACTTGTCCAAATAAATTCTGTTAGTACATAATCTGAATCAGTTGAATCGAGATAAATCTAAAACGATGTGTATTCCAATAAAAATGTGAAATTCCGTTAAAAGTTGTCCACTAAAATTGTCAAGCGCGTCATTTGAGCAATTTTTTCGTTAAATCCAGACAATAAAGATTTCAATGTTAAACGAATCGGCATCATATTCGAGTTTATCAACGAACCTATGATATAAACCTACATATTGAAAATGCACCCGCAGTGATGCGTTTTCGAATTCTCTTGGTTTACTAATTAACATTTTATTATCCGTAGCCTTTTTGAATATTGTTAGCTTTAACATTATTTTCATGTCAACAGCTATGAAAACACATGCACAGGCAATTTTTTTTGCAGGACCATATTTCAATTTATCTATATATCACTTTCTTGTTGTTATTAAAATATAAAATTCTAAAGCTATAATCAATCAAAAATATATCTCTATTTTATATTATCAAAGTCGTATTATAAGATTTGGATGCCAACTGAAGCACGAGTATATGTACAAGTAATGGAATTGAGGAATAAACTTATACTAATAAGTCTTGAGAGAAGAAGATGTATTGAGTAAGATTGTAAATATGATGAGGTGGAAAGAATTATCAGCCAAATATATTATATAGAGCAATCATAAGTCTTGATTAATTACTTTAAAAAGCCAATAATCAAACAACCCATAAACAAAAATCAATATTTTTAATAGAATAAGAATTTGATCATTAAAAAATTTGGTTATGTATATATATATTAATAAGATTCTCTTACTTCTGAACATATTAATTTGTTTATTTTTTAAAAAAGTCGACTTAGATGGTCTATTATATGATACATGTATATATACTAGTTCTACTTTATTTAAAATAGTTTTAATACGATATATTGTTAACTTTTGTTCAAATTTTTAGCTTTTTATATTTTTAAATTGTGTTATTGGTCATTAAAACATGCGAATTATTCTAGAATTATTTTTTAATGGTTAACTGTATGCTCTTTTCAAGAATATCATTCTTACTCGAGATACTGCTAAATTTAGTTTTAAATAAAGTTACTATTTGTTATTATAAAGATGCTAAATTGACTAGCTATTCAATTATTTTATTATAAATTTATTTTCATGAATTTAGTCAAGACCTCGAATTCGATTTTGATTTTAAATTTTAAGGGTAAAATCAATAGATTGTTTTAGCTGGGTGATAATAAACATTTTATAATCAAAAAAATTATATAGAAACAAAAATTTTCAAACGGAATGATATCTGAATAACAAGATATAGAAAAATAAACTCTTTAATGATCTAAATAATTACTTAACTAAATTTGAGATGAAAGAAGCTGAATTATTATATTTTAAAAATATGCACTTGCCAGGGTAAATATAATGATTACTTGACTTAATTACACAATGTTGAAAATATTAATAGTACTGTGAGAATAAACAATCTAATGGCTGAAACAGAAATTGGTTACAATGAAATAAGAGATATTTTCGCTGTATTTTGTCGTTTAAGTACGATTTATTGCATTGAATCATTTGATATCATGTTCTCTCGGGAAATGTTACAATATGCGTAGGGTAAAATATAGTAAACTGCACAATTAAAATTAAGGCAACAATAAAATAAGTTGATAATTTTTTCAAATGAGTAAATAAATATGAATTTGAATAAAAAACAATTTTATTACTGGAAATGCGAATATCAAATAATTAAATAAAAAAACACGTGAATGTCAAAAAAATAAAAAAAATTGATAAAATCAAATAATTAAATAAAAAAACGAGTGAGTATCAAATAATAATTAAATAAAAATGTGATACCAAATAATTGAATAGATAAAAATGTGAATACCAAATAATTAAATAAGTAAAAATGCGAATATCAAATAATTAAATAAAAAACACGTGAATGTCAAAAAAATAAATAAAAATGCGAATATCAAATAATTAAATAAATAAAATTGTTAATATCTAAAATTGAATAAATAAAAATGTGATACCAAATAATTGAATAAATAAAAATGTGAATATCGAATAATTAAATAACAAAACATGTGAATATCAAATAAATAAAAAACCAAACTTATGAATATGAATGAAAAACTATGCATGTGAATATATAATGAATAAGTTATCTTGAGATATAAGACAGAAGGTTTTAATCGGAGATATTGAAAGAAATATTTAAAATATACACAAAAAAATGAAAATAAGATTTTTACTAGAACAAGAGAAAGGGTAGGGTCTAATTATCCAAATCGATCATATAAATAATATAATTATTGACTAAAGTTCTGTTTATCATCCAAACAAAGTAGTCTTGAAATCGTTTACCTATTCTGTTATTTAGTCTTAAATACAAAAAATCCATAAGACTGGTTAAAACTAGTATAAATATTTAGCTTGTTTCGTTTAAGAAGATTAAAAATAGAGAAACGTGTATTCTTAAAGGATATAAAACATATAATAGAGCCATTTAATCAATAACTTAATATAGCCTTCTTAAATTTGAGATAATGGTGCCATAAACCTCTATTCAATTAATTTTATTTGAGATATTTCAAACCCCACTATTTAATCTTCTAATGCCTCACCATAAACATAAATTTTGTAGATCACAGTATACCGTAAATCGCCATTGTTGCTATTAATCATAAATTCAAGTCCAGAATAAATACCAGCGTCTACCTTGAATTCTTGTAAACCTCCTTTATCACCATTATACATAATTTTTCCTATTCTCACTTTTTTTTCATTTATATGCCTTCTTTTAAAGTTATTTGTTTCCTTTAAATTGATATCTTCTGCTGAATTTTCCACATCTATAGAGCCTTTCTTTTTAATATCATTATTTGTTTCATCTACATCGATATGGCCTTTCGTTTTAATATCTTTAACTGACTTTGATTCATCCATATGAAGCTTCTTATATGTATTACTACTTTTTTCACCTGAATCAATATCTTTAGATGAATTCATTTTTTCTTCGTTCCTATTATTATCGATATTACTTCTTTCATCCTTATTTGACAGTCCTTTCTTTTCTTCTCGGCCCTCATATTCACTTGTCTTGATATTATTTATTCCAAAAACATCAATGTCTTTAACCGAACTTCTTTTATCACTTGTTTCTGGATGATAAAAATGAATTTCATTTACCATGACAGGTTTTCCAAATATTATAGTGACAAATCCTTGTGTTCCTATAAAAGCAAAACATTCACCTACAAAATTACGATTACTAAGAATTATAGATGCATCATGTCCACTCTTTCTTTTAAGAAATCCATATTTATAAATGGGACTTGTCTTTCTGCAATCAATAGATGCACCATGCTCCAAAAGTGCAAAATCATATTTAATATCAGATTTTGTCTTCAATTGTTTGAAAGAATCCATACTGACTTTCAAGAACTTATTTTCATTTTGCAACTGCTCTACCGCATATTTAAGTTCAGCTATCTCTTCTCTATAAATATATTTGGATGCACTGTATTCTTGCCCACAAATTACATAATAAACCAGCAAAAAAATAATACTTACATTTATTAATATAAGTACTGTGATCTTGTTTTGTTTAATATACTCTATTGATGATTTCTTGCTCAAATCAATCGAATCTTGTGTATATCCTAGAGTATTATTAATATCTGTTTCGCTTAAATCTCGATATACTTTCTTTTTGCGATTGGTTCCGTATCTTCGCTTGTCTGGTGTTTCGAAAAATAATGTGTTTCCTTCTTCGTGATGTAGTGATGCATCCGGGGTCTTTATCATCTTTAAAGTTTTTCTTCGTTCCATATTGGAAATGGGTTGGTTTCAAAATATATTCTAAATCTAGTTTAATAAAATATGAATTTTTAAATGCTGGGTTAGAAAAAAATTAATTATTGATTAATTTAGCTAATGTACATAATAATTTAGGTATCAAGCAAAAATTATTATGCTTTGGTTTCAAAGTTGAATGTAAAAGTCTTGAGTATAGATGATGTATTCACGAAGACTACAGGAGGATGTCCTCTGAATTTTGCTTTGGTTTTAAAGCTTGAATGCAGAAGTCTTAAGCATAGATGATATATTGAGAAAGACTGTAAGAACTATGTCCTCGAAAATAGTATACTGCAGTCTGTTTATAGAACAATCTAAAGTTTTGTGCGAAAAAAATAAATTTCTAAGAATAATTAACCCTTAAATAAATTTTAATATTGGTCTGCTTGGAATTTAAATTAAATAAGATTTCAAAACGGAGGAAAGGTAATGAAGAAGACTTCAGTGAGAAGAAAAAAGCTGAAAATATTAATTCGCTGTGCACATGTGAGGTCAAGCAAGTGTGCTTGAGAACAGTAAAAAAACTATAAGAAAAATTTAGTCCTAAAATAAATAAATAAATTTTAGATTATAAAAAGTGGAGAGGTAATGAAGAAAATGAAGAGGATTGATATGACCAAGTTTATATTTATGATCTATTCATAGGAAATCAATCAAGTTAAGCTTGAAGAAAAAATCAAAATCATAATACCAAAATCAACCCATAAATAAAATTACTGATTAAGAACATTAAATACTTCTAATAATTAACGAATGACTTTAAAATGCGCAGGGCGAGTTAGAAGAAAATAAATCTATTTTTAATTTAGCAAATATAAAAATTATTTACGTTCAAAACAAAAATATTTTTAATGGCTGTTTTAAAATATAAATAAATCGGATTTTTTAAGATTACATGGAATGCATAAAATGATGCTGATAAATATTTGTATATATTACCTATTGATATTCGGTTTTCAAATTCTTTATATTAACATAATTGCTTGTAAATATGTTTTTGATGAAGAATAGAAATTTAAAATATTTTTAGTTAAAATGAAATATTCGAATAAAAAAATGCACTCCAGAGGAATAGCTGATTATAACTTGATATATTATTATGTACAGAAGGTTTAATAGCGTGTGTACTCGATTTTCGAACCCATGTCCAAGATAATTCAAAAAATAATGGTCTCAACATAAATTAAGCACAAATAAAAAATTCCACTGCATATGATGCGTAATATATATACAGTGAATGCGAACTTCAATTGCACATTTTATTATAAAAATAAAAGAAAAGAAGTAAAAATGGTTATGGAATTATATGCCTATAAATAGTACATGGATCATATAGTATAGTAATATAAATGTGGCATAATACATATTATATAAATATAGCATAAAAAACGTACAGTGGTAATATACATGATGAATATTGTATATCGTAAATGAAATAAACTACATCATATATAAAAAGTACCTGAAAGACAAATGTGCTAATAGAAATATGTAGATAAAATATATATTAATAGCACGTGAAATATAAAATATATGCAGCTATAGAATATACATAAAAAAATCACAAAATATATCATATAATAAATTTATATTAGGTACAGTAAATTAATAAAAAAAACTATCCGAAATTTAGAAAAAAGATGTATATTTGTCTTTCTTCAATTATGTACATATATTTAGCGATGATAAGTCAAATATAAAATCTATAAAACACAATTTTTTTTTATTGTATAGTCGAAAAATATTTTTATATTTTTTGAAGCCCTTATTTGTTAATATAAATTAAAAACTTCATCCCATGAAACATTTATGTTTTTAGCTTATTACTGTGGGTATAAATTTTTAACTCGTCGCTAAAATGGTGTAAATATCAAGTTTTTACGATATTTAAGTACTCTTTAATCATGCATTATAACAAATAATATTGGTATAAAATTTGGGAAAAAATATAGCACTAAAATATATAAACACAACATACTGCAAATCTTAATCCTAGACAAATTGACTATTTATTTTTATTTACTCATAAGTATCTTCTTTTTATGAAGTCCGCTTATGATTATTTGAAACTCATGCTTATCTGATACCTCCTTGCGTGTGATTCCTCACATTCCCTGTTACCAGTTTGATATTCATAGATTATACCAGTTTTACTCTAGGATAATCAAGATGGTAGGGGTATGAGATTATATCTACTTTACGTTCCTGTTTAATTATATCACATCGAACTATATTTGTCCATTTCCTTACTTTTCGATACAGAATTCCTATAATTCTAAAGACCAGTACCTTGCGTATTACATAGCAAGCCCCTAAATTAATCTCAGCTTGTCTCTTTTTATGGTTTTAACGGAACGAACCCTGTTGTATTTTTGTTTTAATAAATTAATATGAGTCCGATGTAAGTTGAGCTTGAAACAGAAGCCACTTATGCAACCGTAGATAAATTAACTACGCCACCGCACACACATTTGAATATAATAAAATAAATAATGGTTTTTTTATACAGGCTTACAAAAAAAAAGTTTCATGATTCTATTTAAATTAACACCGCTTATGAAATTTAAACGTAGGATTTATCGCACCAAATTTTTTATTTTTTTCATTGAATAAGTATATCAAAGAAAAATATTTAGTTTGTGTTGCAAAGATTTCTTCAGAAATTATTAATAATAATTAACTGCATCCTGTTAAATTTTTTACTGATCCAGTAAATGAAATAATGCATATTATGGGTTTAAACTGTATATCACATTTAAAAACTCATTTGTTTTGATATTCCTAAACACACCTTTAATGTTAATTTGATATTTTATTTATAAAATCGGAATGTTTTTTTATAAATTTAAATTTAAAGGATAATAGAACATGTAAAAGTATTTAAATTAAAGAATAATAAATCAAATTTTGTGGGATGAAGGCGGACACTTATGCAAAAAATATATGCATTATTGAACAGATGTTTATCATTTTGACGAGAAAAAAAATATATGAAAATATATTTAAGTTATATAGATTATGGTCAATATTAAAGATGAAATTCTATGATAATAGGATTTAGAAAGCAAATTAGTTAGCTAGTTCATAATTGCTGAACAAGAATAACCTTTTACGTCATAATACGAAAATATAATTAATGCAAAATTATGTAAATCAACCATAAAAGAATTGTAAAATAAAAAAAAACATACAAACAAAGAATTGAATTAAGAGAAACGCATAAATCATAAATCTTGCGATGAAAATCGGCACTGAGATTGAATGTATAATAATTATGTTGCAAAAAGTATAATTAATTATTTTATTTGCCAACTAAAGTTTTCTTAATTTAAAAAAAATATTGAATCATCAATAATTTCATATTATTGACAAATTCACATTCCTAATATATTACAGTGCTATCAACAAAAAAAAATAATTTACTTATGCGTGATATTAAACGTTATCAAAATTTATTTTTTATAATGTTAAATATTTCGAAAGAGTTTCTAAACATCTTGTAAGCACAAAAAGATTATAATGTTTTTATCACATTTTTAGCATATTTTTAAGGTATTTCTTTTATATTTGAATATATGAAAAGCATTCGGAAAAAATAAGATTTATATCTAACCATATTGATATTATTCTAATATCATAATATAAATCTTTTATGTTATTAGATAATTTTTCAATCTTTTATCAGTTTTGAATTTTATTATAAATATAAAACTAGATTCATTTCGTATAATATCGCATCTTGCTGAAGTTTGTTATACTAATCTTGAAAAGACCTACAAGAAAGCCTTTATTTACGACCGCAGCATTTTAAACCGTAATCTAAATATATCAAGTGATATAAATTATCTTTAAGCAAGAATTATACCATCATTATCAGTTTATCCACATAAAAACCAGTACTAAACACTTAGAAACTAAAAAAATTATAACGGTAATATTTGTTTACAAAAAAATTTAACGAAAGAAGTCCAAGCCTAAAAATTATATATGAGCTTTTTGGTCTACATTACTATTAATTGTTTTACAGTTGATATATTTTTTTTATATGGTGTATATCAATATGGTTAACCATCTCAAATGTTATTAAGAAATATTGATGGATAGTTTATTTATATTAGTTGAATATAAATTAAGGATCGTGCTTTTTTTAATGCCCTGTTATATCTAAACTATTTTCTTGTTTGCAGTACACTTATTCGTTAAAATTATTTTCTATATGTTCGACTAATTTAAATTCATATATTTATGGGTATTTAGTATATTCTATTCCTTCACTATTTATAAATAGTAAATTCTGTAGATTAATTAAAACATAGATTTATTTCCGCCATCCAATGTTAAAATAACCAATTATATGTCATCATACATGTTTTTTTATGGTGTGTTTTAGTATATATGATAATTTAATTTTTTTATAGCTATTAAATAATTATAACGCCTCTATATATATGGGTTTGCATTTTGTCGTTTGTTGTATTCAATTACAAAAATAATTTGTCTACTTTTCAGCGTTTTTATGTTGTCCGTAAGTTTCTCAGTCCGAAATCTACTATTTCTATTAAGCAATAAACTTCGAATTCCTTCCGATACACCTTGCGATTTTCTGTTAATTCCCCCAAAACATGTCACGGCTTATTGTATTATATTTGCTTTAGGCTACTATACAAATAAAATTCCGATATGATTGCCTATAATCAAAATAATTGTAATGCAACAACGGTTTTCGAGACAATCAAATGATTTAAAGTTTGAATAAAAATAAATCTTTTATTGCGTTATGTGTGAAATACAGGTGTATCGATAATGTCAAGAATTTTCATTTAATTTATATATAAACATTTCTGCTTGTTTATATTTTTTTCATGTAACTTCAATTCTACAGCAAAAAAACAACAAGTATATTATTAAAATGATAGATAGATAGCTCTCAATCGCGTTACTTGTTTCATACCACGAAAGATATACTTGAATCTAAAGATAATAATGAAAATACGCCATATAAAATTAAAATATAATACAAAAAACCCGTTAAATCCTTTCATCAAACTTTATTGTAATAGATTATACTGAGAGCTTAGGAATTTATAATTTAAAAAAAAAGTAATAATATTAATATAAATTTTCAGTGTAGTTAAGATCAAAGATAATCAAACCTAATAAAATATATTTTTTTCTAAATTAATGTAGGTGAATAAAAATATTATTTTAAATAGTAAATTTTAGAGTTAAAAAGCAAAAAAAAATTAAACTAATATGTATTAGATTTTTTTCCGAAACATGCCTTCTTATAATTTTTTTCCGAATACGATTAATGAATGAGAACTAACAGTACAACAAGAATATCATTTTATTGTATAAATTATGTAGTTTTATGTTGAATAATACATGTTTTTAAAATATGTTTATAATGAAAATAAGGAATATTTATAGCATAATTTAAATAGTGAAATTCAGAAGTATGGAGATTTCATGTTTTTAAGTATATAAATTCTGGTATAACCCAAATGAATACATATATATATTAAAAACTAAAAATAATATTATATATAAACTTAAATACATTTTTCAAAGGAATTCTGATGAATAGATAGATAAATATATGTGCATTGTAAGTGTATGACAGTTATGCGTATAATCAATAGATAGATACTTTTTAGAAATATGAATGAATGGTTAGCTTTACAGTTTCTTAATTATGATTTAGATCATATAAAACCACGTTATCAAGGTATTTTTATAATGGTGCAAATAAAGGGGTAATTATAATAAAAACACTTATCACTGGTAAAATTTAGTAATCAAAGAAGCGATAACATAAATTAATAACCTGTAAAATTTGATTAAAGACCAAATCATGACGTTTTCATGTAAAACGGATCAGTAATTATCTACACATAATTTATCGTTTCACATCGATTGGTGCTAGAAACAAAGTTTCAATTTGTCAATCCGAAACAAGAAATATATATAAAAGAGTAATGTAATGATTTTTTCATATGGACAGTTCACAATCAAATCATATCAGTAAGAAGATTTTTCAAGAAAAGAATAAATCAAAGGAAGAAGAGTTAAATGAACAGAATGAAGAAGAAGACCGTGAACCAGATGATCAAAAGGACGAGAGCCATTTATCTGAAGCTGTTGCTAGTGGATCTATCAATGGGGAAATCGGAGATGGTAATGCAAAAGTAGTCGAGTATATTGATGAAGGCGTTATTCTATCGCTGCTTTTTTTATACATTGCCTGGCGAATGTTAAAAAGTGAAAGTTTCAGTCTTTTAAAATTGTTTAAAGGGAATATGAGAGCAGCAGGAACTTTTTTTCTATTGTTTAGTCAAATTTTTACCCTTTCATTTAACGTTTTGGTAATATATTTGACTAACTATTATGATTTTGAAAAATCTGCGATTGAGAAAATTGGCTTTTTAACTGGGTCTCATATAATTCAAATTTTTGATTTTAAAAGAAAAATTGATCTGGTTCAAATTCTTAATCTATGTTATTGTCTTTCCCATATTCTTAAAATATCTACACTTTTCATGTTGATTGGTCTTTGGCTTCCATGTGCATATTCATTTGCCGTAAAGAAAAGGAATGGAAGGTCTACAGAAGATGCCCTAGACCTTGATCGAAATAGTGAAATGAGTAGTGTCTTTATTTTGAATGACGGTGTTGGAAAACAAATTAAAAGAAAAAACGAAGTAGCTGAAGCTTTATCACACGCAACAATAGTAACCTTTGCAAAACTTTATGCTTGGTTGAGAATTCCTCTCGCGCTAGTTCTGGAATTGAATCACGATTATGCTTCAGAAAAAACAATAATTTTTTATCGATCTGTATTTTACGGAACAGAAATATATATTGCTGTTTTATTTTTCTTAATTTTAGAAACGAGGTTCATGACAATAATGTCAAGAAAAGATAGTGCCTATGGTGGATTTAATAATCTTTTTGGTTCGAGAAGCTTTGCTTCAGATCGAAGCGAAAAAACAGTAGTTCAAAATATTAACTTTTTAATAATATTACTGATGATTGAAGGATTTGTTAGATACTACATTAACATAATTGCTATTCCAGTCATTCTTTCGCCTCTAACACTTCATATTCTTAAAAAGATTGCATTTGTGACTGAATTTACTATGGTCATTTTAATGGCTAATATGCTTTCTCCTATGCCTTCACAAATATATGATCATGGTGAAACTGACTCCTTATCGAATAGTGAGGGAAACAAAATTGGTAATGATGATCCTTGGAATATTCAACCGAGACTTGGTTACACCAATAGGGCGGAAAATTCTTTTGAAAATTCTATAGTGCCGCGTAGAACCGAAAATACAGAAATAATCGAGTTTGGTGATTATAGAGAAGAATTACATTGCGGAAAATAAAATTAGAATTCAATATATGCACTTTAGGATATTTTTTGCGTACTAAAAATTTTAAAAATTAAAGCTTGATTTTTTATATTAAAAAAAAATAAAGAAGATTATGTTGTCTAAGCGGAATTTTAAATTGAAAAATGAAATTACTTATTTGTTAATAGATGTCAAGGATTATAGGATGAAAGATATAAAATTTCGTAATTATAAAAAGATTTGATTATCCAATATTAATCATATCTTAATACTATTTGTTTCTTTTCAATTTTATTAGGATATTTTAAATTTTAATTTACCATTAAAAACTATGTTTTTTTGAGTTCTATATTCTTTTAAGTAAGATCCAATTAGTTATCGACCATATAACTCAATCAATCTAAATCATAAATAAATTGAATCTTAAATTCATAGAAGTAACTTTCTTACATGGGATATAAACTTTATTTTTTTATCAAATCCTTAAAGCAAGAAAAATTTTCGCTTGATTATTATGAAAAATACACATTAATCAAAATATATGAATTTAATACTAAATTAAACTATAAAATTTTTATTCATTTAATTTTATTTATACATTTTTCTAACGATATATATTTTTATAAATTTTCGTTAAGTTGCGAGAAAAATTTCTATTTATATGACATACAATTAGTTAAATATAGTTTGACTAAACTTAACTTGAAATATCATATTTAATTTTGAGTAAAAAAAGAGAGTCTATTAATTATCCATATTTGATTCAAATATTATGCTTGGGTATTTTGACATACCTTTCCTGGATTTATTCGCACGATATAAAGGATTTTTAATGGGATATTTAGATGATCAATTTTTAAAATAATAATTTAACCATATTTCGTAATTATATTATGCCTTTAAAGAACCTTAATAAGTTCGTGTTTATTTTCATTTTAGCTCTATTTACAAAATTTGATAGGACTCGAATTCTAACTTGCAATATTATTTTTTTATTTATAAAAAAGATTTAAATACAATACAATAAAATACATTTTTAAAAATTGAACTTGAATAAATTATTTTACATAATATAGGTTTGGCGAAAAAAATTAAAAACTGAATTTATTTGTGCTATTACATAAAATTCTAATTATAGGATATAAATAATTATGTGATTAATAATTTATTTATTGCTTAAATTAAAAAAAAAGCCACGAATATACTTGACTTCTTAAAATAAAAATATTGAGGTATAATAAGTAGTTTTGTTATAATTTCAAATTTGATACAAACATCCTTCCGTGAAGATAAAATCATTTCGAAATAATATGTTAGGTTTAGATAATAAAAGACTCTTATATAATTCCGAATTTTTTTTAAAAAATTACTACTCTATGAGATTTTATAAATATGACATATTAAACATATATTCACAACTTTATTTTATAAGAGTAGAACAAATTTTCAAAACCTTTTCAATCTAATTCACATAGAAAAAACAAACTAAAATTGAAAGCAATATGCATTTTTTTGCCATTGAATTTTCTAAAAAAAAATAAAGGTTTTATTTTATGTCTTTGTTCGATTTGACTATATACCGAAAGCCTTCTATATGCCTTATGCTTTACAGAATAATATTTCATTATTTTATTGCAATCAAACAGTTTGTTGATTATATTGGTGTTTAATCAATTTTATTATTGCAAGGGGCAAGGGAAATATCTGCAAATAATGCATCTGAAAAAATAAAAAAACATTAGACCTTGCAAAAATAAAAGATCGATTAAATAAATAAAAAATTTGCAAATTTATTGGTTAAGTATGTGTAATGAAATAAAATTATTCTAAAGATTATGCTATCTATATTTAAAAATCACTTGTATATAAAATTATAAAATTTAAAATAGAGATTTTTAATGAATATATTTATATTAAAAATGCGATATATTTTACATCAAAACGTACTTTTTTATACTATAAATTGTTTTGTGATAAGGTAGAATTAAACCGTGTTCTATAATTTAAAAATACATTTACATAGGAACGTAGTATTATAAAAAAATTTCCACACCTATCGTAAGAATTAAATCATTAAAAAAATCCACAGTTAATCTCATATTATGTATTGAATTTGTATAAATGTATTATTTGTATTTACTTTTGCTTTTATTTTTCTATATAATTTTTTATAATACATATAATGTTTATATAATTATTTATCCGAGGATTGATGTTCAATGCTACGATATAAATAAAACTATTTAAATAGACAATAAATACTTTAAGAAAAAATACAAGCTTAAAAATTTATAAGCTTTGTGCTTTGACGCGTGAAGAAATTTTGTCTATTTGTAATTTCTGACGAAAAATCCTATTCAAGAGGTAAAATTATTTGGATGATTCCTACTCTAATAAAATGAATTTTTCTAACCAATATACTTCTACATTTAATTCGTTTACTTTCTACTTTGATACTTGTGTATTTATAATATCGTATGTAATTTACAATTAATCAAAAAGTTAAATTCATGTTGAACATGTTTGAATGAAAAACAAAAATTGTGGATCTCGACATTATACGCATTATTCATATCTCTTAATTTTATTTAGGTTATAAAAAAATTATTTTCAAAAAAGGTATTAAAACTTCCAAATTCATTTCCTTTTCATATTTTTGACGTTATATCTTAGTTTTTAAGTTGGCTTCGGACCAATATATATAAAATAAGGTTTTTTTGCAAAATTATTCTATTAGTCTTTCAAATTGGATCTACATCAATAAAAGTCAAGGGTGAGAAAACATTCAAATACATTAATGAGCACAAAAACTAAGATGCTTAAAAATGATTAAAGGGCTTTTCTAGTAGATTTTCTTTTTAAAAATTTTATTTTTTTTATAAAGATTATTTATTTCAAATTTTTTTTTGCATATATAGATGCTCTGATAAGTCCTGTATTTGGATTCATAGTAAAATCATAGCATATTTAGATCAGATTCATATTTTTTCAAAATTATACTTACAGAAGTTCATGTATATTTGTGCTTAAGGTTTTTAAAAAAAGTTATTGTCTAAATAAATGAGTATCCATGTATTATGTAATACAGTTATAAAAAAATACAACATGCCCTGTTAGAATTTTTAATATCTTTTAAGTATAAATTCTTTTCAACTTCTTTAAAGTTTAAATTTTTGCATATATTTCACACATAAATATTTTTGATAATATAACAACTAGCAATACTAAGGCGACATATGATATTTTTGATAACTAAAAACAAATACATGCATTGTTTATATAAAAACGCACATAATTTTGTGTAAATATGATATGTAAGATATTTTTTTTTTATACAAACACCGAAATCTTGTAGCTTTGCCGTTTCTAAAAAATCAAATTTAAATGAAAAAAAGATGGTCATTTTATTATAATATAAGATATGATTTTAGATGCCGGGAGAAATTCTTAGATTTATATTTTCATATTCATTAGTTTTCTAGAATAAATTAGAGTATTTTTTATCCTGATTTGCGCAGATAGACTTACCTGTGAGTTCAATGTATTGAATGGTCAAAAATATGAATTCAATAACTTTTATTGGTATCAATTGTTTATGAAAATATTTACTAGATCACTTTTTTACGCCGTATACGAACGATATATAAATAAAGAAGTGCTTCATATAAAAGTATTTAAGGATAATATTGCTGCAAAGAAATTCAAATAATATTCACGGTATAAAAAGATATATTTTAAATTTTAGTATTTTTTTTTTATATTTGCAATTAATATTCTACACATTAGCAGATTGATCTATTTTTATTATATTTTCTATCAGATTGGTTAAAATAAATGCGGTAAAAACGAAAAATAATGACTAGGGTCAAATTATGTTTTCAATCATAAAATTAAAAATTAAAAATTTTGCAGAATGGGCTTAAATTTGTTTTTTTTTAAGCAAGCACCCAGTTTATTTTTAAAAAAATTGACCAGTTTAGTCAAAATTTTTCCAAATGCACTCATATACTTCGCTGCTCTATTGCCGTTATGTTCTTTAAAATTTTATTACACAAAAGATTGAAATATTTAAATATTTTGGCGCTTTATTTGTTTAAATCGTTAATTTTATGTGTAATAGATAAAAAAATATCAAAGTAGATATTTAAATTTAGAAGTGATTCAACAGCTCACTTTTATCCGTATTATAAATTTTTCAAGATTTATTCCATATATAAATAATTTTAAACACATATTAAATTATGTTTTACAATGATAAAAATTGAAATTTTAGCATAGACAAAATAAAACAAAGGACACTAATTTTTTTTAGTTTTAAAGAATATTTAAAGTTAATGTTTCTGCCATAAATACTCTAAAGATTTTTATGTGGTATTGAATGTAACTATCATCTGATATTAAGCTCTCTAAAAGAATATCATGCTTTAGTATATTTATAAAAATCATACTATAACTTAGTTACATATTTTAACCACATTGTCACGTTTGGATTTATTTCGAGTCAATAAAACATCATCGGTGTACGTAAATCCACTTGTATATACATTCTCAGCGTTTTATTTCATAGAAAGATATTATAGAGTTTAAAATATCTGCTGTTTTTGCTCACGTATATAAGTTCAAAAGAAAATTTTTATTGATCCGCGGTGCAGATATAACTGATCCTTCTTTTGATATCAAATATCTATAAATTGAGATCAAGATATATTAATTTACAGCATAAAATTATGTATGTTGGCAAAAGAGTTGTTGGTAATAGTAATTTAGTTTTCTGTATATATACAATAGCATAAATTATTTCCAGAATCTAATGTGCAAATACATTTTCTTAAAACGTGGACTTGTGTTTCAACAAATAGCCTGTAATTCAATTAGTCTTGACCAAAAGTATGCATAAAAAAATATGATTTTACATGCTTGTAGCATCAAAGTAGAAATTAATTTATTGATTGTCGATTTGATTTTTACCGCATGAACTTTTTCAAGCATTCAGTCATTCACAATCAATTTGTTTCACCTATTATTTATTTAAATCAGTCATCTTAATTATATGTCTTTTATATTTCTAGCTTTCAAATTTTATATCATGGGCTTTCTGCTAAATCCCAAATGGTTGTGCGTATGATATTTCTTAGTTATAATTTCAAAGCGTTTTATTTACGACTTTTCGTATTTTAAGCAACTTTATTGGATTTTATAAGGTATAGGATCATACATATTTTGCCTTCGTAAAAAATCCAAAGTTCATTTACATCTGAATCCGATTTTTCTAGATTCTAATTCTTATAAAAATGTGCCTAAATATTATTTCTATTGCTTACAATTATAACAATTACTTTTTCTTATTAGCATACACACTAATACCAGAAAGTTCAAGCAAATTATAAAATCAAAAATAATTTTGTGTCATCTTTTATGGTATTTTGTTCGTTTTTTAAGGGTAAATTTAATAATAATATATATTTTTTATATCTTTATTCTTTATTATATTACAAGCATAATGTATAAAATGAATACAAGCTTACTTTGTTAATTAGTGTTTATAAATAGCTAGTAATATCTATACATTCCTATTCTGGGCAATATTTTGTTTTTAATGCATTTATCTCTGTTGATATTCTCACATCCCTCACAACATAAGTATATGTATTAAATGAATCGTTGCTCAAAATTACTGTTTGATTAAACCTAATTATAATCATATTTCTATATAGGGTAACCTTTAATTTTTTCTCAGGGAGGCTTTAAAATTGTATATCATAAATTAAGCGAACAAAAATCATTATTTATATGGCTTAACTTTTCGTAGAATACCTTTTTAAGGTTTTTTTCTATTCAAGGTGCTGATCTATAGAGTAAAAGCTTTTTATTTTTTTGTTTATTTTATGAATGTTGTAAATCTATGTGATTTTTTTCTTCATGAAAAGATCTTATTTACCCAAAGAGATTTTTCGCTCAGAATTAAATAAAATTAATTTCATTCTATATTTCTTTTTTACTATAGTTTTTTGTTATAAGGTTGTAAAAACAATTTCTTCCTTTAGAGCTTTTAAATTACAATAATCCCATATATGAGACTTCTATTGTTTAGTTAAAGAGTAAGTATATAGTTTTAACATGCAAATTTTGCTTTTTATTTGATTTATATGAATTTTTTATAAAACGATAAGTTTTGTCTAAACACAAATTCTTGCAATAATATAGTCATATGTATCTTCGATTTTTCTTGCCAGAATTAAATGTAAACAAAAATTTATTGTATCTATGTCTTTATTCGAATCTTTTTCTTATATGAGTTCATAGAATTAATCTATAAAAATTTGCTTTTCATAGCGATTTTTTATTCCTTTTCTATGTAATTAAAGAAAAATAGAGCATTCATTAATATTTTATAGTTTTCAAATCATTTGTATAAAAAATCGCGACCATTAGTATTTGAAATGACTATATATTTGAAGATCAATATGGGGTATGTAGAGCGAGGGGTATTTTTTTCAACATTTCTCACCATGAATTGTTAAAAAAACATCAAAAATTTATTAGACAGTTGCCCTCTTATAGCCAACTTTCCTTGTTTTATTATGTGATTATCTTTTTACAATACTATATCGAATTTTCGTCTTCTAGATATCCTACTTATTCACCTATAAATCCTCATCGGATGTTTTTATGCTCTAATTCAGCCACCAAAGGGTCATGCTTTATTGAGACATGCTCTTTCTTACAACCCAAATGTGTATAAATCGGTTTAATGCTATTTCATAATTACCGCCTTGTTTATAAATAATTGATCTTTAAAGTTTCTATCCCTTATTACGCACAGTGCTGATTGATGTATCTCTGATAATTGATTGGCATTTTCTATGACTACTTGCAGCATTTCTGTCTTCAATTAAGGCCCCGCTTGAAATATGAAATATAACGATTACAGGGATATATTCACACATATTATATTTAAAATATTTATAATAAAGTATGTAATCTTTATATAAAACTAAACATACATGAATTTGTCAAAAAACCATTTTAAGTTCTAATTTTCTTATAGGAATTTTTAGGAGCATATGTTAAACGTCAAATAAGTTTGTTAATTATATCTAACCCGTCAGTTTTCTTGACTGAATATTGTAAATTTTATATTTAACGAATAAAAAAACATAAGTTAAGACTTTTGTTTTTCATAAGACCCTCGAAGGTGAGATTCGAGCTCAACTTTTCATATTTGCCCTATGTAACCCACTATTCATAAAAATTAATTTAATATCATCTTTGTTTTGATATTTACCACCGTTAATATTTATTGGTAATATTTGATTTATGAAATCGAAAATTATGTTTACATTCTTAAAGTGAAATATTTTTTTTAAGTTTGCATTTTCAGAATTTTGACCGATTTATAAATTACAGATTTCTATTAAGCTCTATATTTTTTCATTAAATTATAATTTTTTCTCTCTGATACTTGCTTCGCGAGATGAAACACAAATTTAGTCACACGTTAAACTTTTTCATTTTGACAATAATTCTTGTGTCTTACAATATAAGAATATTTTTGAAAGTGCCTCTTTTTTTGATTTGTTGCACACTATGCGATGGAATAAATGTAGGATTTGCAATCATGCTCTGTAGTTGGTATTGGTATTTATATAATAAATATTATTTTTGGTTATAGTTTTATTATATATGTGGCATAGTACTTTTTTGTAATATAAATCCTTATTTTTATTTTTAAACCTTTATGGCCTCAATATTTTACATGATTTATGGTTTAGAAATTTTCTTTGTATTTAAATTTTTGTTGTGGTTTATTTTTTCCCAGTTTTTTTGAATTTTCGTGTAATCTGGTTTTTGTGATGGCATTTCTCCCTACTTTTATATACTAGAACTTGATTCCTATTTTCTTTATTGGCTATGAAGAAAAATTTTTAGGAACTTGCCGCATTAAGGTGTTATACTATGTATTAACCAAGATTCTATATATGCTTGTATTCAATTACTAAAATAATTTATTAAAACAACTGATCATTTTTTTTAATTCAAAATATACCTTACCTTTACATTGGCATTTTATTAAATTAAAACAACGCAAATAAGATCTCGAATATAAGTAATTTTTAAGATTTTTATATAATAAGAAATTAAAAAGAATAATATCTAAATTATAAGAACTAATATTACGAATTTTGTTGATATTTTATTTCTATTACATATCTTCAACAAAAGAAACACTTTTTCTTCGATCTGATTTGGAATTTCCACTTGTACTATCATTAGATATCTCGCATATTTGAGTACATTTAACAACATAATCTTTATTTATAGATGTACTTGGCTTTTTCAATATCCCTTTTAATGCTTTTTTTTTTGATTTACTTTTAATGCTACTCGAAGTTTCTGATTCGGAAAAATCGATTTTACTATAATTTTGGCGAGCAAGATCAAAACTATTCATTTGTTCACTTCGTGATTGATCAACAACAACAGTTTGTTTTTGATTTTGATTTTGATTTGCAAGTGAAAGTAAATCTACTTTCATTGACACCTCATCAATATCATTTGGTTTGGATAATAAAAGGTTTTTTTCGTATGGGAATTCTTCTGAATCAGTCAACACTATTTCTTCAATATTCATCTCATTATCTTCGCATAATTCGTCTATTTGATGTAAAACAGCTTGTTTTTTACATTTTTTCGCCGGTGGGATTTCGGTTCCGCATAGATAACTTAAACGCACCAACAGGATATTAATATTCATCACAATTTTTTACTTATTTTATTTAAGCAAATAAAACAAATCATATTTTTAAATGATACCTTTTATGGAATTTATTTTGCAAAATCAAGATTATAAGACTTTTAAAGATTCATATGCTTGATATATATGGAAAACATACTATTTTAGAAACCAACAACTAATATATAGTTTATTTGCATTTTAAGTCAAATAAACATACTCGAAGAAATAAATTAATATTTCTTATTCAATTTAATCTTCATTTACATTTTAATGATAATTAGAAAATCTAGCTTTCCTATCTAGTGGTAGATCTAAATATGGTCAAAAAGATACGCCTATTTGAATCTATTAAAAAAAATTTAATTTTAACTTAATAAAAAGATCACATGATTACAAATATGTATTGTGCATATTTTATTAATTTAGATCGATATATTTATAAAAATCGCCTAAGAGACCATTTTAAAAAATTACATCACTAGGAACTTCAAATATCTCAATTATTTGGATATTTGCTTTTTTTGAACTTCATACTTTAAGTATTCCTAATTAGTAAAAGTCTAAGAATTTAGATCAAAAAAGTCATAAAGACCACAAAAATGGCATTAGATGTTTTTGGATTCTTATGAGAATATCTTCTTACAACAATCTTATAATTATACTTACAATGTTAATATCCCATATATGAAATATTTATTAAGTTATGAAAAAATAAATACTATATTTTTAAACAATATCTTGATTGTTGGTTACGCGAGTCTGACAAATAAAACAAAATTTTATTTATAAATATTTATTTGATAAAATTTATATGTCTTAACTTGATTAATATGCAATATAATAGTGAAAACATAGGATATATAGTTTCGCTCAGTGTTTTATTTATAAAAATCTTTAAAATTGGATTGTAAATACATAGTGAATAAATTACGATTATATTTTAGAAAAAGCAAATTAACTTTATAAACTTATATTCAAATAAAAAATTCGACCCTATTTAGAAATTCAATTAAGTAATTTATTTATCCCGAAATATTATCAATAAAAAACAAGTGCTGGCTTTTTTAGACACCGATCAATTTCTACCAATTTTGAAGAATGTTAAAAAAGGAATTTCTCGATTTTAATTATATTGCTAATTATAGTATATATAAAAAATATGCTTGAATTATAAAATATTTTAGAAACAGTGTTGGCTGATTTTAGAAATAATTTAGATGTTAAAAGTGGCAAATGGTAAATTTTTTATTTAGATCTGGAACCACTTTATAATGCCTATAAAAATGTAAAATAACTTCTCTAGAAAAAAGTCTATATAACACAGGCAACTTTAATGATCCATATGTACATTAAGAAATGAATAAAAAATATTTTTAAAAAAATGAAGATTAAAGTGATATAATACAATCAATAAGCCAGCCAATAATTTTTAAATTATTTGTGATAAATACACTATTTAATAAAAAGCAAACCACACGTATAATAATAGATAAACCAATACTTTATAAACTACGAAATAATTAATACCTTCTACGACCAATTAAAAAAGTTCCTGAAATTTAAATTTTTTTAAAATAGCATATATGTATATAATATTAAATAAAAATACATGATAGAATATACTAAAAATTATGAAAGTATTCTTAAAAAGAAATATTTTTATTGGTCGCTATTCATAAATACAAAACCCTAATATCAAATTTTTATGAGAAATATACGAAATAGATGCTTTTACAATAATCGAATGTGCATAGCAGTAAAATTGTTAAATTACAGGTCCATATTTATCATTCTCTGAATATAAAATATCTAAAGTTTTTTTATCACTGAATAATGTGCTCATTTTCTATATAATTTATGATGGAAAAGATAAAAAAGCACTGTTATATAATTGTGGTTACATTTACATGATTTGTCTTTTTTAAATCTTTGCAACATTATTTGTCATACGCATTCATATATATTGTTGCTTATCAAAATATAAAAAAATTACGAATAACTTTTGATGCTCGAACTACAAATATTATACCGCAACCTCTAGTCTTATTACATGGATGTGATGGCCTTACTCTACTATATGATTATCTTCCGTATAGTAAGGATTATCAGAATACGAATTAGATGCACTAGCAAGATAAGTTAAGATCGAATGCGTAGATTTATTGGATGGATTATGCTTGGAATTCGCATTAATATGCTTATTTAATTTTCGAAATTTTATAACATGTATTTATGTAATATCTAACTTTCTAAAAAAGCATAAATAGATTCCTGAATAATATAATAAATATTTGTGCATAAAATATCTCATTCTTATATGTTTTGGATATCTAAAATTATTTCACACCCATACTGAAATTTCAGGCAAATATATTAACAACATGATTCAGAAAAGCCATTTTATTTTTAACAAAAAAAGATTACACCCCGAAAATACTTTATATTATTAAATTATGATATATTATATGTTATTTTATATAATATTTGTTTCTAGTTATGTATTTCCATGTTTTTTTAGTATTATTTTCCGTTAACACATAAAATAGGGGGTTTCATGATATTTTTTTTCGTAGTTATCGATTTTGGGTTTGAATAATTAGGATATTCTTTACTAAATCAACAAAAAAAATATAAATTTTTATTTGATATATTGTACCGACAGTATGTATTATAAGATTTATTGTTCTTATGGCCAGATACATATCAATAAAAATAAAATGATAATAATTTTTGCCTAATCAAGATTTACGAACTACTAGAAAATAGTTTATAGCTTTTAAATGAATAGAAAACTACCGGAAAATCTTTTTGTTCACCATAAAAAAAAATTCGCAAATAGCATCATACAAATTAATTTTATATTTAAATTAGACAATTTTTCGTTTTAAATAAATATTTAAGAAATTATATAACATAGAATTATAGATAAAATAGATTTTTATTTTATTTTACCTTACTTTTTGTCGCAAGGATCAAGAAGCTTTGGGATATTCATGATCACAAGATTACAAAGTCAAATCAATTTAAAACAGAAATAAAAAATAGATGTTTGTGTTGTTATAGTACTACATAGCTATCAATACGAGAAATCGAAAAATCCAGAGATAGCTGTAAAAAAGCAAATCGTCGATGGAAATAATTAAATTTAAACATTTTTATAATTCAAATATAAAAAAAATACTTTTATAAATAGTTTAGGCATTTTTATGTGGTTACTATTAGATTTTAGGACTTATATAAAGAATTGACATAAAAATTCATGGTATTACAAATAAATTATTTATGTGCTTGTGTTCTACATTTATACTTTTTCATATTTGAAAAATTTTATAAATATATTCAGCCTTTTTTTGTTGCAAAAAATATATAAAATCTACAAAGACTATCTCATAATCCAGAAAAAAATCTATGATTATATATTTTTTCATACTTCTTCATACATGAATTATAAATTAAGTAGCAAAAATAATCTTGATTTTTTTTTCTAGTATTTATATTAAGATATTTATTTTTATTTCCGGAAACTTCATTTCTTACATATGATGATTGTATTGATTAATAATATAAAACACCACAAGAAAAATTTAAGCCGCAAAAAAGATGTATTTGATATAGAGAAAACTGCAATTGATCGTTGCTCTATAAATTTGTTTTAGATAAACAAATTATTTGATAAATGCTCTAATCGAACATTAAAATACGATAAATTCATGATAAATAATGCATTTTTATTTTTATTTTGTGTGATTTTGGATTATTAGTGACAAAAAGAGTATATAAATATAGAAAAGTATGTAAAATAAATAATAATTGTTAGAAATTTTTTTTTTGTGTGTGTTTGGATTAATTGAAGAGAAAAAGACAGACATATTTCTTTAAATATCTATGCTCACCAAAAATTTGTTTGTCCCACTAGATTGAACTAAAAAACACTTTAGAAATCGATTAATTTTAATTTATTCTTTTGATATTCGTCGATTAAGATTCGTGCAACAAGATAATATTTAAATAATTAAAATGGAGACCGAACTATATAACAGCTTCAAATAAATTCATATAAAGTTTTAACAAATATGATCACTAAGGATGATATTGCTAAGTAAAATATTATTTTTCTAAAAAGAATTATCAATATTTGAAATTCATTTTTAGTATAAGAAGCACACATGATTTAATACATAAAACAAATTTAATAAACCGTTTCATGTGTATTTTATAAGTTTAAAAACAAATTTTTTTAGGAGGTCGATACGTTTTAATACATATAAGTATAAAAAAAGGTTTTGTTTGTAATTTTAAAATAAAAATATATTCTGATTTTTTTCAGCAATTATAATAATTTTTAAGGTAGAAAACTTTAAATATAGTCGTGTGGTACGAAGTAAATTATAATAAATGCAGAAGATAAAAAAAAATCTTTTTTTAGTAATTAATAATAATATAACGACAAAATTTTAACCATATTTTTTTAACATTTGACTTGTTTTATGTTAGTTAATCTTCATTCGTTGATAATGATTATGATCACATAATCAGTAAAATTTTATTGGTTAGATAATTAATCAAAGCAGCAATCGATTCATATAATTTTGTAATAGTAGAGATAAGAAAATATAACATTCGATAAAAAATGGTTCTGAGTGAAGAAAAATGCCGTGAGTGTTTTGTGAATATCCGAAAAATGTTAGGGAAATATAAATTTAGTAAATTAGAAACAGAAATAGCTGAACAGAAACTAACGGAAACGAAGGTAACTAACGATCCGGGTGGTATGAAGGAACAAAAGAAAGGAAAATACGGCATATTTTTGGAGTTTATCTTGCAGAAAGATGGTATTTTTACAAAATATTTTTGCAAGTTGCATGGTTTTAGAAATTATAATTTAGGTTTATTTTTTGAGATACTGAACAGCAAATATATTGAAATTGATACGAATGAGTTATATATTTTTATGGAAAACAATGGAAGTAAAGTACAACTTTGTGAAAAAGTCGTGTGTATCCTAAATTCGATTGTATTGAAGACAATAAATATGCAGCAGAATATGACGTATAAATTTACAAAGTTAGTAAACCATGAAAAGAAGCATTTAAAATTTCTTGAAGAAATACACACCGCTTCTCTTGAACTATACAAAGACCGTACACTTTCAAATTTCAATTTAACCTTTTTTAATTTAAACGAAATGATACTAGTGTCGAAAAGAATATTAAAAGATCTGAATAATTACAATTTAGACAAAAAAACGCGAAGTTACAAAAGACAAAAATATTATCGACCATATAAAAAAAATATAGAAGATTTACGAAATATATATGTATATTATTTAGTTCACAAAGAAGATATTCTTCAATATTATTTAGCGCATTCGCAGTGTATATTAGATAAAACCAAGTACAAATCAGTTTTTGTGGATGTAAAACATATTGGCATGATATTTCTCCGACCAATAATACATATTTTCCGATACATCACGGCGTTTGAAACTTTTAAAGAGGAATGTTTCACGTATGATGAGAATACTTACAGTTTTCTTTGTAGCAGTTTCAAAAATATTGTGGGGATGGCGAACGAGCAGAAACGGCGAAGTGAATCGAAGAATTTATATGATAGTCTTGTGGGCAAGATAAATAATTATGAGAGTATGAATTGTGAAATTCTTGAATTGGGAATGGGGGATTTGATATTTGATATTGAGACAGAAATCATTTTGAGACGGAAAAAGTCGATTTTTTTATTGTTGTTTTTTGAAAATGGGTATTCTTTTATTGAGAAAACTAGTGATATGGATAAAGCAGAGCATGATCGAGTCGTTTATGTTTATATAGATAGTGCTATGTATAAAGATGTTAAAAAATGTAAGTTGTATGAAGAAGAAGACACGTATATCATGAAAATAGTTACACATATGAAAAATGAACGAGAAGTTATTTTAATTCCTTATAAAAAACGTGAAATAATGATAAAAATTGCCAAGCATATAAAAAGTAGATCGAGTGAAAGTATAGACACCGAGAACAGAAAAAATAGTAATATTGAAATGGTAAGAAATCAAGACAAACAATTCGACAAAGAAAAAAAAGTTTTTATGGAAGAAAAGAAGGAAATAAAGGAATTGCAAGAATCATTAGAGAGAAAAAGATTGCTGTATCAAAAGCTAATAGACAATGAAAAAATTAAAGATGCCGAGCTTGTTGTAAAGATAGAATGTGGGAATAAACGTATACTTGGATTTATCAGAAAAATAATAACTATAGATGATTTTAAGAGATCGATAATATCACAAATAGGACGAGATTCTTTTCCAGAAAAGCTTATACATGAGGCACACATACAAATAGATATTTTTAAGGGATTTAATTTTTTCTTGAGGGATGAATATCAATTATATCTTATTGATACGGAGATAACTTTGAAAGCGGCACTTAAACTTTGTGAGAAGGCAGGTAGAATGGATATTATTGTTAAAAGAAACGAAGAATCTGTAGATAGCAGCCTTTCAGAACTATGAAAGCAAAAATATAGATATATAGAAATAAAGATTAAAACCTTATATAATTGTTTTTATAAATTATCTTAGATATAAGAGGATTGATGGACATTTTTATACATTTAAATAGATATGAACACAATAAATAGTACAAGATTTATCTATAATGTAGTATCATTTATGTAATTATAAAAGAATAGGCATCCTAAGATTTCATGCTATAAAAAATTTAAAAAGTAGATATAAGTTGAGCAATAAATATTTTTGATTATTGGTGGTTTGTTTAATTTGACAGTCCCGTCTTTAGTGTAATAATTAACAGTATTATTAGTCATACGAGAATTATAAATAAAATATATTATCTATAATGTAATAAATATTAAATATCATTGCTTTTAGTGTAATGCAGTTGATGTAATTTTACGAGCAGCTATCATAATTCTCAAAAGTAGATGATGTTTGAAAGGGATGTGAATAATTATATTCAAAAATTTGTGATTATCAGCGTTCAATGCAGTGTTTTAAAATTGTTTTAAGTGAAGTAGAATGCTTGCTGACTGTATAAGCCCGTGTTATTTAATCCGAGAAATGATTTAATATCTATTTTTTAGATTAAAAAACTCATTGGATTATTTTTTAGGAATTGTATTTCAAAATCAGTATTGCTTTGTTTTAAGAATAGTCATTGTTATACTTTGTAGAAACCGTATGTGTACGATCAATTATACATTTTTAATAAAGAGTGATTTCTTCTGATAATTGGTTTTAAATCATAAATACAAAATCAGCAATGCTTTGCAAATGAACAATGTATTTATCATTTCATTTACTGAAAATTCTATGTATATGATCACAACTACATTATAATAAATATAGGATCAGTGATGCATTTTGTTAATAAAGAGTGTATTCATCAGACAGATTATTTTTAATTGAATTCACATAATCAGTGATGCTTTGTAATTTAATTATATTTGTTTTTGATCACTTCAGCAAATTTCAAATACAGGATCTGTATTATTTTAAAATCAAAATTTCTATGTCAATTTGTTCGAGCAAATGATATAAAATTAAAAACAAACCATATTACTTGCGCCTATGTATTTTTTTGTGATTCAAATTCTAATCTAAAATAAGAAACTTAATTGAGCAGGTCAATCTTTAAAATCGTTAAGACAAGAAAATATGTCTTTGTTAATTAAATATGATCCAGAAGGATTCTAATAAATAATCTAAATTTCATGAATTTAATCAATAGTATCATTCAAAATCCAAAAATATAGTTTCTTTAAATTAAATACTTTTCATACCCTCAAGAAAATGACAAACAAGAAAGTATTCATGGAAATTTCAGCAAATGACAAACCATTAGGAAAGATCGTTATACAACTAAGATTTGATGTTTGTCCAATCACCAGCGAAAACTTCTTTGAGCTTTGCAAACAAGAAAGTCCAAAGAACGGATTTAACCAAAGTATATTTCATCGAGTAATTCCTGGCTTCATGATGCAAGGAGGCGATTTTACTGCCCAAAATGGAACAGGAGGAAGAGGCTTTAGTAAAAATAAATTTCCTGATGAAAATTTCATCTTGAAACATTCTGAGCCGGGAATGCTCTCAATGGCCAATTCTGGACCAAACACTAATGGATCCCAATTTTTTATTACGTTTACTGAATGCAGTTGGTTGGATGGAAAGCATGTTGTTTTCGGAAAAGTTATTGAAGGAATGGATGTTGTTAAAAAAGTCGAAACTATGGGATCTAACGATGGAAAACCAAAACAAAAAATTCAAGTTACTAAATGCGGGGAATTTAATTGAAATTTTATATTAAATCTTTGATCTGAAAAATATTTACGCTTATTCGCTGTAAAAATGTTTGAATTTATAGCCAATTTTTACTTAAACACGAGTATTGTGTAAATACATTTAAGATATTATATTTTTTATTTTTATTCATGGGTTTATTTGATTTTTTTAGTCGTTTATACAAAACTTTAGATTTCTCCATAGAATGTACAGACTTGCTGCTTTTCTTTCTACCTAATCATCTTTACAATCTTCCTCCATGCATCTTCTTCTCTCGAGACAGATATAAATATTTCTTTATAATATATTTGGTAATGTTATAAGATGGGACGGTGTGGTGACACGATATCATAAAGGTACCTGAAGGAACTAGATGTCACGAACCAGGCTGAGGCATATATTCAAACATTGGGATTGAGAAAAACCCTTGAATCAATAGGTCTCGAAAGAGGAGGGGTATTAAAGAAGACTTCGGAGAGGAGAAGATAGCCGAAAGTATATATACGCTGTGCGCACAGAGAATCAAGCAAGCTGTGCCTAAGAACAAATACTAAAATTACGACTATAAATATACACCATAAATAAAAAATACTTATATAAGTGGTAATATTTGTGTGTAAATTTAGTAGAATAAGCAAGATGATATACACAAGGATATCAAATATATTTCTCCATCATAAAGATAATTTAATTTTTTGTAAAGTATATTTGGTACTCTTGATATTATCTTAATTTATAGATTATTTAATATTTGTTAATTTTTCACATCTTTACAACATAAAAAAAATCAAGATTGCTCATTAAAAAATATTATAAATACCCCTTTAAAACTTATTATCTTTGCAATTTCATCATTATGTATTCTTCTTATAAATCGCATCAATTCAATACTTTTATTAATCATATTTTATTTCGCAAGATTTAGCATCTATTGATAGTTATTGATTACAGAGTAATGACAAATTTTCTAAGTAAAAAAAATAATGTATGTAATTTAGAAATCAATTAATAGATAAATTTGTAATTTTCATTGCAGAAATAATACATTTTTTTTAATTTGATATTATTTCTGCGCGAAGTCAAATTTATTCTAGAAAATATAATTTCCGATTTTTTAATTCCTGCCTCTGCTTAATAATGTATTAATTAAAATGGAATATAATGTTGGCGTACGATTTCCAATGGTATAAAAAAGGGTTTTTACTTTATCAAAGATATAATTAGTGCGAGCATCCACATTTTTTTTATAAAAAAAATACCACAATAAAAACCTTTTTTATTAACGTCGAATGCATTGATTAAAAAAGCCATAAAATTCAACTTATCCTTGATTTAGTGATGCAAATATCACTTGAATTCTATATCAAACAAAAAAAACTATTTACCATTTTTAATGGGCATGATTGTTTATAAACTAGTAATTTACTCTACCTAGAATCAATATATACAGAAAAAATTTATGACATCATTTAAACATCCATAAAGGTTTCGAACAATAAACATACACTGATGGGCTACCATAATAGATAGAATACAATAAATGCTGCAAATTCCAAGCAAACAAAGCCAATGTTAAAAAAATTACCAAAAACGCAGTGATGGTAACCCGATTTAAGTATTAAAAAGATCATTGGATGACTAGTTTAACATTTAAAAGTATCTGGAATGATAAAAAGCAGGAAATTAAATTTTAATTAAAATAACAATTATATTTAATATAAAAGCATCTCAACTAATCGTATATAAACATAATTCACGCATAAAAATCTATAACTGTTTTATAATATATGTCAATATTATTTATATATTGCTAAATTATACCATATAATGCAGATAAGCATAAAAAGTTTTGCACTTTTCAAATAAATTACATTAAAACAGCCTTAAATAGTTACACAAACATGCGTATTTGATTTATGTATCAAATAACTAAGAAAAAAAACATAATGAATATTTACATAAACACTTGTAGTTAAGTTTAGACAGACAATGATTTTTAATATCGAATATATAAAAAAAAAATATAAATCAATTTTTTATGTATAATAGTCTGTATTTCAAATAGCTTTATATACCACCATTATTATATCACTTGTATATGGTATTATGAGTAATCTTTACACTCTTTAAAAACTATATTTTTTTTTTGCATCTGATAAATGATATATCAATTTACTATAGAAATCAAAAACATCTAATTTTATAAGAAAAAAGCTTTATTACTTTAGTAAACAGTGTATGAAAGTTAAGCATCTATTTCATAGCTCAATTTCGCGAATTTTTTGCAAAAAAAAAGATATTTATAGCATTAGAGTTTACTAATTATGCTGAAGCTATAAATGTAGACGCCTTAATAATTAAATTTATTGGTTATATTTTTTATGCTATTTAATCTTGAAAATATCTTATTTAAACATAAAAAAAACAGAAATATTAGACAAAATATAACGTTAGTACTATTTTTGTATTTTCAATAAATTTTATATTGTTTCGATTTAACATGTGGTCAAAATTTGCGGATTCATTACTTTTTCATATCTTTACGGCTGTTATTACATAGCTACGAGGTTTAACTTTTAAAGAACAGATCAAATTAAATTATGCCGATTCAAATCAGTAAAATAAAAAAAAACTTAAATATTTCTATTAATTACTATATAATACACAAAAAAGATCAAAAGTGGTTTAATTAGGCGGTAACGATCTTTTAGTATTATTTTCAAATGAATTGTTTTTTGTTTATAAAACGATTAATGTATAATTTATTACTCTTTAAATTTATCCATATTATTATAAAATTTAGAATAGCAGTTTAATATATTTTTTTCTATTCAAAAACCGTGCAACACACAAATGCGAATACTCATCTATCAAGATCCTCCGAAATTTGAGCTTCATCTGTTATTTTCTCAATCTGCGAATCAAGCGATTCATCTTTTATTGTTTTGTTGATGTTTGCATTTTTTTCAAGATTCTCTAAACAAATCTCAAGTTCCTGCATATCACCTTCTTTTACGATATCTACAAATATAACATATCGCTTTTTATCTGTAAGTGGAATAATCCTTTTAATACTTCCACATGTACAATGTTCTATTGGACAATTCAGACATGCTTCATTCTTTTCATTAGAATTATCATACTTTTCATCAACTTCTTCACTCTTATATATAGTATACGCATAATTAGCGCTTCTTTTTAATGGATTGACTTCTATAATTTCTATGGGAAATGTCTGGAAAGCTTCAGAGTCGATGCATAATTTTTCATATTTTGAAAAGTCAATAAATTCGTCTGAAGCATAAGTTTTAAGAATAAATATATGCAAAATCAGGAATAACATAAATCACTTGGTCAACGATGCTTTTAAATTTTTAAATTGTCTTTTTCTATATAAGAGTCTAACTTTTATTAGAAGATAGCTGTCATAAATCACATATTTTTTATGTATTCTTTTAATGATACCATATAAAATCGAATTACTATTATAATTAGAATTATAATGTCTTATTTGTAATATTTTAGGGGTTTTATTAAATTACATAAAAATAGTTGAGTATTTTGAAATTTCTGTTCTTCCACATCAATAATTGCAAAAAAAATTACAATATTTGTGTTTTTATAATACAGATATAAAACTATTTAATATTATTATAATATGAAATCATTTGGTAACACTTTAATTTTAAATTCATAAGACATGTAATAAGAAAGTAACCTGTCTGTATTTACAAAAGTCCAAGAGAAAAAATAATATTTTAATTTAAATTTTAAATTTCTAAATAAAGATCATTGAATAATATATTTTTTATTATTATATTTATTTCAAGAAATTTCATTTTTTTATGCTATATTATCGTGTCCCTCAATCCATCAAGAAAGTCATGTATTGGCATATAAAAACAAGTAAAGAAATTGCCAGTCGCATAAAAAAGATCTTTTTGCCCATAAAATCTATATAGAGCTTGAACTTTATTTCTCATATATATTTATACTCTGAACTTTGTACATGAAAAATAACGTGCCTTAAATATATATATTAATAATATTAAAGTTCGGTTTTATTTATTTATATGTATAATTGATAAGTCGAAAGATAAATATTAGCATAAAAAAATATTTAAATTTTCTAAACCAATCAATAAGATAATAAAAGTAAGAAGCTACATAAATGCAAATTAACAGCTCCGAAAAAAAAAATTGCTATTAAAATAGATTGTTAATACTTTCAGATTTAAATTTAATTTTGAATAACACAATTTAAATTTATAAATTCTTTAAATTTTTTTGTTCTGAACTTAAATAATTTTTACGTATTAAAACATGTAAGCCTAAAAAATTATTTTTTTATTATTGGTCAATTTATTCTAATCTGCTTTTTTGAAAAATATACAAAAAATAATATCAATATCATTATATTCAAAATTTATTAATACGAAAAAATTGAGTTCTGATATATATTTCGAGTGCCTAAATTATTTTTTCAAATTTTTAAGGCCTGGTATAGTAAACATTTTCCGTTCTCAAATTCTTCTGGATATTTATAATTTTTTTTCCAACATATATTATACCATTTTTTATAGACAAACGCGATTATAGCTCTATATTCAGGTTCAAGAAAAACTTAAGAGTATTGATTGAAACATATTTGATTTAAAATCTTTAGACTTCAACTTATTTCAATACTTTGACCTAATCCCAGACTTATAACTAAAAGTTTTTATCACGATCTTTTTTTCGGGCGTATGTTTCCTTATCAAATGGCCTTCCGACATCTTAATATATGACAGTTGTAATTTTTTAATCACATTATATCTCGTTATGATCATGGCAATATTCGAATTCTTCTTTTTAAAATGAAAAACATTTTTCTACTCTTGTCATTTTTATAAAGCATCCAAGATACTTTTATATACCAGTATTTTAAAAAATCATATATAATAAAAGCTGTTGTTACAAAAAAGACCACAGAATCTAACAATAAAAAAAAATATAACAATATGACCTAATTTCGTGCGATTTGGTATGAATCTACACATATTCTTTCCATTTCCTAAAAATTATACTGCATAGTATTATATACGTCTCAATATCTGATCATTTAGGAAGTGAATTTCTAATGGTATACTGAGGTAATGATTTTTATGCTCAAAAATATCTATATTATATAAAAAAGTTAACAAAAGAAATATAAAAAACAAAGAATATGTGTTTTCATGCATAAAGAAAATATTGAATTAGATCAATAAATGCTCATAGTCAAATAAAAAAAAATTAAGCCTATAAGATTTACTCTATATACGCAAAAAAGCGAATCAGTTATGCAAATATTGCAATTATATTATTCTATAGATTATATCAGTTGTTATTCATATATTTAATATAGAAAATCAATTATATCTTATCAAAAAAATATTCAGTATAAATAATATGAGCTCTTTTATAGCCATTGATACACAATTTAACATAAAGAAGCATTTTTTTAATCATTAGAATTACCATAAAAATGCCAATCCTTTTCATCTGAAAATTTTAATCGTTCCACCCCTATTTAAACCCATAAATCATACAAAAATAAACTATATCTACATCCACCTCGACTAAAAAATATTTTAGTATATTCAGCGCCACAATGATCTGTTTTTTTTGGAACCTGAAGTCTTGAAATGCATATGCCTGACAGTGTTTGCTGTACTTCATACGAATACGGTGGCATTCTATAAAAACTGTTTTGGGATTTATCTAGACATTATTTGACAAAGAAGTGCTTGTAACCTTCCATATTTAAAATTATATTTTGACTGCTTAATTACTCAACTGAAACATCGGAAATATTATAATATCTTGCAGAAACATTGTATGGGTATATGAAATAAAATCAATGCATTCTTTTGGTAATATTGCGTGATAATTGAATTAACAGAATACAGCAAATCATAATACGAAATTTCACCTAAATTAAGCCTATTTATTATCAATATACTATGGTAGGCATAGCTTAAAGACATAAATATCATATGGGAACACTTTTTGACTTGTTTTTTAAAATAAAAGACTGATCATACATTGTAAAAAAGTTTACTTTTATCTTATAAAGAAAATATGTAAAAAAACTGAATAAGTACAAACTGAAATGTTCAAATACACAAAAATTTCTGTTATTAGTCTTATATTTGGCAAAAAATTCCAATAAAAAAATATTAATATATTATCTTTAGCTTTTTTTACGTAAGAAATTCACTAGATAACTACTCGTGCTGTTTCAATACAAGGTATTGTTCTAAAAGGACGAATATTTTCATTTTGACTTCTAAGTAAATATATGCATGTTTTTATCACAAATATATGACATCTATTTAATGATACGCATTAGATTTTTGCCTAAATGTGAAAAAAAAATAAAAACTGCGTCAATTATTTAAAATAAAAGGATCTTTTAACGCAAATATTCGGGTTTTAATCAGATTAATAGTATCAAATTATAATTTTTTAGCATAAAATATGCCAATGTTACAAACACATAAACAATAATATTATCACAAACTTTGTAGATGAATGAGAATTTGATTTATTTTAAAAAAATAAGAAAAGGTGAACTAATAATAGATATGATACAAGTGATCATAAAGTAAAAACCGTGGAGTTTTATTACATAATTAGAACTGTGCCCTAAATATGAAAAGCTTGATTTTAATGATTTTTTTGTTACATAGAAAACAAGAGAAAACTTATTCTCCACATATAAACCATTAATATAGAAAAATGAATAATATTACTCTAATTTTTTTACACTAATAAAAAAATACTAGAATATTTTTCAGTATTTAATACTACAAAAAAAATATTTAGTTATAAACGAAAGACCTTACTGAGATCACAAACCATAAGGATTACAAAAACTGGAAATTTCGATTTTACAAATTTTCTTTATCTAATAAAAGGGTGTTATAAGACATCCAAATATGTATTTTAAAGATTTGTCATATGAATTTTAACAAATTTTATATAAAACAAATCTGTATTATTGTGCTTTTACCATTAAAAAAAAATTCATATCATGTTATTTAGAACATAATTCTTGTTATTCGACTCTAGCCAAATTGATAAATATCAAAAAGAATTATAAAAAAATTATTTTATGAACTTAAAAATTAAAATATACGAAAAAAATTGAATTTAGATTTTTACGTCGAAAGTAATTCTAAGGGTAATCCTTTAAGTTTGAAATAAAGAACATCGATTTAATGATGTTATAGCAAACACAAACATCATTTATCTTAAATGGACAAAAAACAAATTTTCGGAATTTTATAACAATTATTTTAGTAAAAAATTTCCATACATACATAAATATATTTATTTCATATAAAATATATGTGAATCATATACAATAAAACAATGGATAATTATACCACGGTCGATTTTATAAAAGTAAAACTGCTATAAAAGATATAAAATTTGCCAAAATCTGGCATAAAATCATATCAAACATTTCAAATCTATTGAAACCAATCTAAGCAGCAAAAAAAATTCAAATAATTTAACAAACACGCAAAAATGTATAAATATTATACATCACTTTCTTTGATCAGAACCAAAAACGTTTGATATAGATTTAACTAGAAAAGCTAGGTTTTATTATAAGATTCAATCTCTTACAACCAGCATTTAAAAACGATAATTTTTATTATAGAAGTAAATGGGATAAGTCTATCGGGTAATGTATTATAAGGAAAAATGTTTTTACTGCCAAATTATAAATGTACCACTGAAGTCTTGATATCACATAAAAGAACAGCCATAGAAAATATATGAGGAAAATAAAACACGCCTATTATCAACAATAAATATACGCATAACCAAATACAACTTAAACAAAAAACCAAAGAATATAATGATTTAAATCATAAAGAAGGTTGTATGTGTATAAATAATATCAATAAACTTAACAACAACCCTGTCGTATGCTATTAATATCATTATAAACGAAGTGGATCTTTAAAGTAGCATCATTTTATTTCATCGGGGTATAAGAACAAGAAAAATTCCTTTTCATGCCACATTGAAATATGTTCTTTAGAAAAATGTCACTCTGCGGGAAAATATATAAAACAGTAGACCACCTGGCAAGCCATTTTAGTAAGATACTTAGCTGTTACTATACTCGAAGCTGAAACAAACGTGTAAGATACATACACTATATGTTAGAGAAATTAAACTTAAAAAAACATAAAAATGAATATAAACACGGTTTAAGAGGTAATATTAAGACGAATATACACAAATAAAGGTAAGGCAAAAATATAAAATGGTTTAAAATCATCACATGACTAAGTAGAAATTTTAGCGTGCGATAAGAAGAAAAATTTGATGACACTATTAGAAATATGTTAGCTTAAATAGGTTTTCTGACGATTTTTGTAAGCGAGATGCCATGAAAACACCATCAACTAGCAATTTAAATCAATCTGATTCACAAATCTCTAACTCAAATATTGTAGTATATCATCAACTTAGAATAAAGCAGTATGAAATACCATAAATTGTAGATTATATATAAATAGATAATAAAAAAACATACAATACGCACAAATAATAGGATAGAGTATGACAACTGGACAATAAAGTCCTCTAGAATCATGATTTATCAAGTAAGATTGTAAAAATTATAAGATGAAATGAAGAAACAGCAAATTCTGTTTTATAGAGATATTCTAAGTTTTGTTTAACAATTATTAATAGTTAACAATCAAATTACGCATAAATAAAAATAACCCATAATATATGCGAGCATGCCGTAATATTATAAAAGATATTGCTAAGACAGTTTTAGATGATCTTTACATCCAAATTTATGTTACTGCATGATTTATGAGATTTTTATGTAGAATTATAGTGTATGTTCAGAACAATTCACACCGTTTTTTTAATATATTATAACATAAAATGAATATAAATGCATAAAGCGTTAGTACACGCAAAAAACAACATATATATGTAAAAAAATCAATTAAATAAAAAATACACATTTTACAGCAAATTTCAATCCTATAAATCCATTATTATATCCTTATCATATAAAATAATAAAAACTCAACTTAAATCACTATGCTTAAAAAAAATTATCTATTGCGTAAAATCAAGCACATTCGTGACTCTGTATAAAAATAAGTAAAGGGTATATTTTAGGGTTAATTTTTTAGTTCATTGTCTTTCAAATTTTTACATAAATTTTTTTTCACTTTAATTAAATTTAAAATTCATTTTGCATTATTAATGTTTTCGCCCAAAATTTGCAATATAAAAACTATATTTTAGGAACACATCTAAAATTAATTTTGATTCTATTTTCTAAACGGTTATAGATTCATGAAAAAAATTTAAAATATTAAAACCTTGTAAAAAATCGTGGAAAAAAAAACCATCATTAAAATCTATAGCAATGTTCCAGCGTATTCTTGATAATCAAGAAATTTTAAGCATAAAGATAATAATTTAACTGCCAATGAAAGATGAATAAAACCAAATTTTTATATAATATATATTTATATATATCGTGACATTAATATGCAAGATACATATTTAAATAGCAGTTGCGAAATCTTTAGTAGAAAACAGAGACTTATGCTCATTTTTACTTGTCAATTTTAGTCAAAAAATCCAATATCTTGAAATTCTTTTATAAAAGCATTATCCCTTACAAAGCCGCTATGTGATAATGTTTTGATACATGTTTTAATCAAATGATATTACAAAAAAAATTATCAAGACACAAGCGCGCGTAATACATACGGCACGCTGTTACTATAGAAGAATTATATTGATCTTATGTTCTTTGTCGGAATAAATCATAAAAATATTAATTACTAAGAATGGCAATATTTACAGTATTTAATGTATTTTAATTTTTTATCGTATCAAGAAAACAAATAACAGCTTAAAACAAAATAATGAAATTTTCAATAAAAACTCGTAAATACCCTATGAAACGCAGACTAATGCTTTGATTTTAAATTCACCTTATGGCATAAACTTTTTATTATCTAATTTCAACTGAAGGCACTCAATATCTAAAAAATTAAAAATAATATACTTTAATTTAAATCAAAAAGTAAAAAAAAATACTAAATCATCAATGATATTATCAGAGTTATTATCACAAAATTCAATATTGATGTGATTTATAAACATTATTGTAAACATAGAATTCTATTTCAATTATAAAGATTTTTCATAGAAAAAATAGATATTATCAGCATAAGTAAAATAGACTTCAAAATAATATAATATAAAATTTTTATAAATTTTAAGATTATTTATCCTTATTTTTTTTACAAAAAATCTAATTTCTAAATTATATGAATTGACATTTATTGGATTTTATATAGATCACATAAATACAAATCAATTTTTTGTTTGTTTAAACCGATAATATATAGTTTGTAATTATGTATATATTTAGTAAATATACAGATCTCTTAAATAAAATATAAATTTGATATTACATCTAGTATTTTTAATTTTTGTAAAATTATATTGATCCAGAAAATATAAATACAGTATTTCTAAAATTTATTGTATCTGAAAATACAATTATATTTTCATTGCAAATTTTTTATATATTATTGATTAAAGAGCTGAAATTATGTAAAAAGTATGTGATTTTATTTATAAAACTATGTCTTACTTTAATAAGCAAAAAAAATAAATTAAATAATCATTAGATAATAGTCTATTATTTACATTCACTTTAAAATTCATTTTGCAGTAAATTAGAGGATTTTTTGTATGACTACATGAATTTTTTTTTGACAAATATAATAATTTGCATGTAAATTCGACTTTATTAAAACATAAACGTAGCATGTATTCAAAAATCAAAAACTTAGTTATAGTTAATATAAATATATAATCATTATCCTGTCTCATTATTAATCTGCTTTAATCCATTTAAAATCCCATTTTTATATTGCGGTAGTTGTATATCGTTATGCTATAGGTAAGATATACAATATAGCAATTATATGCTACTTGGGTATTTAATATATTTAATGAAAGCAAGAAAACATATAATATACCTTTTTTTATACTGTACTTTATCTTGCATAAAATATTGTTGTAAGCTATATGTAGTATAACTGCTGTGCAACATTTTTTAAAATATTTTAGTTTAAATAGACCATATTTTTTATTAATGTAATTTTTATAGCTATTTACCAATGTCTAGAAAGTTTTTATGTTTCTTAAATAGCTTTTCATAGATTTATTGTCTTTTTTCTTACATAAAAAAAAGTAATATATTTGCAGAGAATTATAGATGTTGTAATAATAATTGCCAAACAATGATTTTTCCACCTATATTATAAATAAATGAAATGGCACATAATGATAACAATCGATAAATTCTCTAATATATGTTAATAACTATGCAAATAACGACCATATTATTATATAAGATAAAATGCGATGAGAATGTATAGATTTAAATAAAAGTTTTTTATACACATAGAAAGATAACAACAAGATATCTACAACATGGGTGAATTCTTTGAGGTATATATATAAAGATAAAGGTGTTATAATTATTTTTATAGATGCTATAGAAAAAAGTAAATACTAAAATTCGTAACTTTTATAAGTTTTGCTGTAATTATTGGAATTTTAGAACTTAATTTATTGCTTTTTCTATAGCCAATTTAGCTTCAACTACTGTAATAAACATCTCATACTATCAAAAATTACAAATGCCAAATTTTTCTTTTTTTCTCAGCATTTACAATTATAACAAATTTTTAGACCTATAAAGATTCTGTAAGCTTGATTATATTTGAGGATACTAGATGTATGTTTATTTTCTCATTGTTTTTACCGTTCTTGTAAAGTGTATTTTTTAAACATAGAACTACTCGTATATAAAGTATTATACGTTATCTTTAATTAACAACAGGAAACTTTTTTTTGATCAAAAAGATCATTACAATATTGCTAAAAACAGATCAATTATATAAAAGAAAAAATCTTGCATATTTTTACTAATTTGTAAAAAAGGTTTTTGCAGTGTTTTTTTGTATGAGAGGATGCTCTTTTCGCAATGATTTTTTTTTATCGTTATTTACATTAGATCAAATTTAACGAACGTATTATTGCATATAACGTTTTTATTTGATATGCCAACACAATGTAAAAAATTTTTTCGGTTTTTTTAAAACCTGCACGAGTTTGATATCAGACAATAGAAATTACATACGATTGTAAAATTTTTCGGATAAAACCATCTAAGATATCTAAATTTAATTTGCTTAATATAAAGTTCAGGTCGGTGATTTTTAGCTATAATTTTATATGAAAAATAGAAAAATCAATGCAAATGATTTTAGACATATGCGTACATGCAAAAATTTTGAATAGAACAAAGATTTTGAATAGCAAGTATAGAATCAAGTAAAAAAGCAATAAATGAGGTCTTCATTAAATTTAAGCGTAACGAATCATTAAAAAAACCCATGAGATTGTATTAAGCATATGCTTATTCAATGATGTGTCACTCTTAGAGAGAAGAAAACCAATTTACCTTAAAATATATTTTCTGTTTGATTCACTCGGGCAGTATAAAATGCGCTGCTTATTTAGGTGATATTAATCTGATTTATCTCTTAGAAACTATAATAATGGTATATCAAACTTCTTTCGCATCGTCATAACGACTTTAATCAAAACTAATAATGCTTTTAGTAAAAAAATAAAAACTGGATAGTTGAAATAATAAGACTATTTTAGTGCATACGAAGACAATAGAAAGCTGATAAATACAGCTATGTAGTGCTTTTCAAAGTATGAACAGTATTTACTTTGAATTCTTTTGGTAATCAACTCTAAAGAAAATATCTAAAAAAGTCAGTCATCAGATCCAGAAAGTCGGAATAGCTTCTTTTACGAATATATTTCGCATTAAAAATTTTCTTTATCGAATTTTAATAATTTAATAATACAATATAAACAGTTCAACAAAAAATTATTTCGCGAAAAGATATATCTAAAAAATTTAGATAGAAAAAAAAGATAAATAAATATCAAAACGTGTCAATCTATAAAATTTCATTTTGATATACAGCGAACTATCGGCGTCATATTAATTTTTCTTGTTCATAAGGTATTGAATAGATAAACTAGTTTTATGCTCTTTGTCACTCTTAAAATAAAAAAACCATAGAAGATAGAAAAGTATACGATGACGCCTAATTCAAAGAATAAAAGTCAAAAAAAGAAAAGCAGATAGGCACTATAAATTAATATTAATTCTATGCTCCATGTGTTAAAAGACTTAAACTACGATCTTTTAAAACGAACATATTAATAAACTATAAGTATGCTTTTGTTAACTGAACAGTATAAGAATATAAACATTTTAAAAATGAGCATCATGATATTTAAACACAAATAAGACATACATGACTTTTAAAAAAATAATATTATATTACAACAACATAAAATATACCAATAAAAATACAGATCATTATATTGTACTAAATATACATATAAGTCATATATATGAACGATTAATATTTTTTAAGCTCATATAAAGAAGCTTTTATTTTTCATTAAATCTATATTTGCTTTAAATTTTTTAGTATCATGCTTACTTATAATGATTTAAGTTTCACAAAAATCACACACTTCAATTTATCTTAGTTTGCTTAGATTTGCCGACAGATTGATTTATTTGCTCAGGATTTTGTATTTATTCATAAAAAATAAGATTTCTGCTTAAAAAAAAGTGATCATTCTATATTCTATATATAAAGTCAAATGTTTTATATTTTTTTTTCGTCAGCAAGAATATAAAAAAATAATACCTTCTCCTTTTCATTCTTTATTTTCGTGTGTGAGTAAAACAAAGCTTTATATATATTATGCCCATCTTTGAGCATTTTTGCACCACAAAGATGTTTTATTTATACTAAGAGACTAGAAAAACATAAAAAATGTATACCGACGATCAAAATTTTTTTTTTTTGGCAAGAAGTATATATAAAACATGTGCCTACAAATTTAATGCAATATAGAATGATGTATATTTAATTCTCAATTTTTTCTAGGGAATGCCAAGACAAAAACATTCAAACTTATATTTTTATATGCAACGCATCGGAACTGCTATTAAAGCATAACATGCCCTTTTTTGGAGCATATAATTTGAACATGTTCACCTGAAAAGTAACGACAATTTTTACTGTAAATCGATATATTTGAATTTAATTACTATTTTTTGTATCAAATTTTATATTATGTTTTTTTATTTTATTTATCTTTATAAATAAACTATCGTGATTATCTAATGAAACTATATTATGAAATAAAATTATATATATAAACATAAAAAAAAGAAAATTGCAATATAACAATTTAATAAACGATTTCTAAACTGCCTGAATATAATTTTTTAATTTTAAATCTATTTTAGACATAGATAAGTTCTTGTTATGATAGCTAAAAAAACGTAATGTCGGTACTAAAAATATTTTATCAGATTTTTGTTATGTAAAAAAAAGCATAAATCGGTATAATTAAAGAAAAAAACCAATTGATTGTATCTAAACGATATACAGTTAATTCCGAAGTTTTTTACAAAATATTTGTACATTGTCATGTTACTTATCATTTTAAAAAATCAATGTGAATTTTATAAAAAAAATACCAAAATATTTACTTTTTTGTCAACCTGAAGTAAAAAAAGAACAATTGAAATTGTTATTTATTAGTTTAAAAAGCGTTTACACAGAGATTCAATGTTATCTACACTTACTAAGTGTAGCTTTTTATACTTTTTTTTACCTGATAATGATATATAATTTTTTTTATATATGTATATTTACAGATAATTAGATTTAACAATTATATTGCCAGTTACTTATAGCAAATATTACAAATATCACATAAAACCTACTTCTATTGTTTCTTTTACGCTTCATATAAAATCGGATTATCAATTAAAACACCATAATTAGGTTTTCTACAGAGATTTTTATTACAAAATTGTTTTCATTTGCATTTAAAATAGAAGTTTATATGTTTATATTTTTTTAGCTTACAATATTTTTTTACCATAATTCTTAAAGGATGATGCGTTTAAACACATACATGTGAAATGTTAACTCCAGGTTTTTTTGCATTAAATTTATATAATTTAAGTAGAACATGTTACTTACATTTGATAATGAATAATTTATCCTTTTTATTGGGAATTAATCCATCAACAAAAAGATGTATATATTCAAATTAACTTTTATTGTTTATTCTCACGAACTTAGTGCAGGATCAAAAAGTGCCTATGTCATATAAGTAATAAAACGAAAATGAATTCCAAAATTAAAGGCCAATTATTTATTGAGAAATTTTTAACATGTTTATGATTGTAAAATTTTAGGCGAACCGTAATAGGAGAGCATCATAGAGAGACGGTTATATAATTCTGTTCTTGCTGTCTATTTATATTTTTTACTAAAACTAATTTTTGCATAAAAATCCACAAAAAAGTTTTATATCTTTTATTGGTGATTTTAAAAAGGATAATTGTTATATCTAAAAGTTCAAGTAATGTGGAGTGAATGCTCTTAAAAATCGACTTTTATGTATCTCTTTTTTACAAATTTTTTTTCAAGAACACTATTCAATTCTGTCCAAAACCTTTTTATACCTAAATATCTATAACTATGCAAATTTGCGGCAGGAATCTATATCGTTGTTCATATCATAATATATACTAACATGCTTATGGTTATAAATAGTTTAATAATCTCTTTAACTTATTTTAAAAACTAAAATCTTATCTGATATAATAATGTTTTTATAGTTTATCTATATCGATATTTGAAACTCGAGAAACATGCAACATATGCACACAATTTATCTCTTTTCCTTTATGGTAACACATCTTATTTGGCTTATTTCATTTGAGGAAAAATTGAATTTCAACAGAACATAAATCTTATATAGGTCAACGATTATATAATAAACAACTAGAAATTTAAATCATTTAAAAATAATATGTTTTTAGCCGAAAGTATCAATAAAAAGAGAAAGTCACATTTGCGCGCATTTTATATATAAAAACAGGTAATAAAGCTAATATACAGATAATGATTGCAGGTTAAATATTATTTATGTCTATAATATTTGATTGTGTAAAGCCTTTGAATACTTTTTATTACATAATTACTCTATGATATAAAAAATCACATATTCCCGTTAGCGATTTATATGTACTCTTTAGCGCAGAGACATATAAATAAATATTTTTTTCAATTGTTTGGTTGCATGTGATTATTGCAAAACAAGCTGTTCAAATATATGAATTATAGTATTTTGTGACAACGTTATCTATTATGCGTGATATGATACCTTTCTATGATTGAATGTGTATATAGTAGAGATTTGCATGTGTTTGAATGCATTTCAATTGTAAAATATTAAAATGATTACTTTAGAGATGCTTTTGTATATCGCTATCATAGGCTTTTTTTACATCTAAAACATAAAAAATCAAAAAACAGCAAGATTAGAAGTTGTTTTATCTCTAGTATCTACTTTTAAATAAATCTTAGAAAATTATTATACACCGTTCCAATACGGATTATCTTAATTTTCTTAATTAGATAGTTCACATGCATATATTGTGTTAACCTCACTTTATTTATTTTCATCGTTGATTGGTAGGTAAGAATATTCTGAAATTTTACCGATGATCTACTTTTTAAGGTTTTTTATATTATTAGCCCTTTGTTTTTTTCTATAAAATATGTTACTATCCTCACGAAGCAAGATTTTGCATATTCTTATATGTTGTAGGCACCGTTTTACAACCCATTTGAGTATCAGAAATAACAATAAATATGTTAGATGGTAGTTTATGAAGTTTTTATATCAAAAGTTTTAGACGTAGTTTATTATGATTCCAGGAAATTGATTTGAGCTCGATTTAAATCATACCATACACTTTGAAACTATGAAAATAAACAGAAAACAACAATAGTTATAAAAATACATTGCTATCACCTATTTTTCGCTGTTTTGCAGCACATACGTGTGATATCTATTTATTATTTCCTAGTATCTAATTTAAGCATCAAATTTTAAATAAAAAAAAACTTAATGTAAAGAAGCAAAATTTTTTGTTCACATCGCATCAAATATACTTTTCCTTTTCTAAGGTTTATTTTCTGCAGGATGCATTGATCAGAAACTTTCATCACGTATATTTTTTTTTTAACTTTTAAGTTTTATAAAAATACACATATCTAGAAGTTTAAGAACGCTATCAACTGATCAAAAAATGATTTTTAAACGTTATTTACATGTATATGGTTGCAGTAAAATTTTTTCTTCTCGAATATTTCTCTGTTAAGATTCTTAAAAGTTTGAGTTGAATTGCAATATTCATTATTTTCTCTATCCCACATAATCTAAATTTTTACATAGGAAAAATAATTGCATAATCTCTCTCCATGTTCTATTTGATGCAGGCTTTATTGTGTTTTTTCAAGTTGTATGATCTTATAATATAATATCGTTTAGTCATTTATCAAATTATGTTTTATGGGCATAGAAAAAAAAACACAGTATCAATAATATTCAGATAATCTTGTATATAATAAATTAAGAATAATCTATTATATCGAAAACGCAACTTTTTTCATCATATAGTAGCCTTTTTAGTCGGTCTATTTGTTAACAAATATGTATAGTAAAAGCTATCTATATATATTATTATTTTATTTACAAACATTTACCTAAGATATTTATAATATTTTATTTTCTAATTTTTTCAAGCAAGCTCGATATAACGAATATGATTTTATATATCCATTCTCGTAAATAAGTCTTAAAAGGCGCAGGCATTTATTTTTTATGGCTTCTATAAACAAAAGTTTTGGTTTTTGATATATACACGTTAACAATTAATTTAAGTTATTTCTTGTAAAAAAATGTTTTAAACGATAATTATCTTTACCCTCGTGACCGCTATATGTATTTATTTTGCTTATATATATAACAAAAGATGTTTGTATTATCGCCATAGTATCTTGGTTTTTTTTGCGCGGTTTTTGTGGTTGTTCATACTGTTATTGTCTCAAGCTTATTAATAATGATGACATCTATATTACGGAATCGTTTTGTAATTCCTCCTTATGAGGAAATTCAAAATTTTTACTTTACAAAAAATAATCTGATTTTTTTCATTTAACATATAATGCAGCCTGATAATTTTTTATATATTAATTATATGCTTCTACCGTGTCATTACTTTTCAGTTGGTCAAATGCTCTACAGTTTTCAAAATTTTAATGTGACAGAAATAATTGTTTAATTATTTTGTTATAATTTTTATAAGTATGCTTTTTAATGCAGTTAATCTTTTATTCTACAATTATTCACCCGCAAGATACTACATTTTATATTTATTTGCTTTTATATCGATTTTTGTTTTATATTTTATCGAGCGATAAAATCGCATTTTTTAATACATTCACTTATTCGATGTTTAGAAACACAGTTTATAAAAAAGTCAATTTCCGATTTCTCGAATTTTTAATTATTTCGTTGTATCATCTCCAAACGTTCAATGTCTCTTTTATATTCAAGATTAAGAACCTTTACAATTATATTTTTATTATAATATACGTACCCCTATTAGAGAATATGCGATTTGAGCTCACTAGCGCAGCAAATCTAAGTTCTTTTTGTATTTAGTCTTGGTATCTTTTTTTCACATGTAAAATGTATTTTAATCTTAGACCTAGCACTGAAATACAACTTTATGCATTTTTGCAACATCTTACTTGTTCTTTAGATGTTAAAACTGTGATTTAGACGTAAAAATTATTATGAATATATAGAATCTCTTATTTGGCTTGTAGAAAAACGTTTTCTTAGTTCTATTGATAGATTGAGATCTTTAGCTATTACTTCTCTTATATTCTATAGCAAAAATCTGCACGTTTACAAAAATATAATAAACTCAAAATTTTTGTTGTTGTTTAAATATACATCAAATATCTTTTTCTTATGCTAGAAGTGGCATTATATAAGAATTCATACATAATATTGACAATATTTTTATCTTCATAAATTAACCTTTGACTGTTTTTCTATTGCTGTAACAAAAAGTTACTATTAAACTTGTAATTATATTCTGATGTTTTACTAATAATCAAGCCTGTTTTACGCTTATTACGCATGATAAAAAAAACATAATTGAATGTATAATTTTTTTTGTTAATATGTATTTTTAGAGTATTCCATATGATGTGCATTTGCAAAATATTATCATATTTTTGTACTATTTATTTGTTTTATCGTGCATCTTCTGTCTTTAAAGAATATATTTTGGTTTTTCGTAAAGTTTTAGCTTTTTTCGATTTTTTCTTTATTTCTTTTTTATGCATATGTAATATAGACGTATGTGGGTGTCAAATTGCAATATGTTTACGAGAGGTATGATATAGGTTATAAATCAAAACCGATCTAATTCCGACATTTGTAGATGTAAACGTGAAACTAACAATAAAAAAAAGAGAGCTGTTTGTGAAAACTGCTTAAGTAAAACCCCAACAAGATTAAGAAAGGAAAAAATAAAATAGGAGCTAAATATATGATTTTAAAAAGTACCATAAAATATAATTTGGTCACATCAGAACAGAAAAGATTAAGCTGTTTTGTTGGGAGACGCTAGCATTTGTAACTAGCAATGGAAAGTAGAATGATTATTATTAGTACACTATATCAAAACGGTAAATTATGATATACAATACGCGGAAAAATAACCAATGACAGAACATGTAGAAATGCACAGGTAGATAAATCTCATATGTTTCAGGCCAGCTCTATGAAAGCCGATGCATACAGTAAATAAATTTATAAATGAGTATACAGGTATATTTACACGGAAAACATATTTTGTGTCAAAATAAAAATTTTTTCTATTATATAGCATATAAATTATACAATTGTCTTTTTTATTAAGTAAATAGAAAAACCATGGAAATCATAACTAAACGAGATCAAAAATGCGAAATATTGATCAAGTTTGTCACAAATTGACAGAATTTTTCAATTATAATTGTGAACATTATTTGAAATAGATATTCGAGCATTTTTATGAATATTTTAGTGCTAACATCAAATTTTGCATTTTACCTGCCATTTTAACGCTCGTAACAATACAAAAATATAAAAAAAAACATGTGCTATTTTGCTAAAATTTTCTGATAAAATCATTAAGAATATAACAATTGTCTTAGGAAGAATATAAGGTTTTCATGCGATCGATTTTAGCCATAAAACTTATGGAACAATCAATGTCATCTATAATAACAATAATATCTGTATTGGCAGCAGTCGATATATTAATTTATATTATAATAATAGAAAAGTGTTCATGATACAAAATTGATTGGTTTATTTATATTTATTATAAAATTCAGGCGTAATTTCGATTTTTTATTTTTTTATGCCGCATAACTATTGATTTTTTTCTTATAAAAGTATAATTATTTAAGTATTTTCAAAGCCTTGAAATCCTATTCGTTTCCCAACGTAAATATAAAATTATTTCAAATATAATCAGTATATTATTTATAAATTTTTATTTTCTGATAAACAAATACTACTAATCGCAACAATCATTTGATTTGTTATACATTTTGTATGTATATAAAAGAATTATATAATTTTATTGCAAATAATTATATAAGTAGTTGATCCAAAGTTATCGATAATAGGTTTACTTTTACCATTATTTGCAATTATACCTTTTTCTACCACTGAAATCACAAAACATCGTCATCGTTCGTATTTTTATTGCCTCTTACAATATTATAGTTTATAATCTACCTAAAATGGTACATAATTCTTAATATATAATAATCGACGAGCTGAAATATATATTGACTATGCCTAAAAAGACATTATTATAATGTAAGAAGAATTTTATTATGTTTATAAAATCCTCCGAATTAAAATTTTCATTTTTTGAATCACTGGAAGCATAAATAGTACGTTTAAAATCATAGAAACACAAAAAAAGTATTTTATCCTAGCGCTAATAAAATAGATTAGTTTCTGTGCGAGATTTTTTTAAAACATACATGCAAAGAAGAAAAATGTCATTAAAAAAATAAATTTAAGAATTTAAATAGCGTTCTACATAGATATGGGATTTAATTAGCTTGGAATTTACTGAATTTTTATTAAACTTTTGAATGCGAAAATATACCTTTCAAACATATTGAAACTATACTAGTTTTTATATATGCATAATAATGTTTAAATGACCATTAGTTTCTTTTTATTATAATAAAAATAAGAATAAATACACTTGTTAAATATTTTCTATAAAAACAGCAGAATAACTATTCAATAAGCATATTCGCACTTTGAAATATGTAAAAATATATCGATAAAGCTACTTTAAGCAATTTAAATTACAATATGGTATAAATTACAAATCAAGAAATATTAAATAGGGCGGTTCTGTTGGTTTTAAGATTTAAAGATATACTTCGAAATATTTATGACAAAGAGTAGCTTACATTACGTCGCATCGCTAGGTGAAAAGAAATTTATATACAGCACTAATATCAAGAAAACACAAAAAAGACTAAGAAAACTTATAAAATAGCCTTAGATACAGAATAGATAACCGAAATATGTGGTATATCGGATTCCTACCGAATGTGTACAATAAGGATTAGTTGAGATTATTTCGATTTTAATGTGGAACTACCCAGATAAAGAGAGATTATATGTCACCAAGTTATAATAACATACGCTATCAGTGGAAAATGATGTTAATAAAAAAAATTTACTAATGAAGAATGAAATTAAATCTAGGTAAGTTATTGAAGAAAGTTAATTCTGTCAAAAACATTACGAAAGACACAGATAAAAAAAAAGTTTATAAAAGTTGCTATAAATTCTAGAAAAAGTGAATGGGATTCAAATGCGTATAAAGGTTGATTTTAGAATAAGAGAGAAAAAATCAAAATATATATTGCCATTGAAAATGATTTTCTAGTGTTAATCATTACAATTATATTAGTTTTTGATTATTTAACGAAATTTTGTCATAAATTTAGTGATTTTTTATAACAATATTACTGTAAAAGTAACTTTTTGCTCAATCGTAATGTAAAAGAGTAGGTTTTGGTATATATAAACTAGGAAAGTGGTATAATTACACAAGTGTCTTAGCAACAATTAAAAAGACAAATTAGATAAAAAAGAGAATGGGCATAACACGAACGTGAATCTTCAATTGAAAACTCGAGCAAGGATTTATAGAAATTAACTGGGTGCTACTTATAGCTTTAAATCAGATTTCATATCAAAGAATTATAAATAATTTTCTTTTAAAGGATGGAAAGAAATTATGAAAGAAACATTTTTTCAAATTTTTGAAATAAAAAATTGTATTTACATGATAGTCTGTATTAGATAAACCTTTTTCAAGCTGATATACTCAAGACCATGTTATGTTTTATGTTTAAAGTTTACAGGTAGTTACGATATCGATATGTTTTGCAAAAGTTTAAAATATAATAAAGTAAATTTTGAAATTAATCTATGAAGATATTTTTGAAAAAGGTACTCGATTTACGAAAATTATCGAATTTTATGCATTAATTAGAAAAAAAATTGTCTTTTCAGGAATAAAAGTATAACAAATATTATAAAAAACATAACAAACTGAATATAGAAAGCCTTAGATTATCTTAGAAATAAGGTATAAACCTACGATATCATTACAAAATAACGCATAGGCACACAATATTATTTAAAAGACATATGTATATGATTGTTCAAGTCCGAGTTGATTCGTATTAATTGATCTTTTTATGATTCAAGTGTATTAAAAACTAAATGATTGGAGTCATAACTTCCATAATATATACAGTTCAAGAAAATTATAAATTTCTGTTTGGAACTTAAAAGGGGGAAAAAAAGAAAAAGAAAGAATGGTTAAGAATACCACTTACTTAGAAATATCCTTTTTTCAACGTGATATAGCTTTTGATAGGACTTTATGATGATTGTTTAGTAGCTGTTTTGTAATATAATTTTTTTGGAAAATATATAAATTTTTCAAAAACATATAATTTAAACGGCTTAGATCTCACTAAAATCCAATTTAGGTATTAAATGCTAAGCTTTGTAAAACTTAAAGTTTTATTTGAGTTCAAGTACTATTTGTACTGGAGATTGCTATTCAACGGGTCTTAGAAAGAGTCAGAATATACAAAATAAATAAAAAATGATGTATTCATATAAAATACTAATTGATGTCACTATAAATGCAAAAAGTAGTCAGAAATAATAACAGATGTTGCTTTGAGCAAGATTTACGCAGAAAGGGTGATTACAATGGAATATAGGCTTCAAAAAGTATAATAGACAGTTTACAAGTGTGAAAGAGAAAATTTTATCAATGAAAAAATTCTAGCATAAATATTAAATCGTTCGATTTTAAACGAGTGGTAAGACTATTTCAAGCTAGACCTTTTAGTAATAAGATCTACTTTAACATAAGCCGAAGATATGTATGTTATACTGTTGTATAGTAAACGCAACTTGTGTATTGGGTGCTTCTATATATTTATTATTGCTAAGAATTTTAAATTAAAATGGCCAGGTTATGGATAATTGAAAACATGCAATAAAAAAAGCACCAAAGGATATTTATGTCACCGCAGAAAAAAAAGCTAAGAAAGACTAAAGATATTGATTTGACAGTCAGAAGTGCAAAGTTTATAAATAATGATCAAATAAAGTGGATAGTTTAATATATACAATATAGAAAGGTCAAATAAAGAAGTCGTAGCAATTTAAATCCAAATTTTGTAAAAATGTCATATTTAGAAAGCTAGATCGTGTGCAAATACTATGTTAATCATATAAATATGTACACGCTATACCATAGAGTATATAAAAATACATAATTTTTAATTGAATCATACAAAAATATGGAAAGTATCAAGTGAATGATAAAAAGTGCAATATAATAATCGAAAAAGTATGAAATTTGAGATATTCATAGACTTCGATATATAAAAGAGACAAAACAGATATATCAAAGCTATTAATTATAATGCGCGCAAACTGACACACATAAAAATGCTTTATAAAATTTAAAGCCCTGATAATAGTATGTTCAGTTAATATTTTATAGATTTATATGTTTTAACTGTAAAAAATTCTTAATGCATCGAACCATTAGAAACTGAGTAAATTTTTATTCCTTTAGAAAAGTAGAAAGGAGTTGATGGCAACTTTGTAGAAGATATTAGGTGATGTTGAAATAGAAGATCATAACTTTTTTATGCTGATTTTTTGCATATAGTAGGATAGTAAAGAAATTCAGCCACAGAAAAAAAAAGTTCGTACATCATAAACTAAGTTCTACAGAGTGAAGTTACAAAGAATTATATACTACCCAAAAGAAATAAGTAAATTATCAAAAATATTTTTTTTGAAAAATATGTGGTGAATGTTTTTTAATTATTTATATAAACAAGCAAATACATATAAATTGTATAAATACTGAGGTGTAACTTGCCGTAAGAATACATTTGCGCTGTTTTTAGTATATGTAGAAAAAAAGCTTTATATTTGAAAATAGTGTTTAAGACATTTCCAAATTTTATATTGAAACAAATAACTCAAATTCTTTTCATTTGTAGTTTATACCGCAAGCAACAATGTTCCTTCTTTATAAAATACATTTAAAATATTTAATAAAAAGTATAAGCATGAAACCTTACCAAATACTATTTATAACAATAATAATTTTTATTTATGTAAAATCGTATAAAATTCAATTATTGCTACATATCCTCTTTCATAAAATGTTTTTTATAGTTTATAGTTCTTTTATGATATTTAATTACATATAATCGTTGCTATAAATTCCCATAACATTTTATAATATTACTGCATAAATAAGCTTTGCTAACGATTTTTATTTGTTTAATTTTATTCACAAATCAATTTTATATGTCTAAACGGAAAAGGCTATAATTTTTTCTTGATAAAAATGATTATCGAATTAAATTTACGGATATATTTAAATATTATCTATGATTTTAACATTTGAACGCGTACTTAAAAAAATAACAGTTATTTATATTACATAGTCTACTGACGATTTTTTGACCAATTTGACCTACTAGTTAAGGATAGATGCTATTAGAGCAATTTATTACGTACTTTTTGTGTGTATTATATTGTTTTATTTTGGCATGGCAATTTAAAATTTTTCTTCTTACAAACGTATGATATTCTCATTGGTCATCATAAATACAATCTCGACCATTTCATTTTCTCTTAAAACTTCTTCGATACCTATACTCTTTTCAATACCACATATTTATGTTTATACAATGTATTAATTTGCATTATGCCTCGATTCAGTTTGTGGCTTCGAGTTATTTTGATATCTTTCTTAGATATTGTATATTAAATGTATCCAATTTTACTATTATGGTATTATATCTGCCTTGAACATATGCTTTTGCCAATTCATGTGCTAGTGATTTTTATTTTCTGGTTTCTCATTTTTGACCTCGGCACGACATCCAAATTTACATTTATTTAAAAAATAAGTTATGATTGGTTGGTTTCTTTCTTTCAAACCAAGAATGATCGAGATCGAATAAATTATTCGCTTATCTTAAAAATGTTATTTTTTGGATATTTTAATTGAATAAAATATATTTAAATGCATAAAACTAAAGCTTATTCATCAATAAGATACGTTTTGTGTTGTATAATAGTTTATTGGTTAACTATTGGTATTCTAATATAAAAAACTTATTGTTAAAATTATTACAATGAATTCTACCAACATGCACTTTTATATTATAATATGTGTCCGCTTTTTTTCTTCATCGCCAATACCAAACCACAACAACAGTGATATTTCAATGGATGCCCAAAATGGAAAAAAAAGCTCAACTAAAAAACAGAATAAGGATGCGACTATGCAAAATCTTAGTCTGAAAAAGGAAGCGTGTTCACTTACTAGTGGCAATATACATGTCCCCAGAAGTATAGTAGCAAACGGAAATTTCATTTTATATTTTAGCACTCATGCCAACCCTGAAATTATACTTTCCCAAGTGTACAAGGACACCGAAAATAGATACTATATTCATGAAAATGTTTGTATTATACATGATGATTTCGATAGTGACAGCTCTGTGTCTTTTAAACCACAACCATGTCAACCGTGTGAGATTAACATGATAAGTTATTTATATATCCTTAAATTATCATTTATAAAAGATAAAAAAAGAATATATCAGTATAAATATGAAATTGATGTTTCTTCAATTCGTATTATAATTTTAAGATCAAGTGTTTTTATTACGAATAGCTATCCGTCAAAAAAAATTATCATCTACGAAATAAAGGAAGACTCCATGTAAAATTTGCTATAAATAACTCAAGAACATTGCGAACCAAAATATCATTTATATCAAATGTAATAACCATGTAATTGTGGTAATAGAAGAATGTGTTCAAATTGAGTATCTGGAAGCAAATTGAATTATAATGCGATTAAAGATTTAAAGAAATCGATCAGAGGTAGACTAGTTAAGAATACAGTAAGGATATAATAAATAAATTTAAAAGTAATGTTTCAAATTTTTGAGAAAGTAGATGACGTCATTCAAGTTAAATTATATTTTATAATACATACATAAATATAGGTGTTTAGATTTCATAATTTAAAACCTGCTGCTATAATCTAATTTTATATGCATTTAATTGCTTCTTCATATAAAAATATAACAATAAACAAAGTAGCAAAAAAAATGAAGAAAAGTAAAGTAATTTTAAGATAAAATTAAAAAAAAGCTTTGCAATTTAAAAGCAGAAATATTCTTTTAAGCATTCATATACAATCGTTTCTATATTATGCGTAAACAAAAAGTAGAAATCTAAAACATTATATGAAAATAGATTTAAAGGAGGTTTTAGATTAGATAAAATTTGACGTAGTATCTCTATTTATCAGATTTATGTGCAAAAATAAACCGTAAAAAGTTTTGGCAATTGCTAATGTAAATCATTTAAACTATAATTCACATAGTTTCTAATATTATGCTTTGGCTTTGAAAATAAATCTTGTTAATTTATTATTCTCGTTTACTTAATTTCTGTTTTTATATATAATATATTTTATAAAACGTTTACTTAAGTGTTTAAATTATATTTTGGGCCATTAAAACTAATATAATGAATTTTTTTTTATAAAATCAAAGAGAAATTTCTCTTTATTTTGATCTGCGTTTTTTTGTACTAAAAAAAGAAACCCAAACTTCTAATTCAATAATGAAAAAAAATCATGCGTCCATCTAACACGTTTTAAAAGCATTTCAAATTTTGCTAAAGCACACATATACACGTAAAATAATTCGAATTTATATTATAGAATTGTATCTATTATAAATATTCACATTTAGTAGTTATAATTCATCAAAATATTTTATTTTTACATCTTCTACAAAAAATAAAGCCGCAATTTGAAGATAATAAAAACAATGTAGCATAACTTTAATACTATTTATTTGAATCACAAAATATTTTTAATATAATGAGGTTTTTTTCTAATATATTATATTATAAAAAAGTATATTTTATAGTTATTTTCATAGTGCTTACTATGAAAATACGTATGACTAGATCTTTATATTTGTAATTTTTTTAGATTTGGTTTGTTGAATTGCATAAATATCTATGAATAAATATCACAATGCATTCTTCAATTCAATTCGTGTAAAAAACGAGTTTAATATGTTTAATCTTCCCAAATGATTCACTGCAATGTAAAAAAGTCACAATCATATCAATATGGCTTTTATAAAATGTACTTGGCTTCGAGATTCTATTCAAAGCGCTAAGTGTGACAATATAGTAATTGTTGTCAGGCTATATATTTGTTTTACTTTTAGTCTACCTAACAGTGTTTCATTAAACATATAGCTAGGCTGAAATAATTATAGTTTGGAAATTTATCAATGTCATTGTCTGCGATGTATGTGAACTTAAAATCAAAAAATTCAATATTAAGGTCTAAAATAGAAAGAAAATAGTTATAACCAATGTTTAAATTTGACTGACTTAAAAGACTTGGTAAAAAAACATAGAAAATGATGGCAATGTTTTTTAAAAAAAAAGTCATGAAACTAATCATGATATGCTTTAAAGAAACGTATAAATATATTTTTTAGCAGATTGTTGGGTAAAAAGATGTGGCATACATAAAAAAACCTATAATTTAAATAAAAAAACAATACGATGTTTATTGATATAATTAAACTCACTAGCATTATATAGATTTTGATTTATTTAGAAATATACTTTTTTCGACAACCTATATTATAGGCTTCTGTTAGCTGTTATTATACAATTAAATATAGATATTGTTACTCGCGGACACATCATAGAAAATTTATCTCGTTGACAATAACACAATTTTAGTCACACTTAAAGCAAAAGAAAATAACTTATATGGTTTTTTCTTGCAGATAATAATTTTTTCTACCGCTTTATTTTACACCTAAATATATTTTCTTTGGTTGATTTGAAAATTGAATTTTTTTTTAAAAAGAATAGAAATGAATTCAAAAATTTTCTTTTTGGTATTTAAGACTTTTTGTCTGGTATTTCACATAATATATCATTTCAAAGGATTTCTGGGTTTCTTTATTTTTTCAACATGTTAAATTTGTATATAAATTATAAACTACGACTACTACATTGACGTCATACAAAAATTGATATATTTACATGATGAATCAAAAAATTAATATCAACAGGATTTAATTTTCTAATATAAAAATATTTAACCAAGTTTAAATAACTTTAAATAATAATATTTACAGCATCTGGGCGTGGTATAAGTGAGTGGTTTACAAGTCTGACCCCTAAGTCAGGGGTCGCGGGTTCCATTTCCACCCACCCCTCTAATTTCCGAAACGAATTTACATTAAGAAAAATACCCAAGGAGGCGGCCAGTAAACGATAAAAGATAAACCATAAAGCATTGACAAGCCATGAGAAATAGGAGGTTACTATTTAAGCCGTTGAACTGTGCCTTCAGTATTGAAAAAGATCCCACACCGTTCAGCAAGGATATAAATAAGTGTAGAGTGTGGTTATAGCTTGTAACTCTATGCGAAAAAAAGTAGACAGAATCTCATTCCCTCCACATAATGACTGCCGCCTATAAGAAAGGGCCCAATACTCGGTGATTACGGGTGACAAGAAGTGCTGGAGGAGTCCCACAGAGAGACGCAGCCGTTAAGCAATAGTTCCTATGTATATAAAGCGAACTTCCTAAAAAGTAATCAGAGTAAAACATAAATAAATAAAGTAAATTTAAATAATAATATTTACAACATCTGCTCCACCAACTTTACAACAAAAAGTTATATATATGTGTATATATCAAACAACAAATGCATAAAAAGTATCGCATTTTATCATTATTTTTACGTTTATATTACTATAAATCATATAAAAGGTACCAAAAAACATCATACTAGAGTAATATTGGGATTCAATCTGTTATAATGTTACAAATTCAATAAAAAGAACACTTTATACTGCATATGATATCAGAATAGAAAGAAAGTAACGCATAAATATATTATCAGAGAAAATAAGTAAATTTATATAAAAAACTTATTATTATCATTAACAAAATAATAGGTAGCAATTAAGAATTCGTATGTGCATTTTTTTATCAGCTTTAAATCATTTATGTCTGTAAATATGAATTTTTCAAAAGTAAAATTACAAATGTTAATCTATAAATATATATAGAAAAAAAATTATCTTCCTGATTCTTTCTATTACTTGAATTAAATCAGATAAAACTTTTCATAGATTAAAGATCGTTTTTAAAATACAAATTTCAATTAAGAAGTTTGTAACAGTTTTTCTATTGAAATTGATACACAGTTTTAAATATCTTTTTTTGTTTGCAGTTGCATGAAATTTCTAAAGTTCAAGCTAATTCTATGTACCATTTCTATTAATAGATGTATAATTTATTTTTGAAAATATCTAACCTTGAAAAAAAAATTTATATCCACATATATTTTTCTTATGTTGAACACAAAAATATTACAAAAGCCTTTTTTTGAGTTTTGCATTTTTTTCGTAGCAAAATCATAATTTTTCTATCTTCCTATAATAATTAAAATTTTAATACAAATTTCAGATAACTTTTTTATAAAACTTACTTCTTTTCTTAATAAACGCGCTTTTTATCATTTAATATATTATAAAATATAAGAAAAGAATACTGTATAAAGTTTTTTTCCGTGTAGACTTAAAATAAAATAAAATAAAATGCAATATTTAAAAAAATTTCCTGATGCCATATCTAAAGACACCTTTTATTAAAGTTATCTTTTTTCGTACAATACGAAATATCTGCATACTAGCAAGAAAACTTAATAAAAATACACATTTTATTATAAAAAGAGGTAGTACAAAAATAAAACAATATGTTTTAGGCAATAAATTCTCGTTTGTAATAGAAAGTCAAAAGATGAAACTAATTTCGGTAATAAGAATTCAAAGTTTTAAGTGTGTAAGTGCAATATATTTATCTAAATTGTCTCAAAGATTTTTAATATACAAATTATAAGACATATTTGATATAAAAGTGCGGTAATAAGACGTGATCTATATGGGCTCTTTTTATTGATAATTTTTTTTTTGAAATGAGAAAAATATTGTTAATTTTATTTAAACCAATAATTTAGTATTTTTGTATAATATGTCTAAATTTTTATACAGAAAAATTTTTGTTGTAATAAAAAGTGTTACATTTCGAAATTATAGTTAATTGTAATTTTAGAGATAAATGTAATGAAAAAACTATTGAGGTATGAACTAAATCTGTATTTTTATTATGTATTTGAGAAAAGACATACAGGATTATACAAAAATGCTGTGTTGGCAAAAATGACATGCTTAACATTAGTAAAAAAACTATAATGTTTTAGAAAGATATCATCATATATTAATTGCTGGTTTTTATATTTTTCAGTCAATAAAATAAGCAAATTCATGACATCGAATTTCTCACAAAAATAAGAATGTATATATAACTAAGAACATGATATATAAAGGCATTTATATCCTATATATGCAATTCATATGGGTTATAAACTACATATGTAGAACTTCCACGTTGATTTTAGAATTTTTTTACTTAGATAATTAAGAAAATAAATAACAAAATAACCTATATATCATAAAAAAATTGGTATAATCTGCTGCTTTGGACATTTATTTTGCTCCTATACATGTGAATTTGATTTATAGAAACAACCACTAATCAATTAAATAGTTTTCCTTTTAAGTTAAAGATTTTTTTGCAAAGCAAAACATAATGATTATCTATGTGTATTTATAATTTTTTACTTAGAAATATTTGCATTAACTTACAATTTCAAATAAATAAAAAATTTTTAAAAATTGTTTCATATACATCCACCATATTCCAGCATTTCGTTTTCTATATATGAAACAATTAAAAAAGATCAGATTCGATAATATGATTAAAATAAAAAACTAAAAAGATGTCATTTCATATAGTATAGAATCAAAAAAAAAATACATTTTACATTTCAAAACCAATTATTGTTACGTATAAAATATGTTAAAAATTCGTTTTTATACCAATATAAAGCTAAATTATAATTATTTTATATAAAAATGTGTATTTATTTAAATAAATATATGTTCAAAAAAGTATATTGCATGCTCATAAGCAACAATACAATATATTTTACTGCTTTTTAGGAGCCCTTACTATTATATGTGTAATACTAATTATAGTTATATTTTGTTCTTCCAATGTAAACCAAAGTTAATGTTTGTTTAACAGCTGCAACGAAAATTTATTAGGTTGGTTATCTAAACTTAAACTACAAAAAAAATTGAAAATAATAATAAAAATTATTTTATATGAAAATTTACATGTACGTATTTTTTTCCGGTAATAATTTTTTGTGAAGAATATAAATTTATATTTGAAATCAAAAAAAAGTATTAAGATATTTATAATTTGCAATAGACTTATATTGAAAGAATCGAACTACAAAATATGAAAACTTCTATACAGTTTCTATTATTTTATAAAAATAGATAGATGACCCTGAGGTATAAATTCAATCCTCTTCTTATCTTACCCTGTAATATGCATTACAAAAAAAGTTACATGTTTTGGCTTGAAATTCGCAGTTTAATCCACGAAAGATTAGCTGTCTTTTAAACATAACTAATTTTTTCAGAGGCAAAACATACCTCTAAATACGCATTCCATGTCTGCATATTTTATCAAACCCATAATACACATTTTTTCATAATTTACATTATATCTGCATTGAGGTTGGTCACTAGTGCTCATGAATATATTTTTCTTTCTAACGTTCTCTACCAACGATACCTCATACATCTTTTGTCTTTTTTTATAGATCTTTCCAATCATATGTTCAGCTATTTTCACAAAAAAAATGAATCCACCTATATAGGCAAAATATTATTTCTAAAATTTAAGAATTCTGATTTAATGCTTTTATGAGCCTGAGCGACAGAACGTGGCTATTTATAAACCCGTCTTTATGATTATTAGTATGTTAATAGTTTCAAGAAATATAAAATAGCAGTATCATGAGTAAAGTAAGTTTTACAAAATTTTTTCAATCGAAAAGATAATAAAAAACCCTAAAAACGCAACAAAATGTCTTTAAACGCAGCTGTAAACATTTACATGTGCTTATTTTACGTAAAAAAGCAAATTCTTATACATTTTTACTAAATATTTAGCTCTAAGTCAAAAAAATTATTTTAACGTTCATATAAACATTTTAAATAATAAAAAAAATCCTTGATTACGTTCTGAATTTCTATAAATTTAAAAACTATTACTTTAAGAATCTAAACCTTAAAAAGAGATTCCATTTTAACTACGTATGATTTCCAAAATTTTGACTCAATCTATATTTAATGCAATATATACGAAATTGAAGCCTATTACAATTTTTTTTGTATATTCGAAATTTTTTTTAGGCTTATAATTACATAAAGAGAAGTAAACCAGCACAATCATTTATACATGTTTTATTTAGTTTCGAAGTTTAATTATTTTATAAATTCCTTAAAATATAGCACGTAAACATAAAATGGACATATTTATATTAAAGTAATCAAATGTATATATGCATGATATATAATAGCTTACTAAAATCGTATATATAAGAATTGTGAAGTTTTCTTGTTTTCAAACTATTCGACGCATAAGACTCGAAAATTAGCAATAATATCGTGAGAAATTTGTGCCATGATAATAAAATTAATAGAGTTTATTTATATTCTTTTAGCAGGAATGATACATGTATTAATTTTTAGTAATCGAATTTCTTTCCGAAATAAAAAATATAAGAATTTGTATAATATGAAGTAAAAAAAAAATTCGTTTCATATTAACTATTCTTCTATGATTTTATTGACAGATAAAATTTACAATAATATTGAACTTGGTAATATCAATGCGATTAAAGATACATAAAAATCTTACACAGTTTATATTTTAAGAGATCTAAAAACTCAAAAAAATGTTTTATATCAAAACATCTCTAAATTTGAAAATGAAAAAATATGGATTTTTGCAAGCGAACAGCAAAATTTTGAATTTATTATCAACTGATATCTTAAATTCAATGTATAAAGATTTAATTCAGATAATTTAGATTATAAGATACTACATCAGTGTCACGATGTTTCAACGTAGCATAATCTGTGCCCATATGGCGTAAACTTTCATATAATATATATTGAAAATGGTTTTGAAGAACATTATATGGATATTACGTGTAAAACTTTTTTTAATCGCTTTTAATCAGAAAAAAAGAAACCCACATTCTTTTAAAAAAAAGAAGTCGGTGGTAAAGTTTAGTTTCTCTATAAAAATAGAAATACTTATTTTTGATAACTTGCTTAATACGTCAAAACTGCTTCTTTATGTACAAGAAGTATTGAATAAACTAAATAAATCCTTTTTTTTGCAACAAAGCTATTCCAATAGATTCAAATACATTCATTTGTGTTGTTTTTATCATACAGTTTCAGAGGAAACTTATTTACTATTTTCAATCATTGTATTAAAATAAAAAATAGCGAATATGCATCTTAGATTAGGGAATACGTAGCATATGACTTGGTTTGGATTGTGAATGCTACATTTATATCGTATACAAAGTAAAAATTCGATTTTTTTTTTATCAGGCACTAAAAAGAAACATTTAAAAATTACATATATAGATAGTGTGATGTTTTAGTATTAGTATTTATCAATAGCATATCACAATATTTATATATTTCATCACAACTTTTTATATGTTCATACGTATTTGAAATGCATTTTAAACAATAAAAAAAAACATGTATACTATAAATTTTATTTTTTGTATAAATTTACGGAATGATAGCATTTATTATTACTTGCAAAGTAATCGTAAAAATAATGCAAATATTTACGGAATTAAGTACCTTATGTATATTTATTGATAGATCGATGATCAATTCTTGTCTTATTACCTAAAAAATCAATGAAACATATAATATATTAGACGCCAATTTGAGGTATAAAAAAAGAAATAATAAATCGCCCATTAAATCAATGATAACAAAATATATGTTTAAGAAGATTCTTATTTATACCATTAAACACGTTTAAGGTCTGATAAAGGGGATAAAATATTCTTAACATAAAATTGATTAGTTTTAATAATAATATTGTTTTATTTTAAACAATAGTATTAAATTCTACGTTCATTATGTATATAAAATACTTACGGGAATGAAAATGATTTTTATAGAGGTCTTTTTATGACATTGCATTCAATTCGAAAATTGTTTACTGATTTAGATCGCACTTAAAGCATCTATTTCTTGTTCATATATAAGCAAAGACGTATTTGTTTGTAGAAATTAGGCTGATAACTTGCATTAAAAAAACATATAATATGATTTTAAAAGCATAATTTGATGATCGGAATTAGAAGTCGCAAGAATTTACTAATAGATGGCAGAAGTCAAATGATCGATCATCTAATTTTATATACGAATTCATATATACTGCTTAAAAAACGAAAGAGCATAATTCCAGTGATATTATGATTCGTGCCCTTATTTAGCGTATTTTATTTGCACTTACAACAATTCACGTATAATTTTACATAATTATGTTTTATTTAGACAAATTAAAGGTAATTGATCTGTAAATAATTTGACATGTGGTGTAGTTTTTCTATGAAACATGCTTTCGAAATACAAAATCTACATTATAATCAAAGATCTTATTTTATTTTAGATCTAAAGTTATTTAATCACTGCATTTTCATATGTGTTTATGTCAAAATGTAAACAAAAAAAAGTTTATGCACAAAAATTTTATTTCAAGGGAAAAAAAAATTATTTGTTTTGTACTGGTTATAAACATACTTCAATATACCTGCTTAATAACTTTAATCAAAAAGATACACTAAATATTTATGTAAGTCGAAAATATAGTCGTAATGAATTCAATATTTTTTTTATACAAAAAAATAAAATGATAAAATTCTATTTCTATTGATAACTATGTGCTGAGAATATTATTCTATATACACCAAAAACGTATATGATAGTTGAATAATTTTATTTGAAAATTTGATAACAGAAAAATGCAAACATATATGAAATATTTTTTATAAAAGTAAAACTTGTATTTTTTTAATATAATGTTTTTTATTCTTGAATTTTGCACACATAATATTGTATTTAAAAATTGATTTTGTTAGGAAATTATGCTAAACTTATTTATTCTATATCAAATTTTTTTAGGTGGTTTGTGTTTAAATTTTTCTTTTAATGATGATATTTTATAAATTTAAATATAAGTAATCACACAAAGTAATATTAAAAACACATTAATTCAATTTTAAACATTTTATTTCAATCTTTCAAAGATATAAAATCCCCAAATAAATGGTTTAGTGTAAACTATATATTTATTATGTATTTTTGTAATTTTTGATAATATACATAATCAAAGGAAAGGTCCTTGTTTTGGCAACATTTTATATTACATATATTCAAAGAGTGAGTTACATCAAAGAATTCTTATAATAAGTATGCCGAATAATGCATTAGCCTAAAGATGCTTATATAACACATCATGATACATACTACATTAAGATATAACAAAGGACTAAAGAAAACATATTCCTATTGTGTATATATTTATGTGCGATTTGTATTTATACCACTACATTAATATGGTGAAATTTTTTTTTAACTCGCATCGATTTCTTATATGTAAAGATTAGTTAATTACATTCTTATAGTATTAATTTCGATATTTTATCGTATAATTCAGTGTTTATGATATTTTTCGCCGAAGAGCGACATCATTACCCTTTATAACTATTTGCAATACATTTTTATATATCAATAAGAAAATACATTAATAGCGATTATTTTTCTGTTGAATGCTGAGAATATACATAAAAACAATTAATAACATCCATTACACAAAATTAATTTAATATATATTGAATTATACTTTCCTTCTAAAAACTGAATTTAATAATATAAGAAAAGCAAATAAAAAACCTAAATTATAATAAAAATTCGAATCGTACTATATTCATATAAAAAGTATCAACTACATCTAAGCAAAAAACGATAGCAAGAAAAAATACAAAAAAATATCTTACGTAATATAAAAAATATTATAAGAATTTCTGTATTTGAACTTTATATGTGTTATTTTACGTCTTTTAATGTAAGGAGCACATATTTCATAAAATTACACGCAATTAAATAAATAGAAAATATTATGCTTGATATTTGAATCCTTAAATAAATACTTTCAATAAGGGCAATTATTTTTTTATGCTTCATTCTAATAAAATTATTCTAACAGATTTCGATTTCTCACATTTTTCTTCTTCTTTATGTGGCATATAAAAATTATTACCATAATTCTTATATTACGGCGCATGTATAAAAATGCATCAAAAGACATTATGCATAAATAACTATGCTAGTAAGCATATTTGGCATCTAATTTGCAACGTGATAAATTTATATTGAAAATCTTATTTTAAAAGTACCATATCTTATTTTTTGCATTTTTAAAAATCATTATTTATTTTCTTGTGTATAAAAAAGATCCATACTAGACTCTTTTAACAGTATATGCGCTTTATTTATAATTTTTGCATCTTATGGGATTATTAACTACAAAAACCATGTGCTGTTATGAGAAAACATAAAATCTACACATGTGATTTATAAATTAAATCTCTTTGGATTTTTTATAAAGTAATTGTACTTTATATACATTATAAAAATCTTATATATAGCATATAATATCATATCAGAAACAAAGCAGCAATATTCTATATCAATTGAGCTGAGTGTCAATATCTTGTATGATTTGATGTAGAAAAATGTCTAGAACATTTATATTTTATGTGTCAATTTTGAATAAAAATATAATTGCAAAATATTTTTTTCAATCAGTTGTTTTATTATCAAGAAAATTTGTCTAGAACAGAAGTTCTAGACAAATAAAAAATTCACTCTATAGTTATTAAAATATATTATAATGTTCTCTTATGCATAAAATCATATTTAATTATTTTTCTTAGACATAGATAAGTTAAATAAAATTTGTTAAAGTACAATTTATATATATTTTTACATTTTCGCATATATATTGATATAAAAAAAAATTTTTAAAGAAATTCTAGTCAAATTTACTTGTTTTATTTACGTTTTACCTCTATTACTATTAGAAAGTTCGCTTTATACTAATAGGAACTACTGCTTAACTGATGCGTCTCTCTCTGGAACTCCTCTAGCACTCATTGTCTTCCGTAAACACAGTGGATTGGGCCCTATCATATTCGGCAGTCATTATGAGGAGGGAATGAGATTCTGTCTACTTTTCATCGCTATATTTTCAAGCTACAACCACACTCTACATTTACCTATATCCTTGCTGAACGGTGTATGATATTTTTCATTCTGGAGGTCAGTCAACGGCTTACTCAGCAACATTCAATTTCTCATGGCTCTATAATGCTTTATGGTTTTCTTTTATTGTTCACTGGCCGTCCCCTTGGGTATTTTTCCTTAAAGTCCATCGTTTTGGAAATTAGTTGGGTTAGTGGAAATGGAACCCGCGAGCTCTGACCTAGGGGTCAAACTTGCAAACCACTCAACCATACAGCCCCCCTGATATAAAATGATACACATATTTTTATAATTAGCTTAGAATATTTTTAAAAAACGATACGATAAATATCCATAAAAATATTCAAAAAAGACCGCATGTAAATAAAATGGCACATAAATATTATTATATGTCTATATATATGAACCGTATTATAATTTTATATGGAGATATTTAAAATATCTGCATTACTTGAAAAATGTTCTATGCGTAGAAAGTAAATATACCATTTATTTTTTTATATATATGTAAAGCAACCATTGCACATACAGTATTAGAAATGAAAGATTTATTTCTGATTTAAGCATAGGAAAATGACATTCGATAATAGTTTTTTTTGTAAAAGTAACATAAAAGGGGTATCCAATATCATATCAAGCTGACAGAAATATTTGATATTATTAATTTTAAAGGTCAATATATGCATATTAATTTTTTGTTTAGGCATTAAACTCATCTCATATAGTTTTGCAAGAAATATCAAATATAATTTAAACCCCAGAAAGAAAATACACAATTATAGAGAACTGAACTGATTTAATATAACAAGCTGCGGTAACTAAATGATCATTTTAAGTTTTTCGCTCTTTTGTAATAACAATACTAAAATATTTTCAAAATATAAGACAAAGTAAACTGTATGTCTGTGATTTTGAAAATCATAATACTACATCATGTATCTTTTTGCACCGAAATAAATTTATTAAACATCTTTCTAATTAAAGAAAAGGTTAAAAAATGTAAGCAAAATACTTTGCAAGATGTTTAAAGCAAAAAAAGGTTAAGTATATACATATTAATAAACACAGCGAAAATATGAAAATAAAAAAATTTATCACATAATTTTCTAATAGATCGCTGTAAAATTTATAATTCTTGCATCCTACACAGTTTTAGATAAATTCTGTGCGTAAAAATCAAAAATTATAAATTATGATTTTCTATTTTTTCATTAATTGTATTGTTTTTTTTTAAAATATAAAGAACTTTCGTGTGATCTTATAAAGTATTTATTAGCGAGAAAAGCCGTTTTTTTGTGATATTTCTGTACGCTTTTACCGAAGTTTATATTATAGACATTTGTAAGCAAAATATCATATTATGTTTAACACAAATACAATATCATCGCCTTTATTTTCTCTTTTATCTATCTAATGACAGAAAAAAATATTGTAAAGAAACACATTTTGTATATAAACCATTTTTCTTGCAAATTTTTGTAAAATAGGTAACAATGTATTTTTTAAAAATAGGAAAAGCCTAAATAATATTTTTCTTTTACCAGTTAACATTAATTTACATATTTGAAATCGCAATTTTTTACGTATGTGCCCTCATTTGCAGAGATAATTTTTTTTAATTGGTTATGAACAATAACATAGCGTGCAAAACAATTTTTAAAAATAATAGAATCTAGAAATAAAAAAAAAATGCATTCGACTGATGAATGATCTTTATACATTCGATGATTTACTGTTATTTCAGTATGCAGCAATAGATATTTACAGAAACAGATATTCTTTTTCTTCGTTTATTGTCTTACAACCTGTTAGTGGGTATACTATTTGCTTTTTATATTTAAGACATAAAATATGTTTAGTTGCATTGTTCATATTGTTTACAACGAATTGTTTATTTTGTGTATTCATTATTATCCTGTATTATTATATGAGTATGTAATATATACGATAGATCGCTTTTAAACATTCTTATTTATTTATGGGTTAAGTTTATTTTTATCGATTTTATCTATTTAGACGTGTTCAGCGTGTTGGGAATATTTCACAACTTCTTGATCTAATTTTTGACACCCTTCTCTGATCTATCTTCATTAACTTCTATTCTTCTCTTAAATGAGATGGGTTCAAGTGTCTTGCGGAGTGTGAGAGCTTGCATGTATGCTATTACTTCGTCCAATATTTTTAACTCCTAAACATATTTTTAATCGCTTTTAAAAAAATATTTTTTCATACAAGAATATCAGAATAACTATATTTTTTATAATATTTAAATTTACGAACAACTGCGTAAAAATAGCTAGAACTATGCCGTGGAGTAGATAGAAAAATACGAATCTCGAGCAATTTACATTTTAATACAAAAAAGTTTGTAGGGCAATTAAAACGAGTTTTTTATCTGTCATAATGCCCATTTTTTATAACAGCATATGATGGTTTTTAAAAAAGCTTCTATGCATATAAGGTATTTCCAAGGAGAAATTTAAACACTCAAAGACTATAAATGCACTCCTTAATGCGTGTATTTTATATCTAAACCGTCAATTGCGCATAATTTTTATTTTTTCTGCAGTAAGAGATCCATAAAATATTTAATTCTTATAAAATTCATCAAGTATACCAATATCATGGCAAAAATTGCACTTAGATATATGAAATAAATATTTAAATATCACAAAATATATTTGGATTTAGGTATTTTACATGAGTTCTGCAAGCAAAATATTTTTAATGAAAAAATTCCAGTTTACCAATTTTTTTGTAGATGGATTGAAATTATGGGTTGTAAGGATAACGAAGAAAGAGATTAATACGCAAAATAGATATATTATGTTTTGGTAACATGATAAAATCATTAAATTTTTACAAGCCGAGATTATACTCTAAATTTGTTTAACTATGATAATAATTCTTTTTATAAAATATCGCAGTTCATATAAATGAATCAATAGAGAGAAAGTTTTGCATGTCTTTTACGCATTATATAAAGATACGAAGTCTGTCTTTTTAGTCTATAATCGAAGAATTGTTTTAAAGATAAACCTGATATTAAAACAGGGTACACAAATGGAATAATAATCTAAAAGATAAAAGGAAACAAATTTTTTATATATTTATGATGTATTAAATGAAAATAACGCCTATATATTACATCGATGTTATAATAAGGTCTTTAAACTTTATTATAAACATACATATATTAAACTTCATCATTCTAATTTAATTCAAATTTTCTGAAATAAATTCAATTGTCGTTGTACGCATTCTGAAATTACTAAAATTAGACCCTTTTGAACTATCTTCTGACATATCCTTCATATTTAAACCTTGATTTTCAATGTCTAAAATAATTCCTTGATCACAGGAAATTTCTCCAGAGCTAGAACTTAAAAGTAACATTTCTTGGTATACTTCCCTTGTTTTCATAAGAATTGCATTTTCTTTCTTATCATTTAGGTCATTTTTATTATTTTTAGAACCTACGCGCAAAAATGGTTGATACTTTCTAGGGATGAAAAATTGGTTCTTTGCCAAAGGTATGTTTGTTTTATGATAATTGAATCTAATCATATCCCGAGTTTTTGCCTTTTGTACTGCATTTGTATAGTATTGAGTATGAAATTCCTTTTTATCTGTTATTTTATTTACAAAATGTTCTCTCGGTAGATGAAAGTCATTTTGAGCATCTTGTAGAACATTAGAAATATCAAATGTATTACATCTCCGCATTTGTTTTTTACTTATATCATCTGTTGCAAATATCATTTCGTATAAAATATATAAATTAAATAAAATCATTATGAATTTAGATTAAAAATTGATTTATAGGTAAGGATTTGGCACAACCATATAGAACATTAGAAAATATAGAAAAGCTGTCAAAAAAGCCACTTCTGGAAGATATGTCGTTTTAAAAATGTTAAAATATCAAGCTGGTTTCTAATTTATAAATTCATGCTTAGAAATAAATATATGATTTTTTATAAATTCATGTTGATTTGGGAGTATTCTTTGGTTTGAAAATTCTAAAATAAAGGCTTGATGAATGCATGATTTTTATCTAAGAAAGTTTCTATTAAACAAAATTTATTATTTTGTAATTCAAATTTAACATGTTAAATCAGTTTATATAGAAATTTCGTTTTTATATGCGCTACGAAATTTTTATAAATAAGCATTAACTGTGTAAAAGTTATTTTTTAAAACATTGAAAATTTATAAGAGATTAATTACAAAAAAATTAGAATGTGTTTATAAACTGACTGTGAAATTTGTCTATTAAGATTTTGTAAATTTTTTTGCAACGCAAAAACGAAATTTAATACTTTTGATCTATTGTAGAATATTTTTTTTTGGTTAGAAGAACGATTTTTGAACTTCATACATTTTTATAGGCTTAAAAAAAATTTATAGCTTGAAATTAGAAATTCAGCATAGTACGTATATAGATACACAAGATTAGCCCTATTTTATATGGAAAAAGAAACAATGTTCAATGATAAAATATATATACAACAAAGAGCTTTAATTATGTAAAAATAACGTATAATTTTTTTCAGATATGAATTATTCCATTCATATACTTACAAATTTTAGCCAGATCTGCATAAAATTTAAATAAATTTATTTACACAAAGTACATAAAATCATATCTAATGTTGACTACATGACTACTTTTATAAAACATAAAATAGAAAAAAAAAGGTTGATATAACAACGCAGAATCTCAATCGCATGTAAATTTTATTTATATGTGATGCATTAAGATGAAGAAAAAAACCGCAAAATAGGTTAGATTTACTTATAAATATATGAACAAAAATTAACTAGCAAAATCTTTTTTGGCTAATCTAAAAAAAGAAAAAAATAAATAGAATACATTATTATAATCATGTGCATTTACATACATTCTAAGTCAAAAAATGCGTATATTTCCATTTATATGTCAAATATTGGATGTTATTTTTAATTTATATAGTGCAACCCTTTTCTGAGGCTAGATAAATAATACCTTTTAACCTAGTCTAAATGAATGTTTTACATATTTTTGCATTGAATTATAACCTCGTATCTTGTTAGAATTATAAATTCAAACAGATGTAAGTTCTGGTAACTAATTATCTGTCAAGATTCGTACATCTACTTGATATAAGATTCAAAAAATTTCGCTGCAAAAACTATAAAAACTTGCTAAATATTTACATGTTTTAGTAAAAATTGTAATGATATCTATTCTTACGTATATTTTACACACATCGAACAACTCAAAAATATGTGTACAATATCACATGATTAGATGCAAACATCATGGCCAGAAAGGAAAAAAAATATAAAACACAAATATTGTTAACAGATGAATATTCTATATCCACATTCATTTTTGTATTATTCTCTACGCATGACATCAAAGTACATCTTAGATAAATTACAAGGAAAAAAACAATTCCTACAATAATTATAGAACTTTGTTATGTTGAATTATCGTAGTAATTATTTTAAATTGTTTTTTTTTAATATATTTTTTTGGTACTAGGAGAAAATCCAATTTTTTTACTTTATATTCGCTTATATATTTCTATATTTTGTAAAGATTCGATTCAAACTCATTATATCAAATTTAAAATATGAATTGAAATTGTTTTTCTGCATTTTTTGTATCTAAAAACAAGTTTAAATTTGACTTCTTATAAAAATAAAATGTTAATTTGAGATATACGATAAGTTTTTGTAGCTGCAATATAGATCTTCAATCAAAATCTTCTATATATAAATGCAGCACATAATTATAATTACATTAGTAATTAACAAACCTATTAGTATTTCTTATCATTGACTGTCTAAATTATGATATCATATGTATTCAATACGCATGCCTTTACTACCTTGTTTATTTCTGCGTATTTTTAAAAGTTTTTATAAGCATTTAAACAAAGTTTATTAGAAAAAAGAACGTTCTTATAAAAAGTAAATTAATGTGTTATAGTCATAAAGAACTCAAAAATATATAAATTCGAAGAGTGAAACATTTATCTTTTATGTAAAAGAAAAAATAAAACTATGCTACATGCTAAAATTACTTACAGCAACCGCACATGATCTATATTATTAGCCACACACATCATTTTTACTTTTTGCAAAAAACTGGATGTTGATTTCTTTAAATTTTCCTATGTAAGGTGTGACAAATTTATATATGCAATCTAACTATAATTCAAAATTTATTCATTTTCAAATCTTTATCTCGACTTTCGTATCATTATGGTTATATTGATTTATGAAATAATAAAAATTGTGGTTTTTGAATATATCCTTTGATTTTGTTTATTATATCGAATTTTTTTATACTTTCAATAAAATAGTTGCAAAATCACATTTGCGAAATACGGTGTCATATTTATCTTAGACTAATATATAACAATCGAATTACCAAAAGATCGTATTCACTTGTTAATATTGCATTTATCAAAAATATTGAATTAAGATGCAAATTTTTGTATCATATTATTTTAACTAAATAGGAAAATGTATATCATAATAAAGAAGATTGAGTTTTTTTAAACAAGTATTGGATTTACTAGATATTTATATCTGAATAATTTTTAAATGTTGTAAAATACCAATAAACTGAGAAATGAATGATTTTTTCAATCGATATATTGATTTTATTTATTCGACTCTTAAATTAGGATTTTTATCGTGAGAAATAAGCTATATAAACATTAAAACAAAGAAATCTCTTGTTTTATTCTACGAGCATACTTTCAAATATATAATCACGGCAGAATTCAAAGGTATGGATTCATTAGTGTTCTATATTTTTTATATACTAGATATTTCCATTTTTAATATATTCTAGCAAAAGACGCAGTATGATGAAACTTTATAGGCAAAAAATTATATGATTTACATTTTTAAGAGTATGAAACGAAGATAAAAATACTATGCAAATGTAACTCCAAAGTAAACCATATCAAACCCGATTTAATAATAAAATGAATAAATACAGATTTACACATTAGAAGTGCAAGATTGGAATTAGAATTAAAACCAAGCCTTATAGAAAATACTATGTTCATTTTCCTAATTTCACTATAATACGTAGACCATAAAAGCATAACTTCAACTAATTAAAAATTAACCAAGAACTATTTCGTAAAAAATTTTGCGATACTGATTCATCTGTAAATCATGCATTATATACGATGCTTTGATATCACCATAGAAAACAAAGTACATTTTAAAATAAAACCTTAATACGTCTGCGTCAAAATGAATATATTTTTGCTTTTTTTTTTGTGAATTACTACAAAAAAACAAAAAAAACCTTTAAAATTTAGAGCGACAACTCAATAAAATTTAAACTTATTTTTAAAATTTAGAAATTTTCTATTGCATTTCTAATATGATCCAGGATGATCATAATCAAGTTGTGAAAATTATATGATTAGATTAACTACTACAATCTAATTTCTATCCAGTTTTCAAATGACAAATGAATTTTGAAAGGACTATTAAATACATAGAAATGTATATATCTGAAAAATTGTTTATTTTTTATATATAAACATATATAAAATAAGTAAATTCACCCTACTGCTGTATAAATTTATATATTTCCTTTACATGTCGACTTTAAGGTTTTAAATCTGCCGATAAAGAGTTTATGCTATGTAGAAAATAGCTTCTGCTTGGATTTCATTTAAAACTATATATATATATAATATATGAGAAGAATTGCAAATTGTATGCATAGATGTTCAAAAACAAAATGATCCTTCGTAAATAGCAAAAGTTTACTTTTGACTATTCTGTGAATTATAATCAAAGTAAAATCCAAATTTAGTAATATTTACAACATAATTTTTGGTTTTAAAGGTTTTTATCTTGATATATAGCTAAAACTTATAATAAATTGCAAAAGAAACGATTTTATAAGAAATTATACAAATCGATATTAATATAAGCCTCGTATTCATAAAAAAGTGTTTTCAAAAATCTTATAATCTTTAAATATGATTAAATCAATTACTTTGGTTGTTTGCAAAAAATCATCTATTATTGTTTTCATATCTACTTTACTTTTTGAATAAGCTGAAAATTAGAAAATTGTAATTTATTATATTATTTTGAGTTTTTGCAACACTTTTTTATGAATTTACTATATTCTATTGTCATTTTTTAATAGATTTAGGACCCTTAACATCGCAAGTATACTCCACAGTAAAAAAAAAAAATTACGATATATACAATTGGACATATAACACGTATAAAAAGATGTAATATAGTAAATATATAGGTTTTTACATGTCTATGATGATTATTTTTTAGTATAGTTGATGTTTTTCCTATAATAATCACAAAATCTATAGACATCACGATTGTTTAAAACTAAGCCGAAAGCTATGAATAAGAGATAGATTATCTACATTAGAATATCCAACACGTTTCTCTACGTTGCATAATAACATTCATAGAGCAAAATTGACCATACATTAAAAACTATAATTAAAAAAAATAGTAATGTATCTTTCATTATCTTTTATATACTTTCTGTGCATATAAAAAATTTGATAATATTGAAAATTTTATACATATCATATTATTTAAAAGAACTTGATCTTGCGTATTTAATATAAAAATTACGAAACAAATACAATAATAATTGGATGCTCAAAAAATAACAATTGCTATAATTTCATAAAAAAATGTTTTTTTTGTACGATTTTACAATATCAAATAAAAATTTAAAGTAAAAAATATTTTTTTTGACTTCATAATAAAAAGAAAAACAAAATCTCCCGTATAAACGTAGGTAAAAACAATACGTTTTTTAATTTCTATATATGATTAAATTTAAAAGACTTTTACAAAGCCGAATCCTATATTGTTAATTTTAATCGATAAATTCAATCCTTATAATTAGGATTTTAATCAGTAGTGGTAAATACATATTTACGTAGATCTTATTGTAAAATACTATATAAGTCGTTTTTTTATTTTTTTTATAGCTATTGCAATATGTGGGATACATCGATTTCTTTTGTGTAAGCATAATTTTTTATAAAGTACTTTTACTGGACTGTATTTTGCAGTTGTGACAACAGTTTTTAGTATGATATAATGCAAGGAAGATATATCAAATCTGATGTATTACACAAGTTTGCAATTTTAGAATAAGAATGGTTTGGTTTAACATGTTAATATATTATACATAAGATTATTTTATTTTCGCTTATCTAACTCAAGTAAAAATTAATATATGAAGCTGTTTTCTGTGTAGATAATATAAATAGTATGCGTTATTATTTTTTATATGCTATATATTATAAAAAACCTTTATATTTGTTTTAATTAATTATTTTCCCTCTATTGAAATATATCACTGCTTTTGATGCCAAAATTACATTTTTAAATTTTTTTGAAATTCGCACCTGGATTCTCTTATATTCAAAATATATTTTATTAGCAGCTTAATGTAAAAAATGAAAAAATTGCAATAATTCAAAGTATTATAAGGTTTCATTATATATATTTAAAAGTATAGAGAATTACAATTTATTAGAAATTTAAATTCAAATTCAGTTATGATTTTACTTTAATATATTTTTCAAAAAATAATAAATATTTTTTACACATATAACTTATTCAATTCTGTAAAATTTTTCTACATAATATTTCATATTTTTTTTTCTTATAAAAATTTATAATATAAGTTTTATGTCCTATGTTTATTTAGATAATTATTAGTCCTAATCAAAATTCGTATTGGTTGATTTTGCTCTAGTGATATTGTAAATATAACAGTTTGATGCTATGATGTATTTTACTCTCTATTTCTGCATTTTTAGATATAAGTGTATTTATTTTACTGTATATTGAATAAGTTGAGTTCAAACTTCTAATTTATTTTATTTATATACAAATATTGTTTTAATTTTATATATATTGATGTATTTTTTTCGTACTCAAAAATATTACATCGTATTAAAAATAATTTTTTTGTGAAAATTTCACATCGAATAAGCGTTTATTATTGCTTTTGTGTTTTTATTAGATATTTACCGTTATATTATCACATAATCGTAAAGTATACATTCACCTTTACTTCGCTGTCCTTTCTATTTTTTTCATGTCCGAAATTAATTTGAATATACCCTTTAAGTAATTTCATTTTTTATATCTAATTTATGTGTTAAAACCTTTTCTTGATCACTCAAAACCAAATAATTTATAACTAAATGGCGAAAACCTTGAATTCTATTTTATACACTATTAAATAAATAAGATGTAAGTTAGAGCCCGAAGATAAGAGAAAAAGAAAGTTAATTATGATCGAAAAGCATAAAAGATGATATCAGAAATTTAGTAACGAAAAAAATTTTTTTTCGAATTGATTCTTACATTGCAGAATCCAAATATATTGACAATATATTTAATAGATTATTATATATGGCGGTTTATTACCCACTTCATAAAAAAAATGAAGTTCTTTACCTTTATACGCAAAAATTCTAAATAAATTGTTAAATAGTCGGATTTTGAAGATTATAAGATTTTATTTTAATTCTCTGTGATCTTGATGCGTTTTGCATAAATATGTGTTTACTTCCGTATTAGACCAAATTCTGTAATTATCAAAACTCTTTTCGGCTCAAAAAATTTATTGAGTAACTAATCAACGCTCTATACTCAAAAAGAATGTAAAATTATCGCCCCGCATAAAATAATATATGCTCTAGCGGAAATTATACTTTCCTGGAAAGCTTTATAAAACTTATAAAATCTAAAAATGATAAACATATGAAACAAAGATTACAACTTAATTTTTTTTTCTGCTCATTTAAAAAAAAAATTCATCTGAACTAAGCAAGTACAAAAAGTACCATATAGCTATTATTAATAAAATAGCATACATTAAAGACAATCGTATTTTCAAATAGTAAATAAATATTAAAAAAAAGAATTAAGAACTCTGAAAATGTTTGTAGCCTTTATTTTTAATGCATTCAGCTATTAATGGCAAAGATTGATGCAGAATAAATTGATTTATAAATGATACTAATATTATAATTTCTAAAAAAAGAAGTAATGCAATATTTTTTACACTGTGATGAAGAACGCCATAAAAGTCTGTCATTCTCATGATAGGAAAATATGATGAATTTTTTTTTGTATCTAAGATCATTAGAACAATATTTAATATAAGCCATGTATTTATATACATGAGAAACATAAAAACAGTAATTTTAAAAAAAATTTAACAAAAAGCAAGGCGGAATAATAAATTCCAGAAAAAGAATATTTAGGATATTATGATTTTGTTCTTTAATGTAGAAAAACGTTTGATTTATATAATCTATCGTAAAAACATAAATGTATGTGAATCGTAAATTTTTTATAAAGTCATGAAAAATAGGTGTTAAAATTTCAACAAGCTATACACATTTATATAAAAAATTGCACAAAATAGTAAAAACCCAATCTAGTGATTTTACACATATAAATAATCTATTATATTATTATGTTTTTATATTAAAAAATGTATTATAATTTTATAAATGGATAAAGGCAATTTTTATAAAAAGCTACTTGCAATTAAAACATTAGCGGATAAAATTAGAAAAAATTATCAGCAGATTTATTATAAAACAACGGCAATTTTTTTAATTTATTTAATATAAGCAAGTTTATTTAAAAAATAGGGTAGTATTATCAAAATAAAATTCAATAGAAATTTAGGATATTATATATACAAAGTGTGAAATTTTTACATACGATCTTGGATTTTTTACAATTTTGAATTCTACGAATTGTGCCAAGAGTAATAATATATGATATTGAAGTTTTAAAATTCGATATTACGTAAATATAAGACGAAATATGAACGGAATAAAAATGCAAGCAATTTGGTGAACGCCTAAATTTATATCATTGAGACAACAATATTGCTAATAAGATAGATCATTTAAGCTTTAAGGAATTTATTAAGATAAATTGCGATATATCTTAGGGAAAATTTAATCATAGCACTTTGAAATGAAAATTTGAAAAATCCATATTCTAAGAATTAATATGCTTGAAAAAAAAGAATGTTATTTAAAAATTACTTTATTTAACGTACAAAATTAATATTTATTTATAATCGATCTAAAAATAACAATAATAAAATTTTATGAAATATATAGAAAAAGCATCTTATAGAAACATTTAATAGAATAGTGTTATTTGTTTTTTTATGCATCCATATTAGAAAAGACAACATTTAAATTATATAAAGTCATTTTATTTGGTAAATAACCCTAAAATTTTTAATCTATGTTTTTGTGCTAAGTATGATCTTCGTTCTCTATAAAGAGATATTTTCCGTATAAAAATAAAATTATTAAAGGCCAGAAAATGTAGTTATAGAAATAAAGCATTTAATTTGAATGCATAATATGCATAAATCTTACTATACAAATTATGCAAAATACTACATCGGGTGAATTATTTTGGTGTATTTGATCCCATTTTTACTGCGAAGTTGTAAATTCTCATGAAATTATATAGCATTTGCTACTAAAATAATCGCAAGACCATTATATTTTTATATAGAGATTAAAGTATGAATAAACCAACCATCCTACATTCATAGCTATAATAAATTATATAATTTGCCATAAATTTGCAAATTTTGATTTAATCGATGATTTTGAATGCGAGCTATGCGATTTCAATTTTTGAAATTTTGATTACGATAAAAAAAGAATAAAATATTGTATTGTTTGAAAAAAATATAGAAAAACTTGAACTCTATCTTTTGCTCAGAACAAAGAAAATGGTAATGGATTCGTTTGTTAACAATACATTACAAAATTATCGTTTAGTATGTGTGATACTTCGATGTATAACGTGTATAAGTCTGTAATAGAATCCATATCTATATATTTCTGATTTTAAATCCTGTGTCGATGATTATATGCACATAAATGTGTGAATTAGAATATCAGATCCCTATTGGTCATAAAAATGCTAAATTGAAGATCGCAATATTTTATTGGGTAATAATCAGTAGCCGGAATATAAATATAAAATATAAATTTAACCCATGAATTCAAAAAAGATGCGTTTTACATCTTTAATAAGTTTCGTTTGCTTTATTTATTTTTCGGAAATGGTAAATCACAACAAGTTTATGATTTCATGCTCTAATTTATTCTGTGAAACTGATTTACGGATCAAAAAAAGAAGTATTTCTTCTTCAGAACAAAGCCATGAATCTAATATCTCTGAAAATATATTTAAGAGCGAGATTTTAGGACAAAAAACGAATCCGATTACAAAGAAAACTCACCCTATTGTTATTATAACAAAACTAGATCCTAAATATGAATATGTGCAAGTATATAAGGATACAAAATGTCGATACTATGTTCATGATCAAGATAATTTCAGAAATATATATGTTGGGAAAAGGAAAAAGTCTTATGACCCTCAACCCTGCTCTATCTCCGAAATCAGCAGGATAGAACGCATACACATTATTGAATCAGCGTACATAACAAAATATAGATTCATATTTAAGTATTATAGACGCCAGATTGATATGTCTAAAAACATTTTTTTTCAAATAAATTCTAAAGTCTATATTGCTATACATAAATCATCTAAAAGGAGGTACGTCACAGAAGACGCGTACTATAAAAGTTTATTATCTTTTCAAAATATTAATCAATAAAAATGGTACTAAATAAACAGATTTTATATGTATGAAATGTTATATGGAATTTTATATATATCCCTATGGTAAAATATGCGAATTTTTTTTCAGAAATATCTTAAAATAAATTATTATCTAAATGTATAATAAAGAATTTGATCGATTTATTTTATTAAAGATTGTTATTCGCGTAAAAGTTACAGATTATAAAAAGTTTATGAAAATATATGCAATATATATGTCATATTAAATAAATAGATGTTGGTCTTAGTAAAAAATACAAGATAGTCTGTGCAAAATCTTATTTTTAAACTAAATATCTAATAATTTTTTTTTCATAATTCAAATAGCCTTTTTGAATCAAAAATATAATTTAACATATTTAATTAAAAACAATTAAATAATTTTCGGGCATTACAATGATATCTAATGATTTATACAAATTATTTTATGTACTAATTTTCAGCTTTACAGATATGATTTTAACGATATGTTCCACGAACCAAAAAAATTTAAGTTATAAACTGTAGATTAATAATTCGTAATATTTTTCTTGATAAACTATATAACCTTTTCTATAATTGGTATTGACATATTTTAAATTTAAAACAGAAAATAATGTATATTTTAAACAAATACATTGAAATTCTTGATTTCAATCAAAAAAGGTATTAATTATTTATAATATGTTTTTTTGTGAATAGAATCTCCGCTCTTTTCCAATTTTGGTTTATAGATAACATCCCTTTTTTTTACTAAAGCTTTTATATACTTTCGAAATGTTGTGTGATAGAAATCAAAGTTTTCCACTCATAATAAAAACCAAAGGTATATATGTTTCCCAGTTGGATACTTAGATGTCGATTCATTAGTTATAATAATTTTTCTGTAAAAATACAAATAGGATTAAATGTCTCGCTTGTAAAAATTGTCACTTATTGATACAGTAATCTAAATTAAGTTACTAAATCGCATATTTACACATTCATGATATCTAAAACTAAAACAAAAAAATTGAAGATCTATTTCGAATAAAATCTTGAGCCAATTTTGTTATACATAAAAACAACTATAAAATCAGAGTTATAAATTAAAATACAATGTTTGATAATCAAACCGCAATCTAAGGTACAAGTTATATAGTTATAAGCGAAATTTATATTACTATTAGGCAAATCAAAAGCCAATTTTTTTTAGATCATTTATGAATTGTGATGCAAATATAATTATACATTTACAGCGGATCTCATTAAAAATTAAAAAGTATCTTTATAAAATAATTTTAGAATTTTCAAATAGCAACATAATTATCTAGAAATATATACACCCTAGACACATACTTTAGTCGCATATTATAATCATGAAAAACTAAAAAGACTTAGTAAATAACAAATTAAAAGTAAAATGACATTTTAAAGAGCTAAAAATTTATTGATTTTTATATCAGATATTTTCTGATATTATTAAAAATTAAGTAGAAATATATAATAAGAACAAAAAAGATGATTTTTTAGTGGATTATATATTAGTGTAAACTTAAATCAAAAAAGCTGTGATTTCTTGTTTACTAAATGGCTTTTATTTATTTTAATATATCTTTTTACAAAAAAAAATACAAAATATCGTCAGGTCATTCTATTCTTAATTGTTAGGTTCCTTTTCTTTATTTATCTAAAGCCAATGACATGCGGATTTACTGCTTTTATAATGTGATTTTACGACTGACAAGATTTTTTTATTGTTTTTAAGTTGCTATATTTTACGATAAATATATTTTCTTAATACAGAGAAAACGTTTATATTAGTAAATGTTACGCATATTAGAACTCGATTTGTTAAAGAGATTAGATGTGATGTATAAAAAGAACTAAAATAAAATAAGATAATCTTTTTTCTAGTGGTAGATGCAAGGCTTGTCAACTCGCATATCTTGTGTACGTTTTAATCCGATTTTTTGATATTTGATTCATTCGCTTAAAAAAATATTAGACGATAAAATAAAGCCTATAGCGTCTATGATTCTATACAAGTATTCCTTCTATAATACAATTTTACACTTTTTTGTGCATATAAAGTAACGTAACTATGCACTAAGATTTTCTAATTAGTAATTTACAATGAATAAAAGAATTCACACTTTGAATTTTTCTAAATTATAGCATGCTATATGTTCTATGATACAGATAGATTATGAAGTTATACTTTTAATTAATAAAAAAACAGGATTTTTTTAAAAAGAATTTTGAGCATAATAAAAATATAAGGCAGTCATTTTTTCCGATAATTCTTTTAACCAACTAAATTTGTGCTATAATGTTACTATTTCATGTAGTATGCAGCCAAAATTATGTTTTCAGAAGTGTATTTTATAAGAGAGTAATAACGCCTTTAGGTAAATTTTTCTAATTTTATAATATAAAAAGAATTTTTTTAGCACCGTATTCTACCAAAAAATATAAACATGACTTATCTTACTACACGCGTGATATTTTTGTTGAAATTTGTAATATATGTTTTATATAGCTAAACTAAGACCTTTATGAAAATAGTGAGCTTTATTAGATTATTCTTAAAACATTAAATATATAACACTATTTCTAATAAAATATTACAACATACGAATTTAAGAAAAAAATGAAGCACACTGTACGTTCTTAAATTTTTTGTTATATAATAAGGAAGGATTAATACGGATATATATTTATACATGATGTCCTCTTAAATATGTCGAAATATTAATCAAGGGTATTTTTTATGCGAGAGTAACAACATTTGGTGATATAATCTAATTTTTTGCTAGAGATTGGAGTCATGAATCGACTGATTTTACTTTTAATATATATAAAATCAAAACTTCATATGAAATTGTACAATTGAAATATTCTTTATTAAAAAAAACATATTATATGTAACATAAAATATTCTTGTCAAACAGTGTTTCTATAGAGAAAAAAACGAAAAATTCAAAAACTCTATTGGACCCATTTTATATATAAATTTGCGTATAAACTATTTATTTTTCTAATGATCTTAAAATTCATGTTATTAAAATGAACTAAAAAATATAATAATGTACCATCACTGGCAATAATAAAATTTATCTACGTACAAATAAATTACACTATGATCTTCATTTTATTTTTGTAATATGACGATTTGAAATGATAATGCTCAATTAATGGGCATGTACATTATAATACCTAAAAATCATCCCTGTTTTGATTATGCTGCATTGCAGAAATCATGATTTTTAGAATAACTTTTAGTTTTAGCTTTAAAATCTGAAATAATCAAGATATGGAGATCTATTTGCAATAATTTATATCAAGCATCTTCAAATCAAAAAGTATATTATGTTTTGTATTCAAACTGTTTTTAAAATCTTACGTTGTCTAGGATTCTACAAAAATTTCTAAAAATGGAAATTACTATAATATAATTTTTTTTGTTAGATTTAAGTTACTATACAATTAGTATGATCATATATTTTATTTTGTATATATATAAAGGTTTACACGAATATGTGGTAAAATCGAAAATAAATTTAAACTTATATTATATGGGATTCAATAACTTAAATCATAATATCTTCATAATTGAAGGCTGAAAATTATATCTTAAAGATAAGGCAAATCCATGGACCTAGCATATAATTACATAAAAACAAATATACGACTAGTTTCTTATACAAGAATTGTCATTTATGGTATAAGGTCAGATTTCAAATGTGATTTGAACTGAAATTTTGTTCTTACCACAAAAATGCAGTAAAAACAACTTAAAAAATTCATTAGATCATATTTATACATTTTCAAAGATGCTGGACATTATAGATTTGCATCATGTAAGTTATTTTTCATAAATAACTTAGACGCTGTACTATGAATATGGTTTTTAGTATTTCTTACAACATATAATACAAGTATACAACAACAATCTTAGCAGTAGATCATAGCATTATATAATTTTTTATAAATTTCTATTTTCTAGAAGAATTTTTTTTCTATTTTGTTATGTTTTTTAGATGAAATTTGTGTCTATTCTGTATAAAAAACGTGTTGAATCCAAAAACTTTTTAAATATATGCACATGTTGATAATATTCAATACAAATATTTACATGAAGTTCTTTTATTATTCAAGATTAATCAGTCATTATAATAATCAACATGTAAATTTCTTTGGAATATAAATCCTATGAAAAAAATTGCACCATTCATATGTTTCGCGAATATAAATGCATGCATTATGCATCTTTACGGTTATATGCCTGCATAAAAAAAAGAGGTTAAATTTACATTTATGTAGCAAATATTTAAAATTCGAGTGTAGTTTTTTTCATAAAGCTCATTTATAAGATTATAAAATCAAAGAAAAGATATACAGTAAACTAGTAAAATATATCTCTTAGATTTTTGTTCCATAAAAGTACCTTTTTTAGTTTACATCTTTAAAAATCGGTTTTAAATCAAGTATCATATCTTGATACATTATTAAATTGTATAAAAATTTGTTTTCTTTGCGTATAAGTATATTTTTCAATGCAACTTTTTTTTTAATGTGGCTAGAGATGTAAATTAAAAAAGGGAGCTGGGCACTTTATATTAGTTACATCTTATTGCAAGGCTTAAAGTAATAAAAAAAATTGCTGCATAAGATTTTTACAACAAATTCCATATATCTATATAAATGCGCAAAAAAATACTCTTATATAAAAGTGTTATGTCATTACAAGTTTTCATAGATATTTTTAAGAACATATGCATACAATCAACGAAATACCATTTAATTTTATATGGTCTTTTTTGTATTACCAATGTGTAAAAAATATTCATATAAAATAATCAGCATTTCAAATATTTTACATTTAAAATTCTACTCTAAATGAATTTAAAAAAGTCAAATTATTTATGTGTTTTCTATAAATTTTTTTTACTGTATTATTCATAATTACTTAGTCAAATTGTTTTTTATTATGTAATCGTAATAGATCTAACGTGAACGATGGTATATAATACACAAGAAGAATTTGTACGTATTTTTACTAAGTTCAGAATAATGACTGCGTTTAAATTTTGATTTATCTCATAGAAAATTATATTATTACACATATTTACATCTGAAAGAACTAGTGTATACACATTCATAACTGACAAGGGAATGAACTAATTATTATAAACTACGTCTGCAGAATAAAATCGCAGCAACACGGTAAATCTGTATACAATACTGTTGCATGTATACTATTAATATATTTTTATACGTAAATACGTGAAAAAAAAACATTTTTATTTGTTATATATAATTTGTTTGGTAAATTCTGATTTATATATTTGTAAATGTGCGCATGTAAATTTATAAAATATCGCACATAATTACATTTTCATAGACAATTTACCATCAATAACTTTTACTACGCCTAAATACACATAAAAATTCTTCTATTTAGAGTCAGCGAAATAATTTTTGAAAAGTATTGACACTTTATATTTTTAATATAAAATAAAGTAAGACAAACTGCTTTTATTTGTGTAATATGATTTAGTAATTTGTAGATGGAACTTTTAACAGTTTTTTTCAGCATTTATTTTTCTAAGTAGAAGATACGATGTGGTACAATTTATGGTAAAATAAACATTTTTCTATTAATAGGAAGACTATTTTCTAGCTATATGATGGATTATAACGTATTTTTAGAAATTTTTTATACCTTCTGGTTGCGATTTATTTATTTAAAATGCCAACAATACATATTCTCCAGTCTTTTTTGATGTTCATACATATTGAAGCAATGTTTGTCTACATTTTTGTAATTATTTTGATTGGGTTCAAAATAAAATTTCCATATGGTAAAAAATATAATTTTCATACTTTAATTGTTGAAAAGAGTTTTATTATAACAACTATCACATAGATACGCAATTTGAATTTTAGTATATCGATAAAAACATAGATAGTGGTACATGAAATGATCTTCAGTTTTTTTAGTTTATTTCGGCAAATAGTATGTAATTGGCATATTTTTACTGCAGTATACACGAAACTTTTACATGCTTTCCAGCGTAGTTATGTTCAAAAACCGCCAAAATAAACCAAGTTTACATTTTATAACTATAACAACTGCTTGCATATTATATATTGAAATGGATTGAACTAACGTGAAACCACAATATGCATATATAACATTTCATTTGTACTTTTAAGAAAATTTTATCTTATAAGAAGAGCATACAGAAATATGTAGTTGTGTGCTGTATGTTCGATCATAAAGTGTTATTTTGCAAAGCGAGGACAAACAATATAAAATGCTAAAGTATATAAAGTATTAATTTATTAGTTTCCAAAACATCAGCAAACACACATATTTCTTATTTTAGATTTTATTTTTTGATTGTGACTTTTTTGTGGTGATTATACTTTAACACAAAGAAAAAATAGCCTTTTATTAGTCTATTAAAATTCAAAAATTTTTTAGTTAATATTGATTTATTACTTTCTTGTATTTATATTAAGGCCTTTATACAGGAATCATTTGAAATATTAAACATATATTTTCTATGTATTTTATTAAATTTTATAAATTTTATATAATCATATTCGAATTAATTATATAACCATTTTCAATAATTTGCATCTAGTCATGCTTTTATTTTGTATTTAACGAAATAATTATCACTATATCATTAAAAAGAAAATTTCTTGTTTCAAAATATAATATAAAAATTCTAAAAAATAACATAAATTTGCGTTCTTTTCCCGATATTCAAAATATATGAATTTCGGTTTTATTATTTATTATTGATTTGACTTTTTATCTTTCTACTTTTCTAATTATACTTTAAAAAAATTTAATGAAGGATTACGATAAAAGATAATATTATAGCTTATATTGATCATATATTATATGCAAATGAATCTTTGTAATTTTTTAAAAGCAAAAAACAGAATGTTGAAAATTTTTTTCTATCTTTATGATAATAGATTTATTCTATGTTAAGATAATCAAGAGGCACAGGTGTTCAATGAAATTATTGTAATTGCGTTTATAAAATAAAAACGTAAAAATTTTTATGACTTGTGCATTTATAATGACGGGAAAAAATAAAATTGAATCATATATTTGTTGATTTGCATGAATATAATTTTAGGGGCAATAATTTTCATATCTTAATAGCACAATCTTTTTTTTTATTAAACTATTATTTTTTAAGATTCATGAACTTTAATAAACCCATTCAAATGACATAAAAAGTCAAAAAAACACGTAGTTTTATAAATACATTGGAATTAAATAAACTTTTTTTTATTTGATTTTATATTAGCTATATTAAAATGAAATACACATAATGAGTTAAATGCTTTTAACGCACATTATATATTAAATAATCTTTTAATGCACTATTTTGTATTATTATACCATAATATATTTACCACAAATATTCATGATAAAAATTGTAAATAGACCTTACTATTCGAAAAAATCTATTCATGCCCATTAAAGGGTTTTTTTGTTATTAAATCCTTAGGAATAGAATCTATAAGACTTTAAGGATCGACATTTGGTTAAACGGTTGATATTTCCTATAATGATCTAGTTTGATCATACTTTACATTGACGCGTAACAATCTTTCAATAATATAAATCTCAAAATAATATATGACATAAAAAATGAAGATAAACTACAAGTAATAAGAATCTATGCATATTTGAATGCATTTAGTATACTACTTATAACCGAAGCTCACAAAACCCATATAAAAGAGCATTAAAGCCATGTAAATATACAGCGCGTCTATAAAAATTTTTTTTTAACATTTTGTATGCTTGATATCAATATATATTTTTCCGTTACGTTAGCCTATATTTAGAAAAAAAAAATGCAGTGGATTATAAAAACAAAAATTTTATTTTCTAACTAAGAATTAAACAAGTATAAATTCGTATAATAACACAAAATCATATGACTTGACCCTTATTTGTGTTAATACGTTCCAATTCATATATAAATACGTATAAAAATTGAAGATTCATTTATGAATCCAGATTTTGGATTAGTCTGAACATAAAAGTATCCTCGGATATATAAAGATTTGTTCTTGATGTTATAAATTCTTATTTGCTATTATCGTTAAATTATAAAATATATGTCAAATGCATTATACTGCAAGCAGGCTAAATGAATTGAAGTATTTGTACAAAAAGCAAGTATATTTAACAGTACAACAGTGAAAAATAAAAAGCTTGTAAATTTAAATAGAAAATTATAGTAATAATGTAGGATTACAAAAAAATCTATAGACGGAAGGAAAAACCTTAAAAAACAATGGTAAATACAAAATTCTTTGCTCGTAAAATAACAAGCTTCTAAAAAAATTATGTTGATTCTGTACACATAATCCATTCGCTAAGACAATTTTATGGCATCAGAAATAAATTAAATTAGCAAAAATCATGAGAAATAAAAAAAAAATTCTAGATCACAACATCAAAAAATTCTATTAAAGAGTTACGTATGGCTCGAACATATTTTTAGGATACAATAGGTAATTTAAAACTCGTATTGATCTTTAAAATTATCTACTACAATCTTTTATAAGCTAAAAAAACACATATTTCTGTGATTTCTTACTTATTGCATTAACCAAAACAATTTATGATTATATTAAATCTACAAAATATAATAGAAGTATACAATTTTTTTAGAGTTAAATAATATGAAATACAATCCACATATTAAGAGAATACAAGTAATGCCACGGAAATTTTCTAAAAAAAATCATAATTTAAAAAATTAACAAAAGTTCAGAAAATTGAAGAAAAATAACAATAGACAATAAATAAAGTTATTAAAGGGGAAAAACCAGCTTAAAAAAATCTTTCCTGTTTGTAGCCTTGAAAAGGGTACAATATCAGTAATCAATTCGTAATTATATAGAATGAAAAAGGCGTTGGCAAAGCTCATTTTTAATTTAAGAATATATAGAAAATTATTACAATAAAAAATTTTGGTGAAGAATTATTAAATTTTGCTTTTAAAAATGCTTACTATGTTTTTTCAGAACTTAAAAGTGCAAGATTCGAAAACACAGGATTTTCTAAACTTAACAAAACTAGGATTAAAATCCTAGACATTTAAATGATGATTTATACATGAATTAAATCTAGGGCATCATTTTTGTACCTCTTCTTTGTTTCGTGCTGTCGAATCCAATGATTCATAGATAGAATTAAACATCTTAAGCAGTACTTACAAAGTAGATAAATAAATTTTTAGGCATAAAAGGCTCATTTAGTCAGAAATTTAGATCATTAAAAATAACAAAATGACTTTTCTTTTCCAGAATATATATAAATATATGTTGAAAATAGTATAAATAATATATACAGCTTTTAACAGCAGCTTTGCCAAACATAAAATACATAAACAGATATTTATAGCCTTAGAGGTTTTAAGATTATGCCGTATACAAATTCTGAATTTATTAGAAAGTAAAGAAATTAATATAAGTCATTAGAATATAATTATGTCTTTCGTAGCATATTCTACAAAAAAAAAGTCATTCAGTATTGCCATTTGTATCGCCTACTTTAGCACCTGTCATCTTAAAAAAATTATAAAAAGACGTTATTAGACGTTTTTTTCTGTAAAATCTATTTAAAAGCATCTTACGAATATTTTGTAACATTGAATAGATGATAAATATGTGAATAAGAAATGAGAGCGCCATATGCAAAAAAAAAGGTTTATCTAAAAATAGTTAATAAGGCATTATTAAAATTAGACAAGAAGGCTGTATAATAAGGCAAATATACTAATTAGTCGCGTGTATGTTTAAAAAAACATATGTTAATGTATTTGAATGTCATGTAAAATATCAAAAACGATTTTTTCTAATAATATGCAATTATTACGATTAACATATAAAACTTCCTTCTTTCCAGCGGAATTTTTTTTTTAATTTGGGTCTATATTGCAGCTAGTTTTATTTCATGTTCAGATAAGTACCTTTCAAGTTAAGATAGTAACATTTATTGAGGTATGTTATATGCTTACTTTCGTAAATGCATAGTAACGGTTAATCACATGCTAAAAGATACAAGAATTTTATAGATTATGTTTTCTGCAACAAGTCTGGTGTAAAAATTGAATGTCTTCAGTTAATGCTAGCAAAAATCAGTTTTAAAATACAAACAAACCATACAGCTACAGAGTTCTTAGAATATGGGCCATGAATAAGCAAAGATCGCATGAACACGATGATAATGACAAAATAAAATTAATATGAATGCTCTGATACGATTTTATGTGATAAGAATAAAGATATATAGTATTTTTATGGTACTCGAAGCCAGTTTAGATTTCTGAAACATAAGAAAACAAAGAAGCTCTTAAATATATTGTTTAGCGTATAAATACTTATTATCGTATAGAAAAGTCAATTTTTGAGCATCTATTTGTTTAATAGAATTCAGTTGTAACAAAATATCATAAAAGATAACCGAAAATAACGAGAGTTAAAACAAATTAATGGATATGATCAACCCATGATTTAAGAATTACACTTAGGATAGAATATAATTCTCTGGTATGAGACTGAAAATCTGGCACAAGAAGATATTTCGAAAGAGTAATGATATGTTTTATTTACGGGAAACATTTCACATTTTACTTTTAGAAAAAACACAAAAAATTTTATAAAACTGAACTATGTAGAAAAAAAAATTCAATAATGAGCGCATGATTAACAAGAATACGACAGTGTATATACATGATTACTAGTTAAGGTTGAAAAAATTTAAATTATCAGATTGAAGAGATGACTTTTCTGATTTACTGGTTCTTGATATTACCAAAGGTAAGCATTGCCAAACAGTTATAGAATGCAAAAACACTACTGAGATATATATATAATATGAAAAAATCTTCTGCCTTTTTACACGAGTTTTTAGTTCGATTAAACGGCTTAGCTCGCATTCTTCAATTATTTAAAAGTAATATTATTATTGATTAGCATTTTAGTAGAAGTCTCAAAGCAGTAAATAATTATATGTTAATAATATATTGTTATTAGCAGCATATTCATACATCAATCCGCCATTGTAACTGAATATATGTTTGAATTCCAATTATCTAAATTATAATAAAATTAGAATAAATGTATAGTATTCAATTTGAAAAAACTAAACTTAAAAAAAACGGTAAATTTTAATCACAGTGTAAAATTAATGAAATTATAAATGCTAATAGCATTTATAAGTAATTTATGGCGTAATTTTATATCTTTCATATTAAATTAAATAAAAAAAACATTATTTATTTATGGCTAAATTTTCTTTGTATCTAATTTTACGTAGTCAGCCCATTACTGAATTTTGCACAACTCTTTGATGCATATTTTTACACCTTTCTCTGATTTTTTTTTCTCTCATATATGATGAGTTAACATGTCTTGCGGATTGTGAGAGCTTGCATGTATGCTTCTACTTGGTATGAGTTTTTACTACTATAAATATTTTTTAAAGGAACTTTGTAAAAACTATATCCCAAGTCATTAAAACGCAAAAAAAGATACTTGTAAAATTATATTATTTTCATGCATACAATAAAAACTTTTAAACATTTTACCTTATTTCTATTGAAAATTTGCCCTTATCAATCATAAACCATTATATTATAGTATATGAATTATATGTAGTAATATCATTTAAAAAAAAAATTTAATGATTTTTTTATTCATAGTTTTTTGTTTTTCATTTCTGAAGGTTTAGCTTCTTTTATTCATAGATTAATTGCCTATAGTGTCTCTTTTTTTATGTGAAAATAGAGAAGATATACTTATATAAGTTACAAAGAATTTTAAAGCCTCTTTTGCATCATTTCTCGGATATTTTTACGTAATCAAAATATAAAATATAAAATTCACAGAAGAAATAATATAGATGGTTTATAATATATAGCATAAAACCAAAAAATTATAATAAAAAAATTCCAATTTTTTAATTTATTTTAGTAGAACATATATCTAGCATTAACGTTTTATTAACATGAAAAATTATAGCGTGTGCAGGACACTAGAATATCCTAATGTTGTAAGAAGTATGTATGATAAATATTTTTTTGTTATTTGTATTTCGAGAAGAATGAATAGTTCTGTTTCAGTTGGCATTATTGTTTTTATGGATGTAAAAGATTACTAAGACAGAGTTAAAGGTAATTCACGTATAAATTTTTATAATGATCTTAATTCATATCATACTTATTCGAAATTGTGATTGTAATAACAGATTAAAATATATAAAAAGCGTAATTTGTAAAAACTACAATATAATAGCATACATATCATGCCATATATTGATACAATAGATTAATGAGGCCAATGAACTTAGGGTTCTTTAAATGAGAAGAGATAAAAAAAAGACGTAAGAGAAGAGAACTAGTCAAAGGTGATAAATATTATTTGTTTAAAATTATTGCAATATAGTAAAGATTGAAGAAGAGATTTATAGCTGCGGTTCAATATTGATAATTAAGAATAAAAAGGATTAAAATGGATAAAAAAATATATAAATATACATCATGTACCATTTTTAACTAAGAAAACCATTAAACACATGTGTATTCAATTGATAGGTGAGAATAATATAATAAGAAAAGTAAATCTGATGGATAAAATCTGGCCCGATAAATTTATTATGTATGTTTATCAGATGAAAATCTTCATCTTTTTCTAATACTATCACGAAAAATCTGTTCAATTATGTAAACTTAATATAATCAATTAATATTTTAACAAACTAATCAACTTTATAATCAGAAATGAATTTATTTTTACATTTAGATACACAAAAACTTCTTTTTATAGTTAAATATATTTAAAGCACGTAAACGTGCGAATTTTAAATTTCAAACTTTTACAATTTATTTAGAAAACTATTAAAGAGCGTCAAAATGGTCATATATCTACCAAATTTAGTATTCTTTAACAATTAATCTTTTGGTTAACTATTATGAATGTTTTAATAAAAAACCATGTGGATAATCTACATCGATACACTAACAACAGACAAAAATTATTATTGATTTACAATGGCATTCCCAAAAAATTTATTATGTGAGCATTAGAATAAATAAATGATATACGCATAAAAAAAATCGTTCGAGAAATTTCAAGCCATATAGTTTTTGTAAACTATTCTTTGTTAAAACTATAATTTTTATATTATTTTTTTGCATAAAACACCGTCGTAAAACTAATTCCATTAAAGTTGTGAAGAAATACAATGATACTTAAATGATTTTATCAGATGACAATTTAGTTTTGTGCCACCTAGAACCAATTAAAACGCCTTGAAATAGTAATAGGTCGAATCGTACGTATCAAATATTAATATTTATCTTTTAGATATATTTCATCTTCATTAGTTGATGCAATTTCTATTTTTTATTATTTATACCGGGTATGTATATTGCATCTAAAAATTCGACATAAAAAATTGACTTCTATAATTGTATTATATGCACTAAAAAATGATTTAGAAAAGATTCTGTGTAACTTCAATCGTCAAACTTTTGTGAAAATAATAAACAAATGTAATAGAATATGAAATTGATTTAAAAAAATATATACCCTGTTTTCGGAGATAAATAATAAAATTGTAAGATAAATCGTAATCTTGAGTTATTAAAGCTTGGATATCTTTATACAAAAATCAAAATAAATTTTTGAAGTGCATACAATGCTCAAATTTAGCTTAATTTTCGTAAAACATGAAATTTATCATTATAAAACAACCACAGTGGTGTTTAATGGCCATTTACAGAAGATGAATATTCTTGCTTTATAAAGCAAAATAAGGATTGTACGCAATATATTTGATTTTACAGTGGTTTTTATATTATAAATACAATATTTACAAATTTTGTGCAATATTAAATTTAGTACAACTGAATATTTTTAGTTATTATATATGTTTTTACATTATTGTTGAAGTAAGATTAAAAAATACATTTTCGGGTATTTTTTTTATTGAAACTTAAGAGTAAGATTAGTCACCCTTATTGGATTTCACTCTCAGTCACTTCATTTATATCAAACGACTCTGGTATAGAGGTATCGGCGACATTTTGAGGGTTAATTCTTACGAAAACCGTTGAAATATAGTCTCGAGATTTAATAGTGCAATCTTTCATCCATATAAAAATTGCATTTTTAGACATCCATTCTGTAATAAAACAGTACCATAGATAAAAGTAATCATAAATTGGGTTATAATTTTTCATCAAAAGGTGTTTTTTGTTAGATGCTATGCTTAATTCTTCTGAAGACTTACTTACATCGTCCGTCGTAGATGAAACAATATATTCCTCCATTATTGAATCTTCTTTTTTTTCAATTTTTTCTTCAGTAGATGAATCAGTGCTCTCCTCCGTAGACTTATTATTGTCATCAACTCGATCTACAGAACTTTCTTCTTCGGGGTTGGATTTTTCAGCCTTTATCAATTTTTCACTAGGACCTTCATCAGTCTTTTTTTCACTTTTAACCAACGATGGATTTGAATCCAAAGACTCGTTTCTTTTTTCAGTGGATGCTACTATGTTAGATTGATTATCCAATATCAGAACCGCCTGTGTCTGCTTAGCGACACATGTCGGACAGTCACAATCTTCTATTAATGAGGCTACATCTATCACAGATCCTGCTTCAAAGGGTATGCTTTGGGCCACAATATTACTACTTATATGCTGATTTTTAGTGAGTGTCGATTGATTCATACCAACAATATCTTGTGTATCGAAATTCGATATTTTTGGATCTACTTCGGGGTCAGAATGTACTACTTTTATGTATTGTTTGTCATTATCTTTTATAGATCTCTTCTTTTTGTAAGTATTCGTTCCATCCATATGATCTTGAAATGTATTTTTTTCTACTTCCTTTTTTTCAATAGAAGTATCTTTTGAACATAATGAAAGACGTATTGTTGCTAGAAAAATATAAAAATTTATAAACATCATTACATACTGATTCAAGATTGAATATATAGTTTTTTCTGATATTTACCATAAAAGGCATGGTGTTCGATCAATTACAAATGTCAAAACTAGATATTTGAAAAAATTTCTTCCATTTATTATATACGCTATATTGTAAAATCCAAAAATGGTATGACATCATTTATTTTTTGATATTTCAAATTTGATGAATTTTAGAAAATATATCGTGATTATTTATATTTTAAAATCAATTCGATTTGAAAATCTTGCTGAAAAATATAATGGTTTTATATATTCTGATTTTGTCATTGTAATTTACGTTTTTATTTTCAAAGCATGAGATGTAGGATCTCCTGTGTCGAATCATATACATACCCATTTTTGTATCATTTTCTTCTTATTAATCATTATTTTATTCTTTTAAGACATATTATTCGATTGTTTTCGATATCTTATATTTTGAAATGATGTTCGATAAATCTTTTAATTTCGAGTTATTTACGTAAAAATCTATTTAAATTTTGATGTATTTATAAATTAAGTAATTTGATAAATTTGTCGAATTGGGATTGGGAGCTTTCGATCTAAAAAGCATAAAAATTGTAGAATCAATTGTTATGATATGCAAATGTCTATTCTTGTATCAATTATATTGAACAGAATGCATATTTATTAAGGTTGCTTATGAGACATTTTCATGTATTATTTACAATTTATTAATAAATATTAAAAATTAGTGGCACGATACAAGGATTATAAAAAATGATGATTCCAATATATGTAATTTATAATTAAAAATAAAATATTTCAGTTTACCAAAAAATGCTCATAATCGTATAAAAATACACGTGCTTATGGTTTTAAAAATCAATTGAACTATATATAACAATATGAAAGGAATACTAACAGTCACAGACTTCTTTTAACACAAAGCATAACCTAGTATAATACATTTTTTAACATAAAGGGATGATAATCGTAAACATGATAATACGATTTTTAGTAAAATCCTTTCCTCTTTAAATTCTTCACAGACATAAAATATACACTTTTTGTTTTCTTTATTTATTAAGCTTTTAATATTAGATCTACGAATTTTTAAATTAAAACTAAAGCTTAAATTTTATGTGTGCGCTTCTATATTATTGCTAACACCTTTCACTATGAGTTCAATCTTGGTATAATATTGAAATTAACTATAGAAATGATATCAAACAGCGTGCTATTAGCCACAAGCTATATTTGGGTAGAAAATGTAAATAGTATAATAATAATTTAATTTGTTATCAGTTTTACTTTGAGTCTATAAAAATGTTATAAAAAATTAATATAGCAGAATATTATTATTTTTTTGCGTTTTCTGAGTTTCTTTTGATTTAATTATTATACAAACGAGTTTAACATAAAAACATCTTATTTATAGTCATCCAATTTATCTTTGATAGCGAAAATTGGGTTCATATTTTTTAAAAATAATGGTCGATTAAAAAGGGTATTTATAATTTATCGATACATGCACCATATTTGCATACATAGTATGTGATGAGATTATATTTTAGCCATTGTAATATGTTCAACAAAATTTCAGCTGATATACTTAAGATATTTTATTCTGACTTCCGTGCCAATATATAATATTTATCTAGCAGTTGCAATGACTGCTTTCAGAATTGATGACTCAAGTATATTTTTCATTTCAAATATTTGTGTTTAGACTTCCTTACCTTTTCATTCCTTATTCTTATTGAACAATTTAAAGTTTTTAGACTAGACCATCCCAATTTATAGCTTCTAATACCTATCGCGATCTCTATTTTTATATCAGAGATACTTCAATATTAGAATTGCTTGTTTTTGTCCCTTTATGAACCATTTGAGCATATTATACTATAGTTTTTCTTTTTTATATCAATTTTATCATTTTATTTATACTATACGAATGCATCCTTTAGATTCCCCGAAAATTTTTTAATCATACAATTTAACATTAAACACATATATAGACATATATTATTTTTACTTTTTATGTTGGTTTACTCAGAAATTTATTTTACTAACGATTATATATTTGCCGTATAATCTTTTAAGTATACCATCATTACTTTTCTCAATACTTATCATACGACAAGACTTGAGCATTCAAACGTTTTCTGAATTACTATTTTTCATGCAGATTCTAGCACCAATCTTAGCATGCACTTATGATATTTTATGACAGGATCTTTCCTTTTTTATGTTCCAGGGACGCATTGTAAATTATTTATAAAAAAATTTTGGGTTCAAATAATATAATAGATTAGTGTCTTATTTTTGTAATAATCATAGTCTTATGAAAAGTAAATATATAAAGGTTACTAAATGCTTACTTAAATTACAAATATAAAAGATATGTAGTTTAATTTGCCCTTATATTTCTTTGTTATGTTTAAATAAAAATTATAAATTTCTTATTCTCTCTTTTTATTTACCAGCAATCACTTCGTTATATTAAGGCTGATGTATTTTTCAAGTATTAGTCAGTTTGTTGGGGTGATCTTAAAAAGATTGTTGTTAAAAATTCTCTAGATAATACGGCGCAATCTTTCAGCCACAATAAAATTTCATTTTTAGATATCCAATCTATAATGAAATTCAAGCATAGTTGAATTTTTTCGACGATTGGGTCGAAATTGGCTACTGTGATGTTTTTTTCGTATATTTGTGTTTTTTCTTCTGTAGGTGAATTTACAACTTCTTCTGTTTTCTCTTTTTCTTGCGCAGAATAATTGAGAATATTCTTTTTAGGACTTTTGTCATGTATTCCAGATGAAAGTCTTCTTTTTGCTGGATTTAAATTTTCTTCTTCAACAAATCCTATACTTGAATCTGAAGTATAAACAGTATTTAAGTTCCTATTTTCTGTTAATGGGTTTGCAAGGGTTGATTTCATTATTTCAGCAGATGTTTCTCCATAAAAAAGATTTTCTATCTTAAGATCAGCTTCTCTTTGTTTATCTTTACAGTCACTACACATGTAACTATCTGATGATGATTCATTTGAGTCAACTTCTGAATTGTATTCCAATTTTATGCATGTAGTACTAGTGCTATGGCCCATATCTTCAATCGTATTTGCAGCATTCTTGTAATTATTATCTTGACTGCTAGATATCGGTTCATTTGGTGCAATTTTGGATTCTAGCGAATTAGAAAGATTGTCCATAGATTTTGGTTCTATTTTAATCTCCGAATCTTCGTCATCGGTTTTATTACAATGCGAATCATGTTCATATGATAGGTTAGGTAGAACTTCTTTGTTTTTCTCTTTTTCAATAAATAAATGGTTTGAACATAATGAAACACGAAATATTACGAAGATAATAAAAAAACACATAAACATCATTCCACATACAAATAAATTACATTATATAGTTTTCATGTGATGATTACCGCAATTAGCACGGTGTTCGATCAAATTACAAATAATAAATCATAAATTGCAACCTGTTATCCAATCATTGCACATGCATATTTTTAAAATCCATAATTGGTGATGATGTCATATTCTTTTGATTTTGTGTATTTTGGATGTATTTTAATACTTATAATTCTTTTATAGAACTAATTTCAATCGAAATTCAATTGGAATTAGTTCTTAAATTTATAAGATCATATCAAAGGTAGAATTATGGTTGCACTTTTAGTTTTTGTTTTTATTTAAAACTTGCTTATAATACTTTCGGCTATCTTATCCTCTCTGAAGTATTCTTAATTATTTATCCTCCTTTTGAACCATACTTATTTGTGTGTCTTTCTCAATCCCAAGGTTTGTATATATGCATCGAGCAGGTTCATGACTTGTAGTTCCTTCTGTTAATGCTTTAATTTATATACTAAATTTATTATTAGGTTATTCGATTTACAGCCATTTAAATTATTAAAGCTAATATACATCGCTCTATATATCTGGAAAGGTTTAGCATTCATCTTGCTCACTCATACATATAATCTATTTATTATGTGGTTAATAGTAGGGAATTCAGCCCAATATACTCTTTTTGCCACGTTATTTTCGCGCATGCCACATAAAATGTTGGAATATTTCATAAATATATAAAAAGTGTTTAATATAATCAAAATAGCCCTTTCTATATTATTCTATTCATTTACAATCAATAGTTAGTTTCACCCCAAAAATTTTCCGTCTCATCCTTTCCAAATAATTTATTTTAAATTTTACGATATAGACTAATTTACAGAAGTTAGATCTAAACCAGCTTGTTTTTACATTATACACTACTTTTTTTTAATTTTCTTCTGCTTAGATACATATGTATGTTATTTATAGGTTTAATTGCAAAAAATAAAAATTCCAATCGATTTTAATTTATATATTTATGTTTTACTTCTATTACCTTTTAGGATGCTCGCTTTATACTAATAGGAACTATTGCTTAACTGCAGCGTCTCTCTGTGGAACTCCCCCAGTACTCGTTGTCCCCCGTAATCACCGTGGATTGGGCCCTTTCTCATAGGCGGAAGTCATTATGTGGAGGGAATGTGATTCTGTCTAATGTTCATCTCTAAGATTTACAAGCTTCAACATCACTCAACATGTGCCTATATGATTTCTGAACGGTGTGGGATCTTTTTCATTATAGAGGCACACTTCAACGGCTTACACAGCAACCTCCTATTTCTCATGGCTTTTCAATGCTTTATCTTTTAATGTTCACTGACCGCCCCCTTGGGTATTTTTCTTTAGATGTAATTCGTTTCGGAAATTAGTGGGGTGGGTGTAAGTGGAACCTGCTACCCCTCACTCTGGTTTTCGACCTGTAAACCACCCATCCATACCACCCCATAAGTTTAATTACAATATTTTTAATTTAACATGTTCATTATACATAAAATATAAGTATTATACATTGATATCGCAATAAATTCTTTATTATGAACGGAAGCGCATTTAGGCTGAATAGTGTTTATTTCAGCATAAAAACGTCCTGTTTATTTAATAAAATCTACATGCCTAGTTTAACTTGTAAAAAATTTTATAGAGAAATGCTGTCCTATCTTTTTAGAGTATGTTATATTAGATTGAAAGTCGATTAATAATAATTGATAATTATAAAAGTTTGTAATTTACGATATATCAATTTAAAAAATAATACATATTTGGTTTCTAAGATCAAAAGGTGACGTGCAAATTTCTTAATAAATAAAAAAGTGAAAGCTGTAGAATAAAAAGCAACATATTATTTCACATCAAACTTAAAAATATTAAGTTTTGTCTCAAAATTAGTTTAGAAATAGTATTTGATCAAATTTAGTAAATCCTATTTTCGCCATGTCGATTTAATCAATAATGATTTTCAAAACACGTATTTAAATTGATACCATGCTATTACAACTAAAAATAAAAATAATAGTATCAATGGATTTGCTTCTTCTGTAATATTACAAAGGAAAAGAAAGCAATTTATTAAGATTTTAAAAAATTAATTAAAATAAATATAGTTTCGTGTATTTGATTTTGACCTATAAATTTATTCTTCAAAACTTATTTTCGTCATTGAAATCGATTCTAGTATTCTTTTTTTTTCATATATATATCTTTACGATATTCTTCCATGCTCTATTGTTGTTTCCCCAGAAATTAAATTTTAAATAAAAACATTCTTAATTTAGAACTATGATCAATCATGTAAAGACAATCTAAATCGTGCATTGTAGCTTTTAAGGTGACATTTATATTGTAAATTGTTCACAAAAATATTATAATATATTTTTTAATGGTTTTAATTTTTAAAAGCCGAGCCTATTTTGTAAAATTTTCTTGCTCATAACAAGTTTCCTCTAAATCCAATATATTATTTTTTCCAGAAGCTTAAAAAATTTGTTAATAATTTGAAAATTATATATTTAAATTGAATTTAAAGAGATTCTTTGATAAAAAAATTTGTTTATCATTATGTGAAAAAACAAAAATGATCCGAACTCACTCAGTACAAGAGATCTGCGAAAAAAAAGATGCATAAATAAAGGTTGGTACCAGAATATAACCAGATATATAGGAAAAACAAAATAGATAGTGTTTTTCTATACGATAAAAAATAAAATATGATTACGTTGATTGTAATAGGTATAACTGGCCTTGAAAACAGAACTGAAGTTGAGAATGAAAAACTTAGATAGTATGACATCATGTCGAATATACTATGTTTAGATTTACAAATGTAAAACAATCATAATTCTATGTGTTATGACTTGAAATATGGTGGTTACAAAATTCCATAAAAAATGTGTTAAGGAGCTAAAAATTCTGGACGAAGTAGAAGCATACATGCAAGCTCTAACACTCTGCAAGACACTTGAAATCATCATATTCGAGCAGGGAAGTGCAGTTGATGGAGATAGATCAGGGGAAGATGAAAAAGATACATCAAGGAGTTGGCAATATTCCAAACACGCTGACTACGTCTAAATAGATAAAAAGCAAATTAACCCATAAATAAATATCAAAAAAATATTTGATTGATAAATATGTAAAAAAAAGTATATTTTATACTATAATCAAAACACATGGTGTCTAATATATAAAATATAAAATTAAACAGCTCATAACTTCAAAATGTATCTTACAAAGATATGAAACATATTATAAAATTTTTAAGCCCAAATGCTTTTATACATTAGTAGTAAAAACTATGATATTTTTTTTTATTTAAAATTTCATTAATACATACTAATGTTTGTGTGGCATAGTATTTATCTTTAAAGATGTATTATTAAACCTAAAAAATATTTTATCTTAATGAAATTGCAAAGTTTTGTCTTGTATTTTTTTCTATTTTAAAAAATGCATCATATTTATCTTTGTAGTTTCTATTATATAGATATTTTTTTGAATGAAATATTAGTTATCGCAAAAATTGAAGAAATAATAGCTGTTTTTAGAATAGCAAAATCATATAGAAGCTATGTATTAAGTCCGTAGTCTAGCATTCTCTTTTTTGAAGGTAATTTTGTTATTGATATATGCATTATTATATCTAATAGAACCCTTCTATATTTAGTAAAGACTATAAAAATAATTCTTTTGAACGTATTTAAACAGCATAATTATTTTATTCGTAACAAATGATTATTTGGTAAGACATAAATTTTTATTTTAAATATGAACGTGTGATATTTTATATATTTGTGCTTCCCGGTGTTATGCATTATAGGATTTTAAAATAATATAATTGTTTTTTTGCTTCTTTTTATCACTATTTATAAAACAGCCGCTTATAGTGGTTCAAGTTTTATGTAGATTAAAATATCTATCATTTTTTTGTAAAGTGAATAATTTCGTATAAAGTAAAGATGCATTATCAGAGAAAAAATACCAGTGCAATTTTATGTGTTTTCGATGCTATATTTGATTTTTATAATATAATATTCATTTTTAATTTATTAGCATATAAATCTTGCATATAATTGTTTTAGATAAAATGTTAATAAGTATATTAAAATGATTAAAATTTTTGTAGTGTAAATAAAAACCAATATACTTCTTTTTGCTAAAATAAGATGAAAAATGATCTTTTTTGTATTATTTTGCTGTATTTAATTCGATATAATATCATGGGAAATCCAGTTGAAGCAGAGCACAAAAAAATTAAGAAAACACGTGAACATATGAGTAGAGCTTGGTGAAGAATAAAGTAATATTGATAAAATGATGCGTAAAGATTGTTAGGCATATATAAATTGCAATGCAGTTAAAAGTTTATCTTATAAAAATTTTAATAGATAAATATTGAATAACACATAAGTAAATTCTTCTTGCAAACCATTACAATAATTCAACGATAGATTTAAAAATTAAAAAAAAATAACATTTTATAGTCTCAATAGAAATTGCATATAAAAACCAGTTGATAATAATAATACTAATTATTTATGGAATCACTTATTTTACAATATATTTAATTCCTATAAATCCCAGTTCTTAGTGTTTCTAGCGCAGATGTTTCAATTTCTTTACGCTTTTCGTTATGTTTGGATAGAAGAGGCGTAAATAAGTCTTTCGGATATAGAAACCTTTTTTTGTGGGACATAATATCTCTTCTATCTGGTTCATTCCTATTATTATTCTGTGATTGCTCTTCATTAAACTTTTCAGACTTTATTTCTGTCACGTTAATTGGGTAATCCAATTTGCTTATGAATATTGTATTCGCAAAAGAGTCTGGTTTTATAGGAATTTCGGACATATTTTCTATTATCTCTTCGGGTATATTTTCACATTTGTTAGTCACTTCACTTTTACCTATCGAAGCCATAGTTGTAAAAATATACATACAAATCTTCATGGTTATCAATTCAAATCACAGAAATTGATTTTATATGAGTTCTAATGCATTATTTCCAAATAAGATCAATATTTTACATTATAAAATAGATTCCGAAACACCAATCGAAATTTATTGAAATTTTCATTTATAGAAATCTTGATATTCTTGATTGTGAATACATAATTCTACGTAATTTAAATTTTTAAACATTTAAAAAATTTACACCTGTTAAATACATTTTTTTTCTTTAATTATTATATCATTCTGTCTGGGATTAATATAAACTTCTTTGATTGCATCAAATTTACTTTAAGTTCCTAGACCTTAGGATTAGTTAACACCTGTAAGACTATCATGTAACATGCATATTTTATGATTTCTTCTGAGATATATATACTAATATTTTTTTTGAAAAAAAGTTATAGGATATTACGGAATTAATATATTTGGATTGTAAAAGTAATCTACATGCAAAAATGATCAAATTTTTATGATAAGCATGAATAAAGGCATGTTATCGAGGTTGCTACTTCAGCACTTATAAATGTCACATCGGCCCTAATTTTATAATATTATTTATAAAAGAATGTTAACGCTGTTTCAATATTTATTCTTAGTATTCTGGGTTTAAGATACTACATATTTAGTACTTATAAAACTTATATTTTTAAAAAAATTTCACTATAGAAGTTCGGATTATATATTTATACATTTTATTTTATCAACTAAAAAGGGAAGGAAGAATAATGTGAATATAGGAAGAATGTTGTCATGATATGGTGAAAGGAACCAACAGCCGTGTTTGCTTTTACAAGACAATGAAGTTCTAGTTTAACACGATGAGTTTAATGAAATCAATTAAATGTGTGATTTAATATTTAATTATATGGCATTATTTTCACGAGTAGTCCTCACCAACTTAAGTTTGGTTATGTATACAAACTGTAGTATTGATGTGAAGGCTATCAAAACAATAAGTAGGATATATTTTAAAATAATATATATCAAAGAAGCTAAAAGTTTAAGGTAGGGGTGGATGTGTAGTCCTATACGACGAGGGTGTAGTCTTTGCTACTACAACATGCTATTGAATAAAGTATAGTAGACTTTAGGTGTACTTGGCTTAAAGCCAGTTAGAAGAACGTGTATATTTTAAAGATTGTCTGAATGATTCAAAACATTAATATATCTATTTTGCAAAGAAACTAGGATCAGCCAATCTTAATTAGATAAATTATTAGGTCGAGCGATTGAAGAATGAGGATATCAAAATAACATAAAGGACTGATAAAGAACTAGACAGAATAATCTACAAATACATGTGGTATATTGTTAGTTTTTATAATACAGCGTGATTAAAAGGGTGTTTATAGTTTATTTATATTTAGGACTTAATTATAGTGTTTGTTCGCAAGAACGACTTGCTTGATCTCGCGTGCTCCCAGTGTATTGATATTTGGGGCTTAATTATATTTAATAATTTTAGTGTTTATTCTCAAGCACAACTTACTTTATCGTTCGTGCTCCCAGCGTTTTTATACAATCGGCTATTTTATCTTCTCGGAATTCTTCGTCGATACCTCTCCTCCGTTAAAGAAATAATGATTCAAGGGCTTATCTCACACCCAGGTTTGTATATATGCCTTAATATGGTTAGCATTTTCTAGATCATCCAAATACCTTTTATTATATTGTGTTAGCACATTTTCTTAGGATGTATATAAAAGAATATGCGAAAATTACGCGGCACAAGTCTAGAAAGCATCCCGATAGAAAAGCGAAGGATGCAAATTTTAATGCAGCGTATATAATTTTGTAAAAGATGAAAAATTGGTCTTTTGTAAATGTATATATTGATCATTTTCAATGATCATAAAAATAAAAAGCGTGAAACAAAAAACAGAACGAGTAACTATTTATATGTGAAAAATCAGAGCAATCAAAAATCAGATAATATGAAGCTAAAGGTATCATTATATTGTCTTATAATAAAATAATGTAGAAAAAATCAAATATATATTTTTTTTGCTAGTTTGCGATAATTTAAGTTTCCAGTAAGTATCAAATTCTTATTAACACATTTTTTGATTTTAACTAAGTATTAAATATATTTTGTAGTATACAGGCACTAAAATATTTAATTTCAAGTGAAAATAATCCCGAGGCATGTATACTGGTAGCAAAAACAATTTCTAATAACCGAGAGTTCTGAGAATGTTTTTGATGTTTTTTTGGTCGAAGAGAAATGAAACAAAGTTATTGTATGATAAAAATATAAATAAATATAATTGTTCATATGAAGTAAATTGTGGAAATCTATTATAATTATTGTATTCTTTGCGAATGTATAGGGCGAAAGAAAATAAAAAAGTTCCTGTTTTTTGTAGCAAAATATAATTTAATTGCTAATAAAAAATATACAAAAATATTAAAATCGCATACTACAATTGTAACTGCGCGCAAGAAAAATGATATTTTTGCACATAAAAATATTAGCTTTGCTAAATATACATTAAATACTTTTAAATAAAAAGAAATAATTAATTCTTTCTTTATAATACACATAAGAACAAACATTATTGCCTCAAAAATGAGAAAATAAAGACATAATTTGTATTTTTATATATCCTGAAGAAATATTAATTAACAATACGGCTATTATTGTTGGCCATTATTCATATTTTAACATCAATTACAATAAAAAAAAAGCTCTTGATTTTATATACATTTTCTTTGATAATTTTAATAACTGCAAAATTTATAAAAATAATAATTGATTTTGTAGAAAATTATAACATTAAAACAACATATGTGAGTGCATTTTCGCTTCTTACTTGGGTTGTATTTCACAACAGATTATATACATGTTTTGACTATAAAATATTCTTTTCGTAAAATAATACTATTGCAAACAAACGTATTTCATAAAAAAGTCATGCAATCTGCAATATTAAAACAAATTATTTAACATATAACAAGATCTACTTGGTCTATATATCCGTTGAAGCGAATCTGATACGACAACATACACTGGTGATAAATAAGAGTTGCATATTGGTACGTTTTTCCAAAAGGTTTGTTTTATATTATAATCCATATTTATCTGTTTCTAAAAACACCTCTTTTATCCAATACATAGTTATTTGAAGCCAACGAATTGTGAAGATTTTCTAATATAAATTTTTTTATTTTCAATGATTCAAAGCAAAAAAATTATCCATATGAACATACTTTACTAGTTTCGACTATATTTGTTAAATTACATTATAAACAAATACATCATTTTGGTTATTATATCGAAGCCCTATATTATGATATATTATATCTAGATTTTAAAATTCTAGTCTAATAAAATGGTATTTAATAATGGTTCGCAAATTTAAAAATTATAACGCATTTATTATATTTTATACGGATATTTTTATTTATCTTAAAGTATTAAAGTTGGATTTTTTAAAAGAACCTATACTTTTGTTATGTGAAAATATAATATAACATAAAACTGTAAATCTAATTAATTTTTGTATACAATAAACTGCATTAATTTTACAAAAAGTATTGAAAAGGTTGAATTCTATTATAAAAATCATGGTTTTTTTAATTGAATTACTTTAAACTTTTAATAAAGATTCTGTTATTTCAGAAAAAAAATTCACATTAAAATGGATCAACAAAGAATCTAATTTTAATAAAAAACGGTTTATTATGACTTTTTTTAAGTTTGAATGTATGTTGTAAATTATATGATGCAGATATTCTCGTATATAGAATATAGAGATACAAAAGAACATTTAAAATATTATCAGACCAAAATCTAAACCTATCGTATTTATAATGTCAAATTTAGATAAAACCTTTCTTTAATAAACAAACTGGTTTCAAATAAGCCATTTTTTAGCAACCAATAAACTTTCAAATATTGAAAAATAACTATAAAAAGTAAAACAAATTTCCCATTAGTATCAGTAGATTTGAAGCTGTACAGAAGCTAGAATTAATTCTTTTACGTATTCTAACAATATATTAGAAATATTACATAATATCAAAGATAATCTGCTCTAATGCAGAAATATAATGATTTGCACTGCTAAATAATTTTCTTACATTTTTTTTAATATAACTTCACATACTGCAACGCGTAAATAATAGATAAGTCAATTTTGATGCATTAATTTTTTTCCTTGCCATTTATGTAAACTCTAAAAAAAAAAGGTATATAAAAAAATTACGTCTCGTTAAAAATGTGTCTATAAATCGCAGGGTTTTATTAATCGATAAAATTTATTTTTATGTCTTTTCACATCTTGTACTATAAATAACTCAATACATAAATATTTAATTTTTAAAAAAATATGCTTTTTTATGCCAGAATACAAATCATAAAAAATAATTATGTGAATTTTATTGAGTTTTCAAAAAACAAAATATTTAATTGCATCGTATGGAACCATCAAATAAGGCAAAAATCATGTTTTTAATGTTCTTTGCAAATATAAGATTGCATTTAAATACCAATAAATTAATATTTATTTAAAAACAAGTCTGCATTCAATTATTTATAGTACATTTTTCCTAATCTTAAATTGATTTAAGGTTACAGAAAAAAATATCAAATATCAAAACTACACTATACAAGCTACAATTTTATCAGATTGAGACATTTTATATATCATAATTTATATAGGTTTCTAGAAAAATAAAATATATATTTCGTTTTATACGTATTTTTGCAATATTAAAATCATTTTTTTACTAATAAGACAAGATACAAATATATAAGATAAATCATCATAACTAAAAAGTTATCAAACCCTTCATAATTATATACAATCGAGCTTTGTTTAATTTTTTTATATAAAAATCACATGCTATCATATATTGTTATGCATTTTAAAAATGTATATTATCGCTTATTTTTAGAAAATTGTACAATGTTTTTCAATGCTCGGTAATACATCATAGCAATTTTGGTAAGGCATTATTTATATGTATATAAAACGGTCATCAACTATTATGTCACAAAATATATTATCAGTGGTTTTTATATCGGATATGAAATTGAGACATTTCATATCTTTGCATTATCTTTTTGATGCAAATCATAGATAAAACTGATTTTATCAAATTTTTTTAGAATGTCTAATCCTTTGCTAAATATAAAAATGTTTTATATTTTACTCAACTTTATCTTAAGCAACTAAGATATATTTGTTTAATTAAAATAAAAATTTATTCCGTATATAAATGTTAATTATCACCTGATATCGTTTTAAAACCTTTTTTTTGCTCTAAAAGTCTGAAATCTGGGAATCGAAATCGCAAACAGTTTATAAATATTTTTATAAAAATTGTATGCAATTTAAAAAAAAAATTAGGAATATATAGAATCGAATTAGCATACCTTAAAATTAAAAATACATAAAAATAAAATATGGTTATATATAAAAACTGCACTATATGTTACATGATAATCACAACTTTTTAATTTGAAGATATACAATAACTTATATATTTCCAAACATTTTATAGTAAAAAATGGTTATAATTTTTCAATATATAAAGCTGATTTGGTGTTATCCACTGTTTTAGCAAATTCACTTTTTTTTGTTGCCCAAATATTTTTAGATATTTTTAAAATCTATCTCGTGATAGAAAAAATTATCTCATTTATATTCCCTATATTAAAGAATAAATTAAATATATCTTGCGTTACTAAGTATAAAGAAATCATTCTCATAGACGTATTAGTTTTCTTTATCAAATGATTCTACATCTTTAGCTTTTTCTATCCTTATCTATAAAATGGAGATACTTTAGTATAATAAAAATGTGTTAACAAAAAATTACAAAAAAGTCATAGCATACAAACTTAAAATTGATAACAAAGAATAGATAATATTGATAGAATAATAGAAAAATAATATAATATAGAAATTCTAAGCTTAAGATCTAAGGGGCGCTGTTTTAATTATAAGTAAAAACAAATTTTTAGCTTGATAGTGTAAGTAACATCAGATCATTTCGATGTAATTTTTTGGGTTCTGTATTAGTTGAATACAAATATATACATAAATTCAATTTTTTTGTTTTTGAAAAATACCAAAGAAAATAGTAAAAAAGATGGTTATGGGTAAAAAAATCGCAAGATAATTTCTACTAAATAAGGTGGATATAAAAAATGCTTATATGCAAATTTTATTGTTGGGTGTTGTTATTGTATATAAAAATATTTTAAGTTCATGGAAAAAAACAAAAGAAAAGAGATGCTTTTTATAGAGAATGCATGACCCAGAAAAACGAGAAAATTTTTTTCATATTTTTATTGAAATGAAACATTTTATTGGATAAATTTTTTGTTTTTTTTTGTAAAATGAGTGCATTATATGCTCTAAACACAAATATTATATATAGGAAACTGAAATGATAAAAATAATATTTTAAAAGGTATTATAAGCCTAATTTCTGCGAAATGAAGATTTAATAGCTCTAGATATATTTATAAACTTTATTACAATAAAAAAGATGAAATTATAAATTTTTGTGTCGATTAAGAAATGAGTATGATATCATTTATCCAATATCTTCCTATATATTCAGATTCATCACATTGACAGCAAGGCATATCCTACATTTACGATGTATCTGATAGTAAGAAAATTTTATGCATTTACATGCATCATTTGCATCAAGCTTAAAAATATGTAAAACAATTTAATATATATATATAATACTAAATATAAAAAAAGCCATCTGATGGGTCAGATAATCACCCGACATTTACACATTGTAAAATTCTGCGACAGAATAAATAAAAGAAAAACAAACATTTTGAAAAAAAAATGCAATCTTTGTATGATTTGCCGTTTCTACGCGCATTAAGTGCAAAGTTATTTTTTTATACTTTTTAGTAAATTTGAAATTGACATAATCGTACTTTTATGATGTTTTTATGCTAACTGTATTTTTTATATAATAAAAGCATGATTTTTGGCAAATATAGACATTAAAATCAATTATATAAATTGAATTCCTACATCAACTCGATTAATCATATATAACAGATATAGGTAGGTCTATCTATGTGTATCATTTTATATTATTATGTATGTTATATTTTGTTCCTGTAACTGAAACATAATCATTAAATTAGGATCTTATTTGGTTGGTTTTAAGTTTTATACAAACACAGCTCTAGACTAAGTTTTTCTATCTTTTATTTTACATCCTGAGTCTCATCAATATATATAAAGCTTATCTATATAATATAAATGCATCCTCATAGGTATTTACTGTTTGAGCAGTCAAATTCTATAAATATATGGAAAATCAATCTTTAATATTACATCAAATTGTCTATATGAATTTTCGAAATAAAAATAATTATTGTCAACTTATATTGTATAAGATAATTCATATATATACTGTGAAGACTATTCTGGCGCATATCTTAGATTTGATTAAAGTTTTATACCTTATTTGTTAAATATTTTTTTGTTCATATATGATCCACAACACTGAAAAAACACTTTATTGCAGTAATATAAAAGGTAAAAAATGTTTTAAAAATTTTATTTCGTTAAATCGAACATATGAAACTTCTGTTTGGAAAATAATAAAAACAATATAGAATTTTTAATCACGCATGTATCGACAATAGAAAAACACATTTATTGCATAAAAATTGGTTTTTAAAATAAAGAATGTCAATTAAACCTTATTTCGAATCGAGCAGTATGGGTTACGTCAATTAAATTTATAAAAACACATATTTAAAGGCACTAAATATCTATCAAAATACTTTTTTTTTCACTTGTACTAGTAACAAACCAAATAAAATTACTATAATAATATCTATAATGTGTTCTCATATCTAAATTAAATATGTATTTTTTTGTCAATATTATTATGATAATTTATTTTACTTATATGATATTGGTAATTATAAACAAAATAAATATATCATCTCTAGAATAACAACGAAAATTTTATCTATAATATTTTTAATGTTAATACGGCAGGTATAAACTTAAATTTTACACAATTAAACGCAATTTACAACTTTATATTGGTATTTTTTTTGTAATTAGTATGGTATAGCTCGACTATATAATTTGTTGCTTATGCTAATAAAAAAAGAATTTATACAATAGGGGCTAGTAAAACTTTAAATCTAAATATTTTGCAATTTTTAATTTTTTTAAAAACATTTTATTAGTTGATGTAATTATTAACATCAAATAAATTAATAAATTACCAATCGTATTTTGGATCGAAATGGCGGTAGCTGTGCATATATTCTCGCAATCGAATAGGAATTTCAGAGATATCCCAAAAAAAATTCATTCGATTGATATTGTCTAATATATTCATTTAAATTACTCTCACATTATTTATGTTTGTTTATGGTGTGCGGTGCATTTACATGAATTAGAATCTTCAATTTTTATTTTTAAAGGGTATAATTTTACACATCCAAATAATTTGCAAGTATTAAATAAAAGGTTAAAGCTTTCATTATATAAATTGTCAAATATATACATTTAAGCCAAAAATTAATGCAAGAATATTTATCCATTTTAGATATTATTTATTGAAGCGCTGGAAATTGCAACAAGAAAATAAATGCCATGCGTGCATAAGGCTTAGCGTTGTATTTTGAAGTCGAAAAACCAAGCGATATCCAAGTTGACTTAATCAAATTATCACCAATAACTTTAAACTCAACCACAATCTAACAATTTATAAATTTAAAAACAAGAATTTATTTTTTACTTATAAAATAATACAACTCTATGTATAAGGCGAATATATTTCTCTTTGCAATAACTATATGTTATAATATGCTATCCTCTGCATAACTGGTAGATAAAATGTGTCAGTGACCAATAAGATTGGTCTTTATGGATTTTGTGAGTTACTGCTTAACAACGAAACTAACCAAGATTAAGTTATACTTGTTTTCATACATTATTCTTCCATTAATCACTGACGCTTTACCCAGGTGTTTGAAAAATCAACAAAATCAGACATCGAGAAATTTTATACTGCAAAATAGTAAAAATGAAATATATTTAGAATTTAGCGTAATATACACAATTACATAAACCAAGCTAGTTTCAATAACAAATCTCAGATATTATTATAACATAATTTTTGTACCCGATAATCATTTATGAACATTAGAAAATTCGCTTACCATCATGATAAACGTTTTTTTTGTATACGATCTATACCACTGGATATTTTCTTACTTTACAGATGCAAAAAAAAATCTTACTGAAAATGAATTATCTTACTGTTGCGATATGCGGAAAAAATATAAGAAGATTTAGTATTGATTACTTTTGCTGATTATTCTGTTTTTTTTTGAGAAAGATTTTTTTTTTCTTATGTAGAATGTTTTAGTATTCATAAAGCTAGTTTTAATGGGATATTTAGTTTAGCTATTAAGTATGCTTTTACGTTTTTTTTATAGTAAAACAAATTCGAGTATAAAGATGTGTGAACATACACATATTTAAAATTATTCGTCCATTTAAAGGCATTAATAAAAATTTTATAAACTTGTTGCGTTAATTTTAGATTATTGTATGGATGAATGATTTATGGCTAAAAGACCACTATTAAATATGATATTTAGTTTGAAATAAGTTTATTATATTTAAACAACGCAGACTTGTAATCGTTAAGCTTGTAAAAATTAAATAAAAAAAGTCTTGCAGAATTTTGTACTATTTTTAGAGACACAAGATTTTAAGTCATATGTTACGGTTCTCCTTGTATAAAAGGCGATTTCTATAGAAATAGATTTTATATTCTCAAGCCACGGAAAATCCAGCTATTTGCCAATATTTAAAAGAGTAATTATTATTATACAGAAATCTACAATTAAAACATAGAAAAAATATGATTATGATTAGTTTTAAAAAGGGAAATTATCACAAAGTATGTAAGAATTGGATTTTACAATATGAAATATAATTTGTACAAATGAGTTACCATTTATAATATGCTTAAAGAGAAAATTATCTATATAAATGCCGAATATAACAAAAAAAAATATAGCAATCAAATTTATAAAATCAAAAGGGAAAATCTCTAAACTTGCGATGCAAATGTAATTACAATGTGAAATTATTAAATTACATTTTATAAGATTGGCTGCATAAATCTGCATTCTAATATAATAAAATATCACACATATATAACATGAATAAAAAAAAAAGATAGGTTTCACGATGCTCTTATAGATGATGATTTATAATAAGAGTATAATTCAAATTCTGTTTTTTATTTATATATATATATATATGAAATGTGTGATTTAGTATTAAAAATTCTTTATATAGAGAAAAAAAGTAATTTTATTCAGTATTTTGGAAAGTAAAATTAAAATTGCGAATTAATCGCTGTCTAATAGCTACGGCTTCTATTTTTTCATTAATAAAATCAGTCTGTTACTCTTTACATTGATAAATTCTGTTTTATAGTTAGTTCATATATTGAACTTGCAGAACAGAGTTTTACACACTTTTCACATTTTGCTTGAGCTAGTATTTTTTTCAACTTCTTGAATTTTTACTGTAAATAATTTCAGTAACTGAACTGTCAAACATCTATAACTAAGTTTGAGTGTATCAAAAGTAGCCAGAAATATTTCTTCTAACACATAAAAAAAATCTTTTTAATATATAGTAAAAGACTGGATTTTTTTGAAAAACATTGCCGCATCAATCTGGAATATGTATAAATTATTTTATAAATAAATAACATGTTTTAGAATGCATTTATTATGCAATTAGATCATTATCTGTCGTAAAATATTTCTTTAAATTACTAATTTTTTTTTCTTTACTTTTTTACACTTGCGTTTTAGTCATGGGTCAGAAATAGCGTGCTGAATAATCGTTTCTTGAAAATCAAATCAATGGGGCTCAGAGCATCAAATAAATATGATGTTTTTTAATGATTTATTGCACAAAAAGCATATTTGTATTTTGAACTATACAGTATTTTTATATAAGAAAATACAACTTAATCGACTACATTCAACGAAAACCAATTTTAAAAGATGTATATATTTTGTTATGATAAATTTATTGATTCGAGTTATAACATATGCTTTATTTTTGCTGCTCAATGTTTTGAAAACATAAATCTTAAATATGCTAGTATTTTGCGTATATTTTTATAAATTAAGTATTTTTTCGATAATTTTATGTAAAATTATTTATAAGTTTATCGTTAAATTTTATAAAAAGTACAAAAATTGGGTAGAAAAATAAATTATCACAAAATTGAACGTTATAGCGAATGCAATTAACCATGATTTTCTCTAATTGATATAGAAAAAAATATTTGTTACCTGTGTTTAATATTGTTTTAATTACCAGCTTATGTTTTTAACTGTCTTAAAAAGCGTATTAACTCAGAATTACATAAATACTTAGATAAACGATAAATATTTGTGTAAACTATTAGAAAATATGATTCAATCTCATATGGTGAGAATATGAAAATTGTTTGCAAATAAAACACAATTTTTTACAACATACTTAGATTCAAAGCTTGATATAGAGTTAAATTATGATTCTATACCTTGAAAGCTTGCGCGATTAGTTTTAAAAACTACAAAATAGGCATATTATTAAAAAATAAAACATTTCGTTTGAATAAAATTTTTCTCTCAGTAATGATGTATATTATTATTACATATATAGTGTTTCTTTTACAGCTTATATTTCATATGTATTATAAATCTTGTTTCTTTTTTGTGATTTTTTTCGATCATTTTCATATATGAATAATATTGTTGAAAATGTAAAAAAATCTAAGGGAGCAGCAGTACACGCAAAAAAAAATATTGGCGTGGCATAAAAACTATAACACACATTAGTTCGGTAAAAAAATATTGCTATGTTTTAATTGGCACCAACGATAGAAAATAAAAGTAAAAAACATCGAATAATGGCTATACGTATAAAAATAATTTTTTGTATTTTCCATTTTTTATTATACTATCCCTCATATTTCTACAGGAAATTATAGAAAGGAGGCTTGAGTAGAACGGATAATAGTATTTAATAAGTCGATATAGAAAAAAGTTTGAGATGCAAATTCTTAATTTTTTTTCTACATATGGCATGTACAACAATAAATTTTTTTCTAAAGTTTGTTGCGTTATGTCTAATTTAAATTGCTGTTACTTTTACAGAAACCCTTGTTTAAAAATATCATGCAACTTATTTTTATATGCCATGTATAAAAGATGTACAAAAAGATTATAAATGGTGACATGAAACAGTTTTTTCGAATTTATTTAAAACCTTTGTTATGCAGTTTACACATAAATTTTAATTGAGGAAAAGCAAATATTTATTTTAGAGATATAAATACAAACTTATTGTACAATATAAACTTTTAGAGAAGAAATCGTGTTTTAAAAAACCAAAAAACAGACATAGATGCTAAGAAAAATATTTGTGAATTTTTTATAATTCAATATTGTAGCAAAATTATTTTATTAAGATATTTTATATTTGTGACATGTTGATATTGTATAAATTAATAAGGAAATGTATTTATAAAGATAAGTATTTATAATTTCTGTATTTCTTTTATGTAATCATGGGACTATAAAAACGAATATATCTTATCTCTCCTATTTCATGGACGTTTTAATACGTCTGCGATATATTTTGTCTTTTACATCCGATATTTAATCTCACGAAATGATAAAACCAATACAAAAAATATTTTTCTGACTTCTCTGCGTTATATAAACTCCAAATAAAATAGCAATTTCTAATCTTAGAAAAGGGATTTATTATTTCTTTTTGTTAAAAAAATCCAAATAAATGGCCGTATTTAACCAAGCAAACTATGATTATAATTAGTTAGATTTTCTTCGCCTCTAATATCACTATAATTAACACCTTTTGGTTTTATTTTCACGTAAATATGAATATTGCAATTATAGGACAGAGTTATTTATCGCTTTTTTTGTTATTTCTTTCTAAATATTATGAAAACGTGTAATTTATGTAATTCAAAGATAAAATAACAAAAATATAGAGGCAAATAGTAATTTTAGATATTAAAAAAATAAATTAAAATAAAACTTATCTGTGCAATTTGAATAAATAAATAATCTTGTCTCAAATATTAAAATTAAAATATTCCGAACGAAAGTATTAATTTTTACTAAATTATCTAACATATTAGATATTTTTGTGTAATTCAATCTTCTTTTACAATCTAGATCTCTAAAAATTGTATCAATATCCATATTCTAACACGAAAAAAGTTGTTTATAATTACAGCTTGTATTTAAAATCAATTTAATATGATTATATTATATACGTGTCTGTCATTTATTCTTCAAGGAAACAATTAACAAAAGTGTACAATGCATAGTGTATTTATGAAGTAGAATAGGAAATATATTTTTTCTATCCTGATTTGATTTTCTTTTTTACAAATAGCTTATTTTTCTTTTATCCATAATTGAGTTTGTATGATTAATTGATAAATATTATGCTTTCCTGTGGTTTATAAATTATCTCTACAGAAGAATATTTATTCACAATCATTTCTCGTCTTATTTTGAACATAGATTTTATGCTGCTCAATTACAAGATAATCGCCTTTCATATATAAGTATCGGTCAATTCGTCACATGTAAATTAAAAAAAAGCAAAAACCTTTGCTTTTTCATAAAGTATTAGCTCTATAGTTCATGAAATACCATATATTTTATTAAAAAAACTTATTCGATCATGAACATATAGCTTAAAAAAGTTACAAGCTATTCAACATTTTTAATAAAAAAAAATAGATAAAATCAATCCAAAATACAATTTTCTTGATAAATTACTAGATTATGAGTGTTAAAGTATTTAAAAGTATATTTTTATATAAATTAAAAACAAATTATAAAAAAGCTTTATTATAAAAAATAAAATATACGGCACTCGATTTGTAAATACGCGTACGAAAACAAAATTGATGTAGCTGTTATCAGATAATGCCTTTTTTACAAGAAAGGCTCGAATCAATATTCTAAAATAGGTTTTATACTAGTGAATTCGACATAAATCATGTATTTAAGATGCCAAAAAGGATTAAAGAAATCGTAAATAATTTATAAAAAAGGTACATTGTTTATAGATCTTCGTGAAGCTTAAAATTGTTCAATTTATGATTGATATATATCTAAAGTCGTTGATTTCATACCTTAGTTTGATTTCACAACTCTGAATTTTATTTTATTATTTTTTACTATATTCTTAATATATTAGCATAATATAAATCCAAAAAAAAATAATTTTTTTATTCTTTATATTATATTATCACGATCTAAATATGCTCGTGCTGTAATTTAATATTTAAATCGACAAAAATCACGTCCATGTTGCCAATACCCATCATTTAGGTATTTTTGAGTTAATAAGATGCTATCTAGATGTTCTACTCAACGTAAAATGCATCTATTTTACAAATATAGCTTAAAAAAGTATTATAAAGGTTTATTACATGCACGAAATCGTATTTATATTATGTTATGAAATGTTTTTTGGCTAGACAGACTACTAGAAATAAATGAATATTGTTTGTTTTCAGGTTTTCTATATAAAATGTAGATATATCTTTATCACCTTTGAGTAAATATCTTCGAAACACTTCAGGATACTTTATAATGAATTCATAGGCGAAAAGGCGGATGAAGAGATATGGGGAATTGATTTCAGGGAATATACACGCAAGAAAGCCGTTAAAAATGTCATAAGACGACAAAGTGTCTTTTATAGAGTAAAACAAATCCATTGCACAATATGCTTTTTGTGCATTTTCAAAATTTGGTATTTCTTTGTAGATTGTGATAAAGCCCCCCGAAAGTTCAATAATATCTTTGGCAATAATATTTTTTTGAAATATTCTTAAATTTGACATCAGGTTCGTAAAAAAACCCAACAGATCACTATCTGATTCTTTAAATGAGTTTCTATTATATTCCATGTCACAATATTCCTTAATTGAATCTCTTAAGATATATTTTCTCAAGGGAAATATAATTTCGAATACAAAAAAATACACATCTAGATGATATAAGTCTGTTATATTCGAGAAAACTGATTTTATTACATCAAGAGTTTCTAAAGCAATATCCAGATATTTATACAAATACAGATATAGAGATTGATCGATATTTACATAGAGATTAAAGAGAATTGTTTTTAGGTCTTTCAATATTATATTTTTTAACCGAAAGTAAAGCTCTATATCGTTAAAATGAAAAACAACATTTAATTGCTCTGTTAACGTAGAATCAAGGTCGTCAATGGTTTCATACGAATAATAATGTTTATATATTTTCAGTGCATTGTATTTTATGGTCAAAGAAAATAATTTATGTTCTTCTGTGTAATTTCTTTCGTCATTAAAAACGTCTTTGATTTCGAAACTCTCAAATATATATACCATGATGTTTTTGGTTTTTTCATTAAACTCATATGGTCTTCTATATGATCCAACACAAAATTTCATGTAAGTTTGCGCTATGAATATTAAAATTTTTGATACATGATCAAATTCTTTCATCAATAAAAAATCATAAAGAATGTCCAGTATTTCGACGATCTTTACATCATATATATAAGTATACTTTTCTGTTAAGCTACCTAAATTTTCATAGCATGATAATATTTCATATAACTTGATGCACTGTAGGATGTTTTTTCTTTGATCAATATAAAGATAGCTCTTTTCAATTGTTTCACACCATTCTTCCAGTGATGTGATCTTGCACAAATTCTTGTATAAATTTTCTATTAGATCATTTAAATGTTGATTATAGGATGATTCTAAAATATCGAGGCTTGCTAATAATAACTTCTTTTTAAAATGCTTATATATTTGACCATCATAATCTTTGGCAGATATTTTTAAAAATATTCTCGATAAGTTGGTTTGAGTTTTTATGTCTCCATGCACAATGTAGTTTAAAATTTGATTTTCGAAAGTTATTTTGTCCAATTCGTACGAAGGTATCATCTTTTTGATGGGCATTTATTTCGACAATATATACTGATCACCAAATTGATGAACTTTTTATCACCCCTTTTTTCTATATAAAGTATAATGATGATTTATGAATAATAAAACTTTGTTATCATTAGTTTACATAAATGTTATACTAATGCACACAAGTTTCATGCATCTTACAAAAGAGTATAAATCGCTATTTGAGGCCTTAAAACGTTATATTTTAAAATTGCCTAATATATTTGAAAAAAATATCTATGAATTATAAACCATATATAGAAAGGCCTTTGAAACATTTAGATTATCTTATGATTAAAAATTAAAACTATACCGAGTTATGTGATTTGTATGTTTTTTTTGGCAAATATGTCTAAAGAAGGGGTAAATAGGCAATCTTAATAAAATGTGATCACCAGAATGATAAAGCATCATAATATCATATAAACATCAAGATTTTCTATATTATATACATATTTCTTTCTTATATAAATTTTAAAAATACTACTATTTATGATTTTGTTTTGGTAACATTTTCTCGGCTCTTAAATAATAATGAATTCATATAAATCAAATTTAAATATTAAAAAAAATTAAAAATTGTAATTTTAAATCAATAAAAATCACTTGTTTATATAAATTAAATCTAAAGTTCGATGCAAACTGGTTTGGTCTCGTCTTGTTCATAAAAACTAGATATATATTTACTAATTTTATACGATTCGAGATCTTTGTATGCATGAATTTATGGCCGAAATCTTTGTAATTTAAACACACTCAATGTACTTTACAACATGTGATATAATATATTCTTTAATAGCCATAAGAAAGACAAATTATATAATAGAATTGCGATTTCGGAAACTATATTGATGTGGTTAAAATATTTATTTAAAAAAAAATATTTTCGATATTTTGAATCCTAGTTGAAACATATTATTTTAAATGATTTTTTTTTCTATATTTGCTTGTAAATCAAGTCTTATTTGTTTTTTTATAGCCAGCGTATGTAATTGGTCTCGGTAGATATATCTTAAAAAATAGGTCTGTATTATATTTTTTTTAAAAACTTGAAATGATATTTATTTACTGCGAATCGCAATTCAAACATTTTTATGGCAAAATCGGTGAGTGATGTTTATATGTTTTTAAGCAGTGATGTTCGCATTTTTCAAAGAGGTTCTCACCAAAATAAACTTAAATATTATTAAGATGATTCATACCATTACAAATAGAGATTATGTTTTAGTAATCATTAATTTGATAAAAAGACTTAAAATGAATGAAATTGTATTTGACCAGTGTAATGACTGTTAAAACAATCATGGTATATGCTTTAAAATCTTATAGACGTTAAAAGTAGCAAGTTTGTATACAATTTGACGAATTAAAAACCAATGCAGGTCTATATAATTAGAAATAATTCAAAGTATGGTATAATCTTTGTCGATAGAATAAGCTGATAAAATTTTTATACACAAGAAAGAATCACAATTGTAATACGGTTGTATACTCTGCATACTATTTTAATAGGAAAATTTTATCTCACCTTTAAATATTAGAAGGAAAGAATAGCTGGATTTGATGTCTAATGCTTATAACAAAATTCTATTTATTATATATCTGAACTCATCTAATCATATATTTACTAATTTAGCTTCTGATAAATATTTTATGTAATTATTCAAGATATTTATATAGATAATACAATAAAACATATTTTATTACATCTTTTAATATTGTTCTGCGTGTTTTTTTTTATTATGGATCACCTATAAATACTTGATGCTATTTTTATTTATTTATGGGTTAATTTTCTTTTTATCGATTTATCTATTTAGACGTGTTCAGCGTGTTGGGAATATTTCACAACTCTTGATGCATCTTTTGACACCTTCCTCTGATCTATCTTCATCCACTGCTCTTCTTCTCTCAAATGAGATGAGTTCAAGTGTCTTGCGGAGTGTGAGAGCTTGCATGTATGCTTCTACTTCGTCCGGGATTTTACACTCCTTAAAACATAAATACAATAAATAATTTCACATAAATACATTTCTTCAATTTATATCATAATTATATTGATCCTAGATTTTATCTGTTCTTTTTTGATGATTCATTATAAAGTGGATCAAATTGTGATTAAATTGGATAACCCACCCCCAAAGACATGAAAACACACGAAATTGAAAACATACACAGAAGAGCTTACACGCTATCATTTCCGAGTATTTTAGTTATTGCATTATTAATAAACATATGAAGAGGCATCTTAATGGATCCACTTACAACGATACCGAAGCTATTAAAAAATATACTAACACTACATCTTTTTCCATTATTTATTACTGCAACAGTATACCTATTTATTAGAATGACACTTAAATATAAAAACAAGGAAGGTTACCAATATTACTTATTGTATGCAAAAATACTGATGTCAGTTAATTTATTCACATTGACTTTTGTGTACAATATTCAAGCAAAAAATATAAAATCCAACATAATTATCTTGAATATACTTTTTTTTCAAATATTACTAAAAACGTTTTCGATCGAATGGTTCTAGAAAGTCGATATATGAAATATACACGTGAAGATGGTCTGATTTCTATTTTTTTATGGTTCTAGAAATGGAATATTCTATAAGATGAACTCAATGCTATAATAATTCTTAAAAAAATTCTTAAGTGCTGTGTTTTGTATTTAATTTTTAAAACCATGATGCCAAGAATTTTAATTAACTTAATTCCAAAGAATATTTTTGTATCAGTTAAGTTTTTGATCAGAATTTCTATATCAACATACCTTTATATACTTTTTATTGTTATTATAGAAAATGTATACGATATAACTGTTCGGAATTGGACATTACAGCAAAAAACAATATAAATATTGATGTAAATAAAATATTACCAAAAAGATCACCATTTAAAAATATATTAGAGATCGAATCTGTTTAGTACATATATTTTAATGTTACTGAAATTTTCCTTAATGATAACATGAACATTTCAACATCATAAAAAACAAAATCTGTCTTAAAATACATCAATGCATATTTAAAATACGAAACTAATTCAATATAAAAAATTGTAGATGATATAGAAACTATTCTCGAAGGTGATAAAAAAAAGAAAATATATATCCGATAAAAACCAATAAATATAAGTTAAGTTTATATCAAAATATTTATTGCGGAAAGAATATGCTTTGCTTGAACCAAATATCGCAACTATTCAAAATAAATCACAAGGATTGTTTACAAGAATTTTTCGCAATAAATACCTAGTAAAAAAAATTGAAACTGATTTGTTCGATTTTGAAGCATGTGTTGCGCAAATTAACGATTGTATAAATATTTTGAAAATTATTCAGAGACAGAATCATTTATTTGACCAGAAAAGGTTTTTAAAATCTGAAGTAATCTTACTACGTAATTTTGAATATTTATATGAAAGATTGATATTTATGGAAAATTACCATGGTATTTATTTGAAATCTGACCCTATCTCTAAAATTAAAAAAGAATTCTAAACCTTTATTTTTCTAAAATACAAAAACATTATACACCTCTAATTATTATCTTTATAATTTCCAGCCTTAAATTTATGTTTTTATTCTAAACCTCACAGCATTTTGAAGATTTTTGAGCTCTAAAATTAAAAATGAAATTTAAATTTTATTTTTCTGAATATAAAAGTAATTCTAAAACTCGAATTTTATTTTAATTTTCAGCTTTTAATTTATGTCTTTATTCTAAACCTCTAAATATTTTGCAGATTCTTGACCTCAAAAAATAAAAAAAATTGTAAAACTTTAACTATTTGCTCAAAAACCGAAAAGTATTTATTATTTCTCTCCTTAAATTAAAATTTACAGAAGAGGATAAATCTTAAAACATTTTCGCAAGACACATGTACTCATCATATTTGAGAGAAGAAAAGCAGTTGATGAAGATATATCAGGTTAAGTTGTCAAAAGATGCATCAAGGTGTTGTGCAATATTATAAATGGGCTAACCATCTCTAAATATATGAAACTTATATAAAAAAACTTAATGCATTAATAAAAAATAATTAAAATATCTTTATTAATAATTGCGCATTATCAACGATAAACACATATTTATCAGCATATAACCAAAATATCGCATAAAATTTTCAACGAGGATCGATATACAGTAAATAAGAAGATTTCAAATGATGTAAATACAAAGCTAAAATAAATTCAGAGGCAATTTTTATATTAACACAAAATATGACAGAAAATTAAAACAGATATAATTTCAGTAAATTTTTATAAAAAAAACTTTTTGAAATGATATTTTTTATGGTAATATAAAATATGTGGTTTAAATATAATTTCTAGAAAAATTTAAGATACCTTATAGCTTAGAATTATGTGCAAGTAATTCTTTTATGTCTAAATTGAATATATTGCGCTATTATTCACTGGTGTATAAATTATTTAAAGTCTCTAAATTTTAAGAAACGACGATAAGGCTTTTTTATACGCAAATAGATATATCTGGACAAAGTGACCTGATATTTTCCTTTATGATATCAAAGGAAATATAATTATTCTAATTCAAATAAGTATAACTCGTCTTAAAAACACAACTAAATTTGAAAATGTGAAATATATAAAATATGACATCTTGGCAAATATACTTGGTTTAATATACATATTTAAAAGGCAAATAATACCCAAGCAATGGCTTAGATAGGGTTAGTTAGATACAAACTCTCATAAAAAAAATGTTCAGGTGTTAAAAATCCCATATAGAAAACATGCGTACTTTCAACTATGTAAACACTTTTTTCATAACATCTGACAGAAGAAAATCAGTTGACATAGATAGACCATAGTAAGGTTGCTAAGGTTAACTAAAGAGTTATGCAAAAATTTAAATCGGCTTTCTGCATTTTATTTTGAATTCATAGAAGAAAAGAAACATAAGCGATAATAAAAAATTATATATAAGTAAATATGCATTTTTAGCCATTCATTGCCGCTATGAACTATCCAGACATTTTATTGCGTAGGCAAATAGAATTTTCGATAGTAAATTTACTATTGTTCATTATTTAGTGACAGTTGCATTTCAAAAGTATATTCTTGTTTGTGAATTTTTAGAGCTTTATCACAAATTTTTGGGTTTTTAATGCTGCATCATGTATGAATGATTTAATTATATATTAATAATATGATCCTTATTTTTTGAATTATTTTATTTCACATATATACACAAACAGCGCCTTGAATGTTTTAATTTCGAAATTATTCTTCTATTGATTATTTTCAAGATTAAATCAACGATTTTAAATTTATATTTATAAAATTGTTATGATGGAATGATGTAAAGTATTTTAATTGTATCCAGAATTTCTATGATCTAAATGATCGTTTTTCGTTTATCATATATCCATAAAAAAATAAATAATACGATCAGATTGCGATATTTTTAGAATTTACATATGTATCTAATTATTTTTCTTTAAGTATTTCATTATTCTATTTTTTTACGCAAAATAAATGGAATTTATTCTTTATATTGTAGAGCAAAAATGTTTTTTATATTTAGATATTATTTTTTTGCTAATAAAACTTATATGCATGTAACTGGGTCATATTATTCATCTTTGTTAATTTTACAAAAAAATTAAAAACAAATTAATTCTTTAAAAACCCACCAAATTTACTAATTTGAACAATTCATATAATTACATATTTGTTGTTTTAGAAAATATTTTAATTCTATAATATAATTTGCAAAATGAGACATTGTAACATACAAGTAGTTTGCGTTTCCCCTTCATTCCACTGACTAGCTTCAACTTCTCTATTGATTTATTTTATATATTTACTAAAGTCTTTAAGTTTTTACAAGTAGGGATCGTTAAAGCTTGATTTTTTACAAGTAAATACACATAAAAAGATTATGTATTATGATTAAGATCTCTTATATAGCACAAAATATTTTTCAAATATTTACCATAAAAACTAGATCCTATTCGAATATTTCTTTTAATTCCTGTCCTTTCATCTAACTCTTAAATTATCTGATTTTCTATTAGCTACATTCGATCTCTCTTTCATGAATATTTTATTTTTCATTTTCTTCTTAATATCATCTTTTTTAACAGCTTCTCGAACTCTTCCGTTACTCATATGACTTTCCACATCAAAAGTTATTTTTAATTCATAATTATAAGCTAGCCTTTAGCTATAACTATAAATCCAATTCTTTTAGTAATCAGCATTTTTTTTGAGAATATAGTACGAAAAAAACTCATTAGGTATTTAAATTTATTTTCTCTGCCTTTTTGCTTTTGGGGAAAAAATCCAACAATATCATTATCGTATAATATTGAATACCATTTATAATTGTTTCTTTTTTGTATAATCATGGCTAAACAATTTACTGCCGCTTTGAATCGGCTTAGGCTATATTAAATACAAAGTAAATCTTTTTTTATATTATAATTTGGCCTAAAATTAATTTCTAAGCAAATTCTTGCACAGTTTGTCAGAAAAATGGCTTAAAATAAATGTTTTTTTGTTATAATATGTGTATAAGAATACAATGTAATGTTTTTATATGAAATAATTCATATAAATTCCTTCTCTTTATATTGTACAAAAATGAATATATAAAAATGATACAAATCATCCAATACTTCATTTTATACTATTATAGCATGTTTCAATTATCTTCAGGCCATAATATTTATGCCCAATTTTTGAATTCCAATTTTTTTGCTAAAATTTTACACGTGTGACATCATAGAAACAAATGTAACCTATTTCTTTAAATCACAATTTTCGATATTTTGTCAAATAACTTTGAATTTTTTGCAAAAAAAAGTTTAAATTGTGTTTTCTCTAATACAAAGACAATCATTTTATAAAATTTTCTTTTTTAATTATAATTAAAGAGAAATATCACACTTTCGTAGATCTTATACCTACTTTCGAGTGAAGATAAATCTTATAACTCGAACGATAGTTTTCAATTCATCATATATTTTTTTGCATAAAAGAACGACTAAAACCAATATTCGCAGTCACTATCAGTTACATTATATTCTTTTATGATCTGATTTTTGCAAATTTTGTTAGATTTTAAAATATATTCAATATCTCTTATAAATTCATTATACCATTCTAAACATACATAGTGCTTAGATATTATATACGTCTTATATATATCATGTATTTTGATGTTAGATTGATAATAGTTTCAGCAGAAAAATTAAATAGCTAACAAGGTCTTATGTTTATATATTCTTCGGGTTTCGGTATTTAAAATATTTTTAATGTGTCTGATAAGCACTATTGTAACATCCAATATATTCTAACACACATAGTTATTCTCACCGCGTAAAATACAAAATTTTCTTATATTGACTTGTATTATTTCTAGTAATAAATCTGAAAATTTAAAGCATATTCTATGATGTTTCTCATTATTAGCTAACTGTATAATAACATTATCATAGCACTATATAATATTTTAGGGCTTTAGGAGCATTTTTTATTATTTTTTCTTGGACATTATGATAGATGAATTCTTATTCTCCATAATCATGTTGTTAAACTTGTGAACTTTTTGATTGTATTTAAATTCAGTTTTTTGTGATAAATTTCATTATGATAATAGAAAGAATAATTCGTTTAATTGATCGGCTATTATAAACTTAGATCCGTGTGTTCAATGTAAAATCACTTTCATTTAGTTTATTTATACAGATCATATGCACTTGATCATTATAATCATTAATATATACCACAATATATTTCCACTATTTGGTTTTCAGAAAACCTTATATATTCATTTTTATACTGCCATTTCTGTGTTTCTGTTATACAATTTTCTTAATATTTTCTTGCAATATCTTCTAATTTCAAGATATTCATCTAAACTTATTACCAACATTGAAAATTTTATTGTTTTATATGCGCATTTTTCCAATAAATAATATTCTATCGGTTTGTCCGGATCATGAAAACATAAATAAATTCCTCTAATAGTCACCTGCAAAGTATTTGACATTCTTTTATAATTATCTGTATTTTTTACTAATGATAGGGCAATTACACTGATTTTTTATATGTTTATGAAGAAGATTGCACTAAATTTCATTGTATTATTCTTTTCTGCACATATAACATGGTTCATACATGATCTTCTCAATTCAAATCCTATATTATAGATGCACTAGTATACCCATATATTTTTTTACATTGTTGTCATATTTCATAGAATTATGCTATTTTCTATATCTGAACATTTTTTATTTTTTTCATTACGTTTTTCTTGCCCTCATTTAAAATTTAAATTTCCATATACATTGGTAGAATAACCGTGGTTCTTGATATTTATATCACATTATGATTCCAAAAAGTTTCTTCGTGTGTATTTTTTCCAGCAAGTCTATTATTTCGATTGTTTCATCCTTCTCGATCGTTCACTATCAGTACTAGATGAGATTTAAATTCATTTATATTTCTTGAAATCATTCCACACTACTCTTCTTACTTAGATCTCTAGATCCAAAAAATCTTATACTTTTTTTTAACTTTGAGTTCTGACTCTTTATCGCATTTTGTCATTTTATTGCCCAATGTATTAAGAAATATCATTTCGAGTTTCTAAATAGATTATAATAAAGATCTATTTGTTAGAATATATCAGATGTGACTAAATATATAGGCTGGATAAAATAAATAAATAAATAAATAATTAAATAAATAAAAGAAAATAGCAAGCAAATACAAAAAAAAATCAATTACATAAGATATTCTTTTCACCTAGGATTAAAAATATGCAAAATGTGTTTTTTATAATAAATATTTTAAGCACATCAATATAGTTTCCGAAATCGCAACTCCGTTTAAAAATTTGCCTAACTTTTGGCTATTGAAGCATCTATCATTGCACACATTGTGAAATAAATTGAGTGTGTTTAAATTACAAAGATTTCGGCCATAAATTCATGCATACAAAGATCTCGAATCGTATAAAATTAGTAAATATATATCTAGTTTTTATGAACAAGACGAGACCAAACCAGTTTGCATCGAACTTTAGATTTAATTTATATAAACAAGTGATTTTTATTGATTTAAAATTACAATTTTTAATTTTTTTTAATATTTAAATTTGATTTATATGAATTCATTATTATTTAAGAGCCGAGAAAATGTTACCAAAACAAAATCATAAATAGTAGTATTTTTAAAATTTATATAAGAAAGAAATATGTATATAATATAGAAAATCTTGATGTTTATATGATATTATGATGCTTTATCATTCTGGTGATCACATTTTATTAAGATTGCCTATTTACCCCTTCTTTAGACATATTTGCCAAAAAAAACATACAAATCACATAACTCGGTATAGTTTTAATTTTTAATCATAAGATAATCTAAATGTTTCAAAGGCCTTTCTATATATGGTTTATAATTCATAGATATTTTTTTCAAATATATTAGGCAATTTTAAAATATAACGTTTTAAGGCCTCAAATAGCGATTTATACTCTTTTGTAAGATGCATGAAACTTGTGTGCATTAGTATAACATTTATGTAAACTAATGATAACAAAGTTTTATTATTCATAAATCATCATTATACTTTATATAGAAAAAAGGGGTGATAAAAAGTTCATCAATTTGGTGATCAGTATATATTGTCGAAATAAATGCCCATCAAAAAGATGATACCTTCGTACGAATTGGACAAAATAACTTTCGAAAATCAAATTTTAAACTACATTGTGCATGGAGACATAAAAACTCAAACCAACTTATCGAGAATATTTTTAAAAATATCTGCCAAAGATTATGATGGTCAAATATATAAGCATTTTAAAAAGAAGTTATTATTAGCAAGCCTCGATATTTTAGAATCATCCTATAATCAACATTTAAATGATCTAATAGAAAATTTATACAAGAATTTGTGCAAGATCACATCACTGGAAGAATGGTGTGAAACAATTGAAAAGAGCTATCTTTATATTGATCAAAGAAAAAACATCCTACAGTGCATCAAGTTATATGAAATATTATCATGCTATGAAAATTTAGGTAGCTTAACATAAAAGTATACTTATATATATGATGTAAAGATCGTCGAAATACTGGACATTCTTTATGATTTTTTATTGATGAAAGAATTTGATCATGTATCAAAAATTTTAATATTCATAGCGCAAACTTACATGAAATTTTGTGTGGGATCATATAGAAGATCAGATGAGTTTAATATTAAAACCAAAAACATCATGGCATATATATTTGAGAGTATCGAAATCGATAATATTTTTAACGAAGAAAAAAATTACACAAAAGAACAAAAATTATTTTCTTTGACCATAAAATACAATGCACTGAAAATATATAAACATTATTATTCGTATGAAACCATTGACGACCTTGATTCTACGTTAACAGAGCAATATGATTGTCATGATGGATTTGTGGATGATGAGCTTATCTTTCGGCTAAAGAATATAATTTTGAAAGACTTAAAAACACTTCTCTTAAATATATATTTGAATATTGATCAATCCCTAAATCTGTACTTACATAAATATTTGAAAATTTCTCTAGACACTCTTATTGCAATAAAATCTATTATCCAACATATTTCGAGCTTGTATCGTCCATATCTGTATTTCTTTATATTTGAATTTATATTTCCCTGGAGGAAGTTAATCTTAAGAGATTCAATTAAGGAATATTGTGATATGGAATATAATATAAACTCATTTAAAGAATCAAATAGTCATCTGTTGGGGTTTTTTAGTTGCCAGATGTCTAGCTTATGGATATATCAAAAAAATGATATAGCCAAAGATGTTATTGCTCTTTTGGGTGGCTATATTACAATTTACAAGGAAATACAAAATTATGAAAATGCACAAAAAGCATATTGTGCAATGGATATGTTTTATTCTATGTTAAACACTTTGTCGTCTCATGGTATTTTAGACAATTTTCTTGCGTGTATATTTCCTGAAATCAATTCTCCATATCTCTTCATCCGTCTTTTCGCCTTTGAATGCATTATAAAGTATCCTGAAGTGTTTCAAGGATATTTACGAAAAGGAGATATAGATATATCTACATTTTATAGAGAAAACCTTAAAACAAACAATATTCATTTATTTTCAGTAGTTTGTTTAGCCAAAAAACATTTCATAACATAGCTCATGTGGTTTTTTTAATAAACAAACTTTCTTTACCCTTTTAAGGCTATATTTTTAAATCCATGCATTTTTCTTTGAGTATACTAACACTATAGAATCCAAAAAAATCTTAAAAAATACCTAATGATGATAAATAGCAACATAGTTAAATCATTTGTATATTTAATTATTGCCCAAGCAATCTTTATCATTGAAATTCAATATCAAAGATATAATTTTGAATATTATTTATTATAATATATGCGTTGTATTGTGAAAATATTAAAATAAAATTTATAAATTAAAATTAGAGATTACAGATGAAACTAGTATGCAATCAACGGCTTTGGATATATATAGACTCAAATTAGACTATTTTGATTTACAAGAAGATTTTCTATAAGATTCAATTACATTATATAACTTTAAAATTTCATAGCGCCGTACATGAATCGAAAATGCATTTTTCATGTGCAATTTACTATCTAGAATCCTGTATTCAATATAGTTTTTCGAGCTTCATGGTGAAAAATAATAATGTTTACTGATAACAGTTAACACCAATTATATTTCCGAATCATATCTATAAATATTGAAATTATATTTTCATCATTAGGATATCCAGCTATCGTAATTTGCATTATGTTTATTAAAAATATAAATATAAATAAACTAAAGCTGCTTAGACTATCAATTAGATTAAAAAATCAACATTTTATATCACTTCATATTTATTAATTTCTTGGCCTTTCCAAATTTTATACATAACATGTAATTTTTTTAAGCCATAAGTTTACGACCGAATATATTTTTTGATTATGAGTTAAGTTTATTTTTATCAATTCAATAGTGTATAGCCCATGAGAAATATTGCATAGCTCCTTGATGCGTCTTTTGACACCTACCTGATATATCTTCATTAACTGCTCTTCTTCTCTAAAATGAGAAGAGTATAAGTGAGTTTACGACCGAATAAGTTACTATTTAACAAAATTTACTTTATGTCAAGAATTAAAGGGTGCTAGACTTTATGCAAAAGCAAAAGAGTTTTTTATTTTTTAATTTACTTGTGACGTGAATTTGATACTTAAATATGAAAATCGATTATCTTTTAATTGACGCATAAACTATATCAAAAGAAAGATGGGTGATGATAGTGTATGAATATGTTTTTGCGCGGAAATAGTATATTCTCACAGGGAATCATAATACTTAGTTATAAATAGAAAACAAGATTTTTCAAATCAATTATTAGATAAAGCGTATAAAATTTGTTATCGTAAGCTATTTATAATAAAGAAATTACTTTCGGGATAGAAAGAATTTAGTTGCTTATCTAGCTCTACATCACTCTTTACCATGTACACTCTTGTTAATTGTTTCCTTGAAAAACCATGTTAGACACGTATACAATTGAAAAATATTAACATTACTCTATTATAGAAGCTGTATATTAAATATTTTTATTTATTTATGGGTCAATTTTTTTTTATATATTTAGACGGGTTCTGTTCATTTGAGATATTTCACAACTTCTTGATGCATCTTTTGATACCTTCACTGTATCAGTCAAAGTCGAAAGCTTTGCTTCTTACAAATGAGATGTGTTCAAGTGTCTTGCGGAGTGTGAGAGCTTGCATATATGCATATACTGCGCTTGTAATTTTTAACTCCTCGACAAGTCTTCATTTAATTTTGTAACTACACCATCCTAAGAAAATAAACATTTTTTATTATTGTTTTTAATCGTAAATTATACCAAGTTCATTCGCCAAGATGTCATACTTCCTATATTTATAAATCACACTTTCATTTAAGTTGCCAAGACCAGTTCTTATACCTATTTCAATCAATGTTATACAATTTCATTTTGTATCTGATAGAAAAATATCTGGTTTCTATTATTTGATTTAAATATCTTTTTTTATTCTGGTATACACCTTACTTTCTTCATTTTCATTTTGGTTGATGTTTTATACTGAGTGATTTCTAATCTTTTTAGTTTTTTTTAGTTTTTTCTTCTTGATATTAAGAAATAAAGACATTTATCGAATTTATTGTGCCATCACGTGCAACCATGCAAGGTTATTTTCCTACATACCGTTACAAATTGATCGATTGTTTCCTAGGCTTCTTTACTTCGTCAACCTATTATTCTCTACATGAAAAACACATTCACGTGTTGAATAAAACCAAATTTTCATTCTTCACTTGGATTAATGTTGCCATCGCTTATCCATCTTTATAGTCTAAAAATATCAACTAAAACATTATATTGGCTTCAAAAGGTTTTCTTTTTTTTTACACAATAGAATCTCTTGATGCATTTTCTCCTGTGTTTCGGAGTCGGTGTTATTTGCATATTATATATAATTTAAATATGCTGAAATTAGTGAGAGATGTCTTGTTATTCTTGTCTACTTATAATATTGCATCCATTCTCGGTGATGGTTTTTACTGTTTAGAAGCAATTTTTTTAGCTGGTAGATCATCTTCTCGGCTTGAATTTAAACTTACATAGCCCATGTCTTAGTTCATGTCTCTTTTTATATTATGTTTGTTTGTTAATATGCGTGAGGTGAATTATAAATAGGTTTTAATATCTCTTATCTTATCATATAGTTTAGTATATTCATCGGGATATAATTTAGATGCACCGTAATAGTAATTTATGTGGGATATTGCATGTTTATAAATGGCTTTAAAAAATTACCTGCATTCAGTTTAGCCTTAAAAAAATTTCTAATTTGATATAGCATTAATTCTGCAGTATTATAATGAGTTTTTAGGGTCCGTCCCGATATTTTATTCCCAATTGCTCTATGATGTATATAGGCAGCTTGGCCTAGAAAAAATGTTGCTACATCTGCGCATATTTCATGGTTATATGCAGACTTGTATTTGTTAATTTCAAGGCCTACAGCATATAAGAAGGTAGATGTTTGTTTGTCATTAGTTAAAGTGTTTTTGGTGTTTTTGATTTTTATTTGAGGAAATCATATTATCATTAGATTATTTGTTTTATATGAGTTTTCGTCGATCTTTAAACTATCACCAGAAATCATTCATTTAATTTTCAGCTTAAGGAATCAATACATAGGCGAATAAAAAGTTGATATACTGTCTCCTTGCAATATCCCAAAATTAAATAAATATCAATTTCATATAAAGTAGGGGATAAAAAAATTTATATGTAGTTCATTTTATATAGAATTGTTATGTCATTTTTATGTATTTGACACAATAAAAGATTTTTTCAAGACATTTGCAAAAATATTTTTTGAAGATCTATTAACTTAAACCTATTTCTTGCATATTTTATCACGACTTCTAATTACTGCATCAATAATCTATTTCTTTTTTTATTGATTTTTAAAATAAATTAACGCCCTAAAAGAAAAAAAATTAAATAGAAAGTATTTAAACTCTTTTAGATATTTTTAATTGTAATTTTATAAAAAATAAAACTTAGAATAATAATCTAATATAACAAGCTTTCAACAATAATTTGAATATAATTTATTTACATACCTAATTCACTAAATCTATTTAAAACTTTTCAAGTAACCATATCGCTTTGATATCTAAGGTTAGCTGGAAATTACATCGTTGTGGCTTGTGTGCACTTAACAATGAACTAAATATATGGCTTATAAATGTGAACCATCGTGAGATTGTTTGAACAAGATATTGTCTCTGCCAATATGTATCTACATTTGCATATAGTGAAATTGTGCAGCCTCAATCTTCATGTTTTTCTAATGTGCTAAAAAAAATACATCTCTATAATACTATAGAAATCATCTTTATCATATATTATAGAAATTAAACAAAGAAACTATTTTTATTCTATTATTTCTTTTTTTATCCATTTTTTAAATACAGAGGTATCTGATATTAGATTCGTCAGAAAGTATTAAAATAAAACGGAAAATATTTTTTGCTTGAAGAAAAGCTTTTTTTAACGTGATATATAGATCTGAAACCATAGCAATACAAAATAAACATTCGAACCTTGATTTTTCATCCTAGAACGTACATTTTCTGCTAAAAAATAAATTAATCTCGATAGAAAAAGTTAATAATTTCTGTGTAGCTAAGTAATTAAAATTGGTTTAGTCTAAAGGTGCGGCGAAGTTAAATATCAAGTTCTGGACTGAATATAAAAACTTTGTCTAACTAATAACAAAGGATGTATACACAGCTTCTATATGAGGCTATAAATAGGTTTAAGTATACTGTTTTGATTAATAAATCGTTGAAAATAGAGACCCGATGTTTTTACTGGTAAATATAAGCTATAAAAATCAAGGGAAAAATTCAATTACGAGTAAATTAACGTCATTTCGCTATGAATAATATCTAAATGTATTAATATTAATTCCTAGAACAAGAATTACCGAATAACACTAAAGATTTGTAAAACATAAAGATTGTAGAAATTTATATTTTATTTCGAAATGAAGAATTCAATCACAAAAAAAAATAATTCGACTGATGTTCAGGACTATGTGCTACCACATGGCTATATGAAAATTTCTATGATATCTAAAATAGTCAAGGTTATATATCTAATGTATTATTACAAGCAATTCAGATAATTTAAAAATAAAACTTGCTCTAAAAACATTTTTATTATATTCATTGTATTTTAACCTAAAAAGAATACAAAAAGAGATACTTATGCACGTTATAAGTTATAAATCATAGATTTCTGCATGAATCGATGCCATCTACATTTTCATAAATCAAAACACGAAATCAACAGCAATTACTCTTCATAAATTTTTTCGTAAGCATAAATATCTGCTATCCATGAATTTATCTGTTTATGTAATATAAAAATATATATTATAGATACTCACTCGTATCCTTCAGTTCTTCTTGTACGTGAAATGCAGTTTTAGACTAAAAGTTTTGTTGCAAAGTGTCTTTCAAAATTATGTCGAATTTATTTTAAATATCTTATGTGTTGTTTTCTATATCGGCGTAAAATTTTTTTCTGTAGTATGTCTAATAAATATCTTCCAATAAAGATTATGGATTGTTCTTCCCAATTTAAATATTTTACTAAAAATTTTTTAATACTAAACAAATATCTTTTTTCAACAGAAACGCTTAAAAAACGTTCGAATTTTATATTTCTATAATAGAAATGAATTCTTTCTACTAGGTGACACGGTATAATTTTTTGTAATAAAGATTTCAATATTATAGCATAATCTCTAATTTATATATTTCGTTTGACATAAAACCCTCGCAGATATGCCCAAAACGCCATATATATTCAGGTGGGTTTTTTGTGGTAATACTTGAGCTTTTGAAATATTTTTTACTGTAATATCGTAATTAATAAACAAAAAAATTGCAAATTAAAATTTATATCATTTTGTTTAAAAATGCATTATTTAAGATACAATCTATTGCAAATACCCTCTTTTACATACACCTTTAAATGGTTTTTCATTCTTAGGAATTTTAATGAATTTATATATTTAAAATTTTTAATTTTCTTTTTAATAAGTATTTGATAACTATTTTTTTAGTGTAATATTTATGATGTAGATATTTATTTAGTTTCTGGATAGATTTTAAAGTTAATGTATCATTGTTTTATATAAAGTCAATAGAAATACAGTTTCTTTAAAAAAATAAAAACAAAACTTCTGTAAATTTTTTTTCAGTGAAATTATGTTTTATAAAATTTTTTATATCAAAAAAACTATAGCCCATAGACTACATATTTTTGACTTTTTTTGTAATTATACAAAAATTTTTATACGTAATAAGACTAAAATAATTTATCTCCAAATATTTATTTTCGAAATATAAAAAGATCCTAGCAAATTCCAAATAAAACACGTAATATTATAACTAAATCTATAATTTTGTGCATACGATAGTCAGAAAATATGATTCATGATTTTGCATCAACTTTTCAGTTGCTATTTTCAAAATTGCGCATGTAAATTTGTTTTTCAAAATTATCTATTCTAATGTGATGACAGGCAAAGAAATATTTCTATGATCATAAATATATGTTTCCTTATTTATAATTCAAAATTTTCTTTAAAATTTATACTAAGTAAATATAAATTTCTTGGTATTTACACATTTTGTTTTCTATTTTTTTGTTAGATAATCTTCTTTTTGGCAGCAATTGAAAAATAAAACGCTAAAAATAATCCTTGCTATATGTATTAAATCTATTTTTAGTGACAGATTTAGCAAATCTATAGGGTGCGAATGTGATTTAAATAGTAAGTCGTAGGCTGCAAAATTATTTTAATACTAGCACTACACACACATGGATTTTTTTAGATTTATACATGAATGTCTTATGTTTTTGAAATACTTTATGGATAAATTAGCATGTGCGGCTAGTATTTGCCTAGATCTCAAAAAATTTAAATTGATATACCCGTCTTGAGTCTCTGTATATTACTATCTACAATACATTTTCTAGTTTAAGGTTTTTTTTTAAACCCTTTTTCAGAAAGACGGGCATAGATTAATACTAAAAAGAAGACCATATCTATAAGTTTACAATTTTCTTATTTTCAATACTTCACTATTTGTTATTTTCTTATAGAGTTTTGTGTTCAAAGTTATTACCTAATCCTATTTTTTCTGCAGTTTTTAATGATCCTATACATTGATTTATATATCTATATATAATTCTTCAAATATGGGACCGGGACATCATATTTGGTTGTGTATGATTGTTTTCCAGTTCTTAGATATTAACATGAGTCCTTGTTTCGAAAACGGCTTTTTATGGGTTTTAGTTTATAATATTTTGCTATCAGAGTGCACTTACATCTTTTTGCAATATGAAGTAACATATAATTTACTTTTTCTATTGTAAAGATGTATTTTTCATGAGCTGAACCTTAATTTTCGTTTCAATTCTTTTAACCTTAGATAAAAGCACGGTCGATTATGAGTTTTACAGAAAATTATTGATTTTCTAGTTCCAATAATATTTTAAAATAGTTTGGCAAATGTATATGTGACGAGATCAAGTTTTATCTGGTTTTTAATATAATTTTATCGTCGACTATAACTATATCTTTGCATTTTCTTTGTGTTTTTGCTGTCACGATACATATTCTAAGTTATATTTGTCATCAATTTTATTGACTTTCAATTTATTTTTTTTGATTTTTTGCATAAATTCTTTTTTCTCGTGTTTATCTGCTATAAATAATTTCTTTTCATGTATCTAACTCTTAAAACATTTATATACATATTTATAGTTTATAGATAGTTTGAATGTGTCGATAAATCCACTTAAATTTTTCATATGAAAATTTTAAAAATAATTTAAAGCAAGTATAAAGATGAAATGTCTATAAGAAAATATGCTCTCTCTTATTTAAAAATTGGGATCTGGAATATATCCATACATCTTTACTTGGAATGGGTGTTTTAAAAGTAAAATATATCGTAGATAGATCAGTTAGGAATGCGGACTGAACCAGAAACATACTTACAACGAATATAATATAGATAGGCTAATAAAGTGATAAGTCTTTAGGGGAATAATTTGCGTAAATTGTAAAGATAAAGTGCTAAAATAAGTATTGGGCGAATCTGTTCTAAATAGAAATCTATGGTATTCTTCTAATGAATTTCAATAACTAAAGATCAAATTCATTCATAAATAAATTATAATAAGGAATGGGAAAAAAATATCTTTAATAAATAATATAAACATTTGATTTAAATGATAAGTATATTTTTTTATAATTGAGAACATAAAATGTACAACAAATCTAAATATGCCGTCCATAAAATTTTGAATACAATATGAAATAAATGTTTTAGATTAATCTGATACGGAATTCAATAGCGCGATTATATAAAAATGATTTCTCTTGCCTAAATATGTATTTTAAATGTTATATTGACAGCGCGTTGATCGTTAAAATGTAGCTTTACCAAGTTTCCTCACTTCAAATTTGTTTGGTATGTTACGTAAACAAAAAAAGAACAAAGTTGTAAATATAAATTTTAACAAGACATAAAGAAAAACTAAAGTAATTTAAATAATTTTGTTTTTTACATATTGTTTATGGACCACACCTGTAAAACGGCTTATCTCTAATGTTATATTATTTTTTGTGTATTTCCTTATGAAACATAGATTTTAAGTTTGTAAACGTAAATGCATGATTCTGATAATAATAATAAAAAGAACTAGATTGAATCTTTGTTAATATATATGATAAACTTGTTCATTTTTTTGTTTTTTTCAATTAGTATTTTGATGAAAATTTCTATCTATATCGCTCTAACATTGTAACACCTCACTTATGAAAATTAAATTTTCAAAGATTTTTCTCTTTATTATTAGATTAATTGATAAAACCTTACTCCATGGATAATTTATGGATTCAAAATAAGCAAATAAACTTCTTTTTGTAAATTTTGATTGAAAAAAGCATAAAAAACACAATAATTATAATGTAATTCAATAAATCACACAATTTAGTGCATCGAAATTCAAATATAAAAATATTATTCTTTTAAGTAAAAATTAAAATTTTCAAATTATAAGAGAAATCGATTTTATATATTGTAAAACCCCTTGGTTTATTTCTATCTTTTAGAAATTATTTTTGTAAAATTGATAATATATACAATAATGAAATGTATGGATTTAATTGCGTACGAAAACGGATAATTTCTGCAGGTCTGAATTTTCCGGGTAGTAAAAGGATTAATTTAACAAGAATGAGAATTAAAAATCCGTGCATAGACAATTCTAGTGGATGCTATTGATTTTGAATGTAGTTAGAAATTATATAATATGAACATTAATTGGTTAAGGGTTGGATTTTAAGTATTTTGCTTTGAATTGTACAATTGACCAATTAAAGCTTAAATATATTCAAAAGTGTATAAATCTGCATTTTTGGAATCAAAAGCTATAAATTCGTTCATTATATTACACGATTTCATCATGATTATGGTGTTTTATCGCAAGAAATTCAGGCGGATTTATGATGTCTTATATTTAAAATTACTAATCTTGAAACTAAGTAAAATATAAAGAAACTTATGGAATAGGCAAGAAAACATATGTTTAATTTGTTTTTATTATTATATTTCTTTACTGTGTGATTTATGCTTTTATCTTTTATTATTATAAAATCAAAAGCTATTAGAATTAATATTTAAGAGCGCTTTTATATAATTTTTTATAAATCTCGATCAATACAAATGAAATCTTGCCAGTAAAAAAACATCAAACCCAAAAATCAATTAAATAAGCATTATCTAGCTTTTTAACCCTTTTAAATTTTACTGATGTGATTATAGATAAAAAAAATTATGTCCACCCGAATCATTATAAACGTTACTTTGCTAAATTGAGAAATACAATTTTATTTTCTAAAATATTGATAACTAGATAAAAATTTTTTTTGAATGTCGTACAATTCACAAATAATGTAAAATTCGAACTTGATATGCATTTTTTAATATATTATCTAATTAAAAGAATCAATGGAAGTATAGCTTCGTAAACAGCTTTTCATATACATAAAATGCAAAAAATGTAACACCAAATTTTTAGAAAGTTCAAAATAAGATTATTATAAAAATTTGCAAATAAATACTTAAACCATTTTTAAAAAATTTTTATAAAAAACTTGATTTTTAAATATATATTCACATTTATTTTTTGTGTAATTTTTGTTATAATAATCAAAAAACATAATTGATCATGAAGAACGGTTTACGATCATAAACGAAATCAATTTGCAATAATAAGACAACTAGTCATTTTGCATATCATAATTATAAAATATGTGAATTAAATGACAGGGATTGCAAGGTATATACTCTTTCGTATATACGTTTTGTCTTTTTAGGCAAGTTTTTATACTTTACCTCCTGTTAAGCTAAAATCACACATTTTAAATAAATAAATGCTATAATTTAAAAAAATTAATTAAGTGAATACCCATCTATTTTGTATTATAATCATAGTAAAGGGACACAATATGCATATGAATTCTTATCTATAACACAGAAAAAATATATTGTATTAGCAATATTTTTATCATTATAAATATTTGCTCGACTATAAAACGGTAAATATATTTGTTAAATTATAAGTTTTTTTTATTCCATTCTGTTTTATTTATTTTAATAATATATATTTTATTATTATTTAAAAAACTATTTTGAACAAATGTCTATTTTTATTACTATTTTTAGTGAAAAATTCAAAGCTCTATAAACATATCAAAAAAAATTTTAGAATCTTAATTATTTTTTTTTTAAAATAAGTGGCTTATATCGTCTGTTGAATGTATTATATAGTATAATCTATTCTCAACTTTACACATCGATCTTGAATATATTTCAAATATAATATTTTTTTTGTTACAATATACTTTATTTTGTCTGATAACACAAGTCATCTACATGTACTGTTATATTTATATTATAATTTATGTTTAAATAATTAGTGTCAATATTATAGTGATATAAACACTAAATGGTGTTTCTCAGTTTTTTTTCTTATTTTGATATTTCTAACAAAATAGCATGTTGAATTATCAAACAGTTTATTCTTGCTGCTCAGTTGCGAAGAATACAGCAAAAATTATTCGATCGACGCACAGTAATAGAGAGTCTTTGGATTAAAAACATACGTATGCTCGGAGCTTAAACAACTTCACTTCATTCCTGTTAGCAAATTTATAACTGTAAAGGTATTTATTTCTATGATTTTGTGTTTCCTATGGCGGCAACCTCATCGTCATGCCATATTAAATCGTGCAAAATTTTAAGCCGAAAACATTTAGTTTGAAATATGTAAGAATAATCTACAAGTATTCATAATTCAAATAGCACTTAAAAATATAGAAAATTACTGGTCACTACATCTAATAACTATTTAAAAAAACGTAGCTATATTCTTTTCTTCAATAATGCGATTTGAAATTTTATTAAAATAACCATTATATTTTGAAACTACAGTAAAAAACCACATGAAAAACCATATAGCTTAAAAAGTGTAGGTATTTTGATGTACATTACGATCCAACACATTTTTTATATAATACAAAATCAACCCATAAACATTTATATAGCACATTAAAATTGAATTCTTAAATATAAAAAATTGAATAATATATTTATTATAAAAATCAAAGATGTAAAATCGCATTATTCTTCACAAATATTATGTAGCGCTTCAATTTGTAAATTCCATAATTATTTTACTTTTTATGTTACAATATGCAAACTTATATACCTATAATCATATTAATTAATTAAATAGAATATCTTTATGGTTTTTTTGCGGAATATTTTTATTGACATTTAGTTTTGAAAATTTCGTAACTGAATTTTTGAGCTTATAAATTAAAACCGATTTTTTGGTGTTTTATAAGCTCAAAAAGGTTGTTCTACCGCTCAGAACTTAAGAAAAGTTTGACTAGATAGAAATATATATTATTTTTTACATAATAATAATATGGTTGAAGATGAATTTTTTTTATATGTAAATATTTTACATTGAACGTTTTCTTTTTTTTTATAAAATATACTTGTTATGGAAAGCCAAAAGTACATGTATAAGCTATTGAAAAGCTCATAAAAAGGCTACGTTTAAAATATTTTATAAGCTTTGGATATATTTTTCTGTAAAAATTATACATATTATTTTTTAGCATTAATTCTATTTTGTCCATTATACATGGTACATGTGCAGAACAAAAATTTTATATTGTATTTTTAAGACGATTTTTTGCAATTTTATACTATCATTATAAAAAAATAAAATTTAAATTTAAATTAAGAATTTCTCTTCATGTCTATTATTTTATATTGGCAATAATCATATTCAAAATCTAATCTCTATAATATTTTATTATATAAGTTTATCTTTAAGAAATAATTTATCTGGTTCATTAATATTAGAATTATTAGAAAAACTGTTTTTTTTTCTACAGTTATATTATTGATCTATTATCAATGTACATAAAAATTTCAAAAAAAAATATTTATTATTTAAAGCTACAGATTTCAGCAAAATTAAAGATAAAATGTTAAAAAACTATATATTGCGAAAAAAAATGTATTTCTAAATTTTTATTTTCTGGTACGCACTATACGATTAATTTAATCTTTAAATATCAGGTCTCGTATCACTCATAAATTATAATGTTTCTAATGACTTTATTAGAATTGCTTACGTTCTTATAAAGTTTTTTATTCGGAATAAAATCATTATTATATTTAAACCCTTTAAAGGATAAGCTGTTGCTTATTTATGCATTATGATTTCTATAATAATTCTATTACAAGAAATGTTTTTTTACTATTTAAATTTAATAACTCATATCTGTCGTGTATTATGAATCTAAAACATAGTGTTTTTAGTTTATTGCAAGCATTGCTGCGCATTATAATTTTAAAATTTCACATATTTATAACTATCATGGATATAATTTTTTATTGAATCAAAATTTTTTTTTACCACGCCTAGAGCCTTGAAATAGAATAACTACTAATATAATTCATTTTACTGAATTATTTGATTTTATTCGATTGATTTTAATGGGCTTTAAATGTTAAAATAGTTGTATTTTTAATTGGAATGTCTTTAGATTTATTTAAGTGAAACTTTAATATTATATTTATAAGCGCATTGTATGATAGTTATTATAATTTAGTTACAAGTTTTTATGGTTCTTTATTGGATGTATAGGATGGTTTAAACAACCCTATCTGCATGCATAATATTAAACGCTGAATGTTTAACTTAATTAAATAAAGCTAAATACTCTAAATATTGATTCGACATGAATAAGCATTTTTTGAACATAACGTGTTTTACGTTAAAAATAAGTTGTTTTTTTATAAATACCAAATAATATAAAAAAAACAAAATTATTTACCGCTCGCATTTGGATTTATATTTTGAACTTATTACATATCTAAAAATAATAGATTGAACGTGATTTATATTAATATTAAGCATTTTAATGGCTTTAATGTGTAAGTTCTACATGATAAATAGAAGATGGCACACAAAATAAAAAAATATTAATGAAAATAATTATATATAAACCATTTTTAACTTTTGGTAGATTTCATGCAAGGAAAATAGCCTCAAATGAATTATTATAAATTTAATTGTATATAAATGGCCCGTAATTTTTTATTATATACTAAAGAAGAGATTTCAAATGGTTTTATATAAAAAAATAAATATCGAAATATAAAAAATGCATCGTTTAAAAATTCTTGGTGTTTTTTAAATTTTATTGCTTGTTGCACTCTCATACCAATGCAATACAATATATATAAGATTGAAACCGCAACAACATTGTGGGGAACTTACAGCGTGTGAAAATGGCTGTATGAGATATCAGGATGCATGTTTAAAAAGATTTATACGGCGACCACAAAATAGTGAAATTTGTTGGCTATTTAAAGCATTTATAGAATTTTTTATGAAAAGGGATTGATCGAAAATAATTATGAAGCAAAACTAAACGAATTTATGCATGATTCTGTCTAGTAAGATGCAGTTTTATGATTTGTAATTTTTAAGAAATTTTAAGTTTCTTAAATTCATCATTTTTGGAAAAATTATATTTAATATTACTTTTGAAAGATTTAAAGTTTTTAATAGCACTAATTATGAATAATAGAAAAAAATTATCATCACTCGTTTCTAAATTCAAACGCATGTATGAAATATATATCTTCATATGCGTATGATTGGCGTTGAGCAAACCATATCTTATAGCCCCTCTAATTTTCATGCATGGCAACCAAGACTAATATTTTTTCTTACCTGTATCTTTGTTATGTTTTTGTTTCTGATAGATTAATAAAGCCGAAACACTTCTTTTTGTGGATTGTCCTCATATATTTCAAATTAATTATCATAGATTTTTAAACTATTCGCAAAAAAATATAAATACATAAACCAAATAACATGTTAAGTATTACTTATATGTAGATATTGTGACTTCCCGAGTAAAGTTAAAATCGGACAAAAATTTCACAATATTATATATATTTTATTATATTTACCGGAAAATTGTAAAGTTATCTATAATGTTTATATTTTAAAACGTTTTTTTAAGTCAACAAATATGTTATGGCGCAAAAATTTACTTTATAAACTTATATTTATTTTTTCGATGCTGATCATTTTTATTTTATAATTTTGCGGAGATGAAGTATGACACACGAAACTTTTACAATAGAAATTTTCGACACTTTTATGCAATAATTAAACAAGAAAATTATATGTTTAGACTTCAATCGCGAGTTTAAGATATCATATTAAACTTTATATATTTGATACGTAATGTATAACAGAGTGGTGTTTGCAACGCCGTGGAACTTTTTTTGTGTTATTATATACACTAAATTTTTTTTTTCTTATAAAAATTAACAATTGAAAAATTTATATTTTATTTCGTGTATAATAGCTGAAAGCCATACAATTTGTTTTTTCAGGGGTTTTTTTTATGGAATATTTATAATTATATTAAAAGAACAATGTCGGCTTTTTTTAAATATTCGATATAGTCAGAGTATCGATACCACATATGTTATGGTTGATATAAGGTAATAAAAACTATTTCGCATTGTTGTAAACACAAATTGTTTATATTCAAGTAAAAACAAAATTTTCGTATTACTAATTTATAAAACTTAAGGCGTTTTTGATAGTAGCTCTTTATACTTTATGCGAATTAATAGTGAGTTACTGTATCATAATATAAAATGCATGATTTTAAAAGCCTTGCATCCGAGTATTGTAAAAAAATTGTACTGAAGCTATACGAAGTGCTAGTTATCAAAAGGCGAGAACACAATCTAAGAAAATGAAAAATTGTTTTCAAACAAGTGAAAGATCAAAAATAAGATTTATATCTAAAATAAGAATATAAATATTAAAAAACGTAGGATTCTAATTGTGTTATCTATATTCTTACAAATAAAATTTCTCAAAACATTCTTCTCAATAGTTTACAATACATAATTGTTTGTATGTTTATTACAATATAAAGAGCAGTTTTTATAAAAAACAGGGTTTGTTAGCGTTTTCTTGATTCCCTCTGTAAATTTAGAATTAATTATCTTTTTCTGGATCCTATTAAAATACATTGAAAAAGCATAATTTGAAGTTGGCTTTTAATTTTTTGAATTATAAAAGTCTTTTGAACCTAATATTTTAAAATACAATAATACGTTTTTTTTTGTGGGTAGCATTAAAAATTTATGCCTGAGATCAAATTAGAATCAATTAAGTGTTTAATCATTGGACACAATGTGTCATTATTTTATAAATCGAAGTTTTATGCTTTCTCTATCATTTCCGTAAGTTTGTTATTCAATATTTTCCAAATATAACCTTATAAAAACAAGATCACCAACCATAATTTATTTACCGAAAATTCTAAATTACATTTTGTTGATATTTTTGGGGCGTGCTACGTATATAATAGGTTTTAGATGCATAAAACAGCTCTTTATAGATATATATTTTATGTTTTTATTTTTTATATTTGCACTAATACCGCACATACTTTACCATAATGATTTTTATATAGATAAGTCATATAAAGATATTCGTGTTGACCAATTTATCATTACAATGAAAAATATAAAATTCTTTTTTATGTTTTTTTTAGGCTAAAATCTTTGATCTTTTCTCTCTTCACGAGTTTTACGTTATTTTGTCGTCCAATGGCTTTCTTTCAAAGCCTGTGAGTTTCTATTTTAAAAACAAAATCATACTTATAATAGGTGAGAGGACATATATAATCATAAATAATAAGGCAATATGCACTAATTAAAACCTTTCAAATCAAAAAATAGAATTCTTTAGATATTTTCAGTATTCTAGTAATAATGGATTTTTATGTTACTATTGTATAATAAATTATCCTTCTATTTTTTGTGTATGGCATGCTAATTATCTAGAAACTACAGTTGTCTATTTTAAAAATTTATACTAAAATATATCTTTGTTATTTTTTTATTGTAAATTATACGTAGAAGATGAATGTTATATAATATCGCTATTAATTACAATCAAAAATTTGTAGTATCCGGAGCTGGAATATTATGGTAACAGATCAAAATCTAGATTTGGTTTATTCAAAAAAGACACAGAAGATTTTATCTTGTTAAAAGGATATTTTCTTCGTACTTTTATTTATTTTTCCTCTAAAATATTTTTTTTTGTGATATATATAAAAAAAATACCTTTGCGGATTCTAAATCACCTAGATCAAGAATTCAAATAATATCTTATAACGATAAGGCGGTATTTATTAGATTTTTCATACGAATTATGTCATAAATAGAAACAATTTTTATACTTAGGTAATAAAATTTTCTATTTTAGCATTTTATATATTTAAATTTTATATTTTTCTGTGCAAAAAACAATCGTTTCCCTGTGAATTATTTGCTTTGGCATTTATATTAGTTTTTTACATTTCAGATGCTCAAAAACTGTAAAATACTTTTTATATATTTATAAGCATGCATAAAACAGTTTTACAGTTTTTAAATGCCTAATTTGCTTTGCTGCAATTTAATGGTACAAATACTTGCCTATAATCATAGTCTCAATGATAGTATGGGTATTTTTATGTCAAATTTGTGGATTAAATAACTATAAAGTTAACATCATGACTCCGATTCTGTAAAAAATTTAGAGCAACATAAACATATCAAAACCTAATTCTATATAGTAACTGATATTATGATGGCTTATAGGTACCACACAAAAACTTGTTTGAATGAAACAAAGCTTTAATATGTTTTATTATGTATTTTTAAATATATTGAAGTCTAGTAGACTGAATCTAATGTTAGAGAATTACGAAAAATAGACAATGTATTACCTTTAAGAACAAAGTTTCTCATATCTAATATATGATTTTACGTAGAAAAAATAGTTGATACGTATAAATCCGTCGCATAAGTCGTAATTAGGGTGGAAACATTGTAAAAAATATTCACAATAAATAATGTGAGTTTAATGTATAGGATCAAAAATAATATACCCAGTAGAACCATACATGCAAGCTCGAACACTCCGCATGACTCATGAACTCATTATGTTTGAGAGAAGTAGAGCTGTTGATTAATATAAGATAGGTTAAAATGTCATAAGATGCATCTTGTGTTGTGCAATATTCCAATGACCACGTCTAAATATATAAAATTAAAAAAAAAACAATTAATTAAAAAAAACTAAAAAACTAAAATGATAATATAATTTCTTTCCAATAACCTTGTCATCTAACTAATTATTAGCTCTATAACATAGGTTTTATATCAGATTCGATAATAAAATTTATGAATATAACTTCTACGCCGGATAACATTAAATAAAAGCTAGGTATTTTTTTTGTATATACACTATATTTTTAGGTAAAATTTAGCTTAATTTTTATTATTATATAATAATTTGTTTTGAACAACTAAAAAATCTGCTAATTTAGTTCCCCTAAACAAAAAAGGATTGATACTGTGTGTATTAAAAGAAGTTTTTCGCAAAATAAATAAAAGTAAATATATGTTATGCCGTCTATTTTCGACAAACATAGTTATATTTATGTATTAAGAACAAAAATTGTTTCCGATCTTAAGAAATTAGCTTTTTTTGTAAATATAATAAAATATCTCACTATTAGCCGAACTTAAAATTTGTATAAGCAAAGAAACAATTTTTGGCACTTTTATGGGTTGATTCATATAATGAATATACTGCTTATTATTGTGCGAAAGTTATATATCGATATAGGTAAAATGCATCTACATCAATGAGCATGTAAATTTTTATTTTATACATTATATAAAATCTATAACTTTCTTATGCATAAAGAAAATAGTGAAAATATATACTGTATAAATATAAATGATGCAGTATAATTTTTATAATTTTTTTGTGACATTAAATACGTTTCTGCCGTCAAATAATTAATTTTTATCATTATTGTACATTAAAAATCAATATTTATAAACAACATCTTTATAATTTGCAGCGAATATATATATTATAAGAATAATAAAGTCATGTGATCATAAAAGTATAACAATAAAATAATTTAAATGCTTTAAATATTTGATAAACAAATAGAAACTTTGAATTAATAGACAGTACCCCCATAATCGTATCAATAGACAAATATCCAGTTATAAATTGATTGAAATTATTTAATACAACTTACGTCATAATAAAAAATATCTATTTGGTTAATATTTTAACTTAATGGATGATATTAATATAATATTTATTTTCATAGACAATTTTTTGTTTCGGATTACGAATAATTCAAGTAGAGCTGCATATGCTTACCTTAATTATTAACAAAAAAAAAGAAATACCTTCAACCATTTACCTCTAGTTATTTCTTAATACTATCTCTTTTTTATGCTGTAATTATCCCTTTTGATGTACGTCTCAATATTTTGTGTATGGACTAAAGAATCAGGATCGACTAAATTATACTTATTTGCGATTTCATGGTGTTCACGGTCATTTAATGTAATATAATTATAATAATTCCATTCATTCGTTTTATTACTATTTCTTTATGGCTCTTCTCTCTGATTTAAATTTTTTAAGCTTGCTTATGTTCTATTCGAAACAATAGTAACAAATCATTTTTCTAGGTTATTCGCTTGTTTTCATATTGCTCAGGTCCTGGTTCTTACTTATTGGGTCCTTTCTTCCATTAAACTTCTCTTTATCATCGAAAATCGTTTCTTTAGCGAGAATAATGCATATAAGACCAGATATCCCAATTATATTGTTACCTTACCGTTTTATAATTATTATCTTGTCCTTTTTTTCATTTTTGCAGTTAAATCTTTGATTTATGCCAACAACTTCGGTATCAAATCTTTGGGGCATTTGAAAAAGAAGAATTTAAAATTTAACACTTTCTTGATTTCAATTTTAAATTTACTCATACATATATCTTTTCTACAAGATATGAAAGTTTTGATTTATGACAGATAAAATTCATACTACATATTATAACAATCACAACTAATTTTTTTAGCTTTTAAAGCCATCGGTAAACTTGGTTGGGTATAAAAACTGTATAACTTTTTATATGCAACGACTTCTTATTGCAAAAATAGGAATGTGACTTATTTTCGTTTTGATTAAATATAATAATAAAAAAATTATATTCATTAATGGGTTGCTAAGACTTTATGTACTCAATAGATAATAAAACTTCTACCGGGGGATGCTTCTTGTTATCCGAAACATTTAATACGACTTTTATAGCAAAAAATATTTTTTCCATTCTTTAAATATTATAATATATATAAAATAGTAATATACGATTTTTAAAATTGCATGATGTACAGTAATCAATATCTATAAAAAATATTTATGTGAGATATTATGATGAGTAAAACAAAAAAATCGCGAACATAGCAGTAAAGACAATTTATACATAGCCGCGGTGCTACACAAGCAAATAAAATTGATTGCATAAGAATATGTAAAAAAACTATAAAAATCAGCAAGACATTTAACCTGTGAATCTTCTTCACATCAACTGAATCTTATCTAGATGGATAATTTCAAGTTGTCTATGCAGCAATAAAAATACGCTTTCGAGTATGCTACGCTTCGGATAGGAGTATTTTAGAAAAGTATTATAATGGAAAATTCATTTATACTTTGTGACAACAGGATCGTAAATATAAGCTACGATACTATTTATTCACCAAATGAAATGAAGTCAGTTTTCAGAACAATTTGATGACGAAAACATCAAAAAACTACAAGTATCTAAGTAAACAAACTCTCAATTCAAGATTAAATTTATAGATGAGCAGACTTATGTGGAAAGTTATTTAATAAAATATAGGAAAGCTTTAAGAAAAAAAGGCTAAATTTAGTAAGACAAGAAAAATTACATGCTAAAAGTATAAATGTATATTTTAAAAACTTGAGTAAAATAACAGGTAAATATACATTTACCCCACTTCAAGAATATTTTCAATGTTGCAGTGCATTATAAATTGCACAAGTGATTTGTATAGACTTTACAAAAAAACCATAATAAGAAGAAAATATATTTCGGAAACATAAAAAATGTGTTTTTTTGGAAGAATAAGAGAGGGCCTTTAATTTTACTAAAATCAACACATAGAATATATGAGAGCAAGTAAAAAGATTAAGAAAAAGCTGCGATTTACAAAAATTCACTTATATAATATTTAATATCTAAAAACAATGTCATATGAGTGGATACAAAAAATCAGAATATTTCAGTTAGGAAACAGCAGTAAATAAAAAACGTGATTCTATCAAAAAAAATATATTTTGAGCTTAATAGAAAACTTTTTTTTATAACAGGTCTTCTGATAACAAGAACTATAAAATAGAAGCGTCAAATATACACAACAAATAATTTTAGAAGATTACCTATGTCCATACTTACCACTTAAACAACAAGAAAAAAAAAGCTTATATCCGAGGTTGAGCTTATAAGCATAAGAAAATAATTAGCAGTATTCGTTAGCTGCTGGCCTAAATGTTGCGATCAATTCTTTATTCGTATGATCAAGATTTTATAAAAATTAATTTAATTATATTCGATAAGTATTTGCATATTAAAAAATGGAAAAAATGGCTTTTTTTTGTTACAATATATCTTATACAAAAGAAATATATTAATCGATAAGAAATTCAGACTGATAACGATTATGTCTAGTCAAAATAAGTTAATGACGAAAGCTCATATAAAAATCATAAAATATGAGGTGCAAACAAATTATAAGATTGAAGAAAAAACGGTAAGAGACGAAAACCTCGTTCAACGAGGAAAATAATTAGCTCTTATCAACATTGCAATATATTAAAATCATGAAAACTTTTTATAGGCAACGTGTATTTAGAAAAAACATTTGATAAAAAAGAACAAAAACATATATGCATGTATTGAAATTTTCATCTTCTTACAATATTGAACTTTTTGTATAAAAAACATTTCAAGTAAATGGTTTATATCTTGTAGGTTAAATGAGGAAGAAATCATTCTTAAATGATAGATATAAGTAATATCTCAAGGATAAAGTCTCGAGTATTTTTTATATTTTTAATTTATTTAGATCTTATGCGAAAATTGAACAAAACACTTTCCAGTGGTTCGTGTAGTAAATATTAAAACTGTTATCTAACAAAATATCTACTTTCATAGGTGAACTTAAATTATCAAAGATATCAGAAACACTTAAACTATACAAAATGTAATATGTACCAAATTTAGAAAGTGTGACATTGTAATAAACAAAAACAAGCCCCCCTTCGCATGTAATATGTACAGATGTGGCAACATTTATTGAAGGCTTGGCGGCCTATAAATATCTTGAGTGCTTGATAATATCAAATGTGTGGTTAATCTAAAAACCTTTATATCGAATGCAGAAAAATAATAATTCGAAATACTACTTTTATGCAAGACTCAACTGAATGACGTGAATAGATTTACAGATATTATAGAACATGAAAAGATTCATCTATTACGACATAGAATTATGCAATTGAGAACCAGAAAAAAAAACTAAACTTGATGATAAGATAAGAAATATTCTGAACATATTTTTTACACACCAACAGTCAGAGTAATAGACAAATATAATATTTTAATGGGGATGAACTATGACCGTGGTTATAAAACCAGATAAAGAACGGTAAAGATGTTCCACTAGCTAATAAAAATATGCTCTAAAATGGTAAAAACAGTTCACCGATGAGGGCTGCATTATTTAAATAATAAAAATATAACAAAAAAGTCCTCTCTTTAGAGAAAATAAATCTTAAAATTATACATCATGCAAATAACACCGATCTCGAGACAATGGAAAAAAAAGCAGCATGAAAGGAATTTGTGTATAATAAAAGAAAAAAAAATTACAACAAAACTTCTTGAAGCCAAGAATAAAATTATGATTTAGGATCGTGAGATCATCAAGATGTATATAAGACAGTGGCCTTGTAAGAAGTGAAATAGATCAATTCTCTATTATTCAAAACAAAAATGTGTTTTTAAGGTAAAAATGTCTACATTGTAACGAAGGCCTAAAAAAGCGTCTCTGTTTAAACGAGAAGCAGGAAAATATTATGGCATTCTACCAGGCGAAGGCACCTAGAAATCTTAATATTTCACATAGTTTCTTCTAATAAGACGATACAACTTAAATTAAAGCAAAGATCAGAACTCACTCCGTACAAGAGTTAAAATACGAAAATACAGAAATAATGGTTAATACAGAATAAAAACAGATAATAAAATCAGAAAATTAGACTGGATATTTTTCTATAAATGCAAAAGGAATATGATTACCTTATTTCGAAATTCGTGTAACTAGACTTTACAACTTATTATAAGTTGTGATTGAAATAAAATACAAGTATGTCTTCTAGGCGAATGTTAATGGTTTAAAAAATTGAAAAACAAGTATAATACTAGATGTACTGACTTGAGATGGTGTGCTTTTGAAATTTCGTGCAAAGTATTAGCATATATACAAGCTCATATATTTCGCAAGATACTTGAATAGATCTGTTATGTAGAAACAACAGTTGATGAAACTAGATCTTGGTAATGTGTCAAAAAATGTATCAAGGAGTTTTACAATATTCCCAAAGGCTGACTATGTCTCAATAGATATTGTTATATTTTATGAATTGAAAACCAAAAAAAAATAGTTGTACTGTATTATAAAAGCAATTTTGCAAGATTCCTCAAATAGTAAAGACAAATTAAAATTTAAAATTTAAAATTCACATAATATAAAATTGATATAAAAATCTAAAAAATTATAGTATGAAACTTATAAGCCACTAAAAAAACGATTTTTCGGATATGTATATTTCTTTAAAAATGAATTTAGCGGGAACGTTGTTGTATAATGAAAAAAAGTTATCAGTGCAAGGCACTTAAAAATCAGAATCTTTTATAAAGTATCTATGTTTTTTTTTGTTTGAATTAAAAGAACTATTTAATTTTCTGTTTAAGATGGAATTTACTTTTTATTTTTGATCTAAAAATGTAAAAAGACAAAAAAAAAGTCGTTTCAGAATAAATCTTTATTTTGCATACGAACATATTAAAATTGTAATTTAAAATACAGATAAAGAATTATAAAAAATACGAATATGTCGCTACTTGTAAATTTAAACATGTATATTATAATAAATTTGTAATAGGATAATAACGAATAACATCTAACATTATGGTTCTTAGAAGGAGCAGAAAAATCGAAGAATATGTAAGAGATATATAATTTTCAGGAATATAATTGTGATTTGTTGTTAAGTATACAAAATAGTAATCTAAAAAAAAGCTTCATAGTCACATAAAAGAAATATAAAATTGAGAATGAAAAGTTTAAAAATGCAATAACATGTATATGAAACAACTTTCTGTATTATTTTATAATAAAAAAATCTATAACATATGAGTTATAATTTACGAATTTAAAATAATTATCTGAGAATGTTATTTGGAAAGACAATACAAGAACCTGTAAATTTTTTATATATAGTATATGTTAATTACTGTGTCTTATTGGAATAAGAAATATAAAAAATCCATCTAATGATATTATTTTAATATAAATACACAATATTATACAATAAAAATTACAATATATGCAAAAACACATTTTATTTAAATTTAGATAGCACTTATAATTACATGTATATTTATATAAAATACGCAAAACAGGGTTCGAAAAACATATAGACGTGCTGAATTTACTATTCCTAAACTTGTCAATAATTTATCTAGGTATAAAGAAGCTTATCAGTGGTCAACCGAAGCTAAAAAGTTTACATTCAAAAGCAATTTTTATTATGGTTCACATTTTTTCGTTATCAATAAATATATTTAAATCAGCTAAATCGATCAAAAATCACATATTAAGGTCGTAAAATTGTTCTTAATCTATAGTGAAGTTTATAAAATTTATTTATGAGGATTTTTAATTAAAAACGATATTCATTATCTAAATAAACGACCCATGAAAAAAATATTGAGGCTATAGTTTCTGTGGGTTATGATTATATATTCTTTAATTTATATTATTGTTTTGTAGCGTAATATATACTTCTAAAAATAAATTGTTGGGGAATGTGTATAGAAATAAAATGACTTATATACAATATTATCTTATGGCTATTTAGTTTTATGCGTCTCAAAACTAATATAAACGCATTTTTAAACAGTATTACAGACTTTGATTACACATTAACATTATATTTTAGTTTTAATTTAAATTGATAAGGTATGTTATATTGGATCTATAAATTGTGAATTTAAAATATTTTAATTCTTAAATGGGATCTTATGCGAAATATCATAATTTTATATGGGATTTTGTGTAACTTTACACGTAAAACTAATATGATAATGCTGACAAGATGCAATATCGAAATTGATTTATTAAAATACATGCTCACTTTCAAATAAATTTACAAAATCTTCGGATATTAACAAATGGGTTACCAAATTCTTTATTTTTTAATAATAAACGTTATAAATTTTTTATCTTTTTTTATAATAGATATATGTGTTATATAATTAAACAAATATTTTTTTGCGTAAATATATTTTAGAATGCCATACGATGCATAAATTATCAAAGTATCTTAAAGTTTATAGAAAAGGTATAAAAGGTTTTGATATAACCATAGGGTGTTTTCATGATCATTTGCAATAAATTTATATTTTAAAAAAGCAAAAAAAAAGTTTATACGCAATCTTATTGATGTTACAGTGGTCTTTGTAGTTTTTTAATTTAAAATTATCAGTGATGTTAATTTTTTCCTAGATGTTTAATTGTTATCCATGTTTTTATATTTTTATAGAAGTAAGATGGAAAAAAATACATTTTCGAATATTTTTTATTATAACTTAATAGTAAATTCTATCCCTATTTATTTGCGCTCACTGTCGATTACATTATTATTACTAGGCTACTGTTGTATAGAGATATGAGGGGAAGGTATATGGTGGCTTAATCATGATTAATACCGTTGAAAAATATTCTCGAAACAAAAAAGCATACTCTGCATACATACCAAAATTATATTTTTAAACATTCAACTATAAATTTTACAGTGCCATAGATTTAAGTTAAAAACAATTGGGTTCCAAGTCTTCATATAAAGGTTTTTTTTGTTCTATAAGGCACGCTTAATTCTTCGGAAGACTTATTTCAATTTTCTGTCGTAGATGAAACAGTGCCTTTCTCTATATTTATATCTTGATCTTTTGAATCTTTTTTTGAGTAGAATAATCTGTGTTTATTTTCGTAGATAATTTATTTTCATCGACTCGAGTCACAGACGTTTCACTTTGTGGATATATTTTTCTTCTTCAATCAATCTTGCACTTTTATCTACAGCATAAAAAGTCTTATTTTTACCTTTATAAACAGAATATTTTGTTCGGTGACCCATTCGTTTAATTAAAGAAAAAGTTGCCCGCTGAATTGAACACTCAATATCTGATCTGCTTGTTTTCACAACTCTGCACATAACGTAAATACACAATACACTGTTTCTAGTGATTCATCAGATTCATATGGTATGTTTTGTAATACAATAGTATTACATATAAACCTTGTTTCTATCAACAGTCGTTTTATTCTATTCGCCTTTTTTTTATTAAGCAAATTTAAATCCTAATCAACATTATTTCGTTTGCAAAAACCAATTTATCGTATCTTTTTTGGTTTTAGAATCTAGTTTAAATTTTTTTTTGCATTATCTTTACAAGATGCGTTTTTTTTTCGTGGGTTATCGAGTCAATTTTATAATCAGATATATATTTTTTTCGCGTTTAAAATGAAAATAGCTTTGAACACAATGAAACTCGTTATGTTGCAATGAAAACATGAATATTTTTTAACATAATTATACATTGTTGAAAATTTGAATATAAAGTTTTAATCTCTAAATTGCCATAAAAAGCTTAGTTTCGATCGATTCAAATGTCAAAACTAGAAATTTAATATAATTTTTTGTATTTATTACATATATTCTATATTGTAAATACCTAAATTGGTTCGATGTCGTATTATTTTTTAATATTTCAATTAACATGAATTTTAGAAAATATACCGTGATTATTATTGTTTTTTTGCAAAAACTCTTTACAAATTAGGGCTTATATATAATGGTTCATTTTTTTTTTTGATTTTGACATCTTATTTAACATTTTTTTTTAAAAAACAATATAGTTGGATTTGTATGTACAAATCATACCTATACTCTTGTTTTGTGTTAAACCAAATATCATAAATTATTTTATTCTTAATAGCACTTATTATTTTAGAGTTTAAATATTCCTCGGTTTTTTTTATGATTCAATTTAGATGTGGCTTCATGTTGTTTCCGTACTTAACTATTAGTATTTTTTATTATATATGGTAGTATATTTATAACGTTAAATTTGTTTGAATTATGTATTTCACATAAAAAATGTATATAAATTACAAAATGAATGGTTATAATATGCAAATTTGTTTTCTCGTATAAGTTTTATAGCATAAATACATATTTATTACGTTTTAGATAAACATTTTATTTATGGTTGACTTTAAGCAAACTATTAATAAATATGTTTCAATCTTTTAACATGATTCAGTAAATTTTTTAAAAGCATTTTTTTAATTTATATAATTTAATAAATAAAATACAATATTTCTAGTAGAAAATTCCATAATCGTGTATTACATAGACGTGATAAGAGTTATAAAAAAAGTCTAGCACATAAAACGGCATAAAAGTGTTTATTTAAGTCACAGAATTTTTTAATACCACTTATATAAAATAATAGAGCATTTTAGAATCAATTTTAATTGCAAGTCGTACACACGTATATCAAATTTTTAATACCTTTTTTATTTTCTGTATCATTCATCCACATTACTTTATAAACGTTTGGATTTCTTGATTAGTAAGTCTATGTATATTTGATTTTAAAATTTTGAAATTCAACAATAAAATCAAAAAATCCATGACATGTGCTTCATCATTATTACTAATACTCTTTAGTATACTAGTAATCTTATTACAAATATCGAAAGTAATAATAGAAGTAAAAAAAACAGCTTATAATTTAGATATCAGCTAAATTTAGGTAAAAGTTTTACAAACAATGTCACATTTTCCAAATTTATATAGTTAAGGAATTAATATATAAAAGTTTTACAATAGAACACGATTTATACGGAAAAACTACACTTTATCTGAACATTCGATAGATGTATTAAAATAGTAAAATTGGGTTCATCGGCATATTTTCTGCTATAAATGTACATTTACGATGGGGTTTTTTAAACTATCAGTAGATGCACCATACATTTAAATATTATTCTTTGTAAATTAGATTTTATAATTTGCATTATCTAACAAAACGACAGATGCTCTTTATAACATAACATAAGAAAAACTTACTTCTCCGTACTTCTTAAATATTTACTAATTAAATTTACTGCCTTTCTCACATAATATAAATATATATTTCGGAATTCCGTTTTTTTGTGTGTAATTTACTCCTGGGATATGCAATCTTGTATCTTTTATGTACATCTAAAAGTGTTTAGACTAGATTTTCAATTTACAACTTGTGAAACCGATCTCGCCGTCTATCTAAATATTAATGACAGCACAAAAACTAGCAAAGCATATTTTTGTCATTTTAAAACGATACCGAGCATATTAATGCATTTTTTCATTGCATTTTAGATTTTTTTTTTAATTTCTTCATAATAGACACATAAATCTATTTGATAATGCGATACTTTTTTATGGGTACATATTATTTTTTCCAAAATTTATCGCGAAATTTTATTTACTCTCGCAAAACTAAATATTGCTTTATTTTACATTTTTCTGTTTAATCCATTAAATAAATCTATTACCCCTTTCTTTCTAACACTTCTTCTGCAAACAAGATATATAAATTCGAAACACGTCATTATACGATTATATGTGCACACCAAAGTTCGCATCTTTTATTCTATATATGCGAAATGAAATTATGTAAATAAAACTCTTTTACTTGAAATAGGAACGAATTAAAACATTTATTTAATTATTAGTATATTTTTTGACTATCAATCTTATCTATTTAAACGTGGACAGCCCAATTATGATATAAAAAAAGTTTTTAAGCATCGTTTGACATCTTTTTTTGAGGTATCTAAATTTACCTAGGTTTTTAGCAAATGAGATGTGTTCAAGTGTCTTGCAAAGTGTGAGATCTTGCCCGTTTTATTTTTACTTCGTTTGAATATATAACTCCTTTTCATATTTTTTAGAAGTTCGTAACCACTGCTTAGCAAGCTATTACACATGATTATATACTTGTTTTACATTTAAAAATTAAGCCAATTTCAACCGCCAAGAGATCATAATAACTTTATTTTTTATTACCAACTTAAGTTAATCAGTCAAGGCTAGTTTTATCTTTTTATAAAACAAGTTTTTTTATTTTTGGTCTATATTTATAGTCTTAATTAAAGTTTTAGTTCTCAGGCACAGCTTGCTTGATTCTCTGTACGCACAGCGTATTTATACTTTAGGTTTTCTGCAACAAAACCCGACATATCTTCGACACTAAAAAATTTATCTAAACTCCAAAATCCTGAGGTTTGTATATATGTCTAAAACTAATTTGTGATATCTAGTTTCAATTATTTACTTTTTATGATATCCTGTCACTACATCATCCCATTTTTAAAAATAATGGTAAGTTACGTCAAAAACTCATATATATGACAGGTCTGATGCTAGCAGGTGATATTTTCCGGAATTTTTCTATTTTAACTATGTTTATATTGGGGATACATGTCACGCCGATATCGATCAGAGCTATGCAGTTCTTCTTCTTGTCTAATACACTGATATCTGGGTTTCGGTCAATAAATTGATGTCTGTTTATATTTTCGTATCTACTTTGATCTCCGCGAATTCGTTTTTTATTATTTCTTGCTGCAATCAACATAATATTATGTTCAAATTTTTCGAATGGAACAAACGTATTATAATAATTATTTGCACAAAATTTATTAAGTTCGAATAATATAATAGATTATAGTCTTATTTTCGGGTAATCATAGCCTCATTAAAAATATTATATTTAGGTTTTTACCACATTTCTTACTATTGTGAATTCAGAACTGCATTGTGTTGAATGTATTACCAATTCTTTCATATGTTTGCATATAAATACAGGGTTTTTTTACGAAAAAAATAGAAAATTTACATTCTAGCTTTTTATTTACCATCAATTACTTCCTTTTAACAAGGCTGATGTATTCCCAATGCTTTAGTCGGTTTTTTGGATTTTATGCTATAGTTATTGTTAAAAAATATACTCGATATAAAACAGTTTAAGCTTGCAGCCTTTTATAAATTTTATTCGTAGATATCCAATCTAAAATATAATTGCAATAGAGTTATATTTTTCGATGCTTGGGTCGAAATTATCTACAGAAGGTTTTTTTCCGTATATTTTTGTTCTTTCTTCTGTAGACTTATTTACATTTTCGTCTGTTCCCTCTTCTTCCTGCGCTAAAAAGTTTACAATATTTTTTTTTAGCGATTTCTCATCTTTTCCAGATGCCAGTCTTCTTTTTACTGGATTTAAATTTTCTTCTTCTCTAAATACTATACTTGAATCTTATGTATAAACAACATTTAAGTTCCTATTTTCTGTTAATGGGTTTGCAATGGTTGATTTCATTACTTCAGCAGATGTTTCTCCATAAAAAAGATTTTCTATCATAGGATCAGCTTCTCTTTGTTTATCTATACAGTTAGAACACAAGTAAACATTCGATGATGATTCATGTAAGTCAATATTAGAATTTTATTCCCCTTTTAGGAGAGTAGTACTAGTGCTCTGGCACATATCTTCAATCGCATTTGCAGCTTTCCTTTTAATATTCATCTTGACTGCTAGATTTTGACCCTTCTGGTGCAATTTTTTATTCTAGCGAATTAGAAAGATTGTCCATAGATTTTGCTAATTTATTATTCACAGAATCTTTGTCATCGGTTGTACTGCAATGCAAATCATGTTCATACTATAGGTTTAGTTGACATTTTTAGTCTTTCTTTTTTTCAATAAATAAATGATTTGAACATAATGAAACACGAAATCTTACGAAAATAATAAAAAAACACATAAACATCATTCCACATTCAAATAAATTACATTATATAGTTTTCATGTGATGATTACCGCAATAAGCACGGTGTCAATCAAATTGCATAAAATAAATCATTAAATGCAACCTTATATCCAATAATTACACTTTCATATTTTTAAAATCCAAAAATGTCGATGATGTCATATTATTTTGATTTTTTGTATTTTAGATGATTTTTTAACCCTTATGATTATTTATAGAACTAATTTCAAATGCCAAATAGTGCTATAATTTATAAGATCATATCAAAAGATAGATTTATGGTTGCACTTTCAGTTTTTGTTCTTATATAAAACTTGCTTGAAATATTTTTGGCTATCTTCTCCCTTCTTGTTGTATTCTTTACTATTTGTCCTCTCTCGGATATTATTTTTTCGTGTTCCTTTCTGAATCACATAGTTTGTATATATGCACGATCTGGTTCGTGACTTGTAGTTGCCTACTCCCAATGCTTTGTTTAAAATGCTAATTTTATTTGTAGATAAATAAATGTAGACTTTTATTGTGTAAGATATAACGCAAAACACTCATCAAAAACTCTTCGATGTTTAATAAAATTCAACGCTTGGAAAATTAGGATCCTCAAAGTGGCTCAATATGAAAATATCAGAACATTAGAAGAAGCGAGATTCTTCTTTATTCAAAAAAAATGTATTTTTTGGAGAAAGATCAATGTGGCTGCACATTAAGGACTCAATTAAAACTGTCAACCACGTAGCAAGCAGATGTAAAAATTTTTTGGTCATGACTATATAAGAATCCACAACGAGATTATACATTGTCTATAGTTTATGTTGACAAGAAATTACAATTTTTATCAAACCGAGAATATCAACAGACACTCTGTACAAAAATAATGAAAAATGAATTTGCAGAGATCAAATTAGATACAAGATTTTTAAACAGGCATCAATTTATCGAATGACAGACCTATTTTATTTTTAGATGACAAAAAGAAGAACTGGATCACTCTGATCTATATTGGCGTGACAAGTATTGACAATATGAACATAGTTGAAAACGAAAAATATGGAAAAAATATCCTGCTAGCATCTGAACTATTATTTATATACAAATGCAAGACAAAAATTATCCCATATGTGTTAACATGGGACATTGTAATGACAATATATCATAGAAGGTACATTTAGAAATAGATTTTACGAACCATGTTGAGGCATATATTCAAACCCATAGGAATGTGAAAAAACCGTTGAATTAATAGGTAACTAAATAAGGCGGGGTATTTAGAAGTTGCCTTTGGAGAGGAGAAGATAGCCGAAATTATATGAACGCCGTGTGTACAGAGAATCAAGCAAGCTTGTCTGAGAACAAAGAATATAATTACGACTATAAATATTACCCATAAATAAAAGTAACTCATTTGATTTACAGAAATTTGTATTATATAAGCTAATATCTATATTGCTCTATATATCTGGTTAAGTTTATAGTTCATCTTGTAATAATTATATATCATCTAATTATTATGTGGTTAATCGTGTGTCTATTCAGCGCAAATATACTCTTTTTCCAAATTCTTTTCACACATGCCACAGAACATATTCCCTATTTCATAATTTATTAAAAGTGGTAAATGGACCCAAAATTACTCTTTCTATATTATTCTATTTATTCACCATCAATAGTTTATTCACCCTAAAAATTTCCTGTCTCATCCTTTACAAATAATTTATATCAAATTTCTATGATAAAGACTTATTTATATGAAATAATCTGTACTCGTTTTTTTTAGATTATACACCACTTTGTTTTAATTTTCTTCTCCTTAGCTACATCCCTTTGTTATTTATAATGTTATATTACAATATGCTTAATTTAACATTTTCATTATGCCCAAAATATTAGTATTACACGTTAATATCGTTGAAAATTCTTTATTATGAATAGAAACCATCTAGGCATCATAGGTTTTTTTTAACATAAAAACTTGCTGTGCATTTAATAAAATCTACATACATAAGTTTAACGTTAGAAAATATATTATAGAGAACGGCTGCCTAATCCTTTTAAAGTAATGTTTTATTAGATTGAAAGTCGATAGATATTATTTTAAATTATAAAAGTTTGCAATGTACGATATATCAATTTAAAAAATTATACATTTTTGGTTTGAGAGATCAAAAAGTGACATGTAATTTCTTAATAAAAAAAATAGTTAAAGCTATACAATAAACTGCAAAATATTATTTCACATTAAACTTAAAAATAATAAGTTTTGTCTCGACATAAGTTTAGAAATAGTATTTGATCAAATTTAGTAATCCTATTTTCGCCATGTCGATTTAATCAATAATGATTTTCAAAACACGTATTTAAAGTGATCATATATTTTTCCAATTAAAAAATAAAAATAATAAAATAATAAGATTTCTTCTTCTGTAATATTACAAAGGAAACGAAAGCAATTAATTAACGATATTAAAAATTAATTAAAATAAATATAGTTTCGTGTAGTTGATTTGTGTCCCTTCAATTTATTCTTCAAAACTAATTTTCGTCTTTTAAATCAATTCGTGTATTCTTTATTTCATCTTCTTATTTACTATATTCTTCCTTGCTCTTTTGTTGTTTCCACTAGAAAATAATATCTTAAATAAAAACATTCTTAATTTAGAACTATGATCATTCATGTAAAAGCAATCTAAATCGTGCATTGTAGCTTTAAAAGTAACATTTATATTTTAAATTGTTCACGAAAATATCATAATATATATTATGGTTTTGATTATTAAAAGCTGAGCCTATTTTGTAAAATTTTCTTGCTCATAACCTCTTTCCTGTATATCCAAAATCATATTTTTAAATTGAATTTAAATAGATTAGTTTGATAAAAAAATTAGTTTTTTAATGTGAAAAAAAAGATTCGAACTCACTCAGTACAATAGATCTGCAAAAATCAAGATGCATAAATAAAGGTTGGTACCAGAACTTCACCAGATATATTTATCAAACAAAATAAACCAGTGTTTTTCTATGCGATAAAAAAGAAAATATGATACCGTTGATTGAAATAGGTATAACTAGCCTTGACAACTTAACTGAAGTTAATAATGAAAAAAATATTAATTATGACATCTTGGCAAATTTACTTTGATTAATTTACAAATGTGCAACAATGATAATCCTATATGTTATGAATTGGGATATGGTGGTTACAAAATTCCATAAAAAATATGTTAAGGAGCTAAAAATCCTAGACAAAGTAGAAGCATACATGTAAGCACTAACACTCCGTATATAACTTGAACTCATCTTATTCGAGAGAAGAAGTCCAGTTGATAGAGATAGATCAGGGGAAGATGAAAAAGACGCATCAAGGAGTTGTGTAATATTCTCAATGGGCTGACCACGTCTAAATAAAAATTGAAATAAAGAAACTTAACCCAAAAAAAATTAAAATAATATTACGTAAACGCCGATTATATAAATTATTATGTCTTGGTTGAATCAGGTAAAGATAGGCACGTAAGAAACATCAAAAAATATATTGCATGGATATATAAAATAAATTGTTTTGATATAATTTTCCTCACTTTGAATATTAAACTGATAATTCAATATTTAGGATGTGTTTTTTATAATCATTAAAAATCTTTTTTTATAAAAGAGGAAATGTAAGCCGAAAGAAACGCCGATTCTGCCTTTAAAATTTTATGTTTCATATTGTTTATTTACAGAAATAACTTTTTTTCTGTGTTATTTAATTCTGAAATCCGGTATATTTGTCGTTTAAAATGCTTTAATTTAAATACATAATTTTTAGTTTGGGTGGTACTGTTGAGTGGTTTACAAGTAGGACCTCTGTAGGAGGTCGGGTATCACTTACCCACTAATTTCCAAACGAATTTACTCTTAAGAAAAATACAAATCAGGCGGCCAGTGAACAATAAATGATAAACCATAAAGCATTGGCAAGCCATGCAAAATAGGAAATTGCTGTGTAAGCTGTTGATATGTGCCTCCGATATAGAAAAATATCCCACATCATTCAAAAATCTTATAGGTAAGTATAGGGTGTGGTTTTGGCCTTTACACCTTAGCGATGAACAGTTGACAGAATTACATTCCCTCCACATAATGACTGCCGATGAGTTTATGCCCCTTTCACTGTGATTACGGGTGACAAGAAATGCTGCGGAGCCCCATAAAGAGACGCAGCAATTAAGTAAATGTTCCTATTAATTATAAGCGAACTGTCTAAAAGTAATAGAAATTTAACACAAATAGATAAAGTAAATTAAATGTGATTTTTTAAATTTTTTGATATAATAAGAACAGATATTATATATATCGCCTTTACAGCGAGCAATATCCTGTACAAAATATAGATTGTGCTTATTTATAAAGGAAAACAAAATTCTAATATATTATATACGCGAATAAAATGACTATCGAATCAAGTTTTAAATGATAGGATTATTAGCATTAAATAGTGTAGGTATATTTGAAGGATAAAATTAAGAAACACGTGTATAATCAATCAATATATTTCAAATAAATATGATCAAAAATAAACAATTTAATATGATAGACAGAATAATCTATAGCATCGAATAAATTTTCAAATTTCTTGTATATATTAGTTCTCAAGGTATATGGTGTTATAAATCACTTTTATATAAGGTAAAATCTATTCTCAAAAAGATTATTCAATTCATTTTAGATGATCTAGTAGGTGGACAAATTTTTCTTGGTATATTTGAAAAAAAATGTTTAGCTTTTTTTGAACAGTTAATGAAAATTATAAATCTCGATATCTTATATTAAATAGGCTTTATCTAGCACATTTGCAAATACGATGTTCTAATGTTTTTAAAAATAATTGGGAAGGGTATTTTGATTATGTTGATATAATTTCAATAGTATATCTAAACCTTTTCTAAACTACTACGATTTTTAAAGCATAGATTTGAGACAATCAACAGGTATTTCTTCATATAAAAATTTTTTATTTGTCGATTTTTAGAATAGCCTAAAAATGTTGTAAAGTTTTCATAGTATTCTATCCTGAATAAATATTGTAGGGCCATGCCGCTATAAATAGTGAAATACTAGATATTCAAACCAAAATATTTTATAAATTTACATCAATATATTATGTCCAGTACAACATAAAGGATATATTGTTTATAAAAAATAAAAATTATAATAAATTATATTTTAGCGACATTAAAGCCTATAATGTTATTTGTTTAAATAGAAATTAAATTTTTAGATTTAATTAGATTTATTGAACACAGAAGCAAAAAAAAATGTTTAAAATCAGTAAGATCATTCTTAGTCTAATAGTATAACTTTATGCGTAAATTTAATCTTAATTTAACTATCTAAAACGCAATAGCAATTCAAGATGCTGTTGAAGTAAAAAAGAATGTACATAACGTATTTTGAACTGATGTGTTTGAAATTCTTATAAAACGCCATGTCAGTTTCTGTTGTTCTCGAACAAAATAAAAATTAATATAAAATAGACCAAGCGAATATTTAAAATACATTCTAAAATGAATATTCTAAAATGATTTTATTTGCATGTACAATTTACAAAATTTATGATGCAAAATAAGCTAAAATTATTGGTTAAATTTATATCATAAAATCATAAATATATCTCATAAAAGCTCAAAAATTTATATATTGATTAATATATAGCTATAAAATTAGCATTTAATCTACTTTTTTTATCTCTTTTGTTAGTTATAGACAGACGGTAGCATGTATAAATATTTTCAAAACATCAATAATTTGGTATTTAAACAAACTATATTGTTTTATAAACACATTGGTTGCGTATTTTTGCATATATATTGAAAATCTATTCTGTGCGCTAAATTTTTATCAAATAAAATTTATAGTATAAAATTTTTTATTATAAGCCAGTTAATCTATTTAGAAATAATCTTCCACTAATAAAAACATTATAATATTCTTTGTTGAATCCATAAAAAATATAAGCCAAAACCAATTTTTTTTTCTAAAAAGACACTTGAACTCATCTCATTGATCAGAAGTTATGCAGTTAATAAGAAAAATCTATGGTATTTGTCAAAAGATCTATAAATAAATATTACAGCTCACAATTGGCTAACATCACCCCAATAGATAAAATTAAAAAAAATAAGCTTAACCTGAAAAAAAATACTTTTTGCTAGTTCTTTTGTTTCTTTTTTACATAAAAAAGCCTTTTTATATATTATATGGTTATGTTAGATTTTTTAAATGTATAATAAATCTTTAAATCGATCTCTTCATAACTTAAAATGATTTTAACCTACACATGAATATGGACACTCTTCTACAACGCATTATAGTTTTTCGTTTCTCTAGCATCCTAGATTTGACTTATTTGTGTTTAAAGTTGTTTCTTAATTGCATCCAGTTATGTTTTTTACAACAATTTACATCGATCTACTCTTCTATATAGAAAATTATAATTTTAAACAAAAAAACAAAAAATTTTATGATAAATTTACATTCTTTCTACAATACAAAAAAATTCGACGCGACCAACACCGTAATAGTTGATGTTGAAAAATTTTGCTTCTGTTCATATACTGAAATTTTACCAATTTTGAGTTCGAAATATGATTCACTCTACGAAAGAGACCAAATTAAAACATTGATGACACTAATATGGACATTCTTCACGTACCGATGTAATTTATTATATCGCCATAAGTATTGTATGTAAGTATAAAGTTCAAGGCATTTTTAAACCTCAAATCGGCCGTGAATTCAAACGCGTGTAAAAAATTGATTTGTTTTTCAGTGCCTTCTATCATTATAAAACTACATTGCGTAATGTTTATCTATAAAAAACCTTTATATTAAGTTTAGTTCAAATAATTATATCATTCAGCTCTGTCTTAGATTAAAAATATGATAAAGATGCATAAAAATTAACAAATGCGTCTAATTTCATGTAAAGCATGACGACTACCATTATTAAATCAGGTTTGAAAGAACAACACAATATTATTACCGTTGTATTTGACGAAAAATATAAATATCGAATTAAAATTATTTTTAATTATAAAATTAAGATTATTTATATTATTAGGGATAAAGTTTTTTTTGTATCGCATATGCGTTATATTGTATTAAACTAGCCAAAACATAAGGTTTTTCTGTGATATTAGAAGTTTAAATTAGATAGTATTGTAACACATAGGCGTTAAAAATTCTTTTATGGCACAAATTTTAATTATGTGATCAAGGAAATTTTCCATGTGTATGCAGTTAGTAGATTGTATTTAGACATTATGTACAATATTTATTACCACATCTAAAATTAAAAAATACGCGAATATTTTTGTATAATTACTAAAAACATGTTTTAATATTGCACCTACTATTTCACTGCTAAAAAAAATGCATCTTTTCATGCATTCATATTACAAAAACCAATCTAGAAATCAAAAATTATAGTTGTATTAGCAAGAAAAACTAAAACCCAGAAAGAATTTTTCCGATCGGCCAATGATTGTATGCTAATTTTGATGCGAATATTAGTGAAAACTATCTAAAATCTAATGAATTATAATATTCTTAAGAATTGACACAGAAAATATTGATTATAAGCTTTAAGGTTAAAAAGAAAAAAACATACATTACTGTGTGGTCATCATTAAATTTAAAAATCGTTTTTTTATTGCTAATATTACAAATATGTAATCATTCCTACTCCATATTTTAAGATAAAAACACTAGAATCAATTTTGGATCGGTTATTGATTTTATAAACTATATGTATGTAATTTAAACCATCTTGTATATATTACACAAGATACTAGAATCAGTATCAAAATCTTTGCTACATTAGATTGATATAGATCGTCTGATTATTGTTTTACAATTTTTTTATACCATATATATATCAATATAATAAAAACTAAATGAAAACTTCCTGCAATATTAGAAAATATAAAAAGAGAGGGCCCGGAAATTACAAAAAAATGCAATAATCAGTTCTTACATTATTTGGTACGTTATTTTTTTTTTTCTACGTCACACAAAAAAAAATGTGTTTAGAAGACTATCTGTATTACAAAGATTTTGAATTAAATTTTACTTTTTTAAATTCGCCTGAGCTTCAAAAAAAAATTTACTTCGTCTTATTTCGCAGGTTTTCTACAATGTTTATCGTCACAGATTTATATAAAATAGGTAGTTTGTACTAAGAACTAGTTTATAAAGCATGTATGATTTTTTATGCAAAGTAGCGGTACAAGAGCATTTTATATCCAATAGACTGATTTTGTGCTGCTTTATATAATAATTTTTCATACTTGAACCACATATTTATTATATAAAATATCTGCATTTATAAATAAAGTCGATTTTATTTCAACTATAACAATATATTTGATCCAAAATATTGCTTCTTAAATTTAGTTTTTTACATTTTGATTCTGTTCTTTTATTACCATTATAGTATATTTATACTGGTGATGAGCCAGAATCATATTTTTGTCTGTTTTCTTTTATAGAACATCACACCATAATAATTTTTATATGCAGTTTAAAAGAACCTTATATTAACATCTAAAACAGCAATAAATAATCATATGCAAAATGTTTATTTAAATAGAATCACAAATTATAAAACTCTAAATATTAAATATAATACAGAAACTTTGGAAATAATTATCATAGTATTATCATTAATATATGTATAAAATACATTTTTTTACATTAATCCTTGTATCATATTCTTTATTTCTTTATTTCAAATTTTTCATTATAACCTTTACTATATTATGACAAAAATATATCTTAATATCACGATGACTATAGATTGAAAATTTATAGATATATTTTTACCTCTTTCAAAACCCTAAATCAACGATATTTATATATGAATTTCATATTTTTATCTCATATTTTTATATTCGACAGATATTTCTTACAAATTTACGCTTAAAACACTCATATTTAACTAATTCTGTGTATTTAATATGTATAAACACAATTTTGTGCAATTATACAATTTACTACATTTTTTTACGCCATAAAAGTATATAAAAATGAAATTGATTGTCTAAAAAACATTTAAAGTTGTAATTAAATGTTTTTCGACAAAAAAAATGTTACAATCCAGATTTTCGATTTCATAATATGGATCTAAAGCTATTTTGTTGAACGACTATTGCAGATTTTCTGAATACTTTTGTTGGTTTTATTACATTTTTATATTTTAGATGGTTCAAAAAATAAGATGTGGTGCAACTTTAAAGTAAATGTAGAATATATGTTGCGTATAATTTGCTATATTTTTTTCCTAATATATATTTTTTGTGATTAATTTTATTTTTTTTGTAAATATTATTTTATCATGTAATAAATCATGAAAGGGATTATTGTTTATCAAAATTCCTGTTATACTCAAAAACAACGAATGTTTTTGACAGAACACTCTCATAATCCATAAAACTACATATAAGAATCAATTTTTTATTTTTGAAACCATGAAATTATACAGCAAAAAACAAATAACATACTAAAATGGCCTTTCTGTGTCTATTTCGAATAAAAAAGCTAAGAAAAAAAAATATGAATATATTTTTTGCAGTTTAGACTATTTTCAAGTTCTAAGGTAGTTATTAAAACTCACAAAATGTGAATTAATGCTTTTATAGTCTTATCATTCAAATGCATATTTACAGCAAGTATGGTTATTTGTTAAAATCATAGCTGCATACAATAACAAACAATCATTGAAATTATAGCTTTTCCTAAAACAATTTGAATGTAAAAATTTAAAATAAATATGATTATTTTTTTGCCTGTTATTCATTATATGTATTGATAAAAATTTTAAGTTCGTTATACTTTCTAATATTTATAGACTATATTATACACGTTTACTTGATAATGATGTATTGCTTTCCATATTTCGAAGTATTTTTTTTGATATATACATCATCAGTTAAATTAACTATTTGCTATTTTATAAAGCACACCATAAGAAAAAATTGTAATGAATTATCTAAAATATTTTTACATATTTTTCAAATAAAATACTTATTATTTTTATATTTTGTACCAAATTATACATTGATGATTTTTAGATAATCCTAATATATATTTTCAATATCCTTAGTTTATATGTTTTATTCTTATAGTAGCCACGATAATATAACATAAAGAAAAATATTATCACAGTGAACTCGAAAATTATATGTACTATAATCAAATAAATTTTTTTTTAATTTACTTATAATTTTTTTCTGCAATTTTAAATTTAGAAAAAAATATTTAAAGCGTACTTAGTATATATAAAACAAAATTAGATTTATTAACATGTATTATTACAATATGTTCATTCCATATCGTATATTTTATTGTCTTATATCCCTTCAATGGGATATTTTAGCAAAAAAAAACTCTTATAAACGAATCTTTATACAATATTTATTTTAGCAATGTCGTTCTAAATGATCGTTAAATGTTTCATAGCTGCTTAGTTCTTATCAGATATTTTATATACAAGTTTTTGCATCATTTATATTATTAGCATGACTTCACCGTATATATAGGCGTTTTAGATGTTGTTTTCATATAGTTGTCTAAAAAAAAAAAAATTTATATGAGACCATTATATAGTATGAAAATGTACATTAAAAAATAATTTGTTTCTATACTCTCGTTATATGTATATAATTAAAGTATATGCATCTGTTGCTCATGTTTGTTAGTCTATTTTAATATAACAAAAATATTTTTTAGGATATTAATACTAAGGTTTGGCAAAACAAAATATATATTTTATATGTAATTTTTATCCCTAAATAGAAGAACGAATGTTGTGAATTCTTTCAAATCGATCAGTTTTACAATTATCACTAAAGTTATAAAAGTATAAAGAATTGAAGAAGTATTATCATTTAATACCAAACGATAAACTATTTTAAATATAATTCATGGAAAATTTCCTTGTGATTATAGTTTTTATGTGGCTTTATAAATTATCTTTCTTTTTACAATCGTATAGTTTGATATTAATATATGTATAGATTGAATTTTAATCTCATAAACCTTCAAATATAAATATAACGATAATACATTGAAAGCAAGACATATATCTAATTCTATAAATTATTATGCACAGAGAAGATTTAATCTGAACGCAATGAGTTATACTGTGATATACACATGATTGCTCTTACAAAAAACACGTTCTGAATTTAACACACTGCAGAAACATATATTTTAATATTTTTATTGTCCTTTATTTTATTTTTTTTTAAACAAAAAAAAAATTATATATAATAAGCCATAAAACATTATTTTAAACATATTGTAAAATGCATATAAAAAGAATAGATGATTGTCGCAAGAAATAAATTAGACACTAGATATTTTCCATTAGTTTCAAATAATGCCTCTTGTTTGATTTTTGTCTAAGCTGCAGTTGGTAAAAAAAAGATATTTAAAACTGAGCATATTATGTAGTAAATATTAATTATTCGTTTTCTTATTGATTATTTTATGAATAAGCCTACTTTGAAAAACATTAAATAAAATTTATTGCAAATATGCAACATAAAAGCATAAGAGGCCAAATTTTACATGTATGCTTGTATTTGAGCCTCGTAATCATGTAAAAATGAAGATTTGAAACTAAGACTATACAAAATCTGTACAAAAAAAACGGCTTTCACTTACAATTTTGGTATTTGTGACATTAGAAATTCATAAATGAACTTACATGATCATATAACAATCGATATTGTTTATTTAGTAAAATAATAGATAACTTATGACGAAAAAACTATTCATTTGCAGGGAAATACATTTTTTTCAACAATTAATATATATTTGTAATTTAAGTTATGAAAATGCTACATTAATACAATCTAAAAGGCAAAGTTATCTGAAGTAATTATACTGATTTAGAAATTTGGCTATACTTTTGATTCTTACAGCTGATATTTATTCTTTTATGTCAAGGAAAATGCAAAAATAATAACGCAAGCTATCAACATTGTTTTTATATAGTTATTGACGATACGAAAATACAATCTTAAAACATCAAACAGTATTTTAATCTTAGAACATATATAAATACTTATAGCGAGGTTCAATAAACTAGTAGTGTTAAACGGATTATATTTCCCAATCAACACAATACTGTATATAGATAATTTGCTATCATATACTCAGTCTATTTTATATATTTGAATTTGTGAATTTATTTATTTTTGCTAATCTTTAAACAGTTTTACAAAAATTTTAATATATTTCGTTTTATATAAGGGAAGCTAATCTATAATATTTGTTTAGCTTTCAGCACGTTATTTTTGTTTCTAAAAATTTTCTTCTATTATATAATTATAAATATTACAAAAAAAGCCAAAAAGAAACAGCAAAAATAAATGATAACATTTAAAAATTCAATTTTTAAATTTTTATGGTTTGTTTTTATAAGTGCATTGTTTTACCTAAATATAAAACCAAGTAAAACGGCTTGCAAAATATAATTTAAATTTTTATATCACATTTTTCAAACATATTTTTTTATAAGATGAAACTATTTCTTCTGTGATTTATATTATATAAATCTTTTATAAATTTCATTCAGCTTTGCTGTTCTTTTGTGTTTTTTATTGCCTTATGTATTTTTTCTTTGTATCGATATTTGTCATTTCATATTCAAAGCACACCAAAATGGATGTTTTTACAACCTAAAAGTATAATTTATTCCTAAATGTTTTGTTTTATGATTTATTCTAAATAAAATGCCTAGAGTATTTTTTTTATTTCTTATTCGATCTTTTATAGACTGTATTCTAAGATACTATCATCTATCTTCGTTGATATTATACGCACAAGTTGAATTACTTTGCTCCCAATTTGTGTATTTCCCCCCCTAGTTATCCTGGTAACACATGCATAACTGAAATAATTATCCTCTCCTGGGACATATATTTTGTGGTTAAGATGTACTTTTGAAGCTTCATTATGATTTTAATATTTACATTTTCAAAAAAAGATAATAAATATGAATAAGTAATCAAAAACGCAATTTTGAACATTATATCTAGCAGAAATTATGATTCATTGAATCTTATATATACATATCACAACAATATAAACCGTATTTTTTGTATTTTAATATTTTTCTAGATATTTTAATCGTCATTTTGTCATTACTCCTTTAATCTTCGTATTATCAACGCCTATATAAGTAGAAAACCCATAGGAATAATCCAGTATTTCTCTAGTATTTCTATCTGAAGACCTAGTCGTGGCTGCTTATGTTTAAACTTCTCATTATTTTCAATTTTCTTTAAATAGCATGGTAATACCTATAATACATGACTTAAAATATCTGTAAAATGATAACCAAGAAAACTAAAAAATCCCCACATAAAATTTGTCCAATAAATTACAAAAATAATGTAGAAAGAAATTTATATCTGCATCCTAATTCAATTCTTCAACATCATTGTGATGTATATTATCTTTATCTTAGTTAAAATTTTATTTACGTGTATTTAGAAAGTTAAAAAATCATAGAAACTATTTTATATGTTTTACATAAACAATTCTTATTCCTGCTTAGTGATGATTTCCGTTATTATACCACCAAAACAAATATTGAGTTTCTATTAATTATCTTTTAATAATATATTTTATAAAAATTTTTACTTGTAAATCTATATTTAATAATCTTAAATAAATTTAAGAGTACCTAAAGATCTTTTAAAAAAAAAAAATTATATTAATATCTTGCTTAATCTATTCATAAAGAAAATTTCTTGGCAATGTACGCTTCTAAAAAAAAGCTTGTAAAAATAAACAATTCTACTCTGAAAATTTGCTTCTGAATTCTTAGAATAAAAAAAAATAGTAAAGGGTATTTTTTAAGCTAATATCTAATACCATTATGTAACCATGAAAAAATACGCGGCTTATAATAAATTCATATTCAAAATCACAAATAACATACAAAATGATCTTTTGAAATGTATAAAATATATTATAGAGGTAATTTAAATCAAGATTTCTTATAAATTCATGTTCCAAATAAATTATTATGTGATCATACTCTCTATCACGTGATTTCTTAAGTTCTTTCTGCATGATCCAGATCATTTTTTTATGTTTAATCAATAATATATAAATGTAGTTTATATTATTTAAAGTATAATTTTTATGTCTTTTCCTATTAAAATATATGAAATAAGAAAACATAAGGCTTAACACATAGTATGTACTTTTTAATTATTTATTGGGTCTACAAAATATATATTATAAACTTTATTAATAAATATTTTATTAAGAACATATAAAAACATTATACAAGAAGCTAATTATTATAGTAGAAATTATATGGTTGGGCGGTATTTTTAAATTTTCTTTATGTGTAATTTCATGACAAAAAGAAGCGAAATATCAAAAAAAAAACCATAAAACCGATTTAAAATAGATATATTTATATAATATATATTATATCTTTCGCTGACAAAATATAAAATCTAATTGGATATAAAAGATCCAGAAATAATTAATAAGCAACATATATATATATACAAACAAAAAATAATCTTTTTGATTATCACTGATAATTCTGATTTTAAAACTTATATTTTTTTCGAATTCTAATTATAACGCAATATTTTAATTGTCGTCCAACATTTTTTGATGTTAAGATAGTCACCTCATATAATCTGTCTATTAAACGTATTTTTTTGTTCGCTTATCTTTACGATCTGAATTTTATTAAAATTATTAAAAAATCCTTATTACTGCAGTAAATTTTAAATTTGTAGCATTAAATTAGTATTCTTTCGCATTAGTATAAATTTTAGCAATAAATCGCGGTAATAAAATGAGTTTAGAGTTTATATGTCATATACCAGTATATATATCATTTTAATATAGCATATGTTGAATTGTTTAAGTATTTATATTTTAATCGGAGTGTAATTTTGATCTTTGTGTGTAATAAATATATAGATAGATTAATATACTAAAAAAGGATGCTTGACCGTTTTACATTATATGGTTTTATTACTTTTAACATATATACGGATAGTAAGCCTTGATACAGTGTTCACATAAGTTCAAAATTATTTAAATAATGATCAAACTACATGCTATATTTAGATTGAATGTATATTTTGCATTATATTAGCGCTCCACATTGTCGAGGTTTCCTGAAAAGTCACTGTGATCAATATATAAGCATAAAAAGGTGCATATTTGATAATGTTTACATCAACTTATACTTATTTATTTTGCGCAGCAAATTTAGCGAATGATCTGATATTTTCTAGATAAAATCTAAAAAAGTTCTGCAATTCTAATTCTTTGTGCTTAATGGATAGAAAATATCATAGTATATATTTTTCAAAGTAACTACTAACGAGCCATTTCAATTTAGAAGCTAAAAAGAAATCCTTATTATATAACTTCACACCTCAAAATTTCCGTGAGTGGTACGTATATGTGGTCTACAATTCGGCGGGGTTGTTAGTAGTCGCGGGTCTCACTAACTCGTCATACGAATATAATCTAAATTAAAACCATATGGGTTATCCGTTGATAAACCAAAAGATAAAACATATAGCATTGATAAGCCATTTGAATTTGAAGGTGGTTGTGTAAGCTACGTAGCTATGCCTATAGTATGGGACAATATCCTAAATCTTTCATAAGGATGTAAGTAAGTTAAGATTGTTGTTGATGCTCATATTCATTAGCGATGAAATTTAATTAGAATATCATTTCACCACAAAATAAAAGCCGCCTATGGGAAAGAGCCTGATCTACAGTAAATAAAGGTGAAAAAATGTGCTCGAGCTGTTTCGCAGAGTGATTGATTCGTGTTTATATATGTTCTCTGTATAATAAAGTCATTTACAAAAATTACATACAAATAATTAAAAACTAAATTCAATTGAAATTTACAAAAAAGCAAGTTCGAAATGCACTCGTTTCAAGTATGTAAGATTAAATACATTAATAAAATCTAACTATGATATCTATATATGTAGACTTATTCTTGATATTTAATTTTTATACTAGATATCAGAATCATATATGTATCGGAAAATTTGTGCATAGAGTCATTATTTAAGTTTTCCAGTTATAAAGGGACAAATTTTTTTAAATGTATTGACACTCTCTTATCAGATTGTATACATAGATTGCATTGGAAATATAAAAGATGATTTGGCTTTTTCATATGGAATTTTTAATTTCTTTATAATAAAGAAATTATTAAGAGATAAAATTATCATAAGTTAATAAATAAGTACATTATAGTTACATGAATCCTTGTTAGCGTTTTGGTTCTTGTTACAAATATCAGTAGTTTGTATATTAAAAAACTAATTTCATTTTTCTATATAGTTGTACTGTAAAATATTTGTAGATAACATACTATAATGGTTAGAATTGAATATATGATAACGCGCAATATTATATGTTCAAATGCTAAACAACTAGACACAAGAAAACTCGGATAAAATATTGAATACGAGCATTTTCCATAATTTACATGATATAACAAAATCAATTCTTTTTTGGTTTTTTTCTATATATATATTAAAAATTTTGATAAAAAGTTAACCTAAGCATCGCAAATTTATACTATAAAATCTTAAGTAAAAATTGATTCGCTACAATAGTTCTTTCTTTGTCTAAACTAAATTTTTAGATTGAAGTAATTGTTTTTAGATTGTTATTTTTGTATATTGATTTCCTAAACAATTTTCATGATTAAAATTTTAGCGCGTAGCAATTTTATTGTGGTAAGAGTGTATAGAAATACATCTTTTCTATATGGATTTTTGAATATCAATCATTTATTCTAAATTTAAAAGGCAGATTAATCTATGAGGATGCGAATTTTTTTTTACATATGAAAATTCTAATGATTTGAATATGAAACTAGGTTGGTACTTTAGCCAGAAATATTACATATAACTTCTCGATTCTAAAATCAATTTTTTAAGATTAATTGATTCATTTAATGCTTTCCTTATTGGTTTTATATTTTTTCAGAGACAATATGCAAGTTTATTACATCCCATACTGAAGTGGTATATAGCATACATGTCAATATTATTAGTTAGATAACAACCTGTTAGATTTAATACATACCCGTAAAATAAAAAATTAAATACAATATTTCCGGAATATAATATGCATGAAAGTTGCAAGGGACAATTATTTTTATAAAAAAACTATAATTATAAAAATCAACAGTTTCCATGATATATTTACAATTATCTGGGTTATAACAGGATTAGAATAAATATATAAAAAAAATTAATTTATGGCTAAACTAAATAAAATATTAAGCTTTTTTTATTAAATATTATAATAGAAAACTATTTTACTTTAATTTTTTCACATCATCATCTTGATCGTCTTGAATAACTTTTTTTTTGCTGTCCTTATCTTGTAAATTCGTACTGATGCGCAAAAAATTATTTTGAAGCGTTATCCAACGATCGTTTAACCAATTGAAAAAATATAATGTCGATAAAAACTTCTTTAATGCACAATATTGCATGTGAGTATAAACCAAACATTGATTGGTAAAGGCTGATCCATGATTTTTTTTAAGATGTGGTGTTATTTTTTCTTGCAGCATTGGGCTTTTTTCGTCTGATTTCACGCTTTGGACTTGAGAATCTTCAATATTTTTTTCAAATTCTTCGTAAATAGAAGGTATAACGTCACTATCGCTCGAATTCGCATTTTCAATATCACTACTATGTAAATACGCAAAGTATCTAGCTCTAGTGGTTTTTAGTTTAAAGTCGGATGAATTATTGTCTTTTTGCTTCTCATCATATTTACCAGAGTATTTTCCAGAAATTATTGTGACATTAGGTCCAGATGTATTAAAAGGACTGTCTGTTGATACATTATCATTCATATAATACGATTCTTCTGTACTAGACCCATTAAACACCAAAAAATGCTCCAGCTCACTCTTCTTATGTGAACTGCTATCATCGGTCGGATTATCTTTACTGAGCCCTGGATCAATTAGTGAACCTTTTATACCAGCTAAAAGAATGTTTGAATTTAAAAATAGCATATATTTTTTCAAAAATATTAAATATATAGTGTACAATAATAAAATTTTGAAAAAAAATTTTTGCGATCAAAAAGATTCAGCCAATCAATTGATTGTAATTTTTAGGTCCAATTAAAACCCACAAAAAGTTGTCAGAGTTTCATATTATGACGTACCATCGATTTTTAAATATTTAACACTTGATTATAATTTTTTGAAAAAAATCATAAAAAGATAGAATATAGTTTAATTAATATAAAAATAAATTTTATATTGGTTATATATACGTATATGGTTTTTAGCTTGTTATAGTCGTCTGAGTAAGTATTATGATTGCTCTATAGACAGATTTGACCGATACTTTGATCCCCTTATCATTTTTATAATCCACCATGAAGAATCTTCTTATTTTAAGACTTATTATTTCTTTTCTCTCTAAATACTATTGTTTGTGATATGTCTTCGGTTCAGTTAGCATTTCCAACTCCTTAATATACGACAATAATTATGATTTTATCAAATTAAAATTTTATTATAGAACGATCTGTTTTATATTAACTACAATATCTTTGAAAGCTTACTTTATATTTATAATCTAGTAAGTAAACGGCACTTGTTAAATCAACATCAGATTAAATATTTATTATTTGCATAAGTAAAATTTCCATTGATTTTTAGAAAATAAATTTATATTATTTATCCTCGGTTAATCCTAATTAGACTCTTTTCTTCTGTATAAAACTATTTTGAAGCTCTTTATTGGATGTATTTATCAATCCAACAATAAATGAAATTCATATGCTGCTATTCACTCTTTTTTCCTATTTAAATATAGTTTTATATTATGTCTATTATGAAATTTTTCGAAAATTATATTATTATCTATTTTATATTTCTAATTTAGACTTACTATATTTTTAGTAAAAAAAATACACTGATTTTTATTTAATGGGATATAAGCATTATAAAAATGAATTTTTAAAATAATACATTTTTTAACTTTTTATAATTGAAAACCTTTAAATAATTTTGTAACTATCTACTAAAGAGACATTTTTTTGTTTTTTGGTGCAAAAACAGTTTTGAAAAGATATTTTTTTAAATAAATTTTAAATATATCTTTTTGCGTTAATATCACTGAAACAAACTAAAAAATCAGATTTTAGATCAATAAACAAAAAAAACATTGATATCAATCCGATCAGGGAATATTTAAGATAATAAATCACAATTTAGAAATCTATTTTTTAATTTGCAAAAATACATTGATACTATTTTTCTACACTTTAGATGGAATGATTACAAAATTTAATAAAAATATGTATAGATTTTTAAAGCATATGATGAAGTGGAGCATATATGTAAGCTCCCATTTTCGCAAGACACTTGAACTCCTACATGAAGCAAAGAAGTGTAGTTAGATAGATATAAGGGAACAATGTAAAAAACAGTGGATTAAGAAGCTGTGAAATATTCCTACTGGGAAATTGATGCCTCAGTAGATATTATTCATAAAAAGAAGAACTTTACGCATCTTTAAAAGCTAATACTGTAATAAAATTATTAGAATATATCACAATGGTAAAGATATTAATTTTTCGTTATATTATAGAGCTAGAAACTTTATTTTTTCTTTTTTAAATATATGCAGTACCGAATAAAAAATACATATTTCTATGTTTACAAGAAAGCAAATTTTCGTATTAATATATAATATATCACGATAAAATGATGTTATTTTTGTGCTGATTATTGCAGGCATATTTTTTATTATAATTCCATAGAAATTGTTGTTTTTTATTTCAATGTCTTTAATTATGCTTATTATCAGAAAAATATTTAAATGTTATATTAGCTTCTTTTTATATTATTTTTTATATAAGTTAAGCGTTTAGAATTTACATTATAGATATAATTGCCCTTTTATAATCTAAATATTTAAGATTCTAATGGAAAATCTGATTTTTAAGATAAGATATACATATCTAACGCAAAGAAATACTTTCTAAATTAAAATGTCTATTTTACAATAAACATATTTAAAAGGTTGTTATTTTTTTATTGATAAATATAGACTTCTTTCTATTTATGGAATTTTTTTAATATAATTTATATAGATTTAAAGTCTTCTTTGTCGAAAGTTTTAAAATTTAAATTTATAGCATGTTTTTTTGACTTTACCCTAATTATTTTATGACTTTATTCTTTTATAAGGCAGTACAATATTCTTATGAATTTTTTTGTGAAGTTCTAAAGAGGATAGTTAACTCTATAATTTGGTTTACAAATCAATTGTTTTTGTAATTTTTTGATTTTTGAAAAGCTAGATTGGTATATATTTTTTTTGAAAATATTTTCAAGCAATAAAATAGGCTTGAGTATGGGTTTAAAACGAATTGTATGTTTTTCACATGATATGTAATGGTAAATAACATCTTACATATTGAATTTAATTTCTAGAAAATAAAACTTTCATCATTTTAAATCTTTTTTTGTTAATTTAGTTCTAGAATTTAAGCTTTTTTTAGTATTTGCTTCCATCAAATACCTTTTGATTGCAACTGCGTTGTTTAGATTTTATGATAAAATTTCCATAAAAATTCTTAAAATATATCGTATTTTAGAAACAAACATAAATATATCGCATAAACTTGTAGTTATAATGCTGAAATTTATTTACCACGTTTTTTGTTCGTCGATAATATTCAAGATGATTAAAATAAAAATTTGAACTTTTCAATTTTATATATAAATCTACGTATGATAAGTCTTTTGAATCGATTCGAATTTAAGATCATTTCGAATTTTATTTATTATTTTTATACCCTAAATTTTTTCTATAAATGTATATAGAGATTGACTTATTCACAATTTTTTTTATAACAATTAATGCAAACTTAGTCTTATTCTACGAAAGTTTTTTGTTTATTTAATAAATTTCCATTTTAATATTTTAATTTCGCTTAAAATATCATATTTCTATAAAAACCGCATTCGCAGCGCTGATATTATATAGTCGTACGTTAAATATTATATGTGGTAAAAGATTGTATTTTTAATATAAAAATCAACATGAAATATATATCTTTGAGCAGTTTGTGAGAATACAATTTTTTTATGCGAGCATTTTAAAATATACAACTAATTGTTGGTTTATACATATATAATTTAGACACTTGGTTTGAGTGTTGTTTTTTCGGGTGTGAATGGCAATCATAAATTTATGAAAATCATTTGTATTATTGCACATTTAATATATTACTTCATCTTAAAACTTTATAATTTATATTTATTGCTTAGTCTTGTGAAAATGATATGAAAATAATATACTGCAACGCATTACTACATATGAGATATGTTGTAAGGACGAAGTAACTTATGAAAAACTCTGCAATTATATGATATATTGTGGTCTTTATTTTTTCTAGAAAAAGACACTGGGATTCAAGAAGACTAGTTTGCAATAACTCGATCTTATTTCACCCCTTTTAAATATAACTAATTGTATTTTTGCGTATTTTGGATACCATTATATATTTTTAATATATTCATATGATTTTTTGAGTATTTGTGATGCTTTTAATGTAGTATCTATACAAAGAAATGTGCTAAAACATATTAGGTTCTGTAGAAGAAGGATAACTAGCTAATTAAAAACCAAAATTTTTATGTATTACATAACCTTATCATATTTTTAGATTGTCATAAAAGATAATTTGACAGAGATTTGTTTTCTTAGATTGTAGAAAATAAATTATGATAATTTTTGGGCATCCAGCTGACAATTGGAACTAGAATAATTTCATATTAGTTAGTGAAGTGTAGTCTATCGTGCAAAACAATATTAAGACTTCCTTATGCAATATATTTTAAAAATTTTTAAAAAAACTAAATAGATGCTAAGTTTGTACAAATTGAACTCAGTCATATAAATTTTATATCAATTATGATATTAGTTTTTAGAAAACAAAATTTTACTGTAAAAAACATTTTCTATTATAAATAAAAAGCTTCTGTGGTGACTTTTTTTTCATGTATTGTAATTTATAATTTTTTTCTAGCAAAAACTTTTGGATTGCAACAAAAAATAAAAATACTTTTTTATTTAATATTAATTCATATATATATATTTAGACAGTTTTTTTTTGTGATGATTATATCATCTATATAAATAAATGAAAAAAAAAAATTTTCTATTATATTATACAAATTGTATTTTATCATTCTAAATATTTTCTTTTTTATTCGTTTAATAACCGAAAATAATGCATATTTTATGATCTAAAGTAAATTTACTGAGAAAAAAATGTAAAATATTTATTAATCAGATTTATAAGATAATGAAGATAAATTATAGCGTTTTTAAATATTCTATTTTCTAAAAAATAAGATTTGCTGCGATAGAAATGATATAGCTACTTATATCATAATAGAAAATATACATTATAACAACAAAGTATATATTTTAATAGTCAAACATTTGTTATAAATCTACAGAAGTAGCAGCTATCTATATTTTATATTTTCCAGTGTTAAATACAATCTTTTTACATCCCTTATACGTTTGTGACCAATTATAATTTATTTTTTATTTAATTTATATAATATAGTTTGGAATTTCACTATATAAGTTCCATATACATTTTTTGTTTAAATTTTTTTATAAACTCAGCTTACATGTCCTGTTAAATCATAATTATAGCATTCTATTTTGAATTTTATGTAGGAACATCTTTTTGTAACAATAAATGATTTTTTCTTACGATTACTTCTTATTTTTATGTTTTATATCAAGGTGAAATTGTAATACATTATACTTGTCCTTTTATTAACATAGTGTAGAACCATTAGATATATAAATTGTAATATTTGGAAGATTGTTTAACAAATAGCATATATAAAAAGTATAATTTCACTATGTAACTTGTGTAGAAATAATTTAAAGGCATATTTTACATGCTAAACAGAGGTTCTGTTTAAGCTTAAATTAGAAAAAATTGTTATTTGATTATATCTAGACATGGTACAATGCCGTAGAAAGTATTATGTCATAATATATAAGGTTTATATGGTGATATTAAATATAAAGAGAAGTAAGATGTCTATGTTTTATTTTGTTTTGTCTTGCGAATGGTTGTAAACAAATATTTCCAACTAAAGTTATACTAGAGATTGCAATTAGCGTGCTAATGTTAATAGGTTCATATATATACTTATAAAATAAATGTTTTTTGGTTCATAAATCGGGACCAGATTTATAAAAAATTTCTTTATTTTTGATAAGTATTCTTTGCATACATTAAATTTTATAAAAATGATGTCTAATAAAATTTCGATTTTAAAAATATTTTATAAATGGAAATAAAGTTAATTTTGTTCTATTTTATAGCTATATAATGCCAACAGCGTTAGGTTTTCATAGAATCATAAATATGTTAATCTTCTAAATCAAATATATAAGGAAAATGACTTTAAATAGAATTTAATAGAAAAGAAACAAATAATCATGATACTTAACTTAAAGAGTTTTCTTTCGAAATATCAATTGGTTTTTAAGATTAAATTCAAAAACGTTCGTGCTGATTTATTGCTATTCATATATAAAAAATATTTATTTGTTGCACAGATCTCTCTTTCTGTCGTACAATAAGTTAAAACTTAGTTTAAAAATCATAACACAAGCAAAGAAAATATATAAACTCACACTTTCTTTTCGTATTATAAATACATAGGGTTAAAAGCTATACTTACAGGATATAAAAAGAGAAATTTAGCGTTTTTGTGGTGTGATTTTTTTACGGACAGACGTGGTTTTGGATTTGTAATAATAGTTCATAAGCGAATACATATGGCCCACTTATCCATATTTCTTCTTCGATTATCGCTATATTACTCAGATTTTATATTTATTTTTTTTCATTGTCTAATGATATTTTTTTAAATTCAGTGACCTTTTATCAAAAACTTGTTCTTTAAGTAATTCTATGTCTAATGTATACAATGTTGTATTCTACTAGACATTTTGATGTTAAATACTTACGGTATAGTATGTATTTATAATAATACAATTTTTCCTTAAACTTTCGTATGATCAACATTATTTCTGCTCTATAACATTCTACATAAATTTACATCTCTTACATGCGAACATGAGTCTTTCTGTACAAGAATAAATGTTTTTATTTTACATCGGAATTTTATTGATATTTAGAGATATGCGATGACCAAACATGTATATAATTGTTTTTTATATTGCAAAATCTTGTTTAGATACATTTGTAGAACGCAAAGATTCATTTCATAAACATGAGAATATCAAAGTTTTTTATTTTCTTTTATCTTTTTTTCGTTTTTGCAAATAAATTTTATAATAAATTAATGTAAGAATAAATAATAAAATTTTAGTGTTTTAATCTTCTTGAAATAATATAGATGATATTTTTGTACTATATAATTGTTATTTTTACATTTTTTTTTAAATAAAATATATTAAAAAAAAAAGACCATTATTTAAAATCTTTAAAAAATAAAATGCTTTTTTAATGTGCATTTAATATGTAAAAAGCAATTTTCGTGTATTTTATTATTTGAATTCCAACTTTTTAATGTAAAAGACTAGTTATTTTGTAAATTTGGTAAACATTATAGCTTTCTATTGTATGTAAGATATACAATTCAAATTTTTGGTTTCATTCATATATATATTTGTATAAACACTTGATATGCTATGTTTTTTTGAATATCTTATGTCCTTTATAATATAAGGCCGTAAAAATACATATATTACTTTCATAAACGATGTCCAAAAATCTTAGCTCACAATGAATTTTTTTGCGTAAAATAGTTTAAAATATGTGAATCTAGATTTTTGTTATTTAAAACTAAAAAATATAAACAATTTAGTATGCAAAAAATGATTTTTCTGTTTTTTGTAATATTAATAAATATACGTATATATTTGAATATCAACACTTTTAAATTTTCATTTATCGTTAACATTCGCATAGCAAGTAATTTCAATCTTTCAATTTTGATTATTCATAGATTTACGATAATACAATAGACCATATATATTATAAACTTTCTCGGATATATTAAGCAATCTTAAATGAAAATAAAATTGTCAAATTTTATATGCTGACGTCGTAAAAACTTGCTCGCTTGGTAGTAGATATAAAAATTTTTAATACTTTGCGGTGATTATTCTATATAAAAGAATATAGAAAGAAAAAAATGGAATATATGATAGACATAATTTCAGGTATGTAAGCAAAAGAATATTTGTAGTAAAAAATGATTAAATTGTTGAGTATTGATAGTACCTACTCATTAACGATTTATAACATTTAAGAATGGTCTTTTATAAATATAATTCATGAATATGTAGTGCAATATACTAAAGAGAATTGTAGCTTAGGATAGAGTGGTGGCACAATATTTTAAAAATTCCAGAATAAAACATCCAGACTTATAAATGATTGTATCCATGATGCAAAAATTCAGTTATAATATAAATTGTATATTGTTTATCGGTAGGTGTGTATAGTAGAAGAATGCTAAGAAGAATAGTATATTGGCATGTGTATATTCACACGGTATGCACAAAAAACAAACTTTGTATGCCGATAAAGATACATAAATCCCATTCATGCTGTTAGTACGTATATACGATAATATATTTTATGGTATATATTGAGAAAATAAGTTTATAATTGCTTTTTCTCAGTAATGCATTATAAAAATTACAATTATATATTCTTTTTGTTTATTAGGTGCATACAAAATAATTATATAATCTTGTTTGATGCAAATTGTAGATTAAATAAGAGTTTTAAATGTTATTTTAAATTATTTACCGCAATAGAAAGCTTTTTAACATCTTATACATTTTTTATCGTCTTAAAATGTTTCATGTATTTGCTATTACGCTATTTTCCATTTAAAAATTACAATATTTTCAAGGATACTAATTTTTTATCAAATGTAAAAATCTGATTTTTGATCTCAAAATTCGTTTTAATTATATATTTCAGTTTATTTTCTATTCTTCATTGTTGAAATTCTAAAAAAATAGGTAATATGGCAATATCTTATATTCAGCTACACTATATTTTTCAAGATTCAATATTTTATATCCTGCAAGTCAACATTTTTATGATTTTTCTTTGTTTCTATATTCCACTAAATTCGTTTTTATGATCAATACCACTCAATATTTTTCAGTTCGGAATTCGAAATATATATCAATAAAATTTTTACTTTCTTATATGTGCGACGTATTTTAAGCATGTTCGACCATAAAAACATATATATGGTAGGGGAAATTATACAGTATCTATATTTTATATGTAGATCAATTGCAAAAAAATTTTTAGAAATCGCATTAAGTTATAAAAAAAAATTAAAAAATGATATTTTGTCTTTACTATGGCTAATTTAGTACTTTCTACGAATTTAATTTTTTATTCCATGTTTTTAGATCATTTACAACCAGTTTTCACTCATACTTTGAGGCATTCTTACATTTTTACACTAGTAAATATTTTTTTGCTGAAAAAGAACTCTATTTGCAATATAACATTCTACATGCATTAGGCATTTAATAAATGGTTTTTTGTATGATTTTTGTCATCACCATCGATCTATGCGTAATATAGTGCAAATAATTTTTTTCTATATTTCTACTCCTGATTGCACTGCTTTAATACAGTTTTCCGACTTTTCGCGTTAGAATTTTGGTTCGTTTTTATATGAAGGACTGGTTTTTCAGTGTATAAACCACTGGTTAAGGTTTTATTAATTGCGTAAATTATTTTGAATTCTGACTATATATAATTTATTTATTTCTATGTATAGATTTATGAAAAATATCGTTTGCGCAATGTAAAAATTTGTTAATACCAGATTGTGTGTTTCTACTTTTGAATATAAGCTGAAATATATTTTCTGATACTGTATTTAGTTTTTTTCGGGTGTTAAACTAATATTCACACAATGTTTAATATGTACTCAATTGCAAATTCCGATTTGTAATAGAAATAGTATAATAGGGAAAATGATTATGCATGCGTGGAAATATAAATATTTCAATATATATGAATTATAACATCTTATATGTATTAGGAAGTATCTTTCGGATTTATGTGTAATTTATATTGCCATGAATATAAGACATTTATAAAAAAAACGCATTTATGATGAGAATTCTTAAGATTATAGGCAATGACATATAGTGCGCAATAAATTTAAAATTTTTGAAATTTTATTAAAAACACCATTGATAAATTTTTTGTGAATCTAGCCTTTTTAGAAACGTTACACAAAAAAAGAATGCGAAATTATTATGCTAAAAAATCTTTTTTAATAAAATGTATGAAAAATTCTCGTTCATACATCATAAGTTACATCTTGTCGTTAAGAAATATATTACTCTAAGTTTATAATGCTGACTTTATTGATGTATATAAAAATATACCATTTATTGCTGAATATTACGGTTTCATCAGATGAATATCAATTTGAATATAGTTCAACTTCATTTATATATATGTAATAGAAACAAGCAATTTTTATAGATGGGAACAAACACGGGCAAGAATTTTGCTTTATATATGTTTTTTAATGAAAGCACGAGAAAAAAACAGAAAAGGCACAAATCTTCAGCATGAAAAATCTGTAAAACTATTAAAGTTATGTAATATACTTTAAAATCATATAAACAAAAATAGTAGGCTTTTAGTGATTTAAAAAGATGCTTTTTTATTGTAAAAAAGCTAAGTTTAGTTTTTTTTTTACTGAATTCAATACGACCATTTAAGCTTCAAAAAAATAGCTAAACAAAATATTGCAATGTGTGAATTTAGATCGTAAATAATAAATAAAAATGTCTATTATATGCTGACAATAATGGTTTGAACTTTTATACATGATATTGAGCATGAATATTACGAGCGATTATGCACAATCATGAAACTGCGTTTTGTCTCAAGTTAATATCCGTAAGTTTGTTACATATGGTTCTTAAGATTTTTTTAATAAAATTGATTTTTATTTGCATCATAATAAAAATATTAAAAATGATTCTATTGATAAATCAAAATAGCTACATCAATATGAGTTCCTCCATAAAATTTATTATATACAATTTTATATCCTCATATTTTTACTTCTATATAAATCGCAAAAAATTATATTTATAGAACATCAGATTTACGATTTTTTGCGTTTTAATCAATTATATATACATTTTAATGTTGAGACACAAGTAGTATTGCGATTTTTGCTAATAATAACTTATATATTAATAAACGAATTTTTTTTCATTTTCCTGTCACGTATCTATAAAATTTATTTTATAACCAATAGATTTAAGCTCAAATTTCATCGTCTAACCAGCATAAAAATTGCTGTTAAAAATTACTGCTTAGTAGAAAAAAATATGCTGAAAAAAGTGGTATGGCAATCTTTCTGATGGGTATAAAAAAAATTTAATTAAAAAAACAGCTTAAAAATAGTAAAATGTAACTTCGTTATTTATAATATTATAATCAGAAAAATCTTAACTAACTTGTACGTCCGTGTGGAAAAAACAAAGTGAAAACATAATTTATATTATAGCAAAACTAATGATACATTCTATTTTGCACATAATCTTTTTTATAATATATATTATCAGATATATCAAGAAAACAAACTGTAGCACTTTTAAATCGAGTTTTAAATATCTCATAAAAAATTTTCTACTGCGTGCAAAAATATATCAAATAAACTGACATAAATATTATATAAACTGTTAAACGCATATTACTGAAAAGTTTTTTCACCTGATATAAATTTTTTGTCAACGACTAAAAAGGTATATTCTTTATACTAATGCTAAAATATGATAAGAAGAGTTGAAAAATGTCTAATTTGCAATGTATCAATTTGAAAATAAGTAATTTTAAGATTAAAAGGATAGAAGTATATCTTGTATAATTTTCATTATTATTAAACGTAATATATCACAAATCTATATTTTTTTACGCACATAGATCTATGAATTGAACTATCCAACAGTTTTTTTTTAATTTATCATCAAACTTTACATAAGTACAATAAGTTTGTTTTTATTTATTTCTGAAGATACATTTTTACATTGAGATAGAAAAGTATACTGTATCATATAGAATAAAAAATTTATGTTTTGTATTCGTCATTATTCTTATATTTATGTTAAAGATTTTTTTTCTTTATAGAATGCATATGTTGTGAAATTTCTGCATGAATATCGTATAGTAATTAGAAGACCCTGCAATTTTATAAAACTAGTATTGGGTTAATGGTTTAAAAATCCTTAATATGAAAAAGAGTCGAAAAAAACAACTAGTCAACCGCGCAATTTTTAAACCTCTTTGCACAAAATAAACCTGAATGGTGGTTTTTGTCACTTTTGCACAATACAAAAAAATACATGTAAAACAAGCCTAAATATGCGCGATTAAAGAAACCAAAAACTATATTATGTTTCATACCTTTGAAGACTACGAATCAAAATTTAATTTGAAAATCTTGCTTATATATTCTAGCAATTTACTACATTAAGAGCCTTTAAATTTTACCAATATTGTATTGGATTTCAATATTGAATATAGGAACAAGCTTTTTAATTATTTTTACATGCATTTTTTTGCCCTTGCCTATCACAATAACATGATAAATGTGGTATAGTTTTATTTACTACATCTTATAAATCTATAGAAAATAGAACTTTAGATCAGTATCTAGTGTTGAAAATTTTACAGACTAAGTATCTTTAATTTGAATTTTTCTTTATAATTGCCTTTTATATAAAAATTTACATTTTTTGAATATAAAATTAAATTGCTGTTGTTCTATTCCGATAAAAAAAATGAACAATTTTTGATCACGGCTGTCTTTTTTATATATGAAAAGTTTGTTCTATAAACTTGATTATTTCCACACAAAATACAAATTTTTATTTAAGAGAAATGTATACATTTTTCTATTACTTCTGTACGAAATATAGACAAATTTTATATAGCAAGTAAAGCGATTTTTTGTTATAAACATATGATCTCAACAGAAATCTCTTTTACATTTACTACATACATGTAATATTAAAATAAATATTTTGTCATATAAGATCAGAAAACATTTTCCGGATCCGCGATCTTTTGTGAAGTTGCAATCAATCAATCTAATATATCTTTTTTTTTATAAGAATATTTTCTAAATATCTTATGGTGTATTGATTTGTCCTAGTTGAGGAAATTTTTTAAATTTTATATCAACATATTTATACATCTAGCAATTTTTAACTGCAATGTAAATATAGAAAGAGTCAGTATTTTATTAGACCTATTTCATATAATAATCACCAAGATAATAGATGTTATATAGTATGTACTATTTTCCAAAATGATTTTAAAAATACAGCATTGTATTTACTTAAAACATGAAAAATTCCTAAATTGCTAAACGTCATGTTTTTGAACAGGAACAAGAATTTAATTTATTTTTATAAGTATTGGTCAGTTAAAAATGTATAATTGCAGCATACAGCAAAGGAAAATGTTATTGATTGCGGTTTTAAAATTTATAAATTAGTGGGGAGTTTTTTTGTCGCCGACAGATCTTTTTATACAAATCTTCTGTTTACTTTTGCAATTTTTGTTTTTACAAGTTTATTTTTTCAGCAGCGTAAACCTTTTAATTCTACCAACTAGGTAGAATTTCAAGAATATAGTAAAAACGCTAAAGAGATAATAAAATAAAATAAAAGTAATTTTAATTATTTTTTTCTATTTCACATGCTTTATTTATGTCAATGTATGTTTTTTGTATATTTTTCTGTCAATTATTTTATAAACTTACTCTTATATGATATAATAGTATCTTATAGAGGTTTAAGTATTTTCTTTATATATCAAAGAGAATTTAGTAATCTATAATGTTGCAGTGTGCTTTTATTATAAACTTGCATAAGGTGATATGTAAAATGAAATTCCTGTAAGGATAGTAAACTATATGACTTGTTTAACACATGCATAAAATAATGTTTTAAGCAAGAATAAAAACTTATTATGTATATTTTGAGACTCCTTTTCGTATATGGACGTTTTAAAATTTTGTTTCTATATTTTAATAACTGTAAAGCGAAATTTGGTAGAAAATGCAGAAGGCGTTGGTATTATATAAGATTCAATTTATAGATATTTTGCTAAAATCCGTTTATAAACTAAAATCTTTAAGATTCGTATGCATGTATAATGTGATCTATAATATTCAATCTATTAACTGCATGTAAAAAAAAATTAGCTTAATAAATTATAATTAGTTCGAATAAGCCTCTCTTCTCGCATCGAAAAGGCATACATTTTTATACATATAACTCTGTTTAAAAACATTATTATATATTGAATAAATATAGTGCAATATGAATTGTAATAGCCCAAAATAATACCGTATGTGGATTTAGTAATTTTATATAATTATAGCGTTAGCAATGATTTGTGTTTGTTACATAAAAAATTTATATATAATTCTAATAACTTTTAAATGTCACATCACAGTGTATATTTGTTGTTGTATCTATTACAAAAAAGGATGACACCATTGACTAATTTCTAAATATCTATAATACTTAATTTTATTTGATTGATAAATATGTAAAAAAAATGTAGATTTTTTATTATAATCAAAAAATGCTGTCTAATATATAAAATATAAAAATAAACAGCTCCTAACTGCAAAATGTATCTTACAAAGATATGAAACATATTATAAAATTTTTAAGCCCAAATGCTCTTATACATTAGTAGTAAAAACCATGATATTTTTTTACATTTAGATTTTATTAATACATACTAAATATTTGTGTGGCATGATATTATTTATCTTTAAAGATGTATTATTAAACATAAAAAATATTTAATCTAAATTAAATTGCAAAGTTTTTTCTTGTATTTTTTTGCAATTGAAAAAAATGCATCATATTTATCTTATTAGTTTCTATTATATAGATATTTTTTTAAATGAAATATTAGTTATCGCAAAAATTAAAGAAATAATAGCTGTTTTTAGAATAGCAAGATCATATAGAAACTATGTATAAAGGTCCGTAGTCGAGCATTATATTTGTTAAAGGTATATCTGTTGGTGATATGTGCATTTTATTATCTAATGGAAGCTTTCTATATTTAGTAAAGACTTCAAAAATAATTCTTTTGATCGTATTATTAAAGCATAATTATTTTATTTGTAATAAATGATTATTTGGTAAGACATCAATTTTTATTTTAAATATAAAATTGTGATATTTTATATATTTGTGCCTCCCGGTGTTATGCATTATAGGATTTTAAAATAATATAATTGTTTTTTTGCTTCTTTTTATCACTGTTTAATAAAAAGCCGCTTATAGTGGTAAAAATTTTATGTAGATAGAAATTTAATATCATTTTTTTGTAAAGTGAATAATTTCGTATAAAGTAGAGATGCATTATCTGAAAAAAATATGATATCTTTTATTAAAAAAATACCAGTGTAATTCGCATTTGTGTTTCGATGCTATATTTGAATTTTATAATATAGCATTCATTTTATATTTTTTTAAGCATATAAATCTTGCATATTATTGTTTTTGATAAAAATGTTAATAAGTATATTAAAATGATTTAAATTTTTGTGGTGTAAATAAAAACCAATATACTTCTTTTTGCTTAAATAAAATGAATAATATTCTTTTTTGTGTTATTTTGCTGTATTGGATTCGATATAATATCATGGGAAATCCATTTGAAGCAGAAGCACAAAAAAATTAAGAAAACACGTGAACATATAAGTAGAGCTTGGAGAAGAATAAAGTTATTTTAATTTAATATTGCGTAAAGATTGTTAGGCATATATAAATTGCAATGCAGTTTAAAGTTTTACTTATAAAAATTTTAATGAATGAATACTGAATAACACATGTGTAAATTCTTCTTGCAAACCATTGCAATAATATAACGATAGAGATTTAAAAATTATAAAAACAATATCATTTTGTAGTCTCAACACAAAATTTATATATAAACCAGTTGATAATAATAATTTCAATTATTTATGGAATCACTTCTTGTACAATATGTTTAATTTCTAAAAATCCCAGTTCTTAGTGTTTCTAGCGCGGACCTTTCAATTTCTTTACGCTTTTCGTCATGTTCGGATAGAAGTGGTGTAAATAATTCTTTATGATATAGAAACCTTTTTTTGTGATACATAACATCTCTTCTATCAGGTTCATTCCTATTATTATTCTGTGATTGCTCTTCATTAAACTTTTCAGATTTTATTTCTGTTACGTTAATTGGGTAATCCAATTTGCTTACGAATATTGTATTCTCAAAAGAGTCTGGTTTTATAGGAATTTCCGATATATTTTCTATTATCACTTCGGGTATATTTTCACATTTGTTAGTCACTTCACTTTTACCTATCGAAGCCATAGTTGTAATAATATACATACAAATCTTCATGGTTAGAAATTCAAATCACAGAAATTGATTTTATATAAGTTCTAATTAATTATTATCATATAATATCAATATTTTAGTATTCAAAATAGATTCCGAAACACCAATCGAAATTTATTGAAATTTTCATTTATAGAAATAAAGATATTTTGATCGTGAATACATAATTCTAAGTAATATAAATTTGGAGACATTTAATAATATTTACACCTGTTAAATTTATTTTTTTTCTTTAATTATTATATCATTCTGTCTGGGATTAATATAAACTTCTTTATTTGCATCACCTTTACTTTAAGTTCCTAGACCTTAGGATTAGCTAACACCTGCAAGTCTGTCATGTAACATGCATATTTTATGATTTCTTCTGAGTATATATACTAATATTTTTTTTGAAAAAAAGTTATAGGATATTACGGAATTAATATATTTGGATTGTAAAAGTAATCTACATGCAAAAATGATCAAATTTTTATGATAAGCATGAATAAATACATGTTATCGAGGTTACTACTTCAGTACTTATAAATGTCACATCGGCCCTAATTTTATAATATTATTTACAAAAGAATGTTAACGCTGTTTCAATATTTATTCTTAGTATTCTGGGTTTAAGACACTACGATATTCAGTACTAATAAAAAAATTCTAATCGAATTTACTTTATTTATTTATTTATTTATGTTTTACTTCTATTACTTTTAGGAAGTTCGGTTTATATTAATAGGAACTATTTCTTAACTGCTGCGTCTCTCTGTGGGACTCCTCCAGCACTTCTTGTCACCCGCAATCACCGTGGATTGGGCCCTTTCTAATAGGCGGCAGTCATTATGTGGAGGAAATGAGATTCTGTCTACTGTTCATCGCTACAAGCTACAACCACACTCTACACTTACCTATATCATTGCTGAAGGTGGGGATTTTTTTCAATACTGAGGCACAGTTCAACGATTTACACACCAACCTCCTTTTTCACATGGCTTGTCAGTGCTAGATGGTTTATCTTTTATGGTTCACTATCCGCCCCTTGGGTATTTTTGTTTAGAGTAAATTCGTTTCGGAAATTAGTATGGTGGGTGGAAATGGAACCCGCGAAACCTGACCTAGGGGTCAGACTTGTAAAACACTCAACCATACCACCCTTCAGTACGAATAAAACTTATATTTTAAAAAAAAGTTCACTATAGAAGTTCGGATAATATATTTATACATTTATTTTATCAACTAAAAAGTTAAGGAAGAATAATGTATATAACACAAGAATGTTGTCATGATATGGTGAAAGGAACTAACAGCCGTGTTTGCTTTTACAAGAAACTGAAGTTCTAGTTTAACATGATGAGTTAAATGAAATCAATAAAATGTGTGATTTAATATTTTATTGAATGGCATTATATTCACGAGCAGTCCATACCAACTTAAGTTTGATTATAGATACAAACTGTAGTATTGATGTGGAGGCTATCAAAACAATGAGTATAATTTATTTTGTAATAATATATATCAAAGAAGCTAAAAGTTTAAGGTAGGGGTGGATTTGTAGTCCTATACGATGTAGGTGTAGTCTTTGCTACTACAACATGCTATAGAATAAAGTATAGTAGATTTTAGGCGTACTTGGCTTAAAGCCAGTTAGAAGAACGTGTATATATCAAAGCTTGCCAGAAGAATTCAAAACATTAATATATCTATTTTGCAAAGAAACTAGGATCAGTCAATCTTAATTAGATAAATTATTAGGTCGAGCACTTGAAGAATGAGTTATAAAAATAAGATAAAGGGCTGATAAAGAACTAGACAGAATAATCTACAAATATATGTGGTATATTGTTAGTTTTTATAATACAGCGTGATTAAAAGGGTGTTTATATTTCATTTATATTTAGGATTTAATTATATTATATAATTATAGTGTTTGTTCGCAAGCAAAACTTTCTTGATCTCTCGTGCTCCTAGCGTATTGATATTTGGGGCTTAATTATATTCAATAATTTTAGTGTTTATTCTCAGCACAACTTACTTGATCTCTCGTGCTCCCAGTGTATTGATATTTGGGGCTATATTATAAACAATAATTTTAGTGTTTATTCTCTAGCACAACTTACTTGATCTCTCGTGCTCCCAGCTTTTTTATACAATCGGCTATTTTATCTTCTCGGAATTCTTCGTCTATACCTCTCCTCCGTTAAAGAAATATTGATTCAATGGTTTATCTCACCTAAAGGTTTGTTTATAAATTACAATGGTTAGCATCTATAAGCTCATCCAAATACTTTTTATTATATTGTGTTAGCACATTTTCTTAGGATGTATATAAAAGAATATGCGAAAAGGACGTGGCACAAGTCTAGAAAGCATCCCGATAGAAAAGCGAAGGATTCAAATTGCAATGCAGCGTATATAATTTTGTAAAGTTTGAAAAATTAGTCTTTTGTAAATGTATATATTTCTCATTTTCGATGATCATAAAAATAAAAAGCGTGAAACAAAAAACAGAACGAGTAACTATCGATAGGTGAAAAATCAGAGGAATCAATAATTAGATAATATGAAGCTAAAGGTATCATTATAGTGTCTAAAAATATAATAATGCAGTAAAAATCAACTAAAGAAATTTTTTTTGCTAGTTTGCGGTTATTTAAGTTTCCAGTATGTATTAAATTATTATTAACACATTTTTTGATTTTAACTCCTTATTAAATATCTTTTGAAGTATGCAGGCACTAAAATATATATTTTCAAGTGAAAATAATCCCAAGATATTCATACTGGTAGCAAAAACAATTTCTTAATATACCGAGAGTTCTGAGAATGCTTTTGATTTTTTTTTGGTCGAAAAGAAATGAAACAAAGTGATTGTATGATAAAAATATAAATAAATATAATTGTTCATATGAAGTAAATTGTGGAATTCTATTGAAATTATTGTATTCTTTGCGAATTTATAGGGCGAAAGAAAATAAAAAAGTTCTAGTTTTTTGTAGCAAAATATGATTTTATTGCAAATAAAAAATATACAAAAATATTAAAATCGCATACTACAATTGTAACTGCGTGCTGAAGAAAAATGATATTTTCGTAAATAAAAATATTAGCTTTGCTAAATATACATTAAATACTTTCAAATAAAAAGAAATATATAATACTTTCTTTATAATACACATAAGAACAAACATTATTGCCTCAAAAATAAGAAAATAAAGACATCATTTGTATTTTTATATATCCTGAAGAAATATTAATTAACAATACGGCTATTATTGTTGGCCATTATTAATATTTTAACATCAATTACAATAAAAAAAGCTCTTGATTTTATATACATTTTCGATGATACTTTAAATGCAAAATTTATAAAAATAATAATTGATTTTGTAAAAAATTATAACAGATAAACAACATATATGGATGCATTTTTGCGTCTTACTTGGGTTGTATTTCACAACAGATTCTATACAAGTGTTGACTATAAAATACACTTTTCGTATAATAATACTATTAAAAAAAAACGTATTTCATAAAAAAGTCATGCAAGCTTTAAAGATTAAAACAAATTTAAAAGCATATAACAAGATCTACTTGGTCTCTATTTTCGCTGAAGCGAATCTGATTCGATCACATACACTGGTGATATATAAGAGATGCATATTGGTACGTTTTTCTAAAAGGTTTGTTGTCTATTATTATCCATATTTATCTGTTTCTAAAAACACCTCTTTTATTCAATACATAGTTATTTGAAGTCAAAGAATTGTGAAGATTTTCTAATTAAAATTTTTTTATTTTCTATGATTTCAAGCAAAAAATTATCCATATGAACATACATACTAGTTTCGACTACATTCCTTAAATTACATTATAAACAAATACATCATTTTGGTTATTATATCGAAGCCCTATATAATGATATATTATATCTAGATTTTAAAATTCTAGTCTATAGAAAATGGTATTAAATAATGGTTCACAAAAATAAAAATTATAATGTATTTATTATATTTTATACCAAGATTTTTATTTATCTTAAAGTATTAAAGTTGGATTTTTTAAAAGAACCTATACTTTTGTATCGGGAAAATATAACATAAAACTGTAAATCTAATTAATTTTTGTATACAAAAAACTGCATTAATTTTACAAAAAGTATTGAAAAGGTTGAATTCTATTATAAAAATCATGGTATTTTTATTGAATTACTTTAAACTTTTAATAAAGATTCTGTTATTTCAGAAAAAAAATTCACATTAAAATGGATCAACAAAGAATCTAATTTTAATAAAAAACGGTTTATTATGACTTTTTTTAAGTTTGAATGTATGTTGTAAATTATATGATGCAGATATTCTCGTATATAGAATATAGAGATACAAAAGAACATTTAAAATATTATCAGACCAAAATCTAAACCTATCGTATTTATAATGTCAAATTTATATAAAACCTTTCTTTAATAAACAAACTGGTTTCAAATAAGCCGATTTTTTTTAACCAATAAACTTTCAAATATTGAAAAATAACTACAAAAAGTTAAACACATTTCCCATTAGTATCAGTAGATTTGAAACTGTACAGAAGCTTAAATAAATTCATTTACGTATTCTAACAATATATTAGAAGGATAACATTTAATCAAAGAGAATCTGCTCTTATGCTAGAAATATAATGATTTGCACTGCTAAATCATTTTCTTACATTTTTTTTAATATAACTTCACATACTGTAACGCATAAATTATTAGATAAGTCAATTTTGGAGCATTAATTTTTTTCCTTGCCATTTATGTACACTCTACAAAAAAAAAGTATATAAAAAGATTACGTCTTGTTAAAAATGTGTCTTTAAATCGCAGGATCTTTTCAATCGATTAAATATATTTTTATGTCTTTTCACATCTTGTACTATAAATAACTCAATACATAAATATTTAATTTTTAAAAAAATATGCTTTTTTATGCCAGAATACAAATCATAAAAAATAATTATGTGAATTTTATTGAGTTTTTAAAAAAAAAATATTTAATTGCATCGTATGGAACCATCAAATAAGGCAAAAATCATGTTTTTAATGTTCTTTGCATATATAACATTGCATTTAATACTATAAAATTGTTTTGTAAATACAAGTCGATTTCAATCATTTATTGTTCATTTTTCCCAATCTTAAATTGATTTAAGGTTACAGAAAAAAATAAAAAATATCAAAACTATACTATTCAAGCTACAATTTTAACAGATTGAGACATTTTATATATCATACTTTTTATAGATTTATAGAAAAATAAAATATATATTTCGTTTTATACGTATTTTTGCAATATTATAAATATTTTTTTACTAATAAGAAAAGATACAAATATATAAGATAAATCATCTCAACTAAAAGGTTATAAAACCCTTCATAATTTTATACAATCGAGCTACGTTTACTTTTTTTATCTAAAAATCACATGCTATCATATATTGTTCTGCATCTTAAAAATGTATATTATCGCTTATTTTTAGAAAATTGTATAATGTTTTTTCAATGCTCGGTAATACATCATAGCAATTTTTTAAGGCATTATTTATATGTATATAAAACGGTCATCAACTAATATGTCACAAAATATATTTCCAGTGGTTTTTATATCGGATATGAAATTGAGACATTTCATATCTTTGCATTATCTTTTTGATGCAAATCATAGATAAAACTGATTTTAATAAATTTTTTTAGAATGTCTAATCATTTGCTAAATATAAAAATGTTTTATATTTTACTCAACTTTATCTTAAGCAACTAAGATATATTTGTTTAATTAAAATAAAAATTTATTCCGTATATAAATGTTAATTATCACCTGATATCGTTTTAAAACGTTTTTTTTGCTCTAAAAGTCTGAAATCTGGGAATCGAAATCGCAAACAGTTTATAAATATTTTTATAAAAATTGTATGCAATTTAAAAAAAAAATTAGGAATATATAGAATCGAATTAGCATACCTTAAAATTAAAAATACATAAAAATAAAATATGGGGATATATAAAAACTGCACTATATGTTACATGATAATCACAATTTTATAAATTAGAAGACTTACAATAACTTCTATATTTCCAAACATTTTTAAGTAAAAAATGGTCATAATTTTTCAATATATAAAGCTGATTTGGTGTTATCCACTGTTTTAGCAAACTCACTTTTTTTTGTTACCCAAATACTTTTAGATATTATTTTAAATCTATCTCGTGATAAAAAAAATTATCTCATTTATATTCCCTATATTAAAGAACAAATAAAATATATATTGCGTTACTAAGTAAAAAGAATTCATTTTCATAGATGTAGTAGTTTGCCTTTATTTAATGATTCTACACCTATAGCTTTTTCACTCCTTATCTATAAAATGCGGTTGACTTTAGTATAATAAAAATGTGTTAACAAAAAATTACAAAAAAGTCATAGAATAAAAACTTAAAATTGATAAAAAAGCATAGTGAATATTGATAGAATATTATAAAAATAGTATAATAAAGAAATTCTAAGCTTAAGATCTAAGGGGCGCTGTTTTAATTTAAATAAAAAAAAATTTTTTAGCTTGATAGTGTAAGTACCATCAGAATCATTTCGATGTAATTTTTTGGGTTCTGTGTTGTTGAATGCAAATTTAAACATAAAAATAATGTTTTTGTTGTTTGAAAATAACAAAGAAAATAGTAAAAAAGATGGTTATGGGTAAAAAAATCGCAAGATAATTTCTACTAAATGGTGGTGGATATAAAAAATGCTTATATGCAAATTTTATTGTTGGGTGTTGTTATTGTATATAAAAATATTTTAAATTCATGGAAAAAACAAAAGAAAAGAGATGCTTTTTATAGAGAATGCATGACCCAGAAAAACGAGAAAATTTTTTTCATATTTTTATTGAAATGAAACATTTTATTGGATAAATTTTTTGTTTTTTTTTGTAAAATGAGTGCATTATATGCTCTAAACACAAATATTATTTAGAAGAAACTGAAATGATAAAAATAATATTTTAAAAGGTATGATAAGCCCAATTTCTGCGAATTAAAGATTTAATAGCTCTAGATATATTTATAAACTTTATTACAATAAAAATACAAGTAAAAAGATGAAATTCTAGATCTTTGTGTCGATTAAGAAATAAGTATGATATCATTTATCCAATATCTTCCCATATATTAAGATTCATCTTATTTACAGTAAGGCATATCCTACATTTACGATGTATCAGATAGTAAGGAAATTTTATGCAGTTACATGCATCATTTGCATCAAGCTAAAAAATATGTAAAACAATTTAATATGTATATAATAACCTCGAGATAAAAAAAGCCATCTGATGGGTCAAATCATCACCCGACATTTACACATCTTAAAATTCTGCGACAGAATGAATAAAAGAAGAACAAAGATATTGATAAAAAAATGCAAACTTTGTATGATTGTCTCTTTCTACGCGCATTAAGTGCAAAATTATTTTTTTATACTTTTAAGTAAATCATAAATTGACAGTAATCGTACTTTTATGATGTTTTTATGCTAACTATATTTTTTATATAATTAAAGCATGATTTTTGGCAAATATGGACATTAACATTAATTATATAAATTGCATTCCTACATTAACTCGATTAATCACATATAACAGATATAGGTAGGTCTATCTATGTGTATCATTTTAAATTATTTCTTATGTTATATTTTGTTGCTGTAATATAAACTTAATCATTTAATTAGGATCTTATTTGGTTGGTTTTAAGTTTTATACAAACACAGCTCTAGAATAAGTTTTTCTATCTTTTATTTTAAATCCTGTGTCTCATCAATATATATATATATAACTTATCTATATAATATAGACGCATCCTCGTAATGTTTTGCTGTTTGAGCAGTCAAATTCTATCAAAATATGGAAAATCAATCTTTAATATTCCATTAAATTGTCTACATGAATTTTCGAAATAAAAATAATTATAGTTTACTTATATTTAAAAAGATAATTCATATATATACTGTAAAGATTTATCTGGCGCATATCTTAGATTTGATTAAATTTTTATACCTTATTTGTTATATATTTTTTTGTTCATATATGATCCACAACAAATTTAAAACAGTTTATTGCAGTAATATAGAAGGTATAAAAATGTTTTGAAAATATTATTTCCTTCATTCCAAACATATAAAACCCTGCTTGGAAAATAATAAAAACAATATATATGTCTTTAATATAGAATTTTTAATCACGCATGTATCGACAATAGAAAAACACATTTATTGCATAAATTTTTTTTTTTAAAATGTTGAATGTCAATAAAACTTATTTCGAATCGAGCAGTATGGGTTACGTCAATTTAATTCATATAAAATACAATTTAAATGCATTAAATATCTATCAAAATACTTATTTTTTCCCTTGTACTAGTAACAAACCGATAAAATTACTAGAAAAATCTCTATAATGTGTTCTCATATCTGAATTTAATATGTATTTTTTTGTCAATATTATTATGACTTTTTATTTTACTTATGAGATTTTGGTAATTATAAACAAAATAAATATATTATCTCTAGAATAACAACGAAAATTTTATCTTTAAATATTTTTAATGTAAATACGGCAGTTATAAACTAAAATTTTACACAATTAAACGCAATAAAAAACTTTATATTGCTATTTTTTTTGTAATTAGTATGGTATAGCTCGACTATATAATTTGTTGCTTATGCTAATAAAAAAAGAATTTATACAATAGGGGCTAGTAAAACTTGAAATTCAAATATTTTCCAATCTTAAATTTTTTTAAAGACATCTTATTAGTTGATGTAATTATTAACATCAAGTAAATTAATGAATTACCCATCGTATTTTGGATCGAAATGGCGGTAGCTGTGCATATATTCTCGCAGCAGAATAGGAATTTCAGAGATATCCCAAAAAAAATTCATTCGATTAATATTGTCTATTATATTCATTTAAATTAATCTCACATTATTTATGTTTGTTTATGGTGTGCGGTGCATTTACATGAATTAGAATCTTCAATTTTTATTTTTAAAGGGTTTAATTCTAAACATCCAAATAATTTGCAAGTATTAAATAAAAGGTTAAAGCTTTCATTATATAAATTGTCAAATATATACATTTAAGCCAAAAATTAGTGCATGAATATTTATCCATTTTAGATATTATTTATTGAAGCGCTGTAAATTGTTACAAGAAAATAAATGCCATGCGTGCATAAGGCTTAGCGTTGTTTTTTGAAGTCGAAAACCTAAGCGATATTCAAGTTGACTTAATTAAATTATAACCGAAAACTTTAAACTCAACCACAATCAAACAATTTATAAATTTAAAAACAAGAATATATTTTTCACTTATAAAATAATACAACTCTATGTATAAGGCGTCTACATTTCTCTCTATGCACCAACTATATGTTATAATATGCTATCCTCTGCAAAACTGTTAGATAACATGTGTCAGTGACCGTTAAGATTGGTCTTTATGGATTTTGTGAGTTACTGCTCAACAACGAAACTAATCAAGATTAAGTTATACTTGTTTTCATACATTATTATTCAATTGTTCACTGACGCTTTACCCAGGTGTTTATTAAATGAACAAAATCAGACATCGAGAAATTATATACTGCAAAATAGTAAAAATGAAATATATTTAGAATTTAGCGTAATATACACAATTACGCAAACCAAGCTAGTTACAAAAATAAATCGCAGATATTATTATAACTTTATTTTTTTACCCGATAATCATTTTTGAACATTACAAAATTCGCTTACCATCATGATAAACGTTTTTTTGTATATAATCTATAGCACTGGATATTTTCTTACTTTACAGATGCAATAAAAAATCTTACTGACAATGAATTATCTTACTGTTGCGATATACTAAAAAATATAAGAAGATTTAGTATTGGGTACTTTTGCTGATTATTCTGTTTTTTTTTTGTGAAAGAATTTTTTTTTCTTATGTAGAATGTTTTTGTAATCATAAAGCTAGTTTTAATGGGATATTTAGTTTAGCTATTAAGTATGCTTTTACGGTTTTTTTATAGTAAAACAAATTCGAGTATAAAGATGTGCGAATATACACATATAAAAAATTATTCGTCTATTTAAAGGCATTATTAAAATTTTTATAAACTTGTTGCGTTAATTTTAGATTATTGTACGTTTGAATGATTTATGGCTAAAAGACCACTATTAAATATGATATTTAGTTTGAACTAAGCTTATTATATTTAAACAACGCAGACTTGTAATCGTTAAGTTTATAAAAATTAAATAAAAAAAGTCTTGCGAAATTTTGTACTATTTTTAGAGACACAAGTTTTTAAGATATGTCATACGGTTCTATTTGTATAAAAGGCGATTTTATTAGAAATATATTTTATATTCTCAATCCAGGGGAAATCCAGCTATTTGCTAAATAAAAAGAGATAATTTTATTCTACATAAATCTACAATTCTAAACATAGATAAAATATTAAACTTATTAGTTTAATAAAGGGAAATTATCGCAAAAGAAGTAAGAATTGGATTCTACAATAAAAAAAATATATATTGTAGGAATGATTAATTATTTCTTGTATGCTTAGAGAGAAAATTATATGCGATAATACCGAATATGACAAAAAAAATATAGAAATCAAATTTATTCAATCAAAAAGGATAAATCTCTAAACTTGCGATGCAAATGTAATTACAATGTGAAATAATTAAATTACATTTTATAAGATTGGCTGCATAAATCTGCATTCTAATATAATAAAAGATTTCACATATATATAACATAGATAATAAAAAAAAATTAAATTTTTACGATGCTCTTATAAGCGCATGATTTATCAAAAGAGTATAATGTAAATTATGTTTTTTATTTTTATATTTAATAATATGGAATGTGTGATTTATGCATATAACTTCTATATCTAGAAAAAAGAAGTAATTTTTTGGGTATTTTGGAAAGAAAAATTATTAAACCTGCGAATTAATCTCTGTCTAATAGCTACGCTACGGCTTTTTTTTTTATTGATTATATAAGTCTGCTATTCTTTGTATTGATATATTCTGTTTTATAGTACGTTCTAATATTGAACCTTTAGAAAAGAGTTTTATACACTTTCTCATTTTGCTTGAGCTAGTTTTTTTTTTAAACTTCTTTAATTTTTTTTGTAAATATTTCAAGTAAGATGGAATGTAGAACATCTTACACTAAAGTTGAATGTATGAAAAATCGCCAGAAAAATTTTTTTTTACAAATAAAAAGAACTTTTTGTTATAATAGTAAAAGACTGGATTTTTTTTGAAAAAAATAGCCGCATCAATTTGGAATAAGTTCTTAAATTCTTTTATAAATAAATTACATGTTTTTGAATGCATTGATTATGCAATTAGATCATTAGCTGGCGTAAAATATTTCTTTAAATTACAAATTTTTATTTATTGAATTTTTTACACTTGCGTTTTCGAAATGAGTCAGAAATAGCGTGCTGAATAATCGTTTCTTAAAAATCAAATCATTGCGGCTTAACGCATCAAATAAATATGATGTTTTAATGATTTATTGCACAAACAGCATATTTGTATTTTGAACTATACTGTATTTTTTTTTAAAGAAAATGAAAATATATTAACTATATTCAACAAAAAACTTTTATTAAAAGATGCATATATTAGATTGAAATGATTTTATGTATTAGAATTTACAAGATATGCTTTATTTTTTCTGCTCAATGTTTTGTAAAAGTAAATCTTAAATATGATAGTAATTTTTGTATCTTTTTATAAATTTAGTATTTTTTCTATGTTCCTATGTAAAAATATACATAAGTTTATCGTTAAATTTTATATAAAGTACAACAATTGCGTCGAAAAATAAATTATAAAAAATTGATTTGTTCTAGTTATAGAGCGATTTGCCATGATTTTGCTTTTGAAAAAGAAAAAAATATGTGTTACCTCTATTTATATTGTTTACATTACTAGCTTAAGTTTTTTCATGTCTTAAAAAGCTTATTAACTCGGAAAAACATAAATACTTTAATTAAAAAAAAAGATATGTGTAAAATATTTTAAAAAACAATTTTTTTCAGATGGTGAGAATATGAAAATTGTTTGCAAATAAAACACAATTTCTTATAACATACTTAGATTCAATGCTTGATAAAGAGTTAAATTTTGATTCATTGTCTTGAAAGCTTGCGCTATAAGATTTAAAAACTACAAAATAGGTATTATATTCCAAAATAGAACATTTCGTATATTTAAAAATTTTCTATATATAAAAAACGTATTTTTATATTACATATATTTTTCTTTATTTACAGCTTATATTTCATATGGATTATAAATCTTGTTTCCTTTTTGATATTTAGTTTGATCATTTTCATTTATGAAGAATATTTTTAAAAATGTAAAAAGAAATCTAAGGGAGCAGCAGTACACGGAAAAAAAAATATTGGTATGTTTTAATTGGCACCAACGATAGGTAAAAAATATATAAAAACATCGTATAATAGCCATCCTGAAAAAAAAAATTCTTTGTATTTACTCTTTTTTATTATCTTCGCACATCTTTTTACAGCAAATTATAGAAAGGGGCTTGTTTCGAACGTATATCGTATTTAATAAGTCGATATGAAAAAAAATTTCTAAATTTTTTTACGTTGTGTCTAATTTGAATTGTTGTTACTCTTACCGAAACCCTTGTTTAAAAATATCATACAACTTATTTTTCTATGCCATATTTAAAAGATATACAAAAAAATTTTTAATAGAGACATGAAACTGTTATTTCAAAATTTATTAAAAACCTGTAATCTGGAGTTTACAATTAAATTTTAATAGAGGAAAATCAAATGTTTATTTTAGACACAAAAATACAAACTATTATACAATACAAACTTTTATAGAAGAAATCGTGTTGTGAAAAACCTAAAAAAAGAAATAGATTCTAAAAAAATTGTGAATTTTTTTTAATTCAATATTGTAGCAAAACCATTGTATTAACATACTAAATATCTGTGAAACATCGATTTTGTATAAATTCATAAGGAAATGTATTTATATAGATAAGTATTTATAATTTCTGTATTTCTTTTATGTAACCATCGGACTATAAAAACGAATAATCTTATCTCTCCTATTTCATGTACGTTAATCCTCGTCTTTTATATATATTGTTTCTTTATATCCGACATGTAATCTCACAAAATGATGAAACTACTGCAAAAAAAATTTCTGACTTCTCTGCGTTAAATAAAAATTCTGTTAATAGCATCTTACAATCTTAGAAAAGGTTATATTATTGCTTTTTGTCATAAAAATCTAGATCTTGATAAAAAAAATCCAAATAAATGCATGTACATCACGAAGCCAATTATGATAATAAATAGTTAAATTTTCCTCGCCTCTAGTAATACTTGAATTAAGAGCTTTTGAATATATTTTTTTTCAAACATGAAAATTGCAGCAATAGGCAGAGGTATTTATCGATTTTTTGTATTTTTTTCTAAATATTATGTATAGGAAGAATTTATGTAAATTCAAAGATAAAATGACAAAAATATAGAGGCAAATGGTAATTTTAGATAATAAAGAAATAATTAATTAAAAATATAACTTAATTGTGTAATTTGGAAAAATAAATAATCTTGTCTTTAATATTAAGACTAAAATATTCCTCACGAAAGTAAAACTTTGAAATAAAATTATTTAACGTATTAGATCTTTTTGTGGAATTAAATATTCTTTAAAATATAGATCACTAAAAATTATATCAATATCCATATTTCGAACACGAAAATTTTTGTTTATAAATACAGCTTGTATTTTGAATCAATTAAATATGATTATATTATATGCGTATCTAATATGTATTCTTCGATGAAAAGATTTACAAAGGTGATCATAGTAGAGTTTAAACATATAATAGAATAATACGTATATTTTTTCTATCTAGATTTACGTTTTTTTTATAATTAGCTTATTTTACATTCATTTTTTACTTTTACCCATAATCGAGTTTTTATGATTAATTGATAAATATTATGCTTTTCTGTGTGAAATATACTATTTCCACGGTAATTTCTTTAAAATATTTCACATCTTATTTTTTACATATATTTCATGCTGTACTTTTACAAGATAATCGCTTTTCATAAATAAGTATCAGAAACTTCATCACAAGTAAATTAAAAAAACATAAAAAGTTTGCATTTAAATGCTGTCTAAGCCTCTTCAATCTATGAAATACCGTATATTTTGTAAAAAATAAATTTATTCGATCATAAACATATGGCTTAAAAAAGTTACAAGTTATTCATAATTTTTAATTCAAAAAAAAATTATAAAATCAATCGAAAATACAATTTTCTATATAAATTACTAGATTATCAGCGTCTAACTATTTAAAGTATATTTTTATATAAATTAAAAACAAATAGGAAAAAAGCTTTAATTATAATCATAAAATATACGGCTATCGATTTGTATATACGCGTACTAAAATAAAATTTGATATAACTGTTATTTGATAATGCCTTTTATTAAGAAAGCCTCTAATTAATATTCTAAAATAGGTTTCTACGCTGTGAATTCGCCATGAATCATGTATTTTAGATGCCAAAATGGATTTGTGAAAATGTAAACAAGTATAACGATATGTTCATTGTCTATACAATCTCTGTAAAGCTATAAATTGTTCAATTTATGTTCGATATTATCTAAAGCCGGTGGTTTCATACCTTAGTTTATTTTTACAAATCCAAATTTAACTTTAGTATTTTTTTTTATATATTCTTAATATATACGCATATATTAAAATCCAAAAAAAAAAATTTTGTTTCTTTAAATTATATTATCACGAGCTAAATATGCTTGTTTTCTAATTTATTTTTTAAATAAATAAAAGAAACGTCCATGTTGCCAATAGCCATCATTTAGGTATTTTTTAAGATTATTAGATGTTATCGAATTCTTCTACTCAACGTAAAATGCACGTATTTTATAAATAAGTCTTAAAATGGTTATAGAAAACTCATTTATTGCACGAAATTGTATTTTAATTATGTTATGAAATGTTTTTTGGCTAGACATACTACTGTGAATAAGTGAATACTGTTTGTTTTAAGGTTTTCTCTATAAAATGTAGATATATCTAAATCTCTTTTTCGTAGATATCCTTGAAACACTTCAGGATACTTTATAATGCATTCAAAGGCGAAAAGACGGATGAAGAGATATGGAGAATTGATTTCAGGAAATATACACGCAAGAAAGTTGTCTAAAATACCATAAGACGACAAAGTGTCTTCCATAGAATAAAACAGATCCATTGAACAATATGCTTTTTGTGCATTTTCATAATTTGGTATTTCTTTTAAATTGTAATATAGCCACCCAAAAGAACAATTATATCTTTGGCTATAATATTTTTTTGATATATACTCAAATGTGATATCAGGCAACTAAAAAAATATAACAGTCGACAACAAGATACTCTAAATGATTTTCCATTATATTCCATATCACAATATTCCTTAATTGAATCTCTTAAGATTAACTTCCTCCAGGGAAAAATAAATTCAAATACAAAGAAATGCACACATGGATGATACAAGCTCGAAATATGCTGGATAACACATTTTATTTCAATTAAAGAATCTAAACAAATATTAATATATCTATGCAAATACAGATTTAGTGACTGATCAATATTCAAATGAATATTTGAGAGAAGTATTTTAAAGTCTTTCATAATTATATTCAAAAACCTAAACATCAACGTATCATCTCTAAATTCATCGAAACAATAATATTGTTCGGTTAAAGTGGAATCATCAGCATCATCCACCATTTCATATGAATAATAATGTTTATATACTTTCAGTGCATTGCATTTTATGCTCAAAGAAAATAATTTTTGTTCTTCTGTGTAATTTTTTTCTTCGTTAAAAATATCTTCGATTTCGAAACTCTCAAATATATATGAAATGATATTTTTGGTTATTTCTTTAAACTCATCTGATCTTCTATATAGCCGCACACAAAATTTCATGTAAGTTTGCGTAATGAATATTAAAATTTTTGATACATGATTTAATTCCTTCGTCTTTAATGAGTCATAAAGAATGTCCAGTATTTCGACGATCTTTACATCATATATATAAGTATACTTTTCTGTTAAACTACCTAAATTTTCATAGCATGATAATATTTCATATAACTTGATGCACTGTAGGATGTTTTTTCTTTGATCAATATAAAGATAGCTCTTCTCAATTGTTTCACACCATTCTTCCAGTGGTGTGATCTTGCACAAATTCTTGTATAAATTTTCTATTAGATCATTGATATATTGATTATGGGATGATTCTAAAATATCGAGGCTTGCTAATAGTAAATTCTTTTTAAAATGCTTATATATGTGACCATCATAATCTTTGGCTGATATTTTAGAAAATATTCTAGATAAGTTAGTTTGTGTTTTTATATCACCACGCTCAATGTAGTTTAAAATTTGATTTTCGAATTTTATTATGTCTAATTCGTCGGAAGGTGTCATCTTTTTGATGGGTATTTATTTCCACAATATATAAGATCACCAAAATTGATGAACTTTTTATCACCCCTTTTTTCCATATAAAGTATTATGTTATATATGAAGAATAAATCTTTGTTATCATTGGTTTACATAAATGTTATACTAAAACCAACACAAAGTGCATACATCATACAATTAGAGTATACATCGCTATTTGAGGCTTTTTAACTGTATATTTATAATTTACCTAATACATTTTTAAAAAAATATCTAATTATTCTAAGCCGCATATAAATAAGGCCCTTGATACATTTAGATTATCTTATGATTAAAAATTAAAGCTCTACTGAGTTATGTGATTTTAATGCTATTTTTGGCAAATCTGTCTAAAGAAGGGGTAAACAGAAAATCTTAATAAATGTGATCACCAGAATGATAAAGCATCATAATAATATATAAACATCAAAATTTTATTATTATATACAAATTTCTTACTTCTATGAACGTTATAAATTACATTATTTATGATTTTGCTTTGGTAATATTTTCATCGGCTCTTAAATAATAGAGAATTCATATAAATCAAAAAAAATCTTAAATAAAATCGAAAAAATCACTTGTTTATAATAATTAATTCTTAAAGTTTAATGCCAACTGATTTAGTCTCTTCTTCTTCATAAAAAATAGATATGTATTTATTAATTTAATACTATTCGTGATCTTTGTATGCTTTAATTTATGGCCGAAATTCATTTAATTTAAACACGCACAATTTATTTTACAACGTGTGCAATAATTAATGCTAAAATAGCCATAAGAAAGACAAATTTTGAAACAGAATTGCGATTTCGGAAACATATTGATGTGCTTAAAATATTTATTTATAAAAAACACATTTTGCATATTTTTAATCCTAGGTGAAAAGAATATCTTGTGTAATTGATTTTTTTTTATATTTGCTTGCTATTTTCTTTTATTTATTTATTTTTATCCAGCCTATATATTTAGTCACATCTGATGTATTCTGAAAAAAAGATCTTTATTATAATCTATTTAGAAACTCGAAATGATATTTCTTAATGCATCGGGCAATAAAATGACAAAATGCGATAAAGAGACAGAACTTAAAGTTAAAAGAAAGTATAATAATTTTTGGATCCAGGGATCTAAGTGAGAATAGTAGTCTGGATTGATTTCGATGAAATATAAATGAATTAAAATGACATCTAGTACTGATCGTGAACGATCGAGAAGGATGAAACAATCAAATACATAGACTTGTTGCAATAAATACACACGAAGAAACTTTTTCGAATCATAATGTGATTTATATCAAGAACCACAGTTAATCTTAATAATGTATATGGAATTTTAATTTCTGAATGAGTGCAAGAAAAACATATGAAAAAAATGAAAAATGAAAAGGTATAGAAGATAGCATATATCTATGAAATATGACAACAATGTAAAAATATATGAACAAACTAGTGCATCTAAAATATTGAGTTTGGATTTTGAATATTTACTATAAACCATGTTATATATGCAAAAAAGAATAATACAATAAATTTAGCGCATTCTTCATCATAAACTTAAAAAAAATCAGTGTGACTTCCCTATCGTTAGTAAAATATACAGATAATTAAAAGAACAACCAAATTTATTTGCAGGTGACTATTAGAGAAATTTATATATGTTTTCATGATCCAGACAAACCGATAGATCATTATTTATTGAAAATGCGCATATGAAACAAAAAAACATAAGAGTTGGTAATAAGTTCAGATGAATATCTTGAAATTAGAAGATATTGTAAGCAAATATTAAGAAAATTGTATCAAAGAAAGACAGAAATGGCAGTCTAAATATGAATATATAAGGTTTTCTGAAAACTTAATGGTGGAAATAGATTGTGGTGAATATTTGAGATTTTGAGTATCAAGTGCAAAAGATCCGTATAAATAAACTACATGAAAATGCTTTACATTCACCGTACGGATCTAAGTAAATAATAGTCTATTGTTTTAACGAGTTGTTCCTTTATATTATCATAATGAAATTCTCTAGAAAAAACTGAATTTAAATACAATCAAAAAGTTCACAAGTTTAACAGCTCGATTATGGAGAATAAGAATACATCTATCATAATGTCTAAGAAAAAATAATATAAAGTGTTTATATGTGCCAGTAAAATTTTATATAGTGCTGTGATAATATAAATAAAAATATGCTATAGTAAGAAAAAATATAGAATATGCATTAAATTTTCAGACTAATTTTTAGAAATAATACAAGACAAAATAAGAAAATTTTATATTATACGCAGAAAAAAATGTTTTGTGTGTTAGAACATATTGGATGTTACAATAGTGCTTATCAGACACATAGAAAATATTTTAAACACCAAAACCCGGAGAATATATAAACATGATACCTTGTTAGCTATTTTATTTTTCAGCTGAAAATTTTATCAATCTAACATGAAAATACATGATATAAATAAAACTAAAAAAATTACTAAGCAAAATGTATGTTTAGAATGGTAAAATTAATTTCCAAGAGAATATTGAATATATTAGAAAATCGATAAAAATTTACGGAAATCACTCATAAAAGAATATAATGTAGCTGATAGTGACTGCAAATATTGATTTTGGTCGTTCTTTTATGCAAAAAACAAGTGGTGAGACAAAACCTATCGTTTGAATGTTATAAAATTTTACTTTCTCTCGAAAGTAGTTATAAGATATACGACAGTAGGATATTTCTATGTAATTTAATTTAAAAAATAAAATCTTATAAAATTATTGTTTCTTAGCAGAGGAAAAATAATATTAAACTTTTTTTGCGTGAAAAATTCACAGTTATTTGACAAAATATCAAAGATTGTGATTTAAAAAAATAAGTTTTATATGTTATTATGATGCTAAACGTAGTAAAATGTATATATTTTGTAAATTTTAGCAAAAAAATTGGAATTCAAAAATTGGGCATAAATATTATGGCAAGAAGATATATGAAGCATGCTATAATAGTATAATATATGAAGTATTAGGTGATATTAATATTTTTATATGATAAATATTATAAAATAGACAGATATAGAAAAATTAGATTGTATTTCATTTATAAACAAGACATTAGATCCTTTTACATAAATAAAAAATCCAGAGCATTTATTTATAGTTTTTTTAGACAAACTGAACAAAACAAGCATAAAATTTTTGTATAAAAAGTTATTATATGAAAAAAATTGATTTACTTTGCATTTAATCAAGCTTAAGCCGAAGTAAAGCGGCAATTAATCGTTATTCTTTGATTATATAAGGAGAATATACTGTTTATGGTATTCGGCATTTACGATAATGATATTTTAGAATTTTTTCCCAGTAGCAAAAAGTCAGAGAATATAAATTAAAATACATAATATGTTCTTTTTATGCTATATTCTCAAAAAAAATGCTGATTGCGAAAATAATTCGATATTTAGTTATAGCTAAAAGCTAGCTTATGATTTAGAATTGGGAATTTTCGTTTGATGTGGAAAATCATAGGAGTAAGAAAGAGTTAAAAGAACTGTTAAAAAAAGATGGGGTTAATAAAAGAAAGCGAAAAATATAGTATTCATGAAAGAGATATTCGAATGAAGCTAATATGAGATATAATACTTTAAGAGTTAGATGAAAGAGAAGGAATTAAATAGATATATTCAGAATAAGATTTTAGTTTTAATTTGAAGTGTCAGAATAATATTTGTTGGGCTATAAAAATATAGTTAATTAGAATAATTTATCTTTTTGCTATATTTAAAATGTAAAAAAATCAAGTGTTAATTATTTTCACTGTAAAAATAAAAGACTCTAAAAAGTGTATAAAATAATCTATAGAGAAGTTATAGCTAGTCAGTTGGATGAAGGGAAAACCCAAACTACTATCATGTTAAAATGTATCATTTTGCAAATTATATTCTAGAATAAAAATATATATTTTAAACACCAAAATGTAATTATATGAATTGTGCAAATTAGTAAATGGGCAAACTTAGTAGGTTTTTAAATATTCTTGTAAAATTAACAAAGCTAAATAATATGACCCAGTTACATGCATATAAGTAATATAAATTTTTTTTTTGATAATAAAAATATACGAAATATTTCTGCACTATAATATAAAAAATAAATTTCATACTTTTTGCGTAAAAAATAGAATAATAAAATGCCTAAAAGGTAATAATTTCGTAAATATGTATTTTCTGAAAATTACACTGTTTGATCGTAATATTTATTTTTTATGGATATATGATAGACAAAAAACGATCATTTTGATCATAGAAATCGGAGCATAAAAAATGCTTTTACTTCATGTAGATCATCAAAATTGTTAAAAGATAATTGTAAATTGTTTATTTTTATTTGAAAATAATCAATAGAAGAATTATTTCGAAATTAACACACTAAAGTGGCTGTATGTGTTTAAATATATCCAGAAAACCAATTAAAAAAATACAAATTATATTAGTAATGTCCATTTCACATCATAAATACATAATGTAGCATTTAACTGCCGAAGTTTTGTGATTAAAATCTAAAAATTCTCTAACAAAAAAATACTGTTGCAATGCAACTCTACCTAAAATCTGATCAAAATAAAATACTATATTATATTACTTTCCAGTTGCAATAAAATGTCTAAAAAGTTTATATCTATAATGAAAAGAAAAAATTGCACATTGAATTTTCATAATTCTATATTTATCGCTTGTTTTTCTTTTCTTCTATATATTCCATATAATGAAATATAGATAGCCTGATAGAAATTCAGCATCACTTTAATTAACCTTTACAACCTTACATTGGTCTATCTTCTACAATTGATTTTCTTCTATCAGATGTTATAAAATAAGTGTTTACATGGTGTTAGAGCTGCATGTATTTTATCTGAGATTTTCAATACCTTAACATGTTTTTATGGAAGTTTGTAGCGCACCCTCTTTGACCAAACCATTACATAGGTATTATTTGCTTTTTATATATGATATTAAACCAAGTTCATTTGCCAAGATTTCATATTTCTTATATTTCTTATTATCAACTTTAGTTGAGTTTTCAAGGCTAGTTATACTTATTTCAATCAACGTAATTATATTTTATTTGATATCTTGAAGGAAAATATCAGGTCACTATATACGATATATTTTATTTGCGTATTAAAAAGCGTTTTTGTCGTAAATTATACACCAGTGAATAATTTCCCAATTTATTCGATTTGTGCATAAAAGACCTACTTGCACATAGTTCTAACTTATAATGCAGCTAAATTTTTTTCAATTTTTATATTTACGCTACAATATTTCTTATTAGCATTCTAAATATCCTTTTTTAAATTTCTTTTTGCTAAATTTATTGAAATTATATCTGTTTTAATTATCTGTCATATTTGGTGTTAATACAATAACGGCTCAGAAATTTTTTTTTAGCTTTGTATTAAAGTTATTTGAAATCATATTATTTACTCCATTTTGAATCTATGAAAAAAAAAATTTATGCTATATTTTTTTGATATGCTGATAAACATGTGTTTATCGTTGATCACGCGCAAAAATCAATAAAAATGTTTTTTATTTATTTATTGGCTAATTTTGATTTTAATAAATTCTACCTATTGAGACTAGTCAGATCATTAGGAATATTAGAAAACTCTTTTATACATATTATGACACCTTACACAGATCAATCCTCATCAACTGCTCTTCTTCTCTCAAATATGATGAGATCATATGTCTTGCAAAAATGTTTTAAGATTTATCCTTTTTGTCTAAATTTAGATTCAAGGTGAGTGAGAAATAATAAATACTTTTCTGTGTTTTAAAAAATAATTAGAGGTTTAGAATTTAGACATAAATTTAATGCTGTAAATTAAAAAGATAATAATTAGAGGTGTGTAATTTTTTTATATTTTAGAAAAATAAAGGTTTAGAAATTAGACATAAATTTAATGCTGGAAATTAAAAAAATAATAATTAGAGGTGTTAAATTTTATATATTTTAGAAAAATAAAGGTTTAGAATTCTTTTTTAATTTTAGAGATAGAGTCAGATTTCAAATAAATACCATGGTAATTTTCCATAAAGATCAATCTTTCATATAAATATTCAAAATTACGCAGTAAGCTAACTTCAGATTTTAAAAACCTTTTCAGGTCAAATAAATGATTCTGTCTCTGAATAATTTTCAAAATATTTATACAATCGTTAATTTGCGCAATACATGCTTCAAAATCGAACAAATCAGTTTCAATTTTTTTTACTAGGTATTTATTACGAAAAATTCTTGTAAACAATCCTTGTGATTTATTTTGAGTAGTTGCGATATTTGGTTCACTCCAATGCAAATTCTTTCCGTAATAAATATTTTGATCTAAACTTAACTTGTATTTATTGGTTTTTATCGAATATATATTTTCTTTTTTTTTATCACCTTCGAGAATAGTTTCTATATCATCTACAATTTTTTTAATTGAATTAGTTTCGTATTTTAAATAGGCTTTGATGTATTTTAGAACAGATTTTGTCTTTAATGCTGTTGAGATGTTCATGTTATCTTCAAGAAAGATTTCAGTAACATTAAAATATATGTATCGAACAGATTCCATTTCTGATATATTTTTAAATTGTGATATTTTTGGTAATATTTTATTTACGTCAATATTTGTATTATTTTTCCTTGCAATGTCCAATTCTGAACAGTTATATCGATATACTTTTTCTATAAAAACAATAGAAAGTATATAAAGATATGTTGATATAGAAATTCTGATCAAAAACTTAGCTGATACGAAAATATTCTTTGGAATTAAGTTAATTAAAATTCTTGGCATCATGGTTTTAAAAATAAAATACAAAACACAACACTTAAGAATGTTTTTAAGAATTTCCAATAGCATTGAATTTATCTTATAAAATATTTCATTTCTAGATCCATAAAAAAAAGGAATCAGACCATCTTCACGTGTATATTTCATATATCGACTTTCTAGAACCATTCTATCAATCACAATTTTAGTAATATTTGAAATAAAAAGAATATTCAAGATAATGATGTTGGTTTTTATATTCCTCGCTTGAATATTGTACACAAAAGTCAATGTGAATAAAGTAACTGACATGAGTATTTTTGCATAGACTAAGTAATATTGGTAACCTTCTTTGTTTTTGTGTTGAAGTGTCATTCTAATAAATAGGTATACTGTTGCTGAAATAAATAATGGAAAAAGATGTAGTGTTAGTATATTTTTTAATAGCTTCGGTATCGTTGTAACTGGATCCATTAACATGCCTCTTAACATGTTTATTAATAATATAATAACTAAAATACTCGGTAATGATAGTTTGTAAGCTCTTCTGTGCATGTGTTTGATTTCAAGTGTTTTCATGTCTTTCAGGGTGGGTTGTTTAATTTAAAATATAATTTGATCTACTTTATAGTGAATCATCAAAAAAGAACACATAAAATCTAGGATCAATATAATTATGATTTAAAATGAAGAAATGTATTTTAGTGAAATTTTTGCTCGTAATTTATGTTAAAAGCATTACAATACAACAGATTAATTATAATCAAAGCAGGAAAGAATCATAAAAACCTTATATTCATATTTAACCACTGATCAATTCAAAAAATTTATTCAAATATTATGGTAACTGTCATTAATATATAAATGCAAGACAAAACTTATCCCATATGCTATAACATGGGACGGTGTGTGACACGATATCATAGAAGGTATCTGAACAAACTAGATGTCACGAACCAGGTTGAGACATATATTCAAACCTTGGGATTGAGAAAAACCCTTGAATTAATAGGTCTCGAAAGACGGTGGGGTATTGAAGAAGACTTTGGAGAAGAGAAGATTGTGAAAGTATAAATACGCTGTGCGTACAGAGAATCAAGCAAGCCGTGCCTGAGAACAAAAACTAAAATTACGACTATAAATACGGCCTATTAATAAAAAATAATACAAATCTTATGGTAATATTAAATAAATTTAAAACTATCAAAATTATATTTTTTTACGATAAATTTGTTTAAAAGATATTAAAATTTCAGTTTTATAGAACAACACAAGAGAAACATTCAAATTTATAACGGAACTATATCAATTTTTGCAGATTAAAAATTGTTATTCTAAAGTTAAAGGAATATAAAATAAACAATTTAAAAACTATTAAAATATGTATTAACATTAATTGAATCGAATATTGTACAAATTTTAATGATATTTATAATAGATATACCTTTATTGTTTTTTCTAATAATATAACCGAAAATTTTTTTTTAATTATAATTAGGGTAGCATATATTAAACCACAAAAACAAAATGGAGGTAGAATGCATATTTATTACCCAGTTTTTGTATCAATTAATTCCAAAAAATATGCTATCTAATCATAAAATACAAAAATATATTACGATTTTAAATCTATAAATCATATATATAATATCCTCTAAAATGCATCTTATTATAGAAGACAAAATCTAATATTACAATATCGAAATTCATCCATAGACAAGATATCTGTTATTAAACCGATTTACATTCAAATAAAAACAAATCTAAAAAATCATAAAATTATTTTCCAACAAAATGTATATTTTACTTCGTAATTACTTATGCACAAAAAAAATAGCTTACATTTATTTATAATTTAACTGAAAATATCTCAGCATTAAAACCCTGCATAGATACGTGATTTTCGAAGTGTATTGCAAAATGATAATAGTTCATTTTTGTGCTATATAAATCCAATTCTGTTTCAATATTTATTATATGCATGCCGTCGTTGTCTAAATATTTTCTATAGCTTATGTATAAATACAATTCTGTGGCTAAATATTTTTTAAGCATTACATTGATAACATTAATAACCTCTGGAAATTTTTTGATCACATAATTATCTATTTTTATTATTTTTTTGTATATAATTCTTATATATTTTTTTATTTATATGATTTGAGGTGATTTATGCACTAAACTATGTCTAGGATACAAAAAAAATAACAACCAAAACATTAAAAAAAATCAAATTAGAAAATTTGTCAGTTCTTGGAAATTAATAATATATCACAAGCATTAAATCTTTGATATACTCACGGTTTCGCGCATAATAAGTATTTTTTTTAGAAAATGATCCGGAAAACAAATAATAATTTAAAATAAGCCTATTTTTATAATTTTTTAAACAATTAAGCGTACTTATTTATTAATAAATGTTATAGATTATTTTAAAAAGGACATGATAGCTGCATTCAAGCGATATATTTTTTTCTTGAATACTTTATTATTGTAAAACACGTAATGGTAGTATGTTTATAATAATATAAAAATATAAAGACCCGTATTAGTGATAAAATGTAAACGGAGACAATTCATAGCAACCTTAAATACTTATTTTAAGTTTTATGTTTGCTTCAAAAGAAAATAGAATTTGATGCTTTTGCATATTAAATTAAAAAACAAAAAAAAGCGGAATTTTTTCCTAGCATAAAGTATAATTTTATTTGTGTGACTTTCAATAGCAATTGCATTACATAATAATATTTCATCTTTATATAGTGTTACTAAGAACTCTCTACTGCAATTTTTTTATTTTTTGATAGCACATCATTATTGAACTTATAGAAATTTTATTAATTTATAATATGTAACTATTCTTTAGTATAAATCTTACGGCTTGCATAAAACACTTTTTATGCAATTAATTCTTTAACTACTGTTATTTATATGCATTATTTTCGTGTGTACATTAAAAATTATGTATTTTTTCTTTCTTTTATCGTATCGTATAAACAACTGACTTTTTCATCTATAACTTAATATATTACATGTATTTTATCATTTAAATACAAAGTGCCTCCACCCACTAAGATCTCTAAATATAACTCGTACTCTTGTAAATCATTGTCTTCAGTTTCATTTAAACTTGTAAAGAGACTATGATTATTTTTTAAAATCTATTGTGCGTATTTTTTATCATATTGGAGCGCAAAATTCTTTTCTATATATGTTTTACACTCGATGGCTTTGTTTTCTACACTTTTAATTATACCTGGCAAAAATAAGAGATAATGTTTGATAAAAAGGAAACAACCAATTAGAAAGATTCCTGTTAAAGCCTTATCACTTATAAAACACCCAATTCTGTTACCCATAAGAAAATTTTCTAAAACAAAACTAACTGCATTTACATCAAAACCTAAACCAATTCATAGAAAAATCTTTAATTAATTTATATAAATTTTTTTACCAAAAGTGTCTTTCAGGAGTATTAATAAGTAAAAATCAATGTATCTTATTACATATATGGGTGAAACGTAAAATTCAGAAGCAAAGTATACAATTTTTAATCTTGCAAAACTCGTGCTGAATCCGTGAAAAATTTTGTGGTCAAAGATGAAACATGCACAAATATCCTTGACAAATCAACAAGATATCTGACGAAGAATTCAAATTTCACGTCAAAAAAATCTTCTATATCACAGGTTCAAAATTTTAATCGACAATACTATTTCGCTTCTTTCGTATGCCATGCTTTGGATATAAGAAACACCTAAAATATTATAAATTAAAATTCAAATGCTGCTTGTTACCCCAGGAACTAAAAAGAATAGAGATGTAATTTTTCAAAAACCAAAATAATATAAAAGCGGTTGGTAAATGATTTGAAACCAAAAACGAGAAAAACTCTAAATGAACAAAATTAAGTAAACTATCTCTTTTCGGAATTATAAAGTATAGAAGAGTATACGTATGCAGAAGACAATATAATGAAATATACGATAGCTTGAACAAGCCAAACTATGTTTTTGAAAGAAAAATAATAATATAATACCAATAGTTGACGCTTAATTTCTTAAAATAAAAAAAAAATGAACATTTACTTCTACCAAAATGTTATAAGTATGTCCGATGTTGCAATCTTGCTACAAACCGCGCTACAGACCTCAAAAGACGCATAAAAAAACCATATAGACAACGATTATTTCGGAGAAAATAAAAAAAATTGAGCTGCTATAAAGTATAATAAAATGACATGAATAAAGGATTAACCTAACGCAGTGATTCTGTAAATAAGAAAAATATAATTTATAAAAATATAATGCATAAAAGAAAAATGTTATTAGACATAGATGATCATCTAAAAAAATTGTTGATTTTGTAAACGGAAGAATCAAAATATCAAAGAAAAAGATAGAGCTGTACAAAAAAAGATGTAACTGAACCAGATTGGGTTACTGCATTGAGCTTAAATGAAGAATTTTTTTACAGTGGGTTATCTGATTCAGAAAATACAATATAAGCGTCAAACGATGAAATTACAGATTTTCGATGTAAATGTGGAGTCAAGGTGAGAAAATCACAAAAAAAATAATTGTAGAGATTAACTATGCTTATTCAAACTTGATAAATTAGGAAAAAATAAGCTCGTAATATAGATTGAATGTGATAACATTATGTAAAACATTGCCGAACTTTAAATCTACTGGTTCATTAAATTATTTCTTTCATTATTAAAAAGATGACAAATATGCATAAATTAACGTATCAATATATTTCATATTGATTTTGGTTTAATGTAAAAAAAATGGTTTTAATCTGTTACGACATATCTTATACCAAAAGAAGGTGTAAAAATAATAATTAAATTCAGACCTATCACATTTTGTACAATTCAGCATTTTTAACAGCAAAAAGCGGTATAAAAGCTCATTCAATATAAAATTTGGACTAAAAAAATATATTTGGATAATCAGTTAGATCAATAAGGCGCATCTTAGGTGCAAAATAAGCAAGCTATTATTTATATTGTGATAAATAAAGAGTAACATAACAATCTATACACAACGTGCAACAGAGTGAAAAAATATTATACTCAATAGAACACCATTATCTAAATGTATAACGTCTTTTATAAAAAAAATATTAAACGCAAATGGAGTATATCTTTGAATTTAACTGAATAAAAAATCATGCATAAAAAAATACAATGGAAAACATTTTAAGAAAACAGTCTTTACTTCTTTGTATTCGTTTTATATGTTGATCCTTTGTGCATAAACAAGATTTATGCTTCCCAGGGCGAAGTGTAATGAGTAATGAAAAGTCTTATATAACAAATCATCTACTGAATATAGATATGCTCAAATAAATAAGTAAAATTATAAAAATACTTATACTTATGACGAATGAAGAAATTACCCTGTTAATGCAGTAGGCCTTGAAATAAACAAAAATATTCCAACCACTAACCATAAATATGTGCAGTGTAGCAACATTTATCATTTTGTTAGCAACTTTGAAACTTCTTAAGTAAATATGAATAGAATATCTGGGCTTAAGTTAAAAAATTATGATGCAATTCCTAAAAAATACTAAATCGAATAAGATAATTATGTAAGACAAACTGAATACTTTGAATATACAAAAAGCCATGTATATAAAAGCAAAATTTCTAATAGATTACCATATATTTGTATTTTCATAAACACCTTAAAATTATACAAAACATAAATATAAAACAAGAGATATTTAAAACGATTTTTTTTTCACCTCACGCCCAGTAATAAACAAAGATTTATTAAAGAGAAACGAGCTAGGACGTGTACTATGTAATTTTAAATTTTAAGCGTATCGATGATCTACCAGCTAAAAAAATTTCTTGATAAACTAAAAAACAGCTCACCGAGGAGGGCTGCAATAAAGGTAAAAAAAGATAACAAGACACATCTTTCACTGATTAAAGAATATCTTAAAAAAAATATCATGTTAAAATCACCACTCCGAGGCACTGGAGAAAGTAGCAAGAAAGTCTTTTGTGTAAAATAAATATAGAACCCCCACACAGAAATCTTTTTGAAGCCGAGAATAGTAATAGGTTGGTACTGTTGGCATAACAAGATCAATAAAATTAGACATTATTATACCAAGTGAAGAACGGAAAATGCTTCTATACAAGACAGAAATGTGCTTTTCGTAGAGAGGATAATATGACGACATTGTAACATAGCCAAGAAAACAATCAATTTTACTGCAACTGGGTGTAAAAAAATATTTAGGCATCTTTACACGCTAAGGAAAATTTCATCGTAAAATTTTTTTATTTTTCTCTTTTCAAGAAGATGCAACTAAAAGAAAATCAAAAGGATTAAAATTCACTCAGTACATGAGATCTGCGAAAGCAAAAATGCTGAAATAAAGTTTGATGCCGAAATAAAAAACTTACAAAATAAATTACCTAAAATATTTCCTATACAATATAAAAGAATATATGTTTACTTTTCTTGAAAAGGGTATTACTAGCTTGAAAACTCAACCGAAGAGAAGAACATACAAATAGGAAGTGAAAATATTATGCAAATAAACTCCATGAAATTGACAAATTTATAACAAGAATAATACCATATATAATGACGTGAGATGGTGTGTTAACAAAATTTTATATATCTAATATAGAGAATTAATCAATCCAAAACCTTGTATAAGCATTCATGCAAGCTCTCACAAATAGAAAGACACTTTAGATTGTCCCATAGTTTTTAAGAAGTGTAGTTATGCCTGAAATATCAGGAGAGTGTATCAAAAGTGCATCAAGGAATTGTGCGATTTTATTAATTTGCTTACCCCATAATAATATATAAAATGTAAACTAAAAAATATCAGATAAATAATTAAATTTATTAAAAATTAAAACATGAAATTATCATCTATCTATTGATCGATAACATTTTTTTGTATAGTCCTTAGTGTTTGTATAAACTCTGCATTTTATCTATTTTTTTTTTTATCGGATAATTTCAATACGTTAAGAAAAATTAAAAGTTAACAACATAATAATACATTTTTTTTGTATAAGCTCATACTTGTACCCGGCAGTTATGTTTTTTATATTTATTTACGTTAAAAATGCGTCTTTGGGGGTAAAATAAATCAAATGAATATAAAATTAGAGTATGCAATAACATAATTATCATCTATAGAATTTCTTAATTATAAAAACCAAACATTATGGGGCAATAGTACAAAAAAAAAGTTATAATTGCTTAATATTACATATATGTTTTTTTTATATTTTTATAAATTTTCTAATGTAATTCATGATCTTAAATCTAAAATTTCGAATATTCCTTGTTTTTAGTATGGTCAATGTTTTTATATCACTTTATAAACTACATTTTTTCTAAAAAATATTCACTTTGCTATTTTTTATTTTCTTTTTATGAATTATAGAAAGCGTAGTTGATCCAGTCACACTTAAAAGGTGGTGCTATAAATCATCAACAAACTCAATAGCTGTTTATATTAAGTTTATCGTACTAAAATTTTGAAGTCAGAAGAGCATCAATGGTATTATATTGATAAATATGGATCTTTTTTATGCATGGATACGATTATTTAATATGGAAATAAACCTTATATAAACAATATGTGTGTAATGGAATATTAAAAAATATTTTATATTCAATATTAAAGAAATGATTGGTACTTGTGGTTTTTTTATGGCTTAAATTGTATCCTAATCTATTATTACTTACAGGTTTTATTGGATAAGAAAAACTACGGAATGTGATAACTTATCTGTATAAAGAAAACCTGATGGTTTATCTAGATACTCTATTTTATTTTTTTTATGATTCAAAAGTATACATTATGTTTTTTCTTTAAAAATAGTTATTCGTATATATCAGATACAACCAAAAGAGGCTTCGCTTATATATTATAATTACGATATGATTTTGCACTTTTTTTATATCTTTTTTACATAGAAAATAATTAGTAATTTTCCAGTTTAATATTGGGTTTTCGCTTTATCTACCATATTTTAACAAAAAGTTACAAGGTCATTCTAAAAACAGATTAGCACGGTGTTCTTACGAAACTATACAATCTCAATACGTATTTTTTTCTATATTTTATTTGTATTGGGAATCGATAATGATTTTTCTTTTTAGGAATCAAGAACACACTTTTAAATATTAATAGAACATAAATAATACACCTAGTCATCTAGATAATTTATAAATATACATAAAAAAATACTAATACTATGACTGAAATATAGGGTAAACAATTGGACTTACATGAAATTCCTTTTTTATCAATAAGTCTAAACAATAAGTATATATTCAATTCTAGCAATATTTTTTTTGTTGAATTTAATACAGTTTATTTATTTATACTAAAACTTTTGTAGGAAAATTAATAATAATTGTATTTGTTCTATCTACTAAGTTAAGTTTGTCGCTTGCAAAATAATGATATTATAATAAAATATACTATTTGCGAAGTTTACACACATCTTGCAAGTTGATTATATTTTTATGATATTCAGCTAGAAATAAAAAATAAATAGCTAGATAAAAATCATTAAGATAGCCAAAATAAAAAGTATATAAAACATACTATATATATACGTTATAAACTTATTTTTTTTATTTTTTACATATATATACAAATATATTATAAGATTTGCAAAAAAATATTATATTCTTTATATTTTTCATTGAGTATTTCTTATGTTTTATAATTTTTATTATGTACTTAATCAAAAGTATTATAGATAGTTTATGCACGCTTTTTCTATATTCTAAAGTGTACATCCCGTTATTTTTAGATCTTTTTAACAATTATAAAAAAAACAGATTCACTAACTGTTTTTTTATATACTCCTATTAATCTTCTTATAACCAATTTCACCGATGAGTCAAAATACTGCTTATCTAATTTAATTCTTACGTGTTTTCCTTTTTATTGCACATATAAATTTGTTGAACGAAGATAAGAACTGTTTACGCGAAGCTAGATGATATCAAGTGGGATAAGATTACATCTGATTTCCGTCGCTGGTTAATTATATCAAGATCACTCTACATCAATGCATATCTTATATGATCAATTAGGGCAATATTCTATGCATAAATGTGATTTTTTTTTCATTTTAAACAAAATTCTAGTCTTTTACTCGGCTTGACAGTCTTGGTTTGGTCTTATTGGTATTTATGTAACAACACTACCCATAAAACTATTATTAATTTATAGTAGATTAATTATAAACTATGAATATGAGTTTCGGTTACATCACATTCCATATAAGAAAACTTTTATAAAAAACTATACCGAACTATCGTATATTTTTATATATATATTATCAATTTATTGACGAACTGGTCATGACGTATTATCATAAAAAACAATAGTAAGTAACTCAAATTCAAAATCTGATCGAGATATCTATACAAACATTTGATAAAAAATAACATTGAAATAATAGATGTACAAAGAAGTAGAGGTCTTGAAGAAGACTTTCGAAGGAAGAATATAGCAGAAATTGTATACAGCAGTTTTCCTGGGTATACTACCGAGTTAATCTAATGTAAAAAGAATAATTATCTTCATAAATTAAGCTCTTTATAATAATCTGATGTTTTTTTGACTAATCGTGGATTTATAAAATACGTTGAGTAGTTTTAAAACATGTAATTTTTCATGTTAAATTGCATTAATATAAGAAAGTAAGACAGCTCTTTTGTGACATTTATAATGCAAATAAATATTACGAAGTATGATGATATTATATTATATTTATTTTTGGGTCTATTTTTGTATGTTAAGTTGTATTCTTTTATCAAGCTTAATTTAATTGGTTTCCCAAACACACTATAAATTTATACTCTATAGAGCGTTATATCTTATACATCCAGATTAGCAGCATATTTTATATCCACGACCATACTTCAAAAGTCTCATAAATCAGATAGTTTGAATATATTTCTTAATTTATTTGTGACTTGTGCTCTTTTAAATACCTGTTACAAATTATATTACCATAAAATCTTGTTTTCAGGCATACGTATTATTAAAGCATGTGTATGTATGTAAATAGAAAAAAAATTCTAATCGAATTTACTTTATTTATTTATGTTTTACAGCAATTACTTTTTAGAAAGTTCGCTGTATATACATAGGAACTATTGCTTAACTTCTGCGTCTCTCTGTGGGCCTCCTTCAGCACTTCTTGTCACCCGTAAATACCTTGGATTGGGCCCTTTCTCATAGGCGGCAGTCATTATGTGGAGGGAATGAGATTCTGTCTACTGTTCATCGTTACAAGCTATAACCACACCCTACACTTACCTATATTCTTGCTAAACGGTGTGTAATCTTTTTCAATATTGAAGGCACAGTTCAGCGGCTTACACAGCAACTCCATTTTTCTCATGGATTGTCAGTGCTTTATGGTTTATCTTTTATTGTTCACTGGCCGCCTTTTTGGGTATTTTTTTTAGAGTAAATTCGTTTCGGAAATTAGTGGGATGGGTGGAAGGGACATGCGACCCCCGACGTAGGGGTCAGACTTGTATACCACTCAACCATGATACCCCTTTATGTATGTAAATAGAAAAATTTATTAATAATAAATAAAAAAGTTATACGTGTGTGATTAGAAAAAAACAGATGAATAACATCAGAAACAATGAGAAATGCATCATAGATATTTATGTGGAAGAGTTATATAAATTTATATATTAATGAATATGTTCGCTATTTTTAAACAATTATTAGGCTATAATACATATTAGTTTCAATCATTTTTCAATAAATAAAGTTCAATTTCGAAAATTTTTTATGATATTAGAAAATTTTTTATTTACTATGAATATATGTTGACACACTTTTAATAATGGATTTTAAATTATTGCGTTTTTTAAAAAATGGGCAAACGAGAAACGATTATTAGAACTGTATGTGTATAAAAATATTTTTGTCTTTTAAACTAGAAAAAGCGAACATATAAAAAAATAGTCTATAACGTTAATTTATATTTCATTTAATTCTCAACGCCTATGTAAGTCTTATAACTTACGTGATATAAAGCATATAGAGTATGTGCTTATTTTCGTGTGATCATACATTTTTGGTACAAATATATATTATTTAAGTCTATTTTCTACTTGTTCCATAAATATATAAAATTAAAATTAAAAATATGGAATTAGTAAAAACATAAAAATTTTAGTGGTGAAAATATATCTTATAATTCCTTCTCCAGTTATATTTCATTAGTATACGTATCTAGATATGTATTTACAGCTAATAAATCATCATGTACTTTTTCATCGGTAAAATTAGATTGTCACGAAAATATAATCCGCAAATTTTACATTTATTCACCAAAATGCGCTACTTCAATAAGATTTTTTTGCACTTCTGAATCTAAAAAAGTCTAAACAATTCGAAAAATAATCTTTGTAAAATCTTTAGTATAAAGATTATATTTTTGTTATTTTCTGTATTTAATTATTTAGTTATTTTTTATCTCCCCAAAAACTATGTTCTTTTTTACTTTACGATTTCATAAAATTTATCTAATTTTAGTAATATAAACCGACTAGAAAAAATTTTCGAAATTTGACTTTTCTATAACTTATCGCACGGAACTTTTTTCTATAAACGGATTAGTTATTGAAGTTAAAATAAAAATAACTAAAGTGATCACAAAGATACATGATAAGTGTTATATTTGTAGAGATCAGTAGATTCAAAAATACAAAGATAATATAAAAAACATCCAAAATGAAGTTTCATAACATGCAAGTGTTTTAATATTAGTTTCTATTGTATAAGTACCATATTTGAGATTATATTAAAAGCTCTAAGCTTACTTCACTTTAAAGTGCCCTAACTGTGTTGGTTTAATCCATTGCAGATAGGCAGCACATATATATTTCAAAAACTTATAGTGTCTAATAAAATTGAAGGATAATTGGATTGTAAATTGAAAAGTATATATACGTAATAATGAAAAAAAAATAAAAAAGAATCTTTTTTTTGTAATAGACATTTCAGATAATCTAAATAGATACCTGCACTCCATATGCTTATTAATATAACTAACGGCTATATTGTATACAATTATAAGTTTTTGTGCCCAAAAAGATAATATTTTTCTTTAATTTCCGTATTATTTTTTCTGGAACGAATTAAACATTAGCAAATTCTATAATTGAAATGATTTTTCATGATTTTCAATGCCAATCCTATAATAAATCATTTATTTTTATCTATTATATAGGTCTCTTGATATTAAAAAAACAAATACAGAAAGAGTTGTGCACACTACCCAAACATTTGAAGTATTGTAACTAGTTTTTCAAAAATAATCAATCTACAAACTTAGTCTATGATATAGCATAAATAATGTTTTTTTTTATACTATATGTATAAGGGAAATATAGGTGCGCACATATTAGATACATTATACAATATACTTAAAAATCACATTAACTATACAAAACTGTCTCTTTTACACTTCTAAAAAATATGTCAAGTTTTTAAGGCTCTCATACGAATAAATATGCCTTTAATGCCTTCGCATTGTAAATTTTCAGAAAAAAATGTTTATTAATTAATTTTTTTATCAAATACATTTTGTTATGAAAAAAAAATGTCAAGTATATTTCTCTTTTCTTTTTAAATGAACATCTCACATTTAAAAGCTTTAACATGTATGTGCAAAAAAGCATATAAAATTTTCTTATATTATATAATATAATTAGCTTTTCTGAACTAAATATAATTGCATCAATTTTTATATTTTTATACTAAAAAAACCATTTCATGTGATGATTTTACAAAATCTACTTGCAAACACTGAAAAATCTTATTTAAATATCACATTTCATGTATTTCCGAGCGAACTATTTTTTTTATGAGACCCAGCAAATATTTTTTAAATTTTATATTCACTTAAAAATATATGCGTAATAACAAATAAAAAGTTTAAACACTTGAAATCAAAATCAAAATATTTTTATATCATCATATCGTGACTTTTTTTAGTTATTGCAAAAGATAGCATATTTCACATTATTCGACATAATATTCCTTCATTAACCTAATTTTATAACTTTGCTTTTTGCGGATATTATTTTTTTATAATATGTTATGATTATAAAGTGTTATAAATATTGAAAGTGTTCTTTTAATAAATTTTATAGCATAAAAAAGTTCGTTTCTTTTTGGGACAAATGAAATGAATAAACTTAATATTTACTATCTATCTAGTATCATGTTTACATCTTTTAAATAGGAGAACTAACCAAATTGATATCTTGAAAATTTTTTAGAGCTTATTATTTTTGTATTTGACCACAAAAATGCTAACAAGGTAAGCTTATAGAATCTTATATAATTTCATTATGTTTCTATGCGGTAATGTAATTAATATACGGAATATCATAGAAACTTATAAAAAATGCTTTTATTTACAACTAAGTCTTTTGGAGTTATGCTTTTCTTTCAAAAAGGTAAAGGTTTCTTTGTGTACTCGTAAAAAAATATTTTAAAGCTATATACTATGTATTCAATCAAAAATGATAGAATATATTATAACTCGACTTTAATATGATAGAATTTCAACCCCAAAAAAAATCGCCATTTTCATTTACTATCGCACTTCGATAAATAATAAATTTAGTACTTAATCGGGCTCATTCACTATAAAAAAAATTTTTAATCTGGTATAAACTGCTTCTATTAGAAATGTATAATTCATCTATCTTTAAAAGCTGATTTTGTTATCCTATCGCATACTATTCTATGAGAATACTATATATTCCCCATAGAAACTCTTTCGATATTTAAAGAATATTTTGCAGTATAAAGCAACAAACTCTAGCAAAACACGGTTTGTAATGCATATATATAAGTGAAGTACAGTTGCTTGGATAGATATTAGTCTGTAATTCTTCAAAATAAAACATTTTATTGTAGATAAAATATAAAATAACACATACAATAGCTGTGTTTGTATAATTAGAACAAATAAATCAAATTACGAAATGTAAACAAGTCTGTTTTCTTTTTCTTGTGTGCAATATAGTATTTTTATAACGATATTTATATTATTTATATTATTTTATTATTTATATTATTTATATTATTTAGATTATTTATATTATTTTATTATTTATATTATTTTATTATTTATATTATTTATTTTTTATATTATTTATATGACTTCTTATTTGTTCTGACTTTTATTACATATGTTTTGCGTTTCTAAACGCAACAAATAATTAAAAGGCTTGATAAGTCTAAAATTTTGCTTGTAAAATCTTTTAAATAATAAGAAATAAAACTAGATTATGATTTGCTAAATACTTTAATTTTTGTAAAAATAATGCGTTGAAACAAAACTCGTAATTATAGTATATTAAATTTATTACAAAAAACTTTAAGCAAATAACAGAATGGAAAATTATATTCGACGTGTAAAATTGCCATATATGAATATAAGCAAAATGCAAAAAACAAAATTATATTAGGTTCTAAAAAAAGAGACATCGACCTAAGATAAATTTGCCTATATACAAAAGTCACACTACTGTGTATATAATAAAAAATTCATTTTTGCAAGAAAGATATCTTGAAGATTTTCTGGTTTTGTTTTGCTTCTGGTGTGTTCTGGTAAAATCAACGCAAACTGCGATCAAGTATAAAAAATATTGTCTAATATTTAAAAAACAAATATAATTAAGTGCGACTTACATTTAGTATTTTCATGTGCAATATCAGCTGAATCTTTAAATGAACAAACATAACCATGAATTATATGACAAAATAGAAAATTTAAATCGAAAAATTACTATTCATACTTTCTTTTTTCCTTTAATTACAATAAGATAACATGTTTGTTAGCAAATATTTGGCTATTTTGTAGATTTTATGACATTTTAAATTATATATCAGTTATTTTTTTATTGACTCGACAGCAAGTTCTATGGATATGCGCAATTTTTTTGCTGTCATTTGCATCATAATCCATTATTTTTATCTTATAAAATTTTTGACCCCGCATCCTTATTTTAATAGTGTATTTTCTATAAAATAACGTAATAAAATATATTCACAAATATAGTTTTTTAATAATAGAACTACGAATATTTTTAAAATTACTGCTTTTAGTTCAGCCTCAACATTTGTATTAAATTAAAAGTTGCAAATCTTTTTTATATATATGTTGAAACTCTATTTTTACACATTTGGTGACACACTAACATGAAACATCGATTTAGTGATATACAATACAGTGCATTAATTTTTTTTAATTTTTTATTTCCACTAATTTGTAGTTTTTTATCCTCTAAAATCGTAGCCGATTGATTTATTTTTGCTGTAGAAGGTAATGGAAAATGCATTATCTATTTTTTATAATATTGATAGATTATGCGTTTTTTTGCAATAGAATTCATTGTTGAAAAAACGACTTGTTAGATGCAGTTTAAACCATAAAACCGCAAAAAATTAACCTGATTAGCCTTAAAAAATACTTGAATAACCTTTAATTGTATCAATATTACACGAAAATATATGAAATGTTTCATTGTGGTAAAAATGTACGATTAAATTTACAAGCCAAATATTTCAAAGCTGTGAGTACTAAGAAGATCTGCAATGTACATTTTGCATTATTCTTTTTTTTTTCAGCGCATATTGTCAAAGTATACATCAAATTTACAGACATTATACGCTGAAAAATATCTATGGATATTTTTTTGCCTGTGATAATAAATTTATCGGGTTCATTGTATTCGATTTTAGTTAAACATAAAAGAAGATAATTAGAATACAAGTTCGTTTATAAAATTATATTTATATCATAAATATTAATCAAGTTATTTTGCAATCTTATGCAGTTTAAATTCATGAATGCGATTTACCACTAAATGTAAATAAAAATTATATAAGTTACAGCGCTAATACTTAATGATATTTAACTTTATGTTTTTGTTTTAGAGTTATAAATATGGTTTCAATTTTGTTTTTCTATGGAATAACACACCATTAAATAAATGCAATTTATTCTCATTATTCTTTTCTATCGCTTTACAAAGTCTCAAACCATTCATATGTAGATTGAATTATGAAAATAAGCTTTCAAAGAGCAACACATCCAATTTTAAATTTCATTTTTTTCTTAAAATAGTTTTCATTGTGCCAAATCTTTATGAATCGCAGTTTTCATATAAGAATCGACAGGGTTTTACTATTCTATTTACATTTGTTTATTTTCAATATAAATCATATGGAATCTACGAAGAAAAATACACAATTTATAAAAAAAATTCTTAATTTTGATCTCATTGTATGAGAATACGCCTATTTAAAAAGAATCACATTTTTATATGTATAATTGACTAGAAAATATATATTTTAAGTTTTACAATACATTTTCATCTATCCTTTGGTAGAACAATATATATAAAAAAACAAGAAGAAAGGACACAACTCTAACACATCAAAAATATACTTTTTATTTTTTAAAGCGTGATTTTTTGTGTGATATGTCGAATGATCTATAATTTCGAATAAAAAACATTGAAAAAATTTGTCTATTTTCTATTATATTATTTATTTATTATATTTTATACTATAACTACACGTAAAAAATACGAAAATTAGAAACCATAGACAAAATGATGTTTAATTCTTATTGTCAATATTCTAACCCAAATATTAATTAAGCAATGTACAACACTTTAACATTAGAATGTAATAATTATAGATTAGTTTTAATTTTTCATTGGATTTTATCAAAATTCATTTGGTATTTTAATTACTTTTCTAGCCTTTCTTGTATATTTATACATCCATCAATAAATAAATTGAAGAAATATGAAAGCAAAAATAAGCGTTTATAAATTGAAGTCTGGGTTTTGAGAAAATCTTTTTTGACGCCTAATAACTAGGATCCTAATGGGAATATTCATAAATAAAACATTTATTATTTTGCATTATAATACCGAGAATAATGATTTTTATTTTAAATTTTTTATTATCTTATTTATTTTTTTTATAATAAATATAGATCTAAAAGACCGCGAAAAATAATTTTCTATACCTGTTATTTATTGTTTTATTTTTTACCATGGATTTTATATCTCTCATTATCTTTGAACATTATATACATATTAAAAATACTGTTATATCAGAATCTTACGAATATAAGGATTTGAATTTTTCTGGATTTTTTTATATCCTCTATTTATAATTTTTACCCCAGTTTACAGAAATTTTATGATTGTCAGTTTATATTAGACATATACAGATTATAAACACGAAATATATTTTAGTTATAATATTTATATGAAAACTAGAATTATTCTAAATACTATTATCGCTAGATTTTATTTTATATGCTAATAGTTTAAACCTTAATTAAAATAAACATAATATTTATGAAATATAGGAAAAATGAGCCGATTTTTTTTTTGAAAAAAAACAAATAATAACATCTAATTTTATAGAAAAATTCGTGAGGCAAATACATTTTACGCCATGCAAATTTTTAAGAACAAATAGACGAATAACAGCAAACCCCAAAATGATTTCACTTTGTTCTTTTCTATTTTATTCTTGAGTTAATTATAATGGGTAGAGCTGCATAGTATAAAATTTTAATGAATAATTCGTGGTGCTGAAAACACATATTTTTCATGTTTCCATTCTTATTTCTATCTTTTGGTATTTTCAATAGAATCTTATCAACGAATTTTCTTGCATTAATTTTACATTTATTACATATGTAAATTTTTTAATCAATCGTATTTGACCATTTATTAGAACATACAGTTTGATGACTTTAATAGAACGTCTCTATACCACATGGTTATTTGCGATATTTATATGACAGAATTTATGGACCGCATAGAGGCGCTTGATTGTATTTTTTAGTTATTTACTATGCTATCTACACTTGCAAATATGTTTTTGTGTCACTTGGTCAATAATAAGATTGTTTTTGTTTTTTTTGGCTATATATCATAAATTTTAAAAAATAAGTCTATGATAGAAAAGTTTATTAGATAGATATTTGCGACGCTATATACCAAACAGTGACTTTTTGTTCTTGAAAAAATTATTTAATCTTAAGTTTAGCAAAATTCATTTTAGAAAAAAACACCGTTCATAAAAAAATTATATAAACAGAAAAAAAAAATTTATTAATGTAAAAATTAATTGCACTAGATATTAATTCGTAAGATATCAGAGGTGATTAACTTATTCCTGCATTTTATAAATCTTACCCCCTTAAAATAGTATTGTTTTATTATCTATTTTTTTCCATTTCATATTGATGACATGCACAACACGCTCAAACTTACTATTATGAGATATTTTACAACATCTTTCTTTGCAATATTGTTTTTAATATACACTATAATCGATAGTATTTTTTATGTAAATGTATTATTCATCTAATTTATAACAATTAGATGCAATGTCGTTATATGTTTTTTTACATTACAATAATGCGGTCGTTCTTTTAGTACATATCTAGACTTCTTATAAATATTTTTTGCATTTATAATATATCTATATATGTAAAATGCTCTTTTACTCTCATACAATATGTACTAAAACATCATTTGAAGTAGAAGATCTTAACTTTTTGCCATCTATTCATATTATTAAAAAACTTCACATATTTTTTAAACACTTTTATCTCAAGACACAAAAATTATATATTTTGTTTATGTTTTACCTAAAAAATGGTGTAAGATGACATGCTTTTCACATATTTTATACCCTCAACTAGCGTATAATCATAGAGACAAGGTATTTATTTTGATCTACGTCTTAAAAAATTGGTTTTTTATGCTTTAAAAATGTAAGTCTATTTTTTTGTATTTTGACTTTTTTTTCATTCATCTGAAAATAATCATTTACAATCGACTCTTTTACTAAGAGGTAGCTTATCTTATTGTTTTTTCATATTTTTAACTTTTCAATATGCATTTATAAATATACTCGCTTTTTTATTTGTTCTTTACAATATATTATTACAATAGTGACATACATCTGAACATCAAATGTCATTACAAATTGATAAATAGTCAGAAGATCGACATTAAATTTTAGAAAGAAAAGGCAATATTTTCTATTGACTCATAAAAATAAGATGTTCGTGTTTTATTCCACTCTAATAGATATATTCAATTTATCTCGTTAGACGTTTTTACTAGTTTCAATAAGCTTATTTATATTATTTAATATATATTTTATTTTCGATAACCAAGACCTATTTATTTTTTCTTTATAAATTTATTTTAATAATTATGCTAAAAATGACATATCTTACTTTTTGTATTATATGTATTTTGGGTTGAAAAAATTACAAATGCTTGTAATTTTTCATTAGTTCTTATTGTTAAATTATATATTTATACAAGTTAGAGAAAAATACGAGCCATACCTTATTTTGATTATGTCTGTAATCTGCATGAAAATAAATATCATGTTTCCGGTTTTACAATTTTTAATGTATTTTTTTCATTGTCTGTTGAAATTCTAACTACAGCCTATTGTATATAACAATAATATTTGCGCAAAAATAATTGTCGGGCTTGTTTTATGTGTCATTTTATGCATACCAGCATGGATCTCTGTGTTTTTATCTATTACGTACGTCCCATATTTTTTTTTCTAAAATATCGTTGAGCCATATCAATAAAAAGATGTTATAAAAGTCATGTATAATTACTTATTATACTCTGCGAATTATAGAGACGTGCTTTTTCGTTTTTCTACTTATTGAATTCATGCATGTAAAAAAATATAAATACGAAAGCCTAAACTACTTATTGACAATGAATTATTGTATATTTTATACTATTAAAGTCGTATATGTAAAATAAATTTACCTGGCTTTGTTTTACATTACACGTTTCTTTTTAGACTAAATAAAAAAAGAAAAAAGATGCGTAAAAAAATGTTTTTATATATGTAAAAAGGTTTTAGGATTCAAAAAACGTTATATAAATTATAAATTTATGTTACTTACTAATATTTAGATAACACTTATTCTTTTCTACTGTACTCGTCGCAATACTTCTTAGTAGGTTAGTGTAATTAACAATTAATCTAAAAGCTCTATAAAATTCGTGATGTAAAACGAAATTAAATGCAATATACAAGTTTTTGAATACGTAAATGTCATATTTACCGATTTTAAAGTAGTATAATTTATTTTGTATAAGAAAAATAACACGATTTGTACGAAATATTTTTCAAAGTACGTCATTTGCAAGGTTTTGTCTGCATTTGTAGAGTTTTGTATCTTTTTATGCAATAATAAAGTTTTTTTTGGTCAAGTAGGCTTTAAATTGAGATAAATTATTATCTATATAACATCAAAGTTTTTATTGTATGCTTTTCTTTTTAAACTGTTTTTGGATTTGGGGCCAGATAGGCGGCTAAATTATATATAAGCATAATTAATTTGCCTTTCCTTTTGTGTTTATTCTTTATATTCAGAAATCTATGGATATAGAACACCCTTTTAAAGTACAAAATAAAAGAAATTACTTAATCCGTCATTTTTATCTTTTGGAGGTAATGTTTGCTGAAGTTTTTCTGATTCTTGTCTTATACTTGCTTATCTCATTTACATTTTAATTTTTTTGTATTTATACATTTTCGCATTATTTTTCAAGTTAAACAATAGATTTGATATTCTGAATTAACTGTGCAAGTTGCATTATCTAAGCCACGCTTTTTTTACCTTTATCATATCAGATAAAGTGTTTTTTTCTCTTTTAAGTGTATGATTCATGACCCTATATAGGTATATCTTGTTTTATGCAGCAAAATCGCAACATCGGAAGAATCATCATATTATGAGGAAATATTTATTTTTCTATTATCTTATTAATTACGGAATAAATTCATATCAAATTTATTTTTTTATCAGATTACGTGATTTTTGAGTTATTTCTTGTTTAAAATATGATATAATATTTCTTTCTACTCGACTCACCGAAATGAAATTATCATTAAAAATGCAAAGTATTAATTTTTAGCGTTCTCTTGATGTTAACTTTATCGTTTGATTCTAAATCTATTGTAGTTAATTTTTGCTTTATGATTATCTCCTTAACCTATTTAAAGTTACCTCATGACAAATAAATGTTAAATTTTTCGTTATAGCGTTTTTTTATTTCATCTGAAAACTGGCATATTTGCAAAGCATTATCATATTGTCTTTGAAATAAGAAATTTTAATTTGTGAAATGAGTCTTTCGTTACGAAAATTAACAAAAAAGTTTAAATCATCTAAACGTGTTATATATATTAGATCTAAGCATCTTTGTATTACATATTTAAAGTTCGTACAACGTGTATTTCAAATTGTTGTCCTTTAAGTGTAATGCTATTTCTATTCTCCCATATTAAAAATTTTTTTTATACTTTTATGGTTTTCTGTGCATTTCAAATGTATATTTTCTCTATAAGTATTGCATAGATGAATTTCCATAGGCACATCATATCTATACTCTTTTTTATTTTATATTAACCTTCAATTTACTTTAAGTTTTAACACCTGTCAAATCTACTAATTCATAGGCTTTCAATTGAACTTATGATCATAAATTATTCCTCGTTCTCTTCTTGACCCTTAGGAAGAAAATGAACCAAGCTACTTTACCGTACAAATTCGGCTTATTAAATTTAAAACTCTAATTAAAAATTTTAAATATAAATTCAAACAAAAAATAACTTTAGAAATAGTTTTAACGTCAATATATAAATCAAGATTGCCATTTTACATTATAGAGTTAATTGAAATATTTTTTGATGTAAAATGTGCTTTTTTTGAGAACATTGTAACGGATACATTTTGAATTGGTAGTTTTGCTCCTATTTTAAAAAATTTAATTTTCTCTTTCTGAAAAAAAAATAATGATGTATTTAGATTTTGTAAAAAAAAAACCTCATCATTTTTATATTATATAATGAATTTATTTGAAAGCGATATAAACACATATATCATGTATGATTCTCTATATTTTTATAAATTGGTGAGTTTTCATTGCTTATAATGTATATTTGGACCGTTTTTATAAAATAAATATGATTTCTTGCATTCATAAAAGCTCTATCTAATGGTTTTTTATTGTCATAGATTCAATAAGTCATATAACCGTATTAAAATACATATGATTTTATTATTGTAGTAAAAATCAAATTTTTGTATATATTTAAAATAAATTTTTTCTTTTTATATATTATTAAATTTTTATCTTGTCTCGTGAATAAAATATTGACTTTCAGACTAGATAATAGCACGATAAAGTGAACATAAGTTAAAATGTAGAGCCAAAAAAATAAAATAAATAAAAAACAGAAATTAAGCCTACGTTTCTTTATTCTGGCTTTGGGTAATGTAAATGTAATTGAATATTTCTAAATTAATATAAATAAAGAGAATCCATCAAGTATTTATAGGTGGTATATAATAAAAAAACACGCTGAATAATATTAAAAGATAGAATAAAATATGTGTTTTCGTTCTATCTATATAAATATTTTGAAAAATGTATAAAATATTTATCAGAAACTTAATAAGTAAATTTATGATTAGATTAGTTCTGAAATAAAATTAATGTAATTTTTTTTAAGCATTGAACATGAAATTCAGCTATCACTTCGTTCTAATTAAAACAGAACGAGATAAAATTTTCCTATTAAATAGTATGCAGATAATACTGCCACATTTAAATTCCATATTTCTCCTTGTAAATAAAAATTGTATCAGCTTATTCTATCGAGCTAAGATTTTACCAGTATTTAAATTTTTTTTTATATTATAACGACTTGCATTGTTTTTTTATTTGTCAAAATAACATACAAACTTGCTACTTTTAACGCCTTTGCGATTTTAAAGCATATACCATGATTTTTTTAACAGTCATTACACTGTTCAAATATAATTGCATTTATTTTAAGTCTTTTTATCAAATTAATGATTACTAGAACATTATCTCTATTTGTAATAGTATGAATTATCTTAATAATAATTAAGTTCGTTTTGGTGAGAACCTCTTTGAAAAATGCGAATATCACTGCTTAAAATAATATATACATCGCTCACCTGTAGCTCTATAAAAATTGTTTTCATTGCAATTTGCAATAAATAAATATCATTTCGAGCTTCTAAAAAAAATATAATACAGCCCTATTTTTTGGATATATCAGATGTGAATAAATATATAGGCTGGATAAAAATAAATAAATAAAAGAAAATAGCAAGCAAATTTAAAAAAAATTAATTACATAAATATTCTTTTCGCCTAGGATATAATAAATGAAAAATGTATTTTTTTGGAAATAAATATATAAATCACATCAATATGGTATCTGCAAATCTTAATTCGGAATCAAAATCTGTCTTTCTTATGACATTATAAGCATTAATTATTCCACACGTTGTGTAATAAATTGTGTATGTTTAAATTACAAATATTTCGGCCATAAATTCATGCATACAACGATCTCGAATCGTATAAAATTAGTAAATACAAAACTAGTTTTTATGAACAAGAAGGGACTAAACCAGTTGGCATCGAACTTTAGATTAAATTTATATAAACAAGTGATTTTTATTTATTGAAAATTACAATTACTTAATTTTATTTAATATCTAAATTTGATTTATATGAATTCTTTATTATTAGGGGGCAAAAAATGGTACCAAAACAAAATCTTAAATAGTTTAATTTATAACATTCATATAAGAAAGAAATCCGTATATAATATAGAAAATTTTGATGTTTATATGATATTATGATGCTTATTCATTCTGGTGATCACATTTTATTAAGATTTTCTGTTTACCCCTTCTTGAGTCAGATTTGCCAAAAATTGCATACAAATCACATAACTCATCATAGTTTTAATTTTTAATCATAAGGTAATCTAAATGTTTCAAAGGCCTTTCTATATGCGGTTTATAATTCATAGATATTTTTTTCAAATATATTAGGCAATTTTAAAATATGACGTTTTAAGGCCTCTAATAGCGATGTATACTCTATTGTAAGATGCATGAAACTTGTGTTGGTTTTAGTATAAAATTTATGTAAACCAATGATAACAAAGATTTATTCTTCATATATAACATGATACTTATTATGGAAAAAAGGGGTGATAAAAAGTTCATCAATTTTGGTGATCGGTATATATTGTGAAAATAAATACCCATCAAAAAGATGACACCTTCCGACGAATTAGACATAATAAAATTCGAAAATCAAATTTTAAACTACATTGAGCATGGTGATATAAAAACTCAAACCAAATTATCTAGAATATTTTTAAAAATATCAGCCAAAAATTATGATGGTCACATATATAAGCATTTTAAAAAGAAGTTATTATTAGCAAGCCTCGATATTTTAGAATCATCCCATAATCAACATATAAATGATCTAATAGAAAATTTATACAAGAATTTTTGCAAGATCACACCACTGGAAGAATGGTGTGAAACAATTGAGAAGAGCTATCTTTATATTGATCAAAGAAAAAACATCCTACAGTGCATCAAGTTATATGAAATATTATCATGCTATGAAAATTTAGGTAGTTTAACAGAAAAGTATTCTTATATATATGATGTAAAGATCGTCGAAATACTGGACATTCTTTATGACTCATTAAAGACGAAGGAATTAAATCATGTATCAAAAATTTTAATATTCATTACGCAAACTTACATGAAATTTTGTGTGCGGCTATATAGAAGATCAGATGAGTTTAAAGAAATAACCAAAAATATCATTTCATATATATTTGAGAGTTTCGAAATCGAAGATATTTTTAACGAAGAAAAAAATTACACAGAAGAACAAAAATTATTTTCTTTGACCATAAAATGCAATGCACTGAAAGTATATAAACATTATTATTCATATGAAATGGTGGATGATGCTGATGATTCCACTTTAACCGAACAGTATGATTGTTTCGATGAATTTAGAGATGATACGCTGATGTTTCGGTTTTTGAATATAATTATGAAAGACTTTAAAATACTTCTCTCAAATATCCATTTGACTATTGATCAGTCACTAAATCTGTATTTACATAAATATTTAAATATTTCTTTAGAAACTTTTAAGGCAATAGAATCTGTCCTCCAACACATTATAACCTTGTATCTTCCACATGTGCATTTCTTTGTTTTCGATATATTATTTCCCATGAGAAATTTAATCTTAAGAGATTCAATCAAGGAATATTGTGATATGGAATATAATAGAAACTCATTTAAAGTATCAAATTGTGATCTGTTGGGTTTTTTCAGTTGCCAGATGTTTAGATTATGGATATATCAAAAAAATGATAAAGCCAAAGATATAATTGTTCTTTTGGGGGGCTATATTACAATTTACAAACAAATACCAAATTATGAAAATGCACAAAAAGCATATTGTGCAATGGATATGTTTAACCGTATAGAAGACACTTTGTCGTCTTATGGTATTTTAGACAACTTTCTTGCGTGTATATTTCCTGAAATCAATTCTCCATATCTCTTCATCCGTCTTTTCGCCTATGAATGCATTATAAAGTATCCAGAAGTGTTTCAAGTATATTTATGCAAAGGAGATATAGATATATCTACATTTTATCGAGAAAACCTTAAAACAAACAATATTCACTTATTCTCAGTAGTCTGTCTAGCCAAAAAACATTTCATAACATAGCAGATTTGGTTTTTTTACATAAAGAAACTTTCTTTACCCTTTAAAGGCTATATTCTTAAAATGCATGCTTTTTTCTTTGCCCGTACTAACACTATATAATCCAAAAAAATCTTTAAAATACCTGAAAAATGAGAAATAGCAACATAGATCTTTCATTTGTATATTTAATTATTGTTCAAGCAATACTTTATGTTGAAATACGATATGAAGGATAAAATTTTGAATTTATTTTATTTAAATATAAGCGTATGTATAATGAAAATATTAAAATAAAATTTATAAATCAAAATTTGAGCTGTCAGATGAAACTAAGTATGAAATCAACGGCTTTGGATATTTAAGACTCAAATTTAACCATTTGATTTACAAGAAGATTTTGTATAAGATTAAATTAACAAAATATTAACTTTAAAAATTCATAGTTCCGTTTATGGCATCGAAAATTCATTTTTCACATGCAATTAACTATCCTGAATCCTGTATTAGATATGGTTTTTTGAGTTTTATAGTGAAAAAAGATAATATTTACTGTTAACAGTTACCACCAATTATATTTCCAAACCATATCTATAAATCTTGAAATTATATTTTAATCATTAGGATATCCAGCTATTTGTAATTTGCATTATATTTATATAAATGTATAAATTTAAATTATTATAAGCTGCTTAAACTATCAATTAGAATAAAAAAATTATTTTATTTCACTTCATATTTATTAATTTCTTTGGCTGTAAAAATTTATATATAGCATGTAATTTTTTTAAGCCATAAGTTTACGACCGATTTTATTTATTATACAACAAAATATACTCTATGTCAAGAATTAAAGGGTGTTAGACTTTATGCAAAAGCAAAGTATATTAATATTTTTTAATTAAGTTGTTGAGAATTTCTGGTACTTAAATAATGAAATCGATTATCTTTCAATTTAACAGTATAAACTATGTTCAAAAGAAAGATGAGAGATGATAGTAAATGAATGTTTAATAGCGATAAAAGGATATTTCTTGCAGAAAATCATAATAATTATTTATAAATAGATAATTAGGTTTTCAAACTTCATTTATTAGTAAAAGCGTAAAATTTAAGAGATTTAAGCTATATGTAATATGGAAAATACTTTCAGGATATAATATATATAGTTGCATATCTAACTCTATATCACACTTTACCGTGTAAACTCTTGTTAATTGCTCCCTTGAAGGGCCTGTTAGACACGTATATTATATAATTTAAGCATATTAACATGATAATACATAGAAACTGTTATATATTTGAAATTTTTATTTATTTACGGGCGATAATTTTTATAATTTTATCTATTGAGACGTTTTCAGCCTATTTGAGATATTTCACAACTTCTTAATACCTTCACCTAATCTGTCTGCATCGACCTTCCTATTTCTTAAAAATTGGTTGAGTTCAAGTGTCTTGCTGAGTGTGAGAGTTTGCTTATGCTTCTACTTCGTATGTGATTTTCAAATCCTTAACATTATTTTTATATTATTTTGTGACTGCCCCATCCCAAGTCATCACATATGGTATTATTCTTGTTTTATATTTGTAAATTAAACCAAGTTAATTCACTATGATGTCATACTTCTCATGTTATTCATTCTAAACTTTATTAAAGTTGTCAAGGCTAGTTTTGTGCCTAATAAAATCAATATAGTCTAATTTCATTTTGTATCGTATGGAAAAATATCAGGTCTATTATTTGTTGATTATAATATCGGTTTTTTTTTTATCAAACAATATTTTTTTATTTTCCTTTTCAGTGATCTCTTGTACTGAGTGAGTTCTAATCTTTTTTGGTTTTTTTAGTTGTATCTTCTTGATATTAGAACGAAGACATCTATCGATTTATTGTGCCTTTGCGTGTAATAATTTCAATAGATTTTCTTTCATCTTGTAGCAAGAGGATCTAATATTTTAATGGCTTCTTTAAAATGTGGGCATATATTTTCTCACCGAAAAACATATTTTGTGCTATATAAAACATAATTTCCTTCTTATTTTACAATGATGTATCTGTCATTTTCCATCTTGATCATCTTACAACTAAAACTATATCATGATTTTTGACAGAAAAAGGTTTTTTAGTCTAATGTTTTTCTTTTATTTTACGCAATAGACTTTCATTCTGCTTTTTCTCCGGTGTCTCGGAATCGGTTATAGTGACATGATATTTTTTTAAGATATTCTTAGATATGTAAAATATTTCTAAATATTTTTTTCTATTTTAATTTTGCAGCCGCTCTCAGTGAACTGTTTTTACTGTTTAGAAGCAATTTTTTAGCTGTTAGATTATTTCTTGGCTAAAATTCAATATTACATAGCCTACGTCTTAGTTCACGTTTTTTTTATATTTTTTATTTGTTTATTACCAGGCTATAGGTGATTAGAAAAATGTTTAAAATATCACTTATATTATCATCATTTAATGTATTTTTCTGGTAATAATCTTAATACGCTTAACTGGTACTTTACGACGATGGTGCGTGTTCATTAATGGCTTTAATTAAATTTTGCATTCAGTTTAATCTATAAAATTTTCATTTCGATTTAGCATTTGTTCTATAATTGTATTATAAGCTTCTATCTTTAGCTCCAATTTTGCCTGTCACATACTAAAACAAAATGAAAAGCTGCCTGGTTTTCAAATAAAGGTGCTATATCTGTGTATATTTCATGGTCAGTAGCAGACTTTTTTGTTTATTTCAAGGCCTAATGCATTAAAGAAGGTCAGTATTAGATACGTCATGTATTTAAGACTTCTTGGTGTTTTTGATTTTAATTTGAGATTATTTTTGAATATGGATTATATATGTAAAAGAGTTTTCATCGATCATTACACTTACACCAATTATTATTGCATAATATTTTCTGCCTAAGGAATCAATACATAGGTGAATAAAAAAGTTGACATACTGTCACCTTGCAATATTTCCAAAAATTAAATAAATATCAATTTGCAAATAGAAGAGGGAATTAAAAAAAATATATTTTGAGTTTATTTGATATAGAATTCTTATGACATTTTTTGCGTTTGACACATAGAAAGAATTTCATAGAATTCAGAAAAATTAATTTTTTAAGATCTATAAAAATACAGCAGAATTCTTGCATATTTTATCACGACTTCTAATTACCGCATCAATAATCTATTTCTTTTTTATTGATTTTTAGAATAATTGTGCGCCCTAGAAGAAACAATTGCACGAAACGTTTGAAAACTCTTTTGGATATTTTAAATCGTAATTTTATAAAAAAAATGAAACACAGGAAAATAATCTAATACCACAAGCTGCCAAAATAAGTTGAATAAAATTCAAATTCATACGTAGGTTTACTGAATATATTTAATACCTGTCAAGTGTCCTTTTCGCTGCGATATTCTAGGTTTTCTAGAAATTTTATCGTTGTGGCTTGTGTGCACTCAAACAATAAATATACTATTTATCTTATTAATATGAAACCATGTGAGACATAATGTACAAGATAGTGTTCAAGCCTTTTCATACCTATATTTGCAAATAGCGAAATTATTTTACGGCAATCTTCATGTTTTCCTTATGTGAGCTAAAAATTTTATAATTAAATAACATTTAAAATATCTATATATATATATAATAGAAAATTAACAAATAAACTTTTTGTATTCTATTATTTCTTTTTTTTTATACATTGTATATATTTAAAGGACTCTGGTTCATCAGAAAGTGTTTATAGAGACATATATTTTTTTGTATTTTAAAAAGCTTTTCAAACCTAATATATAGGACTAAAACCATAAAAAAACAAAATAAACAATAGAACTTTAATTTTTGATCCAGAAATAACGTTTTTGCTAATAAAATAGCGTAATCTTTGTAGACAATATTATTAATTTCTGTTTATCTAAGTTATTTATAAAGTTAAAGTCCTTAAGAGTACTCTAAGTTAAATACAATATCTGGAGTGAAATTAAAAACTTTGTTAATCTAACAACAAAATATCTATACACAGCTTAATCTAATATATAAATATATTTTCAATTATACTGCTTTTATGAATATTTTATTGAGAATTGTAAGACCGAAGTTTAACTAAAAATTTAAGCTTAAAAAAATATTCCGAGTAAATATAACCTTATTTGGCTATGAATAATTTGTGAATGAATACAAATTATATTTTTAGAGAAAGAAAACCCGAATTGTGCATCTGTGATTTAAAAATATCATAAATATTGTAGAAATATATGATTTATTTTGACATGAAGAATTTAATCCAAAAAAAACTATTTCGACTGATATATAAGACTATGTCTTACCTATGGCTAGATGTTTATATGTATGATCTATAAAATAATAAAGGTTTTATATGTCATGAATTAATGAATAAGTCTGATAATTTAAATTTAAAACTTGCTCTAGAAATTTTTTTGTATATATTCCGTGTAAATATTTTAAAAAAATTATACAAACAGGAATCTTGTACACTTAAATAGTTATAGATCCTAGATTTAAGCATAAATCGTTGCCATATAAATTTTCTAAAAATTAAAGTTGGAATTAACAGCAATTACACATCATAAGTTACTCTGTGTGCATCAAAATCTGCTATCCATATATCTTTCTGTTTATGTTTCTTATAAATATATATTATAGATGCTCACTTGCATCCTTCAGTTCTTCTATTACGCGGAATGCAAACTTTAGACTAAATTTATAGGTGAAAAGTGTTTTGCAAAAAGTAAGTGTATTTGATTTAAAAAAATCTTATGTATTGTTTTCTATATAAGCGTACAAATTAGTTCTGCACTATATCTTTTGAATTTCTTCCAGCTAAGATTTTTTGGGGTCCTGCGCAGTTAAAATATTTTGGCACAATTTTTATAAAATCTATTTTATTTAACAGAAACGCCTATACCATTTTTCGAATTTTCTATTCCTAAAATACACATTTATTCTTTATACCAGATGTCACGGTTTACTTTTTTTATTATAAATTTTTAATTTTATAGCATAACCCTGAATTTATATATTACTTTCATCATAAAACACCATATTTAATCAGGTGGGTTTTTTGGTGCAAGACTTGAGCTTTTGCAATGCTTTTCACTAGAATATCGTATTAAATACACAAAATTATTACAAAAAAACTGTTCTCGTTCGTTTACGCATTAAAATGCATTTAGTATGATACAATCTATTCCTTTACCTGTCTTCACATACAACTATAAGTTTCTGCTTCATCCTAAAGACTTGTCATTTTTTTATTTATTTAAATTTTATATTTATCTATGCGTAGAGTTTTGATTTACGGTTTCTATTAGTGTAATATTTATGATATACAGCTCTATTTGGTTTCTGGATAGATTTTACAGTTAGGGTATCATTGTTTTATTAAAAAGTCTACAGAAATACAGTTTATTAAAACAAATATAAACATATAAATTTAGTTTTTTTTTAAATTAAATTTTGTCTTTCTATATATTTTAATATCTTTTAAACTTTAGTCCATGGACAAAATATTTTTAAATATTCATTTAATAATTCTTCAAGGGTGTTATGGTTGAGTGTTATACAGGTTGAACCCCCAAATGAAGGTTACCGGGATCCACCTTCACCCACTAATTTCCAAACGAATTTAAATTAAAGAAAAATACTCAGGGGTGCGGCTAGTGATCAATAAAAGAAAATTCACAAAGCATTGGCAAGCCATGAGATTTAGTATAATGCTGTTTAGACCGTTGAATGTGCCTCTAGTATGGAAAAACGATCCCATACCGTTCAGCAAGGATATAGGTAAGTGTAGATTGTGGTTGTAGTTTGTATACCCTAGCGATAAACAGTAGACATAATCCTATTCCCTCTATATAATGAACGCCGCCTATGAGAAAGGCCCCAATCTACGGTGATCACGGGTGATAATGAGTTCTGGGGGAGTTCCACAGAAAGTAGCATCAGTTAAGCGATAGTTCCTATTAGTATAAAGCGAGCTTCCTAAAAAGTAATAGAATTAAAATATAAATAAAGTAAATTCAATAGGATTAAACTTACTTTTTTGATAATTAAAAAAATTTCTTATATGTAATAAGACTAAAATGCATTATCTCCAAATTTTAATTTTCGAAAGATAATAAGATATCAGTAAATTAGGGATAAATATAAGCCATATTATAATTCATTTCATCTATTTTGTGTATACAATAACTATGAAAATATAATTCATTTAAATTCATAAACTTTGTGGTTGTTATTTTAAAAATGGCGCATGTAAATAAATTTCGGAAAAATAGTCCATTTGTAAATTGATGACAGGTGAAGAAATATTTCTTTAATCAGCATAATTCGTTTCCTTATTTATATTTTAAATTTTATTAAAATATTTATATTTAGTAATACTATATTTCTTAGTTCATTGCACATTGTGATGTCTGTTTTTTTAGATAATCTTATTTTAGCTGCAAATAAAAATAAAACGCTAAAATTTATTCTTTGTTAATGTCTCTTATATATTTTTAGTGACAGATTTAGCAAATCTAATAGGCACGAATGTGATTTAAAGTTTTTTAGTATGCTGATAAATAATTTCTAAGAATCACTGCACAAGCATAGAGTTTTTTATTTGTAGATGAATGTATTATGCTTTTTAAATGCTTTATACCGATAATTGAAATTTTAAACTCCGGTTTCATATGAAATTTAGCATAGGCGGATTTTATTCGCCTCAATCGCATCAAATTGAATTTGATATACCTGCCTTAAGTCTCTTTATATTACTGTCTAATATGCTTTAATAATAAATTTTATCATATTTTTTTAAAGTATTTTTCAAAAAAACGGGCATAAATAAATCTAAAAAAAAGAACACTTATATGCTTTACAATTTAGTTTTTTCTACCACATCACTATTTTCTATTTTCGTATAGTCATATGTGCTCAAAGTTATTACCTAATTCTATTATTTCTGCTTATTTTAATGATCCTATACATTTATAGATCTATATATGATTCTTCATAGATAGGGCCATGTCATCTTATGTTATGTGTATAATATTTTTTTCCAGCTTTATGATATTAACCGGGTTCTTGACACATCAAAGGTCTTTCATAGGTTTTCGTTTTCAACATTTGTCTATCAGAGCTCACTTACATCTATTTTGAAAAGGATGTAATCCCTTTGTTACTTTTTTCGCTTGTAAGGATATATTTTTCAACTGTTGAACCTTGATTTTGGCTTTAATTCTTTGTCTCATAGATATATGCAAGGTTGATTTAGATAATTTCATAAAAATATTGTTTTTATAGTTCCAATGGATTTTAAACTAGTTTTTCTGATGGTATATGTGAGGAGATCAAGTTAATTCGGGTTCTTAATTATATTTTTACGTTGAATATAAATATATCTTTAAAATTTCTTTAGGTTTTTGTTGACACTATATATTTTAAAGTTATATTTCTTATCAATTAATTTAAGTTACAAGTATTGAATTTAAGATTTTTTGCATTTATTATTTCTTCCTGTGTACTTATTTGCTAAAAATAATTCCTTATCTGTGCATTCAACTCCTTGCAACATTTTATATACATTTCTATTTTTTTATAATAGGTTTAAATGTGTCGAATAATCCACTCAAACTTTTCGTAATGAAAATTTTTAATTATTAAAAGCATAGATATAGATAGAACATCTATAAAGAAATGTGCTCTCGCTTATTTAAAAATCCAGATCTCGAATTTATCCATACGTCATATTTTGGAATAGGTGTTTTAAAAGTAAAATACATCGTAGACTAATCAGTAAGTAAGGCCATCGCAACCAAAGTATAATTACAACGAATAGAATCTAGAAGGATTATAAAGTTATAATTTTGAGGGGGAATGAGTTTAACAAGATTGTAAAGATAATGTGGCTAAAATTAGTATTGGGAAATTCTGTTCTTTATAGAAATATATAGTGTTCTTTAAATGAATTTCAATATCTGAAGATCAAATTAATTCATGAATAAAGCTGCAAATTTATAAATTAATTATATCGGGGAATAGCAAAAAATTTTTTTTAGAACATAATTTAAAATTTGCTTTATGTGATAAGTATATTTTCTTATAATCTGAGAAATATAAACTGTAAAACAATTATATTTATGCCTCTCTAAATTTTATATGCAATATGAACTATCTGTTTTAGATTGATCTGATATGGAATTCAATAACTTCAATTATTCCAAAATTATTTTGTCATGAACTAAATTAGTATCTGAAAATATAGATTGCAAGCAGTACGATCCTAAACATATAGTTTTTCCAATTTTCTTCTTTAAAATAATTGTGGTATGTTATATGAAAAAAAAACTAAGTTGTAAATTTCAGTTTCAACAGGAAGTTAAGGCGAAACTATAGTAATGATAATGATTTTATTTTTTTAAAATTTAGTAAACCACATCTAAAAAATATCTTATTTCTAATCTATATTATTTTTTGTGTATTCCCTGTTGAAAAGGCGATTCATTATTTGTAACCTTCAACGCATATGTTGGATGAAAATGAAAAAATTTTTATCGCATAAATAATACTAGATTAAATCTTCGTTATGTATATGATAAACTTTTCATTTTTTTATTTATTTAAATTAGCATTTTGATGAAAATTTCTACCGTTATTTCGCTCTAACATTAAAAACACCTCTCTTATGAAAATTACATATTGGGAAAAAAAAATTCTTTTTACTATCAGATTCATTCATCCGACTTTATGCCATTGATGCTATATAGATTTAAAATTTGCAAATAAACTTCTTTAAGTAAATTTTGTTTGAATTAATAGAAAAAGAAAATATACGAATGATAACGTAATTGAATAATAGGAAAATGCATGCTCTGAAATTTAAATATGCAAATATTATTTTTTATAATGAAAAATAATTATATAAAATTATATGAGAAATGATTTTTATTTATTGTAAAACCGGTTGAATTATTTCTATTTTTTTAATATTTTTTTTTAAAATTTATACCTTATACAATAATGAAATTTATAGATTTAATTAGATACGAAAATGGATTATTTTGTAGGTCTGAATATTACGAGTAGTAAAAGGATGCATTTAACAAGAATGACAATGAAAAATCCGTGCATAGACGATTCTAGTGCATTATTGATTATGACTGTAATTAGAAAGCATAAAATATGAACATATATTGGTTAAGGCTTAGATTTTACCAATTTTGCTTTGAATTGTACAAATCTACTACCTTAAGCTTAAAAAATATTCGAAAGTATGCAAATATTGATTTTTGGAATTAAAATCTATAAATTTGTTCATTATATTACACGATACCATTATGATTATGGTGTTTTATCACGTAAAATTCATTTGGATTTTTAATTTATTGATATTTAAAATTACTAATCTTGAAATAGTGTAAAATATAAAGAAACTTATGGAATAGCCAAGAAACCGTATGCATTCTTTGGACATATTATTATTATTATTTTCTTGTGGGATTAATGCTTTTAGCTTGTACATTATAAAATCACAAGCTATTAGAATAAATATTTTAGAGCGCTATTATATTTTTTTATATATCTTGATCAATAAAAATTTAATTTTTGCCAGTAAAAAAAGATCAAACCTCAAAAATCAATTTAATAAAAATTATCGAGCTTTTTAACTCTTATAAATTTTAATGATGTGATTATATATTAAACATGTGCATATCCACCCGAATAATTATCGTCGTTACTTTGTCTACTTTACGAAATATAAATTTTTCTATAAAATATTAATAAAAAGATATCCAAAAAATTCGAATCTTGTACAATTCACATATCTTGTAAAATTTGAATTTCACGATGCATTTTTTCATATATTATCTTTAAAAAAAATCAATGAAAGTATAGCTTCGTTAAAAATTTTCATATATATTAAATGCAAAAAAAATATTAAAAAAAATTTTTATTAGATTCAAAGTAGACTATCGCAAGAAATTTGTCAAAAAATACTTAAACAATAAAAAAAATTATTCAAACTTAAATTTTAAATATATATTCGTAATGATTTTTTGCGTATTTTTGTTTATTTTATATCTTAAAACATAATTGATAATAAAGAACGGTTTACGATCATAAACAAAATCATTTTGCAATAATAAAAAAACTAGTCATTTTTCATATCATAATTATAAAATAAGTGAATTTGATAGCTAGTATTGCAATTCATACACTATTTCGTATATGCGTTTTGCTCTTTTAAGGCAATTCTATATACCTTACTGTCTGTTAAGCTAAAACCACACATTTTTAAATAAATAAATGATATAAAATTAACAATTTACTAAGTAAATACCAATTTTTTGTATGATAATCATAGTAAAGGTACACAAAATGCAGATAAATTTTATTCTATTACACAGAAAATTTTTTTGTATTAGTAATATTTTTATTGTTTAAAATGTTTATATCGACTAAAAAAGTTAGATTAATGTGTTTAATTTTACGTTCTTTTTGTTTCATTTTGTTTTATTTATTTGAATATATGCTATTTTTTTATTTTTTAATGACTCTATTGTACAAATGTATATTTTTATTCACTATTTTTAGATAAAAATTCAAAGCTCATCCAACACATCAAAATAATTTTTAGAAACTTAATGATTTTTGTCATAAAATATTTGGTTGTAGATTTTCTGTTGAATGTGAAATCTATTCTCAATTTTTTTGCAATAATCTTAAAATATTTCAAATTCCAATATTTTTTTTGGCCTAGAAAATTTTTTTTTCTGATAATCACAGTCCTTCACATGTGCTATTATGTTTAGATCATAATTTATGTTTAAACAATTAGTGTCAATATTTCAGTGATGCCAACAATAAATGTATATTCTCCATTTTTGTGATGTTATAATAATTTCTAACAATATAGCATGTTGAATAATCAAACAGTTTATTCATACTGCCTAGTTGCAGATAATACAGCAAAAATATTCGATCAACCCACAGTAATAGTGAGTCTTTGGATTTAACATATTATTATTGGTAAAGCTGAAATAACTTAACCGATTTCAGCATGCAATTATAAACTATAAAGGTATTTATTGCCATTATTGTGTGTTTCCTACGGCGTAAATCAATCTTCATGTCATATTTGATTGTTTAAAATGTTTAAGCAAAAAAAAATTTGTAAAAATTTGTAAAAACTTCTAAAATTAATCTAAAAGTATTCATATTTCAAATAGCTTAAAAAAATATTGAAATTTACCGATCTATACATCTATTAACTTATTAAAAAAACAAAGCCATATTCTTTTCTACAATGTTCAAATTGAAATTTTATTAACATAACCATTTTATTTTTAAACTACAGGTAAAACGCACATCGATAAACCATATTATATGTTAAAGTGTAGGTATTTTGATGTACATTGTAATCCAACACATTTTTTATATAATTAAAATTTACCCATAAAATTATTATGGCACATCAAAGTTGGATTCTTAAATTACAATAATTGAATAATATATTTACTCATGATATTAAAAGTGTAAAATTGCTATTTTCTTGCAAAAATAGTATAAAGCGCTTCAATTTGTGAATTCCATGATTATTTTACTTTTTATATTACAATGAACAAAATATACCTTCAATCATATTAAGGTATTAAACAAAACATTTTTTTGATTTTTCTGCAAATATGTTTTTGCATTTAGTTTTGAAAACAACATAACTGAATTTTCGAGCTTAAATAAATTACAGCTGTTGATTGATATATTATATGTACATAAATATTGCTCTACCGCTATAACCTTACTAAGTTTATCGAGGAAGTAATAATAACTTAATTTATACACTATAATAATATGGCTGTAAAATGAATTTTTTTTATTCGTAAATTTTTTACATAGAACTTTTCCTGTTTATAACATATAATTGTTATGAATAGCCAAAAATACATGTATAGGCTTATGAAAGCTCATAATAAAGATACAAGTTAATATCTATTATAAGCTCTGCACATATTTTTTCAGTAGAAATTATACTAATTATTTGTTGTCATTAATTCTATTTTGTCCATTATACATGGTAAATGTACAGAATTTAAATTTTATATTGTATTTTTATGACGATATTTTGCAATTTTTTATTATCATACAACAAAAATAAAATTATCAATTTAAATTAAGAATTTCTCTTCATGTCTTTTTTTTAAAGAGGCAATAAATATATTCAAAATCACATTTTTATATCATTTTATATTATAAGTTTAGCTTCAAGAAATAATTTACAAGATTCATTGATATCATATTCCCGTATGAAAAAAAATATTTCTTTAGTTATATTATTGATCTAATATCAATATATCATAAAAATTTCAAAAAAAAATATTTTTTTTAAAGGTACAGATTTATACCAAAATTTATAATAAAATGTCAAAAAACTTATTATTATGATAAAGAATGTATTTTTAAATTTTTTTTCTGTTACGCACTAAACGATTAAGTAAATCACCAAAAATCAGGTCTCGTATCACTCACAAATTATAATGTTTAAAATAACTTTGTGAGAATTGTTTACGTTTTTATAAGGAATTTTATTTAGAATGAAAATATTGTTATATTTAAATCTTTTAAAGGATATACTGTTGCTTATTTATGTATTATGATTTCTATAATAAATCTATTGCAAGAGAGTGTTTTATTTCTATTTACATTAAATAAAATACATCTTTTGTGTATTTTGAATGTAAAACATAAAGTATTTAATGTATTGAAAGTATTTCTACGTATATAAATTTAAATTTCACATATTTATAACTATCATCGATTTAATTTTTTATTAAATCAAAATTATATTTTACCACGCCTAGAGCCTAAAAAATAGAATGACCACTGATATAATAAATTTTACAGAATTTTTTGATTTAATTCGATCGATTTTAATGTGCTTTGAAAGTTCAAATAGTTGTATTTTTAAATGGAATGTCTTTAGATTTATTCTGGTAGAACTTAAATATTATATTTATGAGCGCATTTTATATTAGTTATTATAATTTAGTCACAAGTTCTTATGGTTCTTTATTGGATGTATAGAATGGTCTAAAAAACCCTATTAGTATGCATAAAATAGATGCTGAACGTTTAACAAAGTTAAATAAAGCTAAGCACTCTAAATATTGATTCGACTATACTTTAAGCCATTTTTTGAACATAAAGTGTTTTACGTTAAAATTTTGTTTTTATACATTCACCTAATACGATAAAAAACACAAAATTATTTACCGCTAGAATTTGAACTTGTATTTTGATTCTATTACATATCTAAAAATGATATATTAGACGTGATTTATATTAATATTAATTATTTAAATCGCTTTATTGTGTATGTTTTAGCATGATTAATAGAACTTGACACATAAAATAAATTATATAAATGCAAATAATTATATTCAAACCATTATTCACTTTTCTTCGATGTCATGCAAGGAAAATAGCCTTAAATGGATTATTAAAAATTTAATTGTATTAAAATGGCCCATAATTTATAATTATTTACTAAAGAAGAAATTTCAAATGATTTTATATAAAAAAATAAATATCGAAATATGAAAAATATCATCGTTTATAAATTCGTTGTGCTTTTTGCTTCAATTTTATTGCTTGTTGCACTCTCATCCCAATGCAATACAATGGATATAAGATCTAAAAAAAAACCACTGTGTGAGGAACTTACAACGGGTGAAAATGGTTGTATGAGATATCAGGATGCATGTTTAAAAAGATTTATACGGCGCCCACAAAATAGTGAAATTTGTTGCGCTGTTTACAGCATTTATAGAATTGTTTATGAAAAGGGATTAATCGAAAATAATTATGAAGCAAAGCTAAACGAATGTATGCAAGATTCTGTCTAGTAAAATGCAGTTTTATATTTTGGAATTTTTTATAAATTTTAAGTTTCTTAAATTTATCATTTTTGCAAAATTTATATTTAATATCACTTTTGAATGGTTTCAACCTATAATAGCGCTAGTTTTTAAATAATAGAAACGAAAAACAACATTTATCACTCATTATAAATTAAAAGGTGCATATATGAAGTATATATCTTTATGTGTATGATTTGCGTTGTAGCAAACCATATGTTTTTGTCCCTCCAATGATTTTATGGATGACAACCAAGACTGCTAATTTTTCTTACCTGTATGCTTATGATATTTTTGTTTCTGATAGATTGATAATGCCAAAACAATGCTTTTCATTGTTTCACCTGCTATATTTCAGCATAGTTATCATGGATTTTTAATATATTACCTAAAAATATATAAATATATTAACAAATAACATGCTAATCATAAACTTATATGCAGCTACTGTGACTCCCTGGGTAAAGTTTATACCGGGACAAAACTACACAATATTATTCCTATATATAATTACCGGAAAATATCAAGGCTATTCATAAATATTTCCAAATATATAAATGTTATTTCAAGTCTACAATGATGTTAATGGCAAAAAAAAATTAGTAATTTTGCAGAGATTATCTATGAAACACGATCCTTTTACAATGGTAATTTTTGACGCTTTAAAACAACAAATTTAAACAAGAAAATTATACGATTGAACTTCATTATTGGATTAAAGATACTCAATATAACTTTTATAGATTTAATATTGAATGTATAACAGGTGGTTTTTACAGCGTCTTGGAACTTTTTTTGTGTGATTCTATCCATTAATGATATCATTTACTATAAAAAAAATTTTTTGCATAATGCAGATTTTATTAAGCGCATAATAGCTGAAACGTCTTACGATTTGTCTTTTCAGCATGTATATTTTATGAAATATTTCTAATCATAATTAAAAGAACAATGCCGGTTTTTTTTTAAATATTCGATATAGTCAGAGTAATCAATACCAAATATGGAATGGCAAAATATAATGGAATTAAAACTATTTAGCATTGTGGTAAACATGGATGGTTTCTATGCAAGTTAAACAAAAATTTCTTACTACACATTTCGAAAAATTAGGGCTTTTTTGATAGTAGCTCCACATATTTGATTAACATTTAAAGTGAATTACTGTGTCAAATAATCAAATGCGTTATTTTTAAAGCTTTTTCAGCCTAGTATTGTGCAATAATAGCTCTGATGCTATACTAAGTGCTAGTTATCAAAAATAAAATGCACAATTTAAGAAGAAGATAATCTATTTCCAAACAAGTTTAAAAATCAAACATAATATTTATATCTAAAATATGAATATAAATATATTTAAAAGGGCATAGGATTGCAATTATGTTTATCTATATTCTTACAAATAAGATTTAAGCAAACTTTCTTCACTATAGATTTACAATATAGAATGGATTTTATTTTTATTACAATACAAACGGCATTTTCTAATACAAAAAAAAGGTTTTTAAGCGCTTCTTAATCCCCCTTAAAAATTTGAAATTAAATATATTTTTCTGGACTCTATTATTATAAATGAAAAAGGCAAATACAATATTGATTATATTCATCTGAAATTTATAGCATATTTTTAAATTAATATTTACAAAATCAATATACGTTTTTATTTGTAGGAAGCATTAAAAATTAATACCTGGGATCTAAATTAGAATTACTCTTATGGTTTGGAATCATTAGGGACGGTGTGTCTATAATATAAAAATCATAGTTTATGCTATTTTTGGAATATCATTGAGTATGTTGATCAATTTTTTCCCATTAATACCTTATAAAAACGCGATCACCAACCATAAATTATTTACCGAAAGATCTAAATTACATTTTCTTAATAAAGTCAGTCAGGGCTTCGTATGTCTTATTATTTTTAGAAGCATAAAATAGCAATTTCTAAATATTAATAATTAGATTTTTTACTTTTTTATTTACCTAATACCGCCTATACTTTGCCATAAATATTTTTATGCATATAAGCTTCAAAAGGATATTTTCTGTTAGCCCAGACATTATTACAATGAAAAAATACACAAATTACTTTTAATTTTTTTAGGCTGAAACCATTGATCTTTTCTCTCTTCACGTGTTTTTTAATATTTCTTCATCCATTTGCTCTTTTCAAAGCTTGTGAATATTTTTTTGAAAAATTAATCTCATCTTATAACTTGTGAGAGGTCACATACAATTATAAAACATTATGCAATATTCCTTACAAAGCACTTTTCTTTAACTAATCATTTGAAGAAATCATATAAAAACTTTTCAAATTAAAAAAATATATTTTTTTAGGATATTTATGTATTATAATTTTAAAAGATTTGTTTTTTTTTTGTTCTCTAGTGTAGAATAATGTATTCTTTTAGAATTACTATATGTCTAGAGAAATTATCTGGGAAAAAAATAGTAGTCTATTTTTACAATTTATAATAAAACTTTATAAGTTTTTTAATGTAAATTATAGATAGAACTTGAATGTTTAATAAGATTAGTTGAAAATATTATTCAAAAATTTATAATAGCTTTTGTGGATTTTTATAGTAACAGCATAAAATCTAAATTTGGTTAAACTAAAAAATGAAATAGAAGATTTTTATTTGTTAATAAATTCATTTCTTCGATTTTTAAAAGCTTTGCTTTTGAATAAATGTGTGATTTCGATATATAAAAAACGTACTTTTGAGAGTTCTAAATCACGTACATCAAAAAAACATAAACTCAATGATAACGAAATTAACAGTTCTTTTAATTTTTCCTACCCATTTAGTCAAAAAAAAAAATTAAACCTTTAAGCTTAAGGCATAAAATTTCACAATTTTCATTTTATATATTTAAATTTTGCAATTTTTCTTTACAAAATTTTTATCTTTTTCTATGTGATTTAACTATTTTGGGAATATATGTGGTTTATTGCATTTTACTAGCACAAAAACTTGTAAAATACTTTTCATATATTTATAAGCATGTATAGAATATTTTTACAGTTTTTAAATGCCTTAATTTGATTTCCTAAAATTGAAATATACAAATAATTTCCTATAATTTTAGTATAAATGATCTCATCGGTATTTTTATAAAGAAATTATTGATTAATAAATTATAAGGTTGCTTTGATGGCTCTATTTCCGATAAAAAATTCAAGTAAAAAAACCATGTAAAAACTAAACTATGCTAGACGATCAGATATTATATTGACAACATAAGCTTCTTTTTCACAAAAACTTGTTTAAATGAAAGAAAGCTCTGATATGGTTTATTACGTATTTTGTAGTGTATATATGCCCAGTAGATAGGATTACATGTGATAGAATTGCCCGATTTAGACTTTATACTAACTTCAAAAAAACATTTTCATAATTTTATATACACGATTAATTCGTGAAAAAAATAGTCAATCATAAAGATCTGTCGCATAAGTTCGTAATTGAGCAAAAAGATTAACGGAATCGTATATAAATAGATATATTTAGATTATAATTAGAAAATCAGTTAGGAATAATAAGGCGCGTTCAAGGAGCAAAAGAACAAGCTCTTATTAATATTGCGATATTTAAAAAGCATGGAAATAATCTATATAACACGTGGATTGGGGCAAAAAAAGCATTTTACATAATATAAAAAAACTACCAGCATGTGTGTATTGAAAACTTGACTTTACCGACATGAAAAAGGTCTTCAATAAAAAAGATTGAAATTAAATGGGCATATCTTTAAGGTTAAAAGGTGAATAAATCATGTATAAAGGAATACATAGAGGAATGCTACAAGGAGACTGTATTTCACCTTTTTATTCGTTCTATGCATCGATCCTTTAAGCAGAAAATTAAATGAACGCTTTTCGGAGGTAAGTGTAATGAAAGACGAAGTCTCCTATACAAAAAAATCACCTACTCTTCATAGATGACCTCAAATTTATAAAAAACACCTGAAAACTTATACTCATGACGGACTTAACATTGACCTCCTTTAATGCAGCACGCATTGAAATAAACAAAAACTAGTCTGCCACTAACCATGAAATATACGCAGATGTGTCCACATTTATCGACGGCCCAGCAGCCCCTAAATATATTAGGTAATTGAATGAGACAAATCGAAGCTAAAGCTATAAACAATTGATATAATTGCAGAAAAATACTAAATCGAATAAGAAATTTATGTAGGACTTAACTTAATGCTAGGAATTTTTTTAAAGCCATTAATTAACATGCAAGATCACACATAAATTAACCTATTGGCGTATATAAATTAGAACCTAAAGAATATATTAAACTTGATCATAAAATATTAGATATTTTAAACGAATTTAGTACTCTCCTCCAGCCTAGTAATAAACAAAGATAATATATAAATAGAAATGAACTGGGATGTGGGCTATGTAATATTTAATTTAAAGCCGAAAGATGATCTACCAGCTAAAAAAATTGCTTGAAAACAGTAAAAACAGTCCACCCAGGAGGGCTGCAATTTTACAAGTAGAAAAGGATAACAAGACGCATCTCTCAATAATTGAAATATTAAAAATAAGATTCATGCCAATATCACCGATATAGAGACACTGAAGAAAAAGCAGCATGAATGTATATTGTGTAAAATAAAAGAAAAACCATTGGACTAAAAACTTTTTGAAGCCAAGAATAATGATATGGTTGATATTGTTAGATCATCAAGATTGATCGAAGACGGCAACATTTAACCAAGTGAAGAAGGAAAATTCTGTTTTATTCAAGACAGAAATATGTTTTTCGGTGAGAGAAATAAATACCCGCATTCTAACGAAGCTATGAAAACAATTGATCACCTTGCAACAAGATAAAGAGAATTTTGGACCATGATTATACGCGAAGACACAATATAATCGTAAGATGTCTTCATTTCTTTCTATCAAGACAATACAACCGTAGAAAACTAAAAAGCTTAGAACATACTCAGTACAAGAGATCTGTGAAAACGAAAATGCTGAAATAAAAGTTGATACCCGAATAAAAGCTGATATTTTACTCAAACAAAATAGCTCTGATATTTTTCTATACGATAAAAAAGAAAATATGATTACGTTGATTGAAATAGGTATAACTAGTTTCGACAACTTAGATGAAGTTAAGAATGAAAATTTTAAGAACTATGACATCTTGGTGAATTTACTTGGTTTAATTTACAAATGTAAAACAAAAATAATGACATGTGTGATGATTTGGGATGGGGTAGTCACAAAATAATATAAAAAATATGTTAAGGATTTGAAAAATACATACGAAGTAGAAGCATAAGCAAACTCTCTCACACCGAAAAACAGATGAACTTCGTTTATTTGAGAGAGAAAGAGCAGTTGATAAAGATAGATCTTGGGTAAAAAGACACTTAATCCGTGTGTAATAAAAAAATAATGGGAATTGATTGATTCTTAAACATATTATTTAGAAGATGAAAAGACTTATTAAATGAATTTGCTTTTTTACGTGCATTTTCTTCGTTGGGTAGACTAAATATTTTTAATGTTTTGTCTATTAAATAACCAAGTTTATTAATCGGGTCTTTCCCTTCGTTTAAACGTAAGAAAGGCACATTAAGCAAATTCATTTCTAAAGATATTTTTAAAAAAAATTTATGGCTTTTCTACAAGAATTTTACTGAAATAACAACGAAATCAAATTGTTAAATGTAATCTCATGTTGAATTATGTACGAAATATAGTAATAATATCAAAAATTTATCTAATATATAGTTGTAGATAAAATATTGAATTTTCAGCCACAGAACATACAATACTCGAAAGATTTCGAATACCTACGGATATGATTAGAAAAAAATTACGTGCTGAATTTGTAAAATATGCATCTTCTAATGTTTTTTTATTTAAAATGCCGATTAAAAAATTTTTTAATTTTTTAGTAGCTTATTTGCAATGTTCTAAACTAAATTTTACAGATATTGCGCATATTTAAAGTAAAATGCGAAATATATTCTTTAAGTATAAAAGCCACTTCTAAAATATGAAGGGCGGCAGCATCAGTTGTTTAATTTGTTCTGTCTATTATATATTTTTTTAATTATATTTTTTTTCTATTGCAAAAGTTCGAATATATTTATATTAATGTTGTTGTAAAATACTTATTTTTTGATGAAATACACGTTTTTAAAATATAAATGATATAATACATACTAAATCCGCGTGTTTTTATACGTATGGGCAAGGTTACTTTTTATCAATTTAGTCTATTTAGACGTGATCAATCTATTGTGCATATTATGAAACTCGCTATTACATCTTTTGACACTTTACCCGATCATTCTTCAATAACTTCTCTTTTTCTCTTAAATGAGATGAGTTAAAGTCTCTACCGAAGTATGAGAGCTGCATGTTTGCTTCTACTTCTTCCGAGATTTTTTACTCCTTAACATATTTATATGGAATTTCATATCCACTCATTCCGTATCATTACGTATGGTATTATACTTGCTTTACGTTTACACTATATTTATTTTATTTATATATAATATTATTGGCGTTAAATTGAAGGAATAGGAAACATATGAATCCAAATAAAATAATTTATATAAAAATCAATTTGAATAATAAAAAATAGCATGTAAACATTTTTTTGAAATTTAAATATTTAATGTTTATATAAAAAATAAATCCGATAATAATTTTAAAAATTTATGTAAATATATGATGACATATTATTTAAGGTACAATATATATAAACAATTTATTTGTGTAAAAAGATCCAAAGAAAATAAATTGAATTCATTTTATATCATGGGACTAAAATCAAAGAAAATTAAATTTTGTAACACTATTTTTGGCGATTGATGAGAAAGAATATAGTGAGTTTTTATTTAATGTTTTAATAAGCATTAACTTTTGAACTTACTCTGACTTTGTTTATTCTTTCAAGTCGTTTCTACTATGGCGTAATCACAGCAAAAAGAATAGGTTTAATGCTTTAATTGTATTCGCATATAGATTTCAGCTAATATTCCGTGTAAAAATGTACCGTATTTAAGAGTGTATCTCGTTTCTTCTACTAACTCATATATAACCCGTATTTCTAGAGAGCTATTTATATATTTATGCGATGGCTTGAATTTTGTTTTTTAAAATGTTGAAAATAGTATTCCTGAGTTATTTAATCAACTTTCTCTTTTCGTACATAAATTTCATAATTTTATGCAGAGAAACCGGACTCGATATGCATTTGTATTTTTATCATTTGTATATCAAAAAAAATAACTTCAGAAAAGGATATTAATTTAAGATTTATACCATTCTACATTTTTTATCTTGTAAATATCCGAAAAAACAATCTCATATTTATCCTGCGAAAGAAAAAACAAGCATGATTATTTTATTACCATAAAAATTTTCAAAGCTTAATAACCACTTCTCCACAATTTAAATTAAAATTCTGCTTTATACCTGGTCTGTAACATTTATTTTTAATTTCATGAATATACAGCAAAAAAAACTGTGTTAATGGGATCATATGTGTCCCTATTATTATATCAATTTAGAGCTTAGATTTTATGTTAGAAGATGATATTATAATGTAAAAAATCAAGTGTGATTTATATTAACATTTTAAATTTGATAAATAGCATAAAAAAATCTTTACAAAAATATGACAAATAAAAACATTGATTTAATGCAATCAAAGCCTAGTGGAACCGGTATAAATATCTCTTTCGGTGTAAATCTAAATTATGGTGTTTCTTTTGTGTGTTTATTGCTTTATTAATTCTAAAAAGATGAATTGTTACGTTTATGCATCTAAAAGATCATAAAAGCCTAAGCTAAAATTTATTTTGTGAACGGATAGATTTATACAAATTTTTCAAGGTGAAAATTATTAAAAACATTTTTTGTGTTTACGTCTTCAATAATGATCTTACTTTAACTAGTTTACTATAAGTTTTCTGAAACTTTCAAGATAATTTTAATTAAAATCATAAGAAAATCGATTTTTCGGTATAATAATTTTATTATAAGCATTTAATCCCGTAAAAAAAAGTACTTTTGTGATTTAAGTTTGCATAATTAGCAAATATATAATTTGCCTAGTTTGTAAGTTTTATTTCAGTAAATTCTTAGCATATTCATTTACATGGTATTGTGCATTGTATGAAATTTACTATATATATATAACTAATTTAATATAGTCAGAATCAAATAAATTATATTTTTCCTGTTGACATATTCCTTATATTATACCAGAGCACCTTCTTGTGGCGCGCAGATCTCTTTTTTTCTCCTTTGAAACAATGCAAATTTTTGAATTTTTGATTTCATCATTGAAAGAATGTTTTAAATGTATTTATTTGATCATTTATTGTTGTTTTTTTAAAACTGTCTGTAATATTTTGCTATAGACTTGATTACTAGATTTAAATTAAGATGCCTGGAAACTATAAAATTAGTGTAAGATGAATGCGGGTGTAAAAAAAATTAAATTGCGCATTTTTTATTTTAATTACTTGATGATGGCAGAAAAAAATCTCTCCGATATTTATATTATCTAAAAACAGCGGTTTATAGTTAAATTGACATTTTATTGAAGCAGATATTGAATTCCATGCTCTGTTTTGCAGCGATTGCATTAAGTTTACATTTTCCTATGAATATATATCTCTGAAAGTATTTTTTGGTCTTTTGCGTAGGGAAATAATTTGGATTCAATTTTTTTAGAACTTAATATTTATATTTCTAACATCTTTTATTGAAATCTGCGTTTATAATCCATATAATGAATAGAACAGGTTTCAAATATAGCACCAGCAAGATGAAAGTTATGATTGGGGGGAAAGAAGTTATCATCTAAACTTTTGTTTAATTTATAATAAAATCTAGTATAAACATGTCAAATTTTATTTATACAGTTGGAATACTATATTTCACGTTTTATTTAAACAGTTTCCATTGATAATTTTATCTATAAACTACAAAGCGATTGGGGAAGATGTTATTTGTTTTTAAATAAAAAATAATATGATTTCTAATTATAATGTAATACGAATAAAAGTTAAATCCCCAACTCTGGAAACTAAAGGTAATCATTGGATAAGTGATTTTCCTTAAAAGCTTGACAAAAATTTGAGCTAAAAAAAATACATAAAAATAAGATTTGTATATGATATAGCGTCTGATTAGGTTTTTTTGTGCTATTTAATCTATTTTTCTTTAAAGATGGATATGTTTGTCAGAATTAATAGTGCTAAATGATCACGACTCTGGTCATGTAAATACATAATTTTTACATAGGAACTTTTTTTCGTGATTTATCAATTATTTATCTTTTTGTAGTCCATAAAAGCAATATATCGTGGGAATGAACTAATTTTAGCATTATTTAACAAATATACGGGCAATCTGAATTAAAAATATTTATATGTTTTTGTCATCTTTTTAGTACTTATTTTTATTATAAGGATAATAAAATGAAATAAGGTTATACAACAAGTTTTGTGCATATTTTTTTCATTATTTGGTTTTATTGGTTTTAAAAAACTTCAAAACTATAAAGTTATCACTCATATAGCCCTTAAAATTGATTTAAACATTTTATATAATTCAATGTCTATATTTAGATGTATTACATATTTTAATTATAGAATTTTAATTTTAAAAATTTTTAACACATCCACACTATATATCGCAAAGCAACCCTTATTACAATATTCTATGACTTAAAATATATAAAGACCCATGCATGAAGAATATATCGAATTACTATATAAAATATTATAATAATAAATAAATTTCATATTCATTGTTAAATAATTTCTTGATTATTATAAAATTTAAACATTTTTTATGGTAATTTGAAAAAGATAAAACTTGCTTAAATAATCTCTTTTTCTAAGAAAATAAATGATTTATAAAAGAATCAATTTAAATCCTTCATTTGGAAATTATACTCCTGCGATGGTCAGAATACTATTCTTTTATTTTTTTTATCGCGATACTATATTTCATCTCTCGTTTGATATATATATTACCATGATGGCTAGTATCAAAGAATTTGCATGCATATTTTTTTTCTTTATAGCATAATTTTTTGTTGTGATATCTTGCTCAGTATTAGATAGCTGCGATTTATTAGTATTTTCATTGCTTGATTCGTTAATGTGTTTATTTGGATGGTAAAAATCGGTCTTATTTGTGTAATTTTTTTCGTTTCGCTCGGACAAATCAAAATTTATATATTCTGGGTCCTCATCTGCGCAATATAGTGCCTTGAACTCCGTTATAAATCTTATAAACTCCTTTTTTAGATTTTCTGAACATTTTTTCTTTCTACCTAGTGGCACTAAATCAGTATCAACAAAAAGTAAAGGTGTAGATACTCCTATAATTTTCTGATGAAAGTAAAATAAATCGCTATCTTTGGTAAAAGCTCCAATAACAAACATATGACCGCTCATATCTGGATACAAAGTACTGCAATTACCAAAATTGACAAATAACTGGTCTGTATTTGAAATATTCTTCATACTCTGCTCTTGAGAATGTGTATTTTTGAAGGCATCTTTGGAAAGACAAATCTTCAAATTAGTATAGTGATATTCATCTGAAAAACATGTGTGTCTTATATTTCCAGCGGTATAATTTGCATTTATTATACTTTTTTGTGAAAATAAGTCTACAATATTTGCATAGTTAAATTCATTATAATTATCTAGTGCACTAATATTCTCATTATTTATGGATTTGATGAGCAGATCATTTATACTTTCTTTCAATTCACTTATTTTCTTATCATTTAACGGATCAAGAACTAACTTATTGTTGTATTCGATGATTAAACCGCATGTGTCATCTTTTTTAAAATTTTTCCATGTGGGAAGCTCTGGCGACCATGCTATTTTAATTTTCTCAATGTCACGACGAACTCTTGTCTTCAGCCTTTTTTTTCTGCTTATCATGTTTTTTTCATCTATAAAATCTGAAGTAGCTGAAAAATCTTTACTATCCCCAATATTATAATGATTTAAAATGTATTTATGTGATCCTCTTTCTCTATGATTTTTTAAAATATGAACTGAAATATTTTTTTTTGTTTTTACATTCATATCATTATAAAATCCAGTTGAAGTATCATAAGTGATGAGTCCCCTACCTTTGCTTTTATTTTTTTCTTTCCTAATTACTTCCTCTATTTCATTATTGAATGAACTGAATGCATCTGGAATGAGAATGGATTCATTTTCGTTAATATAACTTAAAGAATTATGTGACAAATGGCTAGTATTTAAATATAAACCTTTCGATATGTAAAATAATGAGAATAATAACAAAAAAGCTGCAAATATTCTAAATAAAAAAGATGTATGTTCCATATATTTTTAAATTATAGTCATCTTATAGTGATAGAAATGACGTATTTCATAATTATTTGATGATTAATTATATAATGATCAATAATGATCTATCATTGAAAGAAATAATTTAATTTTTGTATTCTATCCAATTTTCTCAAAGAAATAAACACTATTAAACAAATTATGCTTAAATCACCGATTTATTATTTTCACCATATACAATCCACATTTAATAATAATATAGTGTTCAATCGGATTAGTAAAAACGATGCTCTAGGCTTCTCTGCAAATAAATCTTATCAAGATATAGATAATCCGTATGATACAAACTAAATGGGTGAAGTAATTAAATCCACTATTTAAAAGGTTCAAAGTTGTATCATTTTTTATCACATCCAATTTCTAATTTATTGATTTTTAAATCACATGTTTACATATTTGAAGAAGTAAAAGTAAAAATTTTTATTTTCTATCAAAAATTATAAACCAATCAGTAAATAAATATAAAAATAGCACACGGCAGTTCATAATTCGTAATATAAGCGAAAATTCGTTTTTCGAAGTATTTAGTTCAAACGTACAATTGCTATGTGATTTTTATATGTTTAACATTTCTTGAAAGAGCTTGGTAAATTTCTATTATAAGCATTTTGTTTTCTAAACATAATATTACTATAAATTTTCGCCATGTATATATGAAAAGACAAGCCGCACGTTTACATATTAATAGTATTTTTTTGAAAAAAATAAATGCATCTAAATAATTTCATTTCGATTTTTGGGTTTGGGAATAAAAAAAAGTGATTTTTCATGATAAATGATTGTATGTAAAAATTTATAGGCCTATAAAAAAATAATTTCGTCATAGCTGATCTAATAACTTTTACGGGGTATTTTTTGCTGATTTTTGAGTCAATATGAAAATTAAAAAAAATATGTATTATATTTGGTTAAAAATTTTCGGCGTTTAGCAGAGAAAATCATATAAAAATCCTTGTTTGTATTTCGAAATGGTATTTTTCTGTCTATAATTCTAATGATTTTTTCGTAGTTCTAGAAAATATTTGGCTAAGAAATCACCAAGGTAAAACTTCTATTTTATAGTTAATGATAAAAAAGGTTTTAAAGCCCAAGTTATCTAATGCTAATTGCACTGTGAATTGAATTTAACATATCAAACTCGGTTATAAATCCATAGATAGGGCTTCTTGAAAGCCCATAAAAAATTAAATTCAAATTAGAAAATGATAAATAAAAAAATTATATGACAATAATTTGATATCCATGTTTTTTTTATTAAAATGTAAAAACTCCATCGAAGACTAATATAATGAATAAACTTATTAATGAAAACAATCTACAGAAAATTTTATGTTGAGAACGTATATTTATTATAGGTTTAAACCTTGTATATTGATTCGAGGATCATTAAGCAATGCGATTATATTATATAATTAAAGAACTATAGTAATCAAGAAAAATTATAATTGGTATTATATTGTATCAAATTATGTAATAACGTATTTGGTATGAAATTTATATGCCAACAAACTATGCATGCACACTAAATTTCTTTGATTCCGTTATACTGTTAGTATAAACTAAAATCTAGTCTGTCTAATATTTAAATGCTAAAGTAATAATAAATCAATACTAAAAATATGAAAATCCATAAAACTCTAATTTCTGTGTATTTAATCTCATAAAGCGTATATCAAGCATAAATCTATTATCTTTTCTCTGGATATATGCTATACTATAAACATATGTGAATGAATCGTATTTTTATACGCGATAGTAATTTAAATTGAAGATTTGTTGAAATGAAATAAGTGTAAAATAGATAAATATGTATTTATTTTATTTGTATTCAATCCATAAGTCATATATTATGGATTCTGGACTTCCAACTGAAGTTAGAAATTCAAAAACAATAATATTAATTTTTAACTTTGACAAATTTTTCTTGCACGAAACATTTGCATTAAGTCTGAAAGTAAGGTTTTTTTTTTGTTTTCAAATTAGCATCACATAAATATGGTCTGCAAGCCAAACTATAGTAAGGCTCAAAAAAATGTAAATTCAAGAATAAAATCTTCAATAAAATTATATAATAGTATTTATTTCTATAAATACCCATCTAGTATAGAACATTTAGCTTATCGCCTATTTGTTATGATAGGATCCACTGCTTACTATGGTTTTTCAATTTTACTTATTTGCTCTGCATTTGATTAATTAATTAAGATTTAGTTATGATATATAATCGTTATAGGGCATTTTTATATGGATTTTGTATTTTTTTCATATACAGAATTTTTAAAGTTCAGATTTTTATTAAATCATTGCAAAATTTATATTTATACAGCTTTTATAAAATTTTATTTCTATTTATTTATTATGATCTGAATATAATCATATATTATATTATTGAATATATTCTTTTATTTATAAAAACACATAAAAAACTGTATTTATATAGATAGCATATTTCGGTTATACTTCTTTGTGTTTTTATTGTTATTCTAAGTAAAAAAACGTTTTTAGACTCCTAATACAGACATTATTATGCGAATTTTTTTTATGATTCTTTCATATTGCATGTTTTAGACAATTTAATCTTCCTTATTTTGGATTTTATTATTCTGATTTTTATGTTTTATACTAAATTTGATAGTCCTAAATTCGACAATACATAATAAACTATGTGAAATGATTTTATGTCTGTAAAAATTAAAATAAAATTATATCTGCAAAATCTTAAGGCCTAATATTTTTATGGATCAGTAGGCTTTATTTATTCAAATTTTCGCAATAAATTAAAAGGGTTATAAATAATTTCAGTACTCTATTTAAAAATAATAAAAAATTGCAAACAATAGTTGTATAAAATAAATAAATAAAAACGCTATCTATCATGATATATATAATAATCAAAATATTGAAATTATTAGACAAGAGCGAGCATATTTATCGCTAATTTTAGCGTAAAAAATTGTTTATAAGCTTAATTACATTTTTCCATCTGTAATTTAAGCATGAAAAATGACTATAGATTGCTCTTAAGTGGAGTATATAACTTTTCTGCATTGTATCTTTGAAAACTTCTTAATACATCTTCTTCTTTAAAACTCATTGATTAGGGGTTATCCATAATTCTATATATTTAGTGCATGCTTTAGTTCCAATATATTATTCGATAATATTTGAATTTAGGTATTTTGTGATGAGATTATCTTTTTCTATTAAATTTATTTTATTTAATTTGTGGGTTTTTGTAAATAAATATAGATATCTGTGATTTTACGTGCCTATAAATTCATAAATGATTAAATGCTTTGATAAAAATAAATATATAAAACCAAGGTTATTCTAGAAAACACCAATCACGAGTTTACAATAAACTAGATTAATTTATTTATCTTAAGAAGAAAGTTAAAGGCTCTAATTAGATCGCTATAATCGGTTCGTCACTATAGGTGAATATATGCATTACAATAAAAGTCTCTGATATTTGCGTTTTGACATCGAAGCCTGTTTTTTGGCGCTAAAATCAAGTGAATATTTGAATAAGAATTCTTTCTTTTGATCTGAGTCGCATTATTAAATTATATTTGCTGTTAAGCGAATTCACTAACAATTTTGTAATTTATAAATTTTTTCGCACAAAATTTATAATATTCAATCATTTTAATTGATTTTTCTAGAGTCGGATATATTCCCCTTTTCGGTCATAACCACTGATACACTAAAAATATAGTTCATTTGCTTTTACTGTAGTGATTACAATCCTATCCGAATTTTAAAACACCTTTCCTAAATTCTTTGCCATGAATTTTATTTTATTTAGTCATTAAAAAATTCACCAATTATAAGGTGCTTCGAAAGGGTGATAATAAAAACCTAATTTTCATTTCGCTCTAAAAGTTGGTGAAATATTATAGACTGAATTTATATTTTATATTACAATATAAGTATGAATTGAAATAGATGTAAATAATATTTGTCTATAGTTAATTAGGGTTTAAATTTTATTGGAAAAATAATAATTTGGTGGCACCTAAATTTGCATATTCCATAAGAATTTAATTTAAAGCTTTTAATTAATAATTTAAAAATTAATGAATTTATACGTATTATAATTGTATTTTTGAAAAATTTGCAATTTGGTTGCAAATATCAGACTATACTAAAGGATTTTCTTTTTGTTTTCTATGATATGAAATAATAATTTGATATAAATACTGTATAAACAAAAAATGGTTCACAATATAACCAATTAAATAACATTAGAAACGCGAAATTACTGTATTTTTAAGATAAACAACTGTGGTAATTTTTAAATGCAGTGGATAAGTGTTCACAAAAACACTTTAAGTTATAAATGATTAAATTTCTGATTCGGACTTTAGATATTAAAAATTGGGATGTCTTATTTACAATTACAATATCTCTAAAAACAATTTTATCATGTATATTTTTTATTGACCGGCTTATCTTATGGCAAGTTGTTTTGGAGGCTAAGCTAATTTTATAGGCTGAACTACGAAAAGCTGATTTTTTAATGTTGAAAATTTGTGGTTTTTATGATTGTTAGAGTATATATCTTTTCACTATAAATAATTATAAAATTTTGATATTTTTTAGCATGAAAAGTAAATCTAAAATAAATTTAAAAATATATTTTTGTTATTGTAAATTTCCAATGGATGTTTTAAATCGTAATTTATTTTTTATTATTTTAAATTTGATATAAAAGGTTTATTATTCTTGAATATGTATCAAAAGACAGTGAACCATAAAATTTCTAGCATTTTATGAATTTAATAGAACGTGTTTTTATATGCGTCACACATACGTCTATTTCATTATTAAATTGTTAATTTCTGAGTTTGGATTACCTTGGTATAATTTTTATTTAATCGAGCAGAAATTATATAAGGCACGTATTTTAAGCAAGAAGATATATAGCCATATTTTTAGTAAGTTAAATTTTGTGGCTTTAATTATCAATATATTTTCTAATTGTCTTTTCTTATACAAGAAAATTTAGCAATTTGGTTTTATGTGATATTGTTTTTTAGCATTGCTTTTACATTTTTTTAGAGGTGATTTTGTTGTTTTTTAAAGTCCTTGATTTTTATATCAAGATTTAGGTGTAGTGTAATCCCAAATCATGATATTCTTAAAATAGCATTGAACATTGATTTCTTCTTGTGTACAAGTGATCAATAGTAAATTGAAAATAATTCGCCCCAAAGAAAAATCATTTTCGAGATATATAAGCGATGTTGCAATACATATATTTCTTGCTATATATTTTGTTAATGGTTGGAACATTTCTGTTCTTTAAACGAAAGCAGGCGAATGGTGAAAATCTTTGGATACAAATAACAATACTTGTAAGCATTTCTGCGGCTTTCGTGGTGATTTGGACCATATATGTTGCACAGATGCATCCTATGATAATGCCAGATAAATAAAGAATAGAGAATTTAATAGTCAAGATTATATGTTTTTGATTTATTATATTTTATGTAAGCATATTTCTAATCTTTGTAAAAATTTAATTTTTTTATAAATCGTAGAATGAAATGTAATAAATAATTTTATATTTATAATATCATATTCTACATTTGCATTTTTTTTTATATTAGATTTTTTTGAATAGGTGTAGATGAAATAAAGATGTAAAATTAATAATTTTATTTAAATGCTTTATTATATTTATATATAAACATATATTATATTCAACGAAAAAAAATTCATTCTTAAATAAATTGTAGGATGAAATATTGTTACTTGTCTCTTTATTCCAGTTTAAATTTTAAAATGTGGTGATTTTATAGGAAATAGTGCAAAAACGAAGAGATGTATAGCTCGAAGTAAACCATTCAATTATTTAAATTTTATATTGGAGAAACTTCTCTTTCCAAATGTTATCTATTATGTGGTTTTTAAACAATTAAAGAAAAAAAATTATATTACTCGTGTAAAGCACAGTAATTAGTAGCTGGTTTTTTTGGTGATCTTTAAATACTTATAAAAATATGTATGTCAACATATGTAAGCCCAAACAAGAAATTAATTAAAGAATATTTCAAATTTAATATGAATTTATATGAGATATCTAAGATAAATTGGGTTTGCAAATATATTTCTATAATAAAGACTATCAATTCAAATTATTACAATTATTATTTTATATTTATAAAATAAAAACAATGAATATCAAAATAAAGACAATAGTTCAGAGAAATGGGTGAATATGATACAGTCAATAGCCCATGAACATTCTATATAAACTCCGATACAAAACTGGATGCAATTTTATTCTAATAAAGTACGAATGAAACGTAAAAATCAGTTGCTGAAAAATATTTTTTTGGGTTCTATGAAAAAATTGTTCAATAAAATAATATTCCAACAGGCCTTTAAATAGTATCAAGATGGTATAATTATTTTTTGTGTTTATCAAAGCTAAACAACTACAGTCAAATTTATTATCAATAGACATAATTTAGAAATAATGTTTTTTATGCATAAAAACCAAAGCTACTTTTTTAGTCAAGTTTGCTCAATCGTAATTTTTTATAGATTCATATAAATCTTGTATATGTATTAAAACTAAATCTACAACTGTAAATTTTTTCTTAATATATGCTATTTTCGACATGATATATAAATTTTGTATATGTAAAAAAACTAAAACAACACCTTGAAATTTATTTTCAATAGACATAATTTAGAAATAATGTTTTTTATGCATAAAAATCAAAGCTACTTTGGTCAAGTTTGCTAAATCGTAATTTTTTTAAGAGTATATATAAATTTTGTATATGTGCCAAAAATAAATCTACAACTGTAAATTTTTTCTTAATATATATTATTTTCAAATGAAATATAAAACTTATGTATGTATCAAAACTAGAACAAATTCCGTGAAATTTATTATCAATAAAAATAATTTATAGAATAATTTATTTTCTTAGTAATCATAACTAACACTACTTTGTCTGATTTTACTCATAATAAAATTAATTTAGACATTATATATAGATACTGTATGCGAATCAAACAAATTTTACGCCTTTAAAATTTTTCACATTATATATTATTTTAAACATGATAAGTAAATTTTGTATGTGTATAAAAATTGAAACGAATTTTGCTTAAATTTATTATCAATGAACATATTTTTGATGATGCATCTTATTTTGACCATATAAATACTTCAACAAAACCAATAAAAAAATTTTAATCAATATAATTTCAAGCATTTTATTTTGGTTGTATATGCAATTACCATCTTTGTGTAATTTATTCACAGTGAAACTCAAATCATCAGAAAAATATATATAAAAATTTGTATAACATGAAGCTGAAATACATGTTGCAAGCAATTGAAATGAAAAGCAAAGGCTTTTTGGGTTATTTTATTTTATGATGAGTAAAATCTGTTTTTTCACAAATAATAAAAGATATTTCAGATTATTTAAGTTGTATTCTACATTGGGCTTATAAAATTGCATCTTAAACCTTTAAAAATTATTATATGAAATATTAGTCCATCAATATTCAACATTTTATTGTGTAGGTTTCAAAAAAGAAATATCGAATGTAACCATATTTACTGCAAAAATAGAATAAAAAAACACTTAAGCGGACAGTAAAACACTGTATGTAGATCATTTGAATATGTAAATTTTTGAACGTTATACGTAATATACCAAATGATTTCTCGTTTCCATGTAAAATCTAGATTTTAGAAAAAGAAACTTAAATTACATAAATTTTTTCCTTATAACAAAAATAATGTATAACCCTATATTATTATTATTTTAAAAATTAATTTCCATTTTAAGCTTCCATCTTTAAGATAAAATACTGAAAATTGTTTTATCATATAAAAACCATTAAATTTTTTCCAAAAAAAATTTTTAATTTTTGCTTTTGACTTTTTGGTTTGTAGCATCGCGATTTTAATGTAATTTCACAGTAAATATTTTAAATACGGGCTTTCAGTATCCAAGCAATAAATAAATTTCTAGAAAAAAAAGTGTTTGAAGGACAATTAAATTTTACAAAAAAAAGGCCTAATATATTATATTGGCGTGTATTATAATTTTAGAAACGATCACACGAAATATAAAAATATACTACTACCAAAAACTATTTTTTAAAGCTTTAATCATGTAATTCCAATAAAATAAGTAAAAATTATAAATAACAATATATAAATAGAAATTTTCATAACTTTTACCCTACCAATTGTTTTAAGATTATTTGTGCATATAGTATGTTGAATATTAGTCTAAACTGATTTAAAAATATAAAGAAAGTTAAAGATATACAAAAAAGGATGGTAAATATTATATACAAAAATTAAATTTATAATTTATGATCAATATAATTCCAAGGCGATTTAAATAATATTTTTTTTGTGATTGATGACTAAAATGCATTTAATAATTAGTTCAATTAGTAAATTTTTCATTTATAATATTATTAATAAATTGTGTTCTAAATCACGTATAAAACGTATATCATGTGTTGTTTCCAATATTTTCAGTAACTTCAACCAATAAAATAACGATTTTTTTGTGTTAAAAAGTTATTCCAAGCTACTGAAGCATTAAGTTTCGATAATAAGAATATTCTTGTTCATTTAAAAAAATTACTGTAGTACTAGAGTTAAAATAAACCATAGTTTGAATTTTTTCATAAATTTAAAGGACATGCATCTATATTCATAAGAAAATAAAAAAACTATTAAAATTATAAGAGAAAATTTTTTATCGTGTGATTTATAAATGTTTTTATAGCTAATCAAAACCTAAAAGCCTAATATCCTACACCTATGACAAATTTTAAAAACCAGGGAACTAAAAGAAATCCACAGTTTGCGTTTAATATCAAGCTTACTAAATATACTATGTTTTGTTTTTAATTTAAAAATTTCAAATTTTGGTGAATAATATATGTTTTTGTGCGATAAATAATATTATAATTGGTTTTGTTGCCACTGTTTTATCCATGTTGTTTTCATCTTGGTACATATGTATAATCAGCTTTCAATGGGAAAAAATCTGAATATCAGATTTACACCGATCCATAAACTAAAATAATTTATATAAATTTTGATATTTTCAATGGAATTTATTTTGTGATTGTAGATGCTTTCATAGTCTATGTTTTAAAACTTGGATGGCTTCTTTACATTGAATAGAAGTTTTTGCTTATAAATTATAAACAATATCACATAAATAAAGTATTATGGAAACAAATATACACAAAAATATTCATTAGAATCAATAAAAAAATAATAGTGCTCATAAAACAAACATTTTATATTAGATTATTTAGTTCGATATATTTATTTTTTGAAATAAGATAGAAAAACTTGTTATTTTCCTAGTTATATACCTTCAAGGATAGTAAGCATTTTAAACGAAGAGCTAAATTTTTTATAAAAAAATATTGCATATTTAACTGTATTTTTTACTGCATATAGCGAAATAAATTGGTCTTTTGCTGATCATAAACATATTTTATTGTTTTATGCAAGTAAATTGCTACTTTTTTTATAAACAATGCGTTTTCTTAACAAAATTGGTTATTTCGAAATTTCTAAAAATAAAAAAGCAATATCACATTATAATACTATTTTTAGACTATAAATCTTGCAATAATACAAGTTTATAAATTTAATAAACAATTTACCCACAATTTTACTGCGGGCAAAAATAACAAACTCGAGAATTTTATTTTTAAAACTTTTCAAAATTATATTCTAAGATCATAAAAAATTAGGTTATTGCTTTTTTCTATTTAATATATTCAGATGCTATTATATATTTAGCATTAAAATTTCAATAAATCAATTTTACTGTTGTATGTTAAGCATAATGGATAAAAAATTTATTTATTATACCTTTTAAATGCAAATTAAATGATTTATTTTGTATAAGTATCTGCGATTTAGTTTCTTTTCACATTATTTCAATGGCAGTCTCAAGAATTCAAAGGTCGCTTTTTCATCTGACTTTCTCTAGATCCACTTATTAATTTTATTCCGCTCACTATAAAAATTATTTGGGTTATGGTAATTATAAATGGTTTTTTTTTGGTTTTATCAATAGTAAATGGATTTAAATTACTTCTTTATATTGCATAAGTTTTTATATGAATGAAAGATAATATAGTGCCTTTCTATGCCTTGATTTTTACACTAAAATGTATTAAGTGTGCTAAAATATGTTATATAAACATATATCAGAACCATAATTTTACCTATAGTAAAGCACATTTTACATTAAATTTGAATTTATTGGATTTTAGTACATATATCATAATATTTAACCATAAATATTGAAAATGTAAAAAGTTATTATAGGTTAATATTCAGATTAAAATAAGATACAACTTTCGAGGTTAATTTATAACCCATCTTAATTATATAAAATTTATGGTAGAATGCTATATCAACACTTTTCTGCCTGCAGAAATCAAAATTATATTAGTTATATGACAGCATCTGTGATTATATTCCATATGTGTATTTTTTACTATAAAACATCGTACAGATAGAAATTTTATCTCACTAAAAAATACAATTTTAGTTTTTCTGTACTTTCCTTATCTTTTTTATCTAGTTTAAATTAAAAAGAGTGTATATGTAACAGATAAGAGAAGCGCCATCAGTTAAAAATGATGGTTGTAATATGTGCTTGCTGCATATACACACATGTAACCATTATAAGAGATTGCAATCAAATGAAAAAAAAACAAGTAAATGAAGAAAAATAATTTATATGTGTAAATTTTACATCAACAGAATCATTATAATTTTATATAAAAACATTTACATTTTACGTAACGTATTTTTGAATCTTTCTCACAATTTATTACATTAAAAAAAAACAAAAGATTCATATTTTTTGTATCATTTCCAGTTTTTGGCATGATTAAAAAGGCATCAATAATTCTATAAAATATTCCTATAATGATGAATCTAAAAAATAGGAGAATTTGATTAAAAATATCATAGCAAAAAATATTTTTTATTTGTTTTGTGGTTTTAAGAAAAACTAGAAAGAAAGAAAATTGTTTTTTATGTGAAATTATAAGGCATTCATATTATTTATGCTAAATAAGAAAAAATTAATGTGAGCTTTATGAAATTAAGATAGAATACTATATTCGAAATATTAATCAAAACAAGTATTTAAATAGATATAAGTCTTATTTATGAAATAAAAGTAAACATAAGTATTTCGTTTGATTAAAACACATAAAAATCTTACCTTAGTTGTTTTAAATCAGATATATTATCAAAAACATTACGAATTCACTATAATTCTGTAATTACCCAAAAAAACCAAATCCGCGATAAAAATCTTAATATTGACATAAAACGTTGTAGAAAGATTACAAATTTATAGAACACTCAAAAAATATGATAAATTTGTCAAAAAATCTTTTTTTTAAAATAAAACGTCATAAAATTATATTGAACAAATATTTCTTTAAAAGCACGACAACTGAGCTTACTATAAAATAAAACGTTATCGTAAAATTATAAATATTTAAATTAAATAAAAAATTATATAAACTAGCTATTGGATCTTATATTTGATTAAATAATCTTAAAATATTATAAACTGTTATGAAAAGTCAATTTTATGACATAAAACATGAAAACAAACATCATGTATGATTTGGTAAACTATTAAATTAAATAGTATTACGTCAAAAAAAAACTTTATAAACTGTTAAGTAAAAATTTATTAAAATTATAAATTATCATTATTTTAAATCATAAAACGTTAAAAAAACAGTAAAAAATATTAATTAACTTATAAACATGCAAAAAAGTTAATATTTTCCAGCACAAAATGTTAAAAGATACAATCAGTTCTAAAAATATTTCTGGTCATGAAATGTAGAATTATAGCAGAAAATGAATATTATACAGTTTTATTTTTTTCAAAATTCTATATAAAAGACGGGGATTATAGTAAATTTAAGAAAATCTTAAAATTTTATATAAAATTCCGGTGCAAAAAATATAAGAGACTTGATATTACCTTAAAAAAAATAAGTTTTTTATCGTGAATAAAATCTATATTTATAGAATATGAAAGACTCAAGATACTGTATAATCGAAACTAAAACCTTTTTATCTTGAAAAAAACACAGAGTCAAAAAATATAAAAGAATCGATATAGTAGAATGATAAAAAACTTTTTGTATCTAGAATTAATATTTTCGATGTATTGATGCAAAGACGGCAGGCTGTATGTTCTAATATTAAAAATGTAATTTTAATATTTTTTCTCTAGTTTATTTCAAAATAAAAAATAGCAAAACTATTTGAAAAATAAGAACTGCGATATGAATAAAAATACAGTATAAAGTTTTTTTATTACTAAAAAAAATGTAAAGAAAAGCAGTGTAAATCACAAAGTTCATAGGAAAATACTTAAAATCATTCAAGTGAAATTTTGTGCTCTATAGAGGATAATAAAAGTGTTATTTTAAATTTAAATTAATGTCATCGATTTTTGCCAAAATCTGGCTATAAAATGTACACATATACGGTATAAAAATCCAGATTCATCTTATTGCGTAAAAATAAATAAAGACTATTTGTATAAAAAATAAAAACAATTATACTGTAAATTATCAGTTTTCATATGTAATACTGGATTTCTATTTGACTAAAGATGTATAAATTCCATAGCACCGAGACTTTTTATAAAAATTTTAAGATAACTATAATAACCATAGTAAAACATATTTTACCAGGTTGTAATTCAAAAAGGTATTTTTTTCTCTGTGTTTTTTATGTTAATTGATCATGATAAAAAGCAAGCAAATAAATAAAGATAAGAAAAAACGATATGTATCTATTATACATAAAATGTTTTCCTTATAATAGGGTGTGAATTACACAAAATACTATGCTCTAACATAAATTAAATGTACAGGAAAAAAATATTTAATTTTACTTGTTTCATTTTTGGGTATGGACGATATATACTTATATTTGTTTGTTTAAGACTTTAACGATATGGATTATTGCTAAGTTTTACTGATAATTTATAGTATAATAATAAATTTTTGTCAATTAAAGTAAAAAAAAATTTGCGTTTGTTTTAAAAGAATCGCAAACTTCGTATACTTTTATCTCATACGTATTACTTTTTTTAAATATTTACAACTCTGCATAGACTGTAATGAAAAAAAGGTTAATGTGCACTGGTTTTTGGTACAAAAATTAACATAAATCACAGATAAAATACGTATAACTTTATTTTGATTAAAAGGACCATAAAATATATTATCCTCAAAAAATATGAATATAATAGCGTTTAAAAAAAATTAAAAATTCATAAAACTATAAAATATGATTATTTCTCTTGGATAGTTTTTTTTACCTTTATTTTATACAATTAAAAATATATAGTTTTTTTTTAAATGTTTATGGTCAAAAATAGCTTTCTCAATGAATAAGAATTTTTTTAATTTTATTTTCGTTATAAAAGAATAATAGTTATTTTACAAATTCCACCACATGTTGTTACTGTAATTTTGAATAAAAATAGCATATAAAAATAAATAAAAATTATTTAATAATATCTTCAGTCTAAATTTTCAATTATATAAAATAAAGTAATATTGTTTTTTTTTGGCTTTTTAACCCTTTTAATTAAATATCAGGATAAAAATGATACTATGAATCAATGTATAGATTATTATGGTCAGAAAATACTGTAATTCGTATATATATTTATTAGGAATAGTGATACGTGCGGAAACATATACACAAACCTTTGTTGATTATCGCCCTTGAATCAATCTATTTTTAATGGGGGATTTTATAGTGAAGAGATGTGATTTAAAAGGCAATAATATGATCTGTTCTATATGGACAGAAATTTATTTTGTGTTTAAAAAGATGTAAAAGATTAAAATGCCCGGCAAATTAGTTATTTACGAATCAAAAACTTATAAGCCATGAAAATAAGAGGGGTAGAAAGAAAAAGAAAAAGATGTCAAAAATATGGATAAAATATAACAATGAAGACCATCAAGTTATGTTAAAGGTACTAAAAAAATCCCTCTCATAAAAAATAACTTACAAATGAATTTTATTTTAATGTATAGATAGATATATTGAACATCTAAATTCCTGCTAAAAAAATAAAAGTTTCTGTATAAATGTATATGATAGACTTTTTTATATTATAATCTGAAGCTATGCTTAAAAAAAGATCTATAATATTAAAATTACTGTATTTTAGTGTATAGATAAATATATTGAACATCTAAATTTAAGCTAAATAAAAAAAAATAAAACTACAATATCAAAATCTATCCATAATTAAACTATATTTTATGGTACGAATATATATGCCAGACTTGTTTATTGAATAATTATAGCTATTTTGAAAAATAAAGATCAATATGATGAAGATAACTTTATTTTAATATATAGATAGATAACTTGAACAAATAAAGTTATGCTCAGAAAAACCACCATATTAAAAATAGCTTACGAAATAACTTTATTTTAGCATACAAATATATATGGAACACATAAAGTTATGCTTAAAAAAAGGTGATAAAATAAATGATAAATAAATTTGATTTTACTGTAAAAATATATGAGCAAAACTTTTTAGAGAACAATCTGAATCTAAGTTATAAAATAAACATCAATAAGATAAAAATAACCTACATATTTTCAAACTTATTTTACAATTATTTCTTATCCTTTATTTTTACATAGTTATATATAAAAGATGACGCATAAAACAAATAATAATTTTTATTTTATGAGCATTGTTTATTTAGTTGCTCTTCTATTAAATGACATTTCTCTTTTAGTGTATGGTTTATTTACCTTGCTCTTCTATTAAATTGCATTTCTCTTATATGTATAATTTATTTACCCTGCTCTTCTATTAAATGACATTTCTCTTTTAGTGTATGGTTTATTTACCTTGCTCTTCTATTAAATGGCATTTCTCTTATATGTATAATTTATTTACCCTGCTCTTCAATTGAATGGTAATTTCTATTTTATATCTATAATTTTTGTTTACCTTGCTCTTCTATTAAATGGCATTCCTCTTATATGTATAATTCATTTACCCTGCTCTTCAATTAAATGGTAATTTCTATTTTATATCTATAATTTAAGTTTACCTTGCTCTTCTATTAAATGGCATTCCTCTTATATGTATAATTTTTTTACCCTGCTCTTCAATTGAATAGTAATTTCTATTTTATATCTATAATTTTTGTTTACCTTGCTCTTCTATTAAATGGCATTCCTCTTATATGTATAATTTTTTTACCCTGCTCTTCAATTGAATGGTAATTTCTATTTTATATATATAATTTTTGTTTACCCTGCCCTTCTAATAATGTTATCCGATTTGAAAAGAATAACACAAATATTAACTTGCATACTATTAAGTGCACCAAAAATACATCCAAGAAAGACACAAAACCTCAACGATTCCCTTTCTCTCTTTGCACCGTACGTTGACGAGAACGGTCGATCACACCGATACACTTTCGGGAAAGACTACATGGTAAAGACATATTCAGCCAAGACACCATATGCCCAGCTCGGTTTAAGTAACGGACCAACATCAGGGTATTTCATTTCAAAAGAGAAGATAGGAACAACAGATGGAAAATCACCAGACTTTCGAATGGACATAAAATTTATGGTGACAGATAGTTCGCCTGGTTCCTATCTCGCATTTGCCTTCACTAAAAGTGAATTGCCATTGCAAGACATCATAAATGAGAAAATATCTTTTAAAGGATTGTTGATGATGCTTTTTACTGAGCATACACCTGTTCTTGCAGCTGAAATCGGGCGAAAGAAGGAAATAGTAGTTACTGCAGAATCAATGTCAAACAAGATATTGTTAAAGAATAAAATATATGATTCTGTTATTGTTATGCGGCTAGAAAATATTAATGGAAAGTTTGTGGCGTATCTTAGTTTAGATAACAAAGAAATGAAGGAGGTTTTTAGTGTCACTAACTCTGGATTGGAAAATGTTCATTTTTCTATGTATTGTGGAAATAAAAATAAGGAGAAAGTTGAATTTAAGGTTTTTAGTGTTAAGTCGTACGATATTACGACTGTTGTGTCAACTATGGGCGAACCTGTAAAGGAAAGAAAAAGAGGAAAGCTTGTTGTATTTGTTTTTATAGCCGCTTTGATTTCTATTTGCTACTTTTTGTTCGGTGATCAGGTTAAAGCTTTTGTTAATGCAAAGTTTCGTAAAATGTAAAAGACAATTAAAAATCCCCTTATATTAACGTTTTACCCAAGAAATAATCTTTCACGAAATACACTATATTTTTATATTTGATTTTTGTTCGTGGCCCTTTAATTATTTTTATATTTAAATTCAACACCTTTAATTGTTCTTCCTTTTATATTTTAAATTCATTTTAATTATTTTTATATTTTAAATTTCTATTAACTATTTTTATATTTTAAATTTCATATTAATTATTTTTATATTTAAAATGCTTATCATCTTATTTATTTATATATTAATTTTCTTTTTATCGATTTTATCTATTTAGATGTGTTCAGCGTGTTGGGAATATTGCACAACTCCTTGATGCATCTTTTGACACCTTCCTCTGATCTATCTTCATCAACTGCTCTTCTTCTCTCAAATGAGATGAGTTCAAGTGTCTTGCGGAGTGTGAGAGCTTGCATGTATGCTTCTACTTCGTCCGGTATTTTTAACTCCTTAACATATTTTTTATGATATTTTGTGACCACCCCATCCCAAGTCACCACATATGGTATTATTCTTGTTTTGCATTTGTAAATTAAACCAAGTTCATTTGCCAAGATGTCATAATTCCTATATTTTTCATTCTCAACTTCAGTCAAGTTATCAAGGCTCGTTATACCTATTTCGATCAGCGTAATCATATTTTCTTTTTTATCGTATAGAAAAATACCAGGTCTATTTTGTTTGATTAAAATATCTGTTTTAATTCGGGTATCAACTTTTATTTCTGCATTTTCGTTTTCGCAGATCTCTTGTACTGAGTGAGTTCTGATCTTTTTGGTTTTCTTAAAGTTGTATCGTCTTGATAGGAGGAAATGAAGATATCTTACTATTTCATTATGTCTTCGCGTGCAATCTTTGAAATGCTTTACAATTATTTTTATATATGATTCGCCTTTAAATTATTTATTTATGGGGTAAATTTATAGTTATAATTTTATTTTATTTTCAAGAGCACAACTTGCTTGATTCCCTGCGCGCACAGCGTATTTATACTTTCGGTCATCTTCTCCTCTACAAAGTCTTCTTCAATGCCTCTCCTCCTTTCGAGATCTATTAATTCAAGGGTTTTTCTCAATCCCAAAGTTTGTATATATATATATGCCTCGATCCGATTCATGACATCTAGTTCCTTCTAGTGCCTTTTATGATTTCGTATCACCAGACAGTTCCATGTTATAACATATGGAATAATTTTTGAAATGCCTTTTAATTATTCTATATTTTATATTGATGTTATCCAGTTTGTTTATGAATTCCAAATGGATTTAGTTATTTTATTTGTATGTAACTTTAAGCATATTTTTAGCTTATGCCTTTTAATAATTTTATTTTTATTCTACATTGATGCATTAATGATTCTGTACTTTTATGTGTGGATTTATGCCTTTAAATTATTTAATTTGTGAATTCAAATCTACAGGTGTAAGACAAAGACCATAAATATGTAATAACATGGAATGATGTAGTTTCATAATATAATAAAAAGCACCTAAAATAACTCGAAGTCACCAACCAAATCGAAGCATATATCCTAACTTTAGTTTGAGGAAAACCCTTGAACACCTAGGTCTTGAGAAGAGAGAAAGTATCGAATAAAGTATAAGAGAAAAAGGTACAGTCAAGAGTATAGATATGATATTTCCGTGAGACTCAATTACGTTATGCTAGAAGGCAAAATCTAAAGTTAGAATGCTTAATTAACCCATAAATAATAATATATAAAAATTCAAGACCTATGATTAAATTATATCATGATTATTTTATTTATGGGTTAATTTTTGGTTTAACTTTTATGTTTTCTCAAACTGATTGTGTGATAAAACCTTGGAGCAAACTTCATCAATACTTTTAACTATCACTTTCTCTGTTATATTCTCATCAATATCCCTTCTTCTTTCAAGACTAATCAGTTAAAGAGTCTTTCTCAATCCTATGGGTTTCAATTTAATTACATCATATTTTTATTTTTGAATAAAATACCTGTAATTATATTATACTATAATTTATTATTACAGAAATCATTTCTATGATAGATCTCAAAAAATTTTAGTTTTCATTCAATAATATATATTCAATCACTTTTACGATATAATTTTCATTTATATAATAGAGACTAGATCATGAAAATACTTTATTCTTAGAATCTAATTACACTTTTTAAAATCATGTTATTTTAGAGAAAATAAACCAATCACTATATTAAAACATACTTTTTATGGGCATTTAAACATTTTTGCATGCAAAAACTACTAAGATCAATACTTTTAATCCTCGAAACATATATATACCAATAATAAGTACAACATACTAAATGAAATTTATTTTTTTTCTTTGCATATACAAGCCACTAATTATTAAAAGAAATATAAGGAATTTATATCTACCGAAATCGAAAACATATCGTTACAAAAAGTGTTTGCCCTATTTTAGGATCTAGGGAATACCAACAGAAAAACAGCCTATAATAATACGACAGAAAAAAATTTGATTAATAATTTTTGAAAGTGTAAATGAATGGATATGGCTGTAAATAAAACCAAAAAAAGGTACTGTTTTCACCTACCTATGGTAACATTTATGTTTTTTCTGAAAAAATAATAATTGAAGTATGTAATATAACTAGAAAAAATTTAATAAAACTTTAAGGCCGGTTGTCAATTCCGTTTTTTTATATACGTCTTGAAACTTAATTAAAATCTGAACATAAATGGCATCAGTCAACGCTTAATTTTTTTTACCTTTTCCCATTTAATAACCTTAATAATTGTGACATATCAATCCAAAGTATCGTTCCGCGTACTTATCAAAAAAAAATTGTGCATTATTTATGTTATAAATATCATTTGAGCAGTAAGAATTTATTTTCCAATAATATAAATATGCCGTTTCAAGCAGCGGGCACACAAAAATTAACCAAATTAGTCTTCTAGAACCATCATTTAAAATATTAAAAGGCTATCGAAGTCAAATTCTATATTATAAAAGACGCCTTTATTTTTATAAAAAAGTAGGACATAGCGAAAATAATTATTCTAACTTTATCTTACAAATACAATTTATAGAATGATAAATAAATTTTAAAGGTAATATATTTTTGCAAATAGTTATAGAAATTTGATATGAACTATATTAATAGAAGTTTGTACTCTAAAAGATAATATGAACATTAACCAAATTTTTCTTATTCATCTTATTTTATAATAAAAAGTAGGCAATATATTAGATGCTTTAGAGTTCAATATAATTTTCTTATCATCTTATTTTACAATAAAAATATACAGCACATTGGATGCTTTGGAGCATCAACTTTGATTTTCTTATTCATCTTGTTTTTTCAATAAAAAGTATACAATATATTGGATGTTTTAGAGCTCAATTAAATTTATTTATCATCTTATTTTACAATAAAAGTATACAACACATTGGATGCTACAGGCATCAATTTTAATTTTCATATTCATCTTGTTTTTTCAATAAAAAGTATACAATATATTAGATGCTTTAGAGTTCAATATAATTTTATTATCATCTTATTTTACAATAAAAATATACAACACATTGAATGCTTTAGGAGTATCAACTTTACATTTCTTAATCATCTTGTTTTAGAATAAAAGTATAGACACATTGGATTCTACAGAGCATTAACTTTACTTTTGTTATTAATCTTGTTTTTTCAATAAAAAGTATAGACACATTGAATTCTACAGAGCATTAACTTTACTTTTGTATTAATCTTGTTTTTTCAATAAAAAGTATAAAATATATTAGATGCTTTAGAGCTCAACTTAACTTTATAAACATGCTTGTTTACAATAAAATATTTTGATGATACTTCTACTTTTTTAGATACTAGAAAGAATATTTTTTATAAATTGTAGAGAAAATATCATTCGTATAAGGCGATAATTTTAAAAGGCATAAGATCCTAATAAAAATTTTATCCAGAAAAACACATAGAATCATCAGAATAAAAAAAAAGCCTTTTTCTTTTGATTATTTAATTTAAACAGGTCTAAGACTTATAAAAAATCTTTATTTTTCTTCTAAACTATACTTTTTGCATAAGAAACAAAATTCCACGATTTATTATAATTTTTTTCATAAAGCTATCAAACTTTTTTTGTTCTTAATGGGGTTTTTTTGTGAACAACGATATAGTAGTAGAATGACAAATATTAATTCTTGAAAATAAGAGCATTTTGATCTTTGTGTCGTTCCTATATCATAAAACATACCATATAATCCATTTTTAACGAATTGAGTTCCTAATTATTTTTTAATTTGTAGAATTTTCTTGTTTATTTACAATATCTTTTCCTATTTTGCAAATATGATCAGCTTGTCTAATTATTTTCCACCTAGATCAAACATAAAACCTTAATATCTTAAGAAAATCAAGCCATATGCACAGATTTTACTGTGATTCCAAAATAATAAAGAGTAATTCCGTTTATAATATTTGTCATCTTAAATATTTGATTTTTTTATTTTGATGTCGGATTTTTATGATAATATTCCGAGTATATTTTTACCGCTTCATGTGATTTATTCGATTTTCATTAGACCATCTTACTGCAAATATGGTCAAAATTATTATACTTTCTTCCAGATTCGACAAGAATATGAATTTCTTTTCATAAGATTCTTCTAATGTATGGTTACACATTTTCATATACTTTTAAGCTGTAAAATATGTATTTTTACTACGTTTCTTACTATTATTGTTTGCTGCATTCTTTACTATTTTTTTTATTATAGACAAAAATAAAAATGCCGATGGTTTATGAACTTATAGGTGAAAAAATTTGTTTATTTTCTTTAGTGAAAGAATAGCGGGATATACCATGATATTTTTAGATATACTATTAATAGTGCTGTTTTATGGTCAATTAAACGTATATTTAATTGGTTTTATGAATATTTTACAATAATTAAGGCCTAAATGTATTTTACACGGGATAAAAACACTTTAATTGCATAGAAATACTCGTTATGGTTGATATATGCTTGAATTATCTCTTTCAATTTAACTATCAATTTATAAAAAAAGAATAAAAACGTATGGTGTTTCGAATTTATAAAATTTTTTCACTTTGATGTAGTTATTTATGATGATTAACATGTGATTTGCGTGCTTTGTTGGAAGTAAAATCAATATTCATCTGAATAAATTTTTCCGAAGTGACTAAAGTAAGTATATGATTGTATAATATCGGATAATAAACATAATATTGGATTTGATATGGGGAAAATGCATGTTTAGTGAAGATACCCTAGTAACAGGCGTTAAAAATCAAATGACTTATACTACCATATAAAAACATCCAAGTTTGTATTAATATAGAGTTTCTATATCCAAATAATTTTGTGTCATCCTTAATGACCGTAATATGGAAATTTCTGTGTTGTTATACTTTAAAAGTGTTGTGTAATCAAATGAATAGATTTAACATATATTTTAATTTAATATTAATCTGATTCGATATAAATTTTATTTATACTGGATTTTATAATTTATTCTATTCAAAAATATATAGTTTTTAGGAAATAAAGTATAAAAATGTATCAAAAAAGCGAATAAATTTTCTAAAAAGTCTGATTTTAACGACATCTTTCCTACGTTTAAGGGTCTAGTTTATCGCATGTTTTTGTATTGCGGCAATAAATATATTTTGTAATACTCGATAGGATACTATAATAAGTTAATACGTATTTGTAAAGAAAATTCTGTAATTTTGAATATTTCGTCTTTAAAATACCACAGATTTTTTTCTAAAATATCCTAATATACAAAAATATTTTTTGATTTTATTGTATAAATGCCTAAAATACTCATAAAATAGTCTTCACAAAAAATTATGTCTTGATAATATTGCATACTTGGTTGATTTCTTTCTATGAAAGTAAACCTAGTATTAATAAATTGCCTTTTGCTTGGATAACTGTAAAATAATATTAAAAAAGTCAAATGATGTTTTTGATGCACAAATATTATAAATTTTTATGTATAATAAATTCAATATAATCAGCGATTATTATGGCAACAAAAAGTGTATGCATAATAAATAATAGCATGCATATCGATATATTTATATTTTTTGTTTCTTATTTGAAATCATGACATAACAAAACACAGCCACATAAGATACTATGTTCAAGCTTTTTTATTCTTTTATAGCTACTGTATCATTTACCGATGAAAATAAGATATATCCTTGCGGACGCATATCCTCAAAATTATTTGTCTTTTTTTAGAAATATAAAGATAAACATTTATATAGAATCAATAATCTTGCTCGAATATTAATTTTATATGTTTTGTAACGATATTTTGATATTTCTTTGTAAAAATCTTGACAAGTTTGATACTATGCAACTTTTCCGCAATACCGATCTCGATTTTCAAACAGTTATGCGTTTTTTTGAAAATCATAACTTTCACCAATTTTTATCAAACTTCAGACGAAATTTCAGTGTAATTGCTTTTCAAATATTTTTTATTTGAATAAAAATAAGCTAAAAACTAAACATTTTAACATTAAAAAACATTTGAATATATCGAAAAAAAAGTAAAAGTAATAGATTTATTAAATTGACCGACTTATAAATATTTCATATAAGCGTAATATAAAAAAATTATAATTAGAAAGTATTCAGAAAGATGTAAAAGGTATATTAAGCAGTGGGTTTTTTTATCAACGTGAAAACCGTGTAAACTTATAGGAAATATAGCAAGATAGAACAAATTTTTGAAGCGAATATATATTATTTATTATAAAGTATATGATATTTTAAAAACCATGTAAAAATAATATATTTTTATGCTATAGATAGGCATCAAATTGTACGTCTGAGTAAAAGGTTTTATGTGTTTTTTTTGGTATTGTTATTAAATACTGTCAGGTCCTATAAAAAAATCCATTTTTGAATTTCTAATATTAGTAATTTCGTGAATTTACATAATTTTTTTTGATTGCGATTCTGATTTCATCAAATTTCTAGTATACTTTGTATTGTAAACTATCAATGAATAAAATTTATAAAGTATCAGTTTCGGATTTAGTATATCATATTTTAAGTTTTCCTGAAATATAAATTATGATGTTCAGGCAAGAATATACTATCCAGGAAAATAACTAAATCACTGCTGGCATTTATTTGTATCGAGTGTAATTGAATTTCTACTATAAAAAACATACGAAAAATGTGTTTTAAAACATTTATACTATAAAACCTTTTTTGGATCCTAATATGTGCAAATCCTTGCATATCTCATTGATCTCTTTTTTTATGAGTGGGTCATTTTTTTAGCCTATCGATCACATATTTAAAAGCGGAGTTTGTAGTAAAACATCTGTTCAAATATCAAAAGAACAGCTCATTCAATTAATTTTGAGAATGCAATAAGTTGTTAGGATCTTTAGATTTTTTTTTCTATTAATGGGTTTTAGAACCTTGGAATTTTTTTTGTGTGCCTAAAATTTTTATAGCTCGGCACAAAAAAATTGTAGAAGAAAATACGCTAATGAATAAATAAGCCCGATACATTAATATATAGTGCATTATATAAATGAAACTAAAGAAATATGGGTGTTCATTATATTCTATATTTGGTGTTTATAAATTATTAATAAAATTTTTAGTTAATACTCTTACTGGTCGGTAATGATATAGATAAGTGTATAAAATCGATATTTTTTATGTATTTTATACGATTTATCGTGTCTTTTTAGCACAAAACAATTTTTTAAACAGATAGTAACCACATGCAATAAGATAGAGATGTTAGATCTTCAATATATAATATATCAATGAAAAATCCGATTATATATATTTTAAAGTTTATAAAATATATTCATTAAGTAGATTATTTAGATTTCTAATGTATTAAAAACCTTATCATTGAAATTTAAAGATAATGGGTGATCTCATAATATTTAAATCTGATTTAAATCGTTCCTCTTAAATCAAATATTCTTACAAAGTCATATAAAAAAATATTTATTAACATTAATTATATCACATTAGTCTGATTGTCGTAAACGAGAAACTATGAAAATATGATTTAGCAACATCTAATAGTTCAAAACTGCAACCGCAGAAAAAAATTGTAAATATTTCGTGGAATAGGATAGAATACCAAAAGAAATCCTGAAAGATACCAATAAAACTTGAAGTTACAAATTAAATCGAGACATAAATTTAAACTATAGAACTTAGTTAAAAACACAGGCTAAAATGTCTTAAAAATTGGAGAGATATCGAAGAAGATCTATGATAAAAGAATATAGCCAATATTACAGATACTATAACACACGGTAAATCAATTATAACATGCTTGAAATATGAATCCTATATTACAATACCAAAATTTAGCATAAATCAAAAATACTGAATTCGTATATAAGAAAAAGTAACTAAAAATATGATTGAAAGTCATACAAAATTGTATTCCCCTTTAGATGTGTGCAATTTTTGGATTCATTAAAGTCTAACACGCCTTATTAATAATAAAAATAATGAAAATATATCTTTTAAGTACGGACATTTATATTTTAATTAAAAGTTTCATATCATTGAAATTACGTCGTAACGTATGAAATTTATATACTAAATACAGGTAAATTATATTTACTTGTAGTACAATTAGATACGTTATTACAAATTTATTGCCATATTGCTTTATATAAATGCTCTTTTCAGATAAAAAATATGCTTGCTTTTTTTGCTCATGCTTCTACCGATATACTCTATATTTAGTTTGAAACATTACATATATAAATTAAAGAAGCTTCTAATTCAAGTATTTTTATATTCCAAAACAATTTTAAGATAATATATCTCTCAATATTTGACACAATAAACTTTGATTTATTAATGTATATTATGTAATTTAAAATTCATAGATACTCTATTATATAATTTTAAATCAATTTCTGTTATATTGCTAAAATTTTAGAATCGAATGATTTCGCAAAAAAAATATTATTGAATATATTTTTGGTGTAGTCTTGTTTGTTTTTAGTTTAAATTACTTGCAAGTTTACCATAAAAAACAAGCATTTCCTAAAAAAAAAATTTTTCTGAATAAAATAATTCAGCATCAACATAAAGAAAAACGAAATCTTACAATTTATTTGTGATGATCAATAATATTATATTTTATATAAGAGAAGTCGATGTAAAAAAAAAGCTTGGTTGTGACTATACTAAGAGACATTACGAAATTGTACGGTCTCTTCACTTATTCTAGCAAGGAAATAAAATTTGCAAAAAAACTTGTGGACACACAGTACAAGAAATCATAGAAACACATTCGCAGAGATCAAAGTAGAAAAAGATTTTAAACCGATATAAAATAAAAAAACTACACACCTGATATTTTTATATATGATAAAATTGAGAGCTCTAACACTCTCATAGAAATCGATGTGTCTAGTATTGAAAACAAAAAAATAATCACAAACAAAAAATTAAAAAAATATGATCTGCTAGCATCCAAGATGTCATTAATATACCAGAGCAAAACAAAAATTATTACTTATTATATAACTTGGGACTTAGTAGTAACACAATATTATATAAGGTATCAGAAAGAACTCGAAGTAACTAAATAGAATGATGCATATATACAAACTTTTGGATTGGGAAAATCTTGAACCAACAGGGCTCGGAAAGAGAGAGATGTATTGAAAAAGACTCGAGAGGGAAAAAAAGTCAAGATGACTCATAAGCTGTGCGCACGAGAGATCAATCAAGTAGTTCTTGAGAGCAAAAAATAAATTATAATGAATAATTTAGCTCTAAAATAAAGTAATATCTAATAAGAGAAAGATTCAAGAAAAAGTGGGAAAGTAATAGATACAATTACAGTTTTTATAAGAATACCTTTCCTTGTTTTTCTTAATAGATAAAAAAATATGGATTATAAGAATTATCCTTTTAATAATGTTCTTTATGATGCTTTTAGGTCTAAGTCATAAAATATATTTGTACTCTTCTATTTTTTGAAAAAAAAATTACTTGAAATAAACAAAAATACTGGTATAAGAATAAAAAATATAATACCAAGTTAAAAAAATAACAAAATTTTGCTATATTTATATTCTTATGATTAATCTTGTTCAAGCATATAAAATTTAATATATGGGTTCTCGGCTTTTTGTTTCTGCTAAGAACTTGAAAATTTTAGAGTTTCATATGCAAATTTCATAAAAAAGATGCTCTTATTTAGTTGTATCAACAATAAAATTTAATTTATATAATTTTTAATGGTTATTAACTAATATTTACGTATAAGCCGATTTTTATACTGAACTCAAATCTTTATTTGATTATGAGTTTTAGCCAGCTGAAATTTTCGAATTTTTAGATCAACATTTTATTTAAGATTTGATGAACTTTATAATATAAAAAATCGACAACAGATGCGTATGGAGAGATATGCCAAGCTATATTTTTCTAAATGCCTAAAAATTTAAATACTGCATAAAATATAATTTAAAATTCATTTCCTTCAAATTCAGAACTATATCAATTTTAAATTTAATTAATTGCATAAAAACTGGTGTTTATTATTAAATATATGCATAACCTTTGATTTATATGTTCAAATTTTATTCTGATGTGTTTTTTTACAGATGATTCAGAAATTATAATTAATTCTTATTACAATATAATAACGAAAAAATATAAACATATACACTATAGGATAATATTATACCTTTTTCCGATAAATTCTGCCGTCATCACTAAACAAAACAAACCTAATATGTAATAATTGTTTAATTTTTCCTTTAAACAAATTCTAATGTTGCTAACGTCAATAACAAGCAATTTTTCGCTATAAAATTGCATAGGTTTTATATTAAGTGGTTTGGAATGTCAAACGAAGCATAAATAAAAGCAATACGATCGAGAAAAAAACATTAATTTATAACAATTAAAATAAGAATATGCAGATTAAAAAAGATAATGAGACTGAAAGAAGTATTTAGAAAATATGCACTATAGTGTGATCTACAGTTTTTCTTGAGCGAATTATAATAGTTAGAATAAAATCAAAATTGACAAATAAATGATCATTTAAATATGTATTGATGTTTTCTATATTAAGATTAGAACTTCTGGTTTAACAAATACAAATAGCATAAATTCAAATTAACCCATTGATAAATTTAAATTTTTCTTGCAACACCGATAACATTTTGCTTTAATGTACTCATTTGATGAACAACATTTTTTAGAACATAACCCACGTAATACATGTTTTACTAATAAACTATATTTTATAAGTTTAGTAAACAATATGAATGATGAATATTATTTTTTAGAACATAACTCCCATAATACATGTTCTACTAATAAACTAAATTTTTCAAGTCTAGTAAACAATATGAAAGATGAATAATATTTTTTAGAATATAACCCACATAATACATGTTCTATTAGAAACTAAAAATTTTCAAGTTTAGAAAGCATAATATAAGATGAATGTTTTAAATTTGGTTTGGGTTTGCGTACACTCTAATTAGCGGACAGGGCCTCCAATGTCAAAGAAATTAATCTCTATAATATATTTATTTGTGGAACTATTTTTCTTTCCGGGATATTATTTTCGATTTTTTAAAAATATCGATGTTTAATTTTGTTTCTTTCTTAGAATATAATGATCAATTTTTTTAAGATAATTTGATTTTTGATTCCTATCTTATACATTAAAATTAGCAAAGAAGTTTATAGTTCCAGTTTAATCATGTAAATCGGGTTATCGCTACGGGAAAACAGTCCATCTTACCAATAATGACATTGATTACTTGCATTCGAGTTCGAAAATCAAATCAAGTTTAGATTTATATGCGTAAATTTCTTTTATAGTGGGTCTTTCCACCTGTATTTGCTGTATTCATCACAGATGGACAGCGTTATTTATCGGCTTGTTAATTTCACAATGAATTTCATTGACTTACTAAATAGAAATTTCTGTTATTTTAATTTATTTATCCTATGGATATTTATTTGATGAACCCTTTCTAATTTTAATATTTAAGCCTCAATGTCTTTTAAAACGAAAAACCTCTGCCATTATATAAACAGACTATAGAAAAAAAAATTGAACCTCTTTGTACATTTTAAATTATAAGCAACTTCAATGGCTTATAAAATGAAAACCTTTGCTATTATATAAACAGACTGACTATAGAAAAAAATTGAATATCTTTGTACATTTTAAATTATGAGAAACTTAAATGGCTTATAAAATGAAAACCTCTGTCATTATATAAACAGACTATAGAAAAAAATTGAACCTCTTTGTACATTTTAAATTATGAGAAACTTAAATGGCTTATAAAATGAAAACCTCTGTCATTATATAAACAGACTATAGAAAAAAATTGAACATCTTTGTGCATTTTAAATTATAAGCAACTTCAATGGCAAATAAAAGGAAAACCTCTACATTATAAAGAGACTATAGAAAAAAAATTGAACCTCTTTGTACATTTTAAATTATAAGCAACTTCAATGGCTTATAAAATAAAAACCTCTGCTATTATAAAACAGACTATAGAAAAAAAATCGATCTTCTTTGTACATTTTAAATTACACACTCGGGCATCACTAAAATGTGTATATATGTTTTTGAATCCGCTGCTAGGAGATATATATTTATGTGTTTTCTTTACTCTCAGATTTTAATGATTTGAAATTAAGATTTATTTTGTTTACTTAGACCACAAGTCGTTCATTAAAGAGTTCGGGATTTCCATGCATTTATACGCGTAAACAATGTGATTGAAAAACACTTGAAAGTATACGTCATGAGAATATATAATTCAATATGAAGATGTAAAGATGATTAAATTGAATAAAGTATAAACTAAAACCGTTTTTTGTGCAATCTAATGTTTTACGCAAAGCAAATATAAAAAACCAAAATAATAATTTACCCTTAAATAAATAGTTATCTAACCCGAAAAAAATATTTCTTATTTAAAATGGATTATAGACATATTATAGTATTTTTGAATGATAATAGTGCCATATGCCATAACATGGGATTTGTGGTCACGAAATAACATAGGTCATGTTAATAATTAGAAGTCCAACGGAAGTGGTACATATATACAAACAATTTTGCGTGAAAAACACTAGAATGTATAAGTCTTTAGCTTAGAAGATGTATTAAGAAAGGCCCTTAAGGATGGTGTGTTTGAAAAAAGTATAAATAAATCTGTAATACAGAGCAATTTAAAGTTTTGCGGGTGCAAACATGAAAAGTTAAAAGAAGCATTCACCCCGAAATAAATAAAATATACTTTTAAAAGAATTTTATTTTACAGCCGTACATATTAGTAAATCTATTTTTCCTGTAATTTAGATTTGATTATATCGAGTGTTCTTTTCTGAAGAAGGATTTTTCTTGCCGCGCCATCAATTACTAAAATATTATTTTCCAATATAACATTTTGGTATTTGAATCTGAAAATTCCGTCTGGATCGATGATGTAAATATTTCTGGTCGTGATGATGAGATGCATTTCTGGGTATGTTTCTCCTGTCAAGAAGTCACCGGTAGACAGTATATTTTTAGGGTTGTCATCTTTTAGGGTGTGTTTTGTGTGTGTATTTTCCTCTGCATTGGCATTGTGGTATTTTTCGATTCCTTTACTTATTTCTATTGATTCTTCTACGTTATATGATATTTTATCACCGTTTTTATAGTCATTATTTTTTGGATCGCCATGATAAAACATACCTTTAATCTCATTATTATTTCCATGTATCTTGCCTGTAGTTTGATCACTATATTGATGGTCTTTATTTTTAGAAATATTATTATAATACATATGCATATGGTCATTGTTATTAACGTGGATGTTGCTATTTGTTTTTTCAGTATATGTGCCTCTAAATTTATCCCTTTCTTCTTGATATTCATTATTTTTTCCGTGGATATTGCTATTTGTTTTTTCAATATATGTGACTCTAAATTTATCCCTTTCTCCTTGATATTCATTATTTTTTCCATGGATATTTCTATTTGTTTCATCACTATAATCCCCTTGGAATTTATCATCTTTATTTAGCTGAATATTTATTGGTTTATTAACATCTGAGTATTCAATCTTTTGTTTTTTCCTGCTATACTTCTCGAGATCTTCTTCTTTTCCATAGATTAATTTTTTGAAGAGGTAATAGCATTGATTTTCATTTTCGATGTAAATATCGTTTATGTTGTTTCTTGGGTATTGAATTCTGAGTGCAACGCCGTCTTCGATATTCCTTTTTATTCCGTCTGTTATTCCCGTGGCGAAATCCGCAATTCCTACAATGGGTTTTGTGATGAATCCTACAGCGCCCTTTCCGATGCCGCTGAAGAGTCCACTCATTCCTTTTTTCTTGATGTCTTCTTTTGGACGGGTGTAAATGCCTTCTACGCCTGAAATAAAGCTGGTTATGAGTGATTCAGCACCTTTTGCAAACGGTTCTATTATTACAGTATCAGAGAACAATTTTCCTTTTGGTGCACGCAAGAATTCATCGTTTATAAATTCGGTATGAACCTTTTCATCTTGTTTTTCCTGTTTAAATTTTTTATCAAGTGTGGCTTTACTTAAGTTTTTAGAGACAGAAGATGTGATTTTTCCAATACTTCCGGCGAATCCTTTAAAGGCGTTTTTAATAAAACTTCCACCACCTTTTAATATTTCCTTGCCAAGTTGTTTGGGGTCTTCCGTTTTTTTACCTTTGAATGGTTCTTTGAACAAATCCTTCATTCCCATAGAAAAGGCTTCTTTTAGTGAGGATACGTTACCGAGAATGTCAACGGATCCGACAAGACCGATGAGTTGTTTGTATATATCATTTTTATAGTTTGTTATGAGTAGGTCTTTAAAGTTTTCTATGGACCCTTCGATTTCTCTTAGGTTTTGTTGTGATAGATTTATTTTTACGTCGCTTGAACTGTTGATGATATAATTAATAAGTTTTGATTTAAGTCCATCTTCTGGTGTTCCTTTTTTCTTTTTCGCGTTAAATGTTAAGAAAATGGGGTGTATGTATGCATTTTGAACTACGAATCTTTTACTTTTTGTTTTGGTGATTTCATTGCAAGAACATGTTATTTTTAGACAATCTGAACATTCCATGTAATTTGATACTGGTTTTTTGTTTCGAAGGAAAGCGAAAATACTGTCTATGGTTTGTTCATCAAGTTGGAGGATAAATTCGTTTATGAACAGCGACAAATCGTCAACAATTATTTTGGAATTTTCATTTACAGTATTATTATTGCAAGTGTTATGGATAATACCGTTATTATCATTCATATTATTAAATCTATTGTTATCATCAATATTATTTATATTTTTGAAGCTAAAGTTATTGTTCAAATTATTATCGTTCATATTATTAAAGCTATTGTCATCATCAATATCATTCATATTATTAAAGCTATTGTTATCATCAATATTATTTATATTGTTGAAGCTATTGTTATTAGTCAAATTATTATCGTTCATATTATTAAAGCTATTGTTATCATCAATATCATTCATATTATTAAAGCAATTGTCATCTGCAATATTATTAACAGTGCCATTATTATCATTACTGTTATCATTAATTTTGTTATTTTGAAACATGCTTGTTGTCTTTACGCGAAAATTAAAAAAGACTTCCCCTGACTGAGAATCACCGGTCAAAATATTGAGTGTCTTTTTTCGTGGACATAAAATGACGGGAAATCTGCTCTGAATATTTTGATCATCGATTTGAATGGAGAATACTTTTATCCAAATATCAGTAGTATTCCCTGTTGTTTTCATATTTCCGACGTTCATCTCTGCAATGATCCTGTTTATATCTATTGTTAGATTTTTAGAATGTATACATGCGAGTTCTTTTTCTTCATCACAAACAGAAACTGAAAGAATGGGTATTTCAAGGTTTATATCCAATTCTTGTTTATTATGAGCACATAATTCTTCAAATTCAATATCATTTAGGTCTATTTCCTTTTTCTTAAGCAATACAGCTTCATTTCCACTGTTCTTATATTCCCTCTTCTTTTTTATTTCACCTTCGTCGCTTGAGAACCGACTCGAGTCACTTTCCCCAGAGCTTTCTTCACTGTATGAATATGCATCATTATTGTCTATGCTACGGTTAATACCACTTTTTGATCCATCGAAATTTACTATATCTCGATATTTAGTACGACTGGTTTTCTTGTCTGAATCCCTAGGACTGATTCCACCTGTTCCCCCATATGATGGACTTATGCTTTTTATTCCACTATGTGTAGTAGGACTAACAGCATCTGTTCCTCCATGTTTAGCACCATATTTTTTAACTTCGGTATATTTGGTGCTAATATTCTCAACTTGTGTTTCACCATGTTTAATGGTGGGTGTGTTTCTAGAATCAGTATATTTAGTATAACCGTCCTGTGCATGGTTTTCTTTGTTTGCTTTTGTATCAGTGTATTCAATATTTATGTAGGCTTGGCCATTTCTTATACAAACACTAGCTAATATACCACCCTTAATAGCCTTAAATTTGTGCTTCAATCTCACCTTTATTGTTCTCTTTCTTAAATAGAAAGTATCAATATATATAGTAGGTCTTTTTGTTGTGAAATCATCCAGGGCAAATTGGTACTCTTTTTCAGATTGCACCAAATGAAAATTATTTACATCCTTCTGACTAAATCTAATTGCCTGTTTTGTTCTATTGTTAATTATATAAGGATATTTGTGGTAGGTATTTATCTGGATATGTCTTTGTTTTGAATCGAGAAGTGTCTTAAGTTGAAGAAGAACGTTTTCTATTTCTATACCTTCCTGGATTGCTTGGTGCTTGAGAGTAAAGGCAAGTGACTCTATGCCTTTTACCGGTATCCATCTTCCCCTCTCGATAATTTTAGAATCTGCTCTCTTACGCATCCTGTACAGTTGACCCTCTATATCAAAATAATAGTAGTTAATATTTGTAGTATATTCATGTGCAAATTTTCTGTCCATGACCGGAGACAAACCACCTAACTTGTATTTTTCTTGTTTACCACTGTTTTCGTTAATATTATATTTATCATCCTTGTTTATGTTATTATTAGTGACTTTATGATCCTTGTTTATGTTATTATTAGTGACTTTATGATCCTTGGTTATGTTATTGTTGACTTTATGATCCTTCGTTATGTTATTATTAGTGACTTTATCACCCTCGATTATATTATAATTTACTTTATCACCCTCGATTATATTATAATTTACTTTATCATCCTTGTTTATGTTGTTGTTGAAGTCGTCATCCTTGATTATATTATTGCTGACATCATCATCCTTGATTATATTATAATTTACTTTATGATCCTTGTTTATGTTATTGCTGACATCATCATCCTTGATTATGTTATTGCTGACTTTATTAAAGTATCCCGCGTTGTTGCTTTGTATTCTAATTTTCATATCGCCATTAGAAGTATCCCTTGGTTGTCTGTCGGTATTTTTATTCTTAATGGGGTTTGCAATACAATCTTCAACTTTTAAATCATTCAAATCAATTCTTTCAATGCCATCTATGCCCACAATAAAAATATAAAAACCTTCATTGTCCCCAAAATGAACATCGATACATCCCCCTCGTTTGAGTTCTTTTGTTCTTCCCTGTATAGCTATAATGAAATCATATTCAGTATTATTGAAAATAAGATTGGTATTGCTTATGGTTAAAAATCGTGTTTTTTGGAGCTTTCCCTTTCCTAAGACCATTTCAAGGCTTATATTTTTGTATCTTGGTTCATTATTGAATCTAAATATCTCTAGTGTGTCAATACCATGGTTCTCGGTTTTATTAACTTTGTGGACAGTGTAATCTCCAAAAATATTGATTATTTCCTTTACGGGTTTTGAGTTTTTGTTTAAAGCATATATTTCCTTTCCCTTTAGCTTAAGAACTTTGATGACTTCCATACTTCCGAAGTTTATTGAATCCTTTGTTTTATAAACCATATTCTTAAGCCTAGTCAATAATTCGAATTTACATTTTCTTTCCTTAAGATAGATATCACTTGTGCCCATGTCTATTTGTTGCTCACCTAGAAAAACAGTACATGCAAGGTTGTTTGTTACGCTGTAAAAAGGGTGCACTATTATTTCTGTAATTCCTGTATCATAATCTATACCATGCAATTTAACAAGTTTCTTCCTATAAAATAAACCTAATTTATGGGTTGATGATATATTAAATACACAATCTTCTTTTCTTTGTAATAATATATTAATTTCTTGAGAATGTGAACGGGATTTAAGAAAAACCTCTTCCTTCGGTCTTGAAAATGGAAGACATACATAACTGTTTTGTGGGTCCCAACAATTGTCTTTCAAAACTTCAGTTTCTATAGATGTAGGAATTGATTTTTTATCCGATTTGTGTTCATCGCTTTCTTTGTGACTTAATATTAAATTAGACACATGCTTTTTTTCTATATCCTTTTTCTGATATTCTTTGTGTATTGACGAAACTTTAATTGACTCATCAACACCACATCGTCTATTGCGTACATCTAGTTTAAAGGCCATTTTAGTTGCATTATATAACCAGAATGTACTATATACAAAAACATAAAAACTTCTTTTTTTACCAATTTGAACAATTATAGTATCAACACAAATCACCCTGATTTTACCATTCAAACCAAAAATAAAAGAAACACTTCTTACCTTATTGACTTCTTTTTTCGTGAATTGCGACAGGTTTGTTCCGTCATAAATATGCAGATGTGTATTTAAACTTCTTGATTCCCATCCTGGCATATTTATCTTTATATAGACATCTTTATATTTAGTTGATTCTTTGATCTTTTCGTCTATAATATTATCATTTGTTGCTTTATTACCCATGTCATTGATTGATACTGCATTGCTATTGTTCAAAACAACATTACCATTATTAATGTTTCCATTGAGCGATGCTGCATTGCTATTGTTCAAAACAACATTACCATTATTAATGTTTCTATTGAGCGATGCTGCATTGCTATTATTAATTATGCCATTGATTGATGCAGTATTACTATTAGTCATTCCATTGATATATGCAGTATTACTATTACTCATGTCATTGATTGATGTTGCATTGCTATTATTAATCATTTCATTGATTGAGGCAGTATTACGATTATTAATCATACCATTGTGCGATGTAGCATTATAATCTCTCATGCTATCGGTTGATGCAGCCTGAGTAATTGCATCGTTATTTTCTTCGATAAATGAATTGCTTCCTTCGCTGGTAAAACTAAGATCTTGAGTATCGGAATCTTTAATTGATAGTGGATCTACTGAAATTAATCCAAAGGGTTTTATTACCTTTGAAATATATTTATTCTCGTTAGTAACAAGATCTTGTGCGTCGTTCCCAATATCAACAGATAATGTGTAACCTGTCATATTTCTTACAATAATGTTATTCATTATATTTATATTGATGATATCGTTTTCAATATATATATCAAGAATATATACAGTGCCATCTACGACAATATTTATCGTCCCTATTCGGTATCTAAAATTGATGTTAAATATTTTGTCTTGTTTTCTGATTTTAACACTGAGAATTATCTTTCTAGAACATATTCCTCCGATTGCGTCTTTGATATTATCTATTCTGTCATAAGTATCATAATACTCTGAATCTTTCTTGTCTTCTGTTTTTGTATTAGAAGTATTCACATAGAAAGTGCCATTATGTTTAACTTGATTGCCCATTGAATCATAAAGGTAAATGCATTGATGGGTCATGTTTCTGAATGTAGCCTTCATTATTTTTTTCTCTTCTATTAAATTTTGCGGAAATATAGACAATACTTTTTCTTCTGCTTTAAATGATAGCTTATTTTGTGAGTATTTAAAAGAGAATTTTGTAGGTTCAATAAGTAGCTGTGATTTTGCGAGAAGAGAAACCTGGAAAGATCCATTTATACCCCCACTCATGTTACCGTCGACACAAGTCTCTGTTGCATCGAAATACCTGGATTCATTTAAGTTTATTTTGTTTGAAGATGTTATGCGATGTGGGTGATCATTGGATTCGCTTATTGAATTCTCATCAATTCTATCATTGGAAACAATGTTATCTCCATTATTAATTTTTGTGCTATCCAACTCGATTATTTTGTTCGAAGGTGTTATGCGATGTGAGTGATCATTGAATTCGCCTATTAATTTCTCATCAATTCTATCATTTGATACAATATCATCTACATTATTATTTTTTGTGCTATCCAACTCGATTATTTTGTTCGAAGGTGTTATGCGATGTGAGTGATCATTGGATCTGTCTATTAATTTCTCATCAATTCTATCATTTACTACAATATCATCTCCATTATTATTTTTTGTGCTATCCAACTCGATTATGTTTTGAATGTCCGTAAAATTCGAATTTTCTCCGTCTTTTATTTGCTTTTTAGCATTAGTGGTATTAGAATAATTATGATCGGCGTTTATATCAAGTTGTATTTCATTAGATGGCTTCACTATATAATTATCACAATATTTCTCTATTATGTCTAGGTCAATATTGCTTCTACTTTTCTGCTGATTTTTAGTTGATTCCATATTTGTCCTCGTTTTAGATAGAATCACATTCTCTGTTGATATTTTTTCTTTTTTTATATAATCATATTTGTTCTCGAATAAATTGTTGTAATTGGTGATGGTTTCCTTCCAAGAATGATCTAAAAAGCTATCCTTTCCTTCATAATTTTGCACAATAAAATCTCTTGCCAGGACCATCCAATATTCACCTATAGATATTTTACCATCTAGTTTCAATGAAAATATTGTCGGACGTGTGTCATAAAAAATACTAGAAATTCTAAACAATTCATTTTCTGCCAAAAAATAATCGAAAAACTCCTTTATAGATCCATACTCTTCACAGTTGAGCAGTGATACATTTATAACTGCTTTTATTTTGTTGAATTTGTGACTATTGTTAAATACAAGCCTTAAAATTGTAGGATTCTCTATCCTATTAATGCCCATACCTATATTACACTGATCATGTATTTTTTTTTCCATACAACTATCCATTTCAGGTCTTGATAAACCGTTTAATAAATTACGGTTTATAGGAATGGTATCGTTATGATTAATAAGATTTCTAATATCTTCATTATCCTGGCTAAATGATAAACAATTATTATTCGTATCACTTTCATTCACATGATTAAAATTATTGTAAAGACTATTCTTAAGATATACATCCGTATCTGTGGTCTTTGTAATATCTGAATCGCTTATACTTTTTTCTGGCATAATTTTTTCATCAAAAAAATTGTCATTACAATTCATATAAAATCCTTTAATACCAATATCAAATATGCTTTCTTTGAGATTTAGATTTTCCAGACAGATATTTTTGTATTTTACCTTTTGTATGGAAATATCTACTTTTATCTCTGATGATACCCCATCGTTTATACTAATATTCGGGGATAAAAAAGAATGTTTTAACATTAAAAGTTTGTGCACATCAAAGTTACTCCTGATAATCCCCAATTCTACGTTCATAAACATTCCCATTGTGTTCTTATGCATATGAACGGACAGCATATCGACTATTGATATTTTTCTATCTTTGCCATAATCTTTATTAGAATTTATTTTAATTTTTTTCCCATCACCATTTATGTTAATATTATATGATGAATCTGCATTGTTTCCCATGTTTATACTTGGTATGGTATTATTGTTTGCTATTTCGTTTTTCGTAAAGTATAAGGGGTCATCTGTTAGAAATAATTTATCCGCCGTGATTATAAAATTTTTATATACCTGTGGCGCATCATCACTGCTGTTACTATATATGTGTTGATTGGATATTAGTCGGATGATATCTTTGACGATATCTTTTTCGTGGATATTGTCCATAAATTCTGAATTCCCATCTATGATTATGTCTTTATTGCTAATATGATAATCTTTAACAAGTTCTGAATTTCCGTCTATGATTATGTCTTTATTGCTAATATGATCATCTTTGGCGATATCTTTTTCATGATTATTGTCCATAAATTCAGAATTTCCGTCTATGGTTATGTCTTTATTGCTAATATGATCATCTTTGGCGATATCTTTTTCATGATTATTGTCCATAAATTCAGAATTTCCGTCTATGGTTATGTCTTTATTGCAGATATGATGATCTTTTATGATTTCTTTTTCGTGTAGATTGTCCATAAATTCTGAATTTCCATCTTTGATTATATCTTTATTACAGATATGATAATCTTTGGCGATATCTTTTTCATGATTATTGTCTATATAAGTGGTGTTTCCATTGTTTACATCGATAATAAATTGATCTTTTTTGTAAATTCTGCAGGTGTTTCCTTTTATCTTCAAATTATCACAGACTAAATGGCCCAGAAACTCCTTGTTCAGGTAGTTATAAAAACTTAGATTACTATTTTTGGCTTCTAGTAATAATATTGTGTTGTCCAATGATGGTTTAAAAACAAAGGAGAGTATCATTGAAGTCATATCGGATATTGTCATTGCTGTACACAAGATAGTTCGGTAAAATTCACCATCGATGGATCCAGATACTATCCTTATACCCATATCAAGAAAATTACCAGATTTGCATAATTTAATCATTCCTACTACATTATTGGTTATTTTGTGTTTATCATCTTTATCAGATTTTTTAACATCATCAGCCTTTGGTTCCAGATAAAATGTAATTCCATCACTGCTACTTTCATCATCTATGAAGTCATTAATAATTGAAATATGGTTTTTTTCTTCAATTTCTTTATCGGTGATGCATTTCTTTTTTTCTGTAGTTGTGTCCTGTTTCTCACTATCTATAATAATATTAGAACTCATTTCTATTTTATTTTTTTTGCTTATGCCATCTAAGTTTACGTTATCTGCACTATTAATTGAGTGATTCTGATCTAAAGACTGTAATTCATTTTCATTTTTTATATCACTTGGATAAATATACTCATATTCATACTCATCTTTACTTTCACCTATAAAGATATTTTCGCTGATATGTTCGTACTTGTCTTCAAAATCATTTTGATGCTTACCTGATTTATGGTGGTGATGCTTGTTTTTAATTGTCGTTTCATATATTTCAATTCCAAAATCAATGTTTATTCTATCGAGGAGCATTTCTATCTTTAAAATATCTGATTTGACTCCAATATGTGGATATATGCTGTTTATAGTATCTGCTTGTAAATCAATACCATTGAATGTTATATGCTTTGTAGCTGTTCTTTCTGTATCCCCAAGTGGTAATATGCCATTGTTTGAGAGAAAGAGAAATATAGAACCAATAGTATCGATAGTCTCTACCCGGTATCGCCCTGTTGTGTTTGTGATCGTGAATTCCCCCGGTAAAATATCAATTCTTTCTGCATATAATTCTGTTGCATCACACTTCAATTCTATTTTGCTGATTGTCTTATTCGATACCTCAAAGGCTTTTATTACATATTTGTTCAATCTGTTGAAGAGATTTATCTTGAGATTACATACTTTCAAGAATATATCATTATTTTTTTGTATATTCTTGTTTGTTTCACTTTCATTGTTTGAACTATCCTTATTTTGGGATTTATTATTTTTCTTAATATTATCATGGTCGGTAATACTGGATTTTATACCATTGGTGGTCATATTTCTTATCTTTTCTATAGTTAATCGAATAAGTGATATATCAGATAAAATCTTTTCGTGATCTAACCTCCATAAATCAATGTCAAGCCCTAGTCCATCAAAATTCATTTTATCATCTACCATAATTCTCAAATTATTACACATCAGCGTATGATAAACTACTTCACCGCAAAAAATACTCGTTTCTTTATTTTTATACGAAATGACCGTATTGCTAAGCCCTATTGATATTGATTTTGCTAATAATCTTCCAATTTCAATCTTAATGACAATATTTGATACTATTAAAATTAAATTTTCATCTACAATTCTGTTATATGTATTGAAGGGTTCTTCAGTTCCACATTCAAATATACTAAAAAGTTCATCTTTTTCTGAATCTGGTGAATTATCGTTCAATTCATTTTCAACTTCACACTTACCTTCACTGATATTTTCATTCTCTTTTTTGTCTATTATTTTATTATTATCGTTGGGTTCGTTTTCATCCAACCTCGTTTCGACTTTATACTTACCTTCATTGATATTTCTATTCTTTTTTTGTGGTTTTGCTTTATCATCCACTTCATAATTATCGTTCAATTCATTTTCAACTATACACTTGCCTTCACTGATATTTTCATTCACTTTTTTGTCTATTATTTTATTATTATCGTTGGGTTCGTTTTCATCAAATTTCGTTTCAACTTTACACTTACCTTCACTGATATTTTCATTCTCTTTTTTGTCTATTGTTTTATTATTATCGTTGGGTTCGTTTTCATCAAATTTCGTTTCAACTTTACACTTGCCTTTGCAGCTATTGTTTACAGCATCTTCATTACATGCAACTAATGGAGAATCATTAATAATATTTTCCAAATCAATATCTTCAGTGTTAATAACGTTCTTTGTATTTCCTTTGTAAAAATGTTCTAATATTTTATATAATGAGTTTTCATGAACAATTCCCTCAACATTTATGTCCAAAACAGGTGCACTAAATGATAAATAATATTCATCATTCAGCACAGCTCCTTCAGCAAACAGGTTCATACGGCCAATAAGTTTTCCAGCTTTCTTGTTTTTTCGTGTAGATGCTTCGAGCCCTATTATTTTCGAGTATATATTTTCTTTCCTACCAAAAACTTCAAATGATTCAAACTTTCCCTTCAGCCCATCATATTCAACATGAACATTTTTAATTAAAATATCTAGGTGCGTCTTGTTTCTAATATGTTCATTATTTAGAATTCTAGTAATATTCCTGCAAATGTGGCTTATCAAATCTTCTTTATTCTGCTCATTATTATATTCTAACAAAAATTTATTTATATGTGATTTAAAATTAATATGTGCTATATTATTTATGCCTATTCCCATTATATTATTCACCTCATTTTTTAGGGCAATAAGTTTTGTGGTATTTATGGTCTCGAAACCTGATGACCTTAGAAATAAACTTTTATCGCTAAAAGATAATTCTAATATTGGTGCTGTGCTGTTAGAAATAAAAATATTTTCATCACCTTCTAAAAGACCTATCTTTTTAAGATGAAAATCAATTCTATTATCAACAGGTGTGCTCGTTAATTTAGAGGCTCCCAGTATAAATCTATACGGTTGATTTTTCCCTTTAAAATCTATTTTTACTCCCATACAGCAAATATCAAACATTGCGTTTTGAAAAGAAAATGCTCTTTGAACTGTATCTTTTGAACTATTAACCTCATCCCCGCTATATACGACATTTTTACTTTTAGTACAGTGATTGTCATTTAGATTAAGGTTATTATTCCCATGAAGATTTTTGGTGGTGTCATTTGCCTTAATATCGCTCTCATTCAATCGAACTGTTTCCTCCTCTTCTGAATATTTCATATCAATTCTCTCTTGTTTATCTGGGTTAATTTCTTCTATAAAATCCTTCATATCACTTCTTATAAGATCACCTGGGTTATTTCCTTCTTCAAAATATTTATTATGATTTCTCGACCTGTGATCAAGGCTTGCTATACGAATGTTGTTGTCTTCACAATCCTTCCTCGCTCTGTCATTGAATCTTTTGACACCATAATTGGTTTCTTCAATGTCACTTACCTTACTAAATTTAGTTTCTATACAGCGAAGAACATCACTGTCTATCCGATTTTTTAAAAATACAAACTTTCTTGTTTCTGAATCTGTTAAATGGGCTGATAATTTCTTCTTATATAGCTTCAAAAATCCATAGACGCGTTCTAGTTCTTTTTTAAGCTTATTTATATGACTAGAATTATTAATTAAAGTTTGCATGGACGCATTGATATCGTTCCTGTTTATGCACTGTCCCATATCAAAAGAACCCAAAAAGGAATTCAAAAATACACAAAGAAGGTCTTCATCGAAATACTGAAGTAAATACGTGTAATCAAATAAGGCAGACTCTTTATAAGTGCTGATTAAACATTTTATATCATTTACTATATCATCGGTAACACTCACCTCTACGCGTTCAGAAAATATATCAAGTGAATCTATGCCTGTCTGCTTTAAAGATAAATTCACTGTAAATGACAATGGATTGAGTATATTATAAGCTCCTTTATCAATTGATAATTCTTCAATTCGTATTGATTTAGACTTCTTGGGATAATAAGTGTTGTGTGTATGTAGTCGAGAAAATGATAGTCTATAGGTTGAAGATAATCTGCGCCCTGTAGCTTTTTCGAATAAATTACTATCTAAGGTGTCTTTTCCTAGAAACAGTTTTAGGTTATCTGTATATTGTTTCTGTGTTGTTCTAAATTCAGCCTTATAAATACTTTCTTCACTACTTCCAAATTTATTTAATGCATGATCACCTTCTATTGTAGTTACAACTTTATTATATGAAATATCACCTTCTTTTTTAGTGTCAACTGTATTTAATACATATTTTTCTTCTTCACTGCCGTCAACTGTATTTAATACATCTTTTACTTTTTCACTGCGGTCAAATTCATTTAATACATGATCACCTTCTTTTTTGGTGTTCACTGTATTTAATACATGATTAACTTCTCTTTGGGTGTCAACTGTATTTAATACATCTTTTTCTTCTTCACCACCTACAACTTTATTCAATTCATAATTACCTGGTGTTACAGTCTCAATTATTTGATTATTAACGTTGTACATAACATTTTCCAACTTTGTATCACTTAAAGAATATATATCAACCCCATTCATAATAAATTCGATACGCCACAATACCTCATAAACGAAATATTTAATAACCCACCACCGATCTAAAACACTATCGTTAGATGCACCCTTAACACCCTCACAAATAAATAAACTAACTCCACTAAGTCTTAAACAAATCGGAAAACTAAATATATGCTTAAAACTAAGTTCAACATCTATTTCTCGTGCTAACAATAAATGCCCAGAAAGCGACATCCTTGCATCTGTAATACGAAGCCTCAATGGGAAAATACTAAATGAAACACTTGAAGTCGGTGTCAGTATTCCACTTATAAAACTCAATTTTGTTATGAGCCTGGTACATAATTTGTCGAGCATTCTTGATATCATTTGGGTGGGCTCAAATTAAATCCATTATATATTTGCAAAAATCAAATATCTTTTAATTATTTTTACTCAATTATTAGTCGAAACCGAAAATCGTAAAAATAATTTTGGTCTAGTTATATTATTATATTCTAAAGTTATATTCAATCATGTTTTATGTTCATATATAACTCACAATACTTGCTTGTATAATTAAATGAGCATATATTTTTCTATAAATGCGCATATGTTCATATCTATGATAATATGCATACAAAATTAATTTTGAAACTATTTAATCTGTTTTTATTAAAGAATAACTTTTACTTAAAATATTAAAACAATTTATTTGGAATGAACATTGAAATAATACTCTTACCAGAAAAATAAAAATATCAAATTAACATTTAAATTACAAAAAGGGTAAATATTTATTTATTTATAACTAATTGGTCATTTTAATTATTAAATAGTTTCATTTATATACTTTGGCTAATTCATCTTGTATATTTTTTTGTGCTGCATTGTGTACCATCAATAAAGTTATATCCACTAACTAAATTCACCTACATTATTTTTAAGTCAAACATATCATTTATGTATATAAAAGTTTTACTTTATTGAGATAATCCATAGTAAAATGACATATTCAATATAAAAAAATATCTGTATATCATAAAATACAATGAGTTTAATATTTATAGACATACTAACGACTTTTTTGCACATATTTTATTATATATTACCATTATTGTGCAGACAAAACCATCATAAAATTAATGTATCATCCATCTATCTTTTAAATCTTATTAATGCATCTTAATTGTTCTATCATACTAAACAATATGCTATTTTTAATTCTTTTTTTTAAATTATCTTTTTTTGCAGGGATTGGAATTACTCACCAAATCTTATATTCTGAACAAATTAGAAACCAAAAAAGACAATAATTTGTTTTCAGAATCTAAAAATGTATAATAATGTTCAAAACATAAAAGAAAGTATTTTTTCGGCTTAAAATGAACTTATCTATGTGCCATGTGTTTTTTTAATAATTATTGGATCAGAAAATTCGCTTCTTTCTGTTGTTATATAAATAGTGTTGAACAATATTTTATTTATTTCTGGACTCATGAACAATCATATGTGCTTTATATTTATTCATTATATTTATGGCATTCAATATTGACATAACAAGAAATAATTTTGACTTTTTTTGAAAAAACTTAGATGAACCGATACTCGAGAAGTATTTTTAAAAAATCTTTGGATTACTTATACATACATATCTTTTTTTTAATTTTTAATATTCCTTACTTGTACACGCATATCAATATTAATTTCTCTAAAAAATCTAATTATTTTTATAAAAAAACACAAATGATTATAATTTTAACTAATTTAATAATCTATGAGACAATAAACACAATCAATATACTTGTACATGAAAAATTAAAAAATGATATTTATTATAGCATAAAAAAATATTTAAAAAACGAATACTTGTTCCATGTATTTATAATTGCTCAAAAAACTCTGTATTTCAAGATAAGCCTCGGTATTTCAAAAATTATGAAAAAAATTTTACCGAATGTGTTAAAAATAGCATGCTGCAAAGACGCATACATATTTTCTAATATAAATTATTTGCGATTATTTGTAGTTAAAGAACGATTGATTGGCTCTAAAAACAAAATAAAGCATATTTTTTTATATCTTTCACGATATTTAAATAATAAACGAGAACTAAGATAGAAATATTTAATATAAATGTAAATTTATTTTTTTAGTGTTCTTTCATTATAATAATTACTTTTTTTATTTGATATCACTAACGTGGGATAATTAAATTACTTAAGTCTTATATTTAAGATTTGGAGAATCATAAGCACAAAAAATACTATTTAAGAAAAAAAACTTGACCTATTTTTTGATCGAAAGAGATCGTAAACATTATTTGTACAAAAAAATACTATTTAAGATAAAAACTTGACCTATTTTTTGATCAAAGAAGATTGTAAACATTATGTGATACAAAAAAATACTATTTAAGAAAAAAATATTATATGTAGCAATCTAGAGATCTACTTGAACAATAAAAAATATGTAAAAATGAAATATATACGAATTTGAAATCGAAAAAAAGCTTTCTTCTCACCCAAAAATAATCATGTTTATTTAAATATAAAAAAAATATATAATTTATTTATTTGTGCTTTGGGATGCGAAAAAGAACATAATAATGTAAACCATGATCAGTGTTTTAGCTATTTTAGTGCCATTCTTTAATAAGTAAATATGAACTCAACTTATTATATTAATTTGAAAGATACTTAATAAACCGTATAAAACATAACTTTCTAAACCATATAAAAAAGATGTTTTGTATGTTTTTTTACTTTTATCTTGCTTATAATCGATTACCTATCATAGAAATAAATAAAAGTTGGTTGACATAAAAATTTTCCAAATTAATTTATACTGCAATTGATGCTATCTTATAACTTAAATTTCGTTTTTATCATAAAGTATTTAGATACTGTTGTATTTCTTTTTATTTTATTTAAATTTGAATCATGTTTTTTTCATTTACATCAACCACTAATCATGCTAAATTTGGGAAAAAAGAAAAAATCAAAATAACACATATTTTTTACTGGCTTTTGGGACATTGGAATGTTCGAATACACTCATGTGATATGTAAATTAAAATATAATCTATTTTTTTAAACAAGCCTAATTAGCTATTCCCGCCCCTTTTACACACCTTAAAAACATCTTGTGACATACTTCTATCATTTAATTGCAATTTTATTTCAATATACTGCATACTAATTGTATATTTACACACATTATATCCTTTACATTGGCTTTCGACACCTTCCTTGATTGCTCATATATAATAATTACATCGATCACGCTGGTTTTTTGATAAATTTATGTGCATAATATGTTTTACATAAATCTAAAGTTACATTATATTTTTTAATAAATAATAATTTCAGTAAATGAAGTGAAATCATTATAACTAAAATGTACTTCGAATTAATTTGGTAAAATTGCCAGAAGAAATCACTATACTACATAAAACAGAACTTATAGAATACAAAAAAAAATAATCTATGTATTTCGCTACCGTTTGTTTTTTTCATTCTATGGTTTCTTGTAAAAAGCTTGGGCTGCAAAAATATTCATTTTCAAAGAATTTAACTGATTTTTACTCAGCTATTATATCTTTTCTCTAACAAGAGACAATGTAATTTCAATCAAAGGAAACAGAGCTGTACCTTGATTAAAGAAAAAAGAAGCAAAAAATTGGTGTAAAAATATTGCAGATAAGCTTTTGTCTCTTGCGTCTCAGTTTAATACAATTAAGAACTGATTGATGAAAACAGGACATGAAATATCAAAGTAACAGCATATTTAAGATCTTTGTGCTGTATTGATTTCATGCATAATTATATTTTTTTAAAAATTGAAATTTATCAACTACTTCATGTTATCAGAACCTCTATAAATCTGTTTTATCTAAAGAATAAAACTTGCGTTTATACTGAAACAACTATATAATTTACAGATATTATGGTGTTAAAAAGGTTTATCTTGTTATTAACATATTTTTTATGCCCATATTTTTTATTTATATAAAGCATTTTTTTTCATTGTATATCATATTTAATAGCTGTTTATTTTATTACAACTTCTGATCCTTAATTACTATTACATTTTACTGTTTATAAATTTTTATATTCGTCTTTTTTTATTCAAGACCTAAATAATAAGAATATAAGCAATAGAAATTTCGGAAAGGGCAAAGATGAATTTGTAATGCTGCAAGTTTTCACTTCCTTTAGAAAGAAATTTCGAACAACACAATTTTTTTCTACTCTTCTTTTAGAATCAAATTTCGAATTCTACAATTTTGTACTGCACTTTTTTATATCGATAAGATATCTTGTTAACGTACAATGAATCAAGGCAAAAATTAAAAAAAAAATAATCTGCATAAAAGTAATTATATCGATCAAACAATACATGAAATCGATCTTAATTTATATTATCTTTAAATTTTAATCGCAAGAGTGGTTTTGATGATTCACACACTATCATACATAATCATATTTATTTTACTAATATATGATGGATTTGATCTATAAGATTTTTTTCCATATACATTTCAGTTTTAAACGTTATTTTTATATGCAAATACCTATCTACCAAACCTTTTACATTTTATTTCATGGTTAACTTCTTTTTAGGCTAAATTTCCGTTTTTTCCGCTACTTTTTTATCAAAAATAAACATTTTTTATGTTAATTTAGGTTCGAAACTTAATGATACATCCAGATAAAAATTTTATTATGCTATTTCAGCTTGTGTCCAGTTCAGCCTGTTTTTAAACGTTTTTATTTTTTATTTTTTTTAAAATACATGTGATTATGAACTATTAAATACACAACCACATATGATTTTTTTATATGTATAATGAGCCTTCTTATATCTATATTTACATTAAATGTAATAAGTTATACGGCTTTCAAAATTTTTTTTTACCTCTATTGTTTCCAGTCCATGTCAGTCTAATATTCACCTCATAAAAATCTTGCTTTTTTTACTAATCGAGAACACCGCGGCATGAACACGATTTGAATTGAAGAAATTATACTATAATCATTTTTAAAGGATTACAAGAATACCAGAAATTTTATTATTCAATTAAATTTGCGTCTATAGTGAAAATAAGTGCACTTGTGGTTTCTCATGAATAGAAACTGCTAAACCTTAACAAGATCAAAATAAGACCACTTATGCCCCTCATTCCTTTAGATTATAATCAGGTTGTTAAATCTATAAATGCCAGTTTATTATAAATTTATCCGAATATTTGGCAGCGTGGAATGAATGTTGCAAGCTTTTTGTTTCAATTGTTTTTTTATATTTGAATGGATTATTTGCCTGCTGGAAAATATTGTGAATCATTTTCAACTTTCAAAAACTGTAACTTCTACATTGAATAAGTATTTACGCATATCTATTTTTGGCCTTAAATATAGGAACGAAAAAAATAAGAAAAGAATGCAAAAAATACGCAACTTTTATTGTATGTAGAGTCCTGCATATTCTATATCAAATAGTAAACAAATTTTAAGATAAATATTCGAAAATATATTATTCGTAGGTAAGAGATTTATTTTTTTTTGATTTCTCATGATACCGACAAAATGATTAAAAGATTACTGTGTGTTTTCTTATATAAATCATAATTTCTTTCATATAATTAAGTAAATCTTGCTTTTAAAATGAAATCAATAATTGACTTTCAATTTCTTTGAGAAACAATCATTTTAAGTATTTGAATTTGTCCGTGAGTCGGAACATAAAATCGTGTCACGAAATACTATGTATTTAAGAGTTGGATATTTCAACTGAAGCAGAAATAGGCACACAAAAAATATAATTGAGAAAAACTCTATACTTATAAGTATTGAAAGAAGAAATATTGTGTGGGATTATAAAGATAATGTGGCTGAAATAAGTATTTAGCAAGCCTGTTCTATCTAGCAATCCAAAATTTAGCACTGTCAAATTTAAATAGCTAAAAGTCAAATTTAATGCATTAATAACTTTTAATTAAAGAAATGGATGTTATATATTGAAACGTGATTATTCAATTATTGTGCTTAAATTTGTGCGTCAATTTTGATAATAAATCGGAAAATGCTATCTCAAATAGAGCTAGCATTTTAATCACTGTGTTTTTTAGCGTTTTAAATAATTCACTAAAATCGCTTCGAGCAATACCATATATGATATGTCTCGATCTCTTCGGATGTACCATTTCATTGGTTATCATGATTTCCTTTCATAAAAAAATTTGTGGATTTATTGACACGCAGGTTTTTTTTTGCTAGTGATAAACCAAATTATCATATTTCAATCCTTAACACAAGCAAAGGTGAAATTTAATTTATTGTGGATTCATAAAAGTTTCTAAAGAAATTAACACTTTAATAACGGTTACATCGTTATAAATTTCTTATCTTATTGATGTTTAGGATTATTTTATGATTATTTCAATCAAACAAACTTTTATAGATTTTACCTTATTTCGTTTTTTATTGACCAAAAAAACAAGGAATATTATTCGTAAAAATGATATTAATGTTAGAAACATAATCTTATTTATTATTTATCGAATCATAAAATTAGATTAAATAGATATATTTCATTCTTCACAAAAAAAAGAGGCACATTCGCAACAATGATAAAAACCTAATCTTATTTGATATTTATTGAATCATGAAATTAGGCTTAATATAATTTTTTCCATTCCATTATCCTTCTGAAATCTGAGATTCGATAAAAAAATTATCGATTATAAAAATATATAAAACCTTGGGATTGAGAAAAACCCTTGAATTAATAGGTCTCGAAAGAAGGTGGGGTATTGAAGAAGACTTTGGAGAGGAGAAGATAGCCGAAAGTATAAATACGCTGTGCGTACAGAGAATCAAGCAAGCTGTGCCTGAGAACAAAAACTAAAATTACGACTATAAATATGGCCCATAAATAAAAATAATTTATAAAAATATAAAATATAAAGTAACGATATGAATATTAATATAAATAATGCAAAATATTAATGTGTTTGTGAATTATTCAATTTAATCAGAAACTTTAAAGAATATAAAAAAAATCATGTATGGCAAATTTGTTTTTGTGTTGTAAATTACGAGCTTATACGCATAAAAATAGAAAAGAAGATTTAAAATAGGATATACGGCTATATAAATTCTAATATATGGCTATAGAAGTCATCCATGATATGCTCGAAAAAATGTAAAAGCAAGCCTATAATATAATGCATAAAACTATTGATAAATATCGAAATAAACTAAAGCCAAATAAATTTATATTTCATTCAAAATAAATGTGTATTAATATATAATGAATAAAATAAAAAGATCCATATATCATATACTAAAAAAAATGAAATAACCAGATTCGCTGTCAAATATTTTGATTAATTAAATATGCATTACAATAATAGATTAATAAATTACAAACTAACATGAAACTCACATTACTAGATTTTCATTCAAAAAATTTGTATTTATTATTAATGCACAAAATAATTGAATAAATAAATCACAAACTTAAATGGCAATACAACAACCTCAATCATACGAAAATCCACAATTAATATTTAATCATAATTATATTTAAAGAAAATTTAATACACAAGATTAATTTTAAATGATAAGATTTTCAATATAGACTCTGAAACTACTTTTCATATAAAATAGAACGTTCTTATCAGAAAAAATAGCACGAAATAATATTAAGAACAGAATATATATTACGATAAAATTACGAAATCAGTGGGCAAGTTTTATATTTCTAAGTTTAATTTCCTAAAATATTACGTATTATGAAAATTATGTCATTATGTCGCTAAAATAATACCTAGTTAACACGTTTATGTTAATTTACAGACTAAATGTGAGATGAAAATTTAAATATACACTTAATTATGTCATAAATGATACAACTTCGATTACTTCTTAATTACTAAGTGCATAATACGTGTTATGAAGATAATTTGTAATTAAATTTGTTTATATAAGACCGTGAATAGATACACCTGTGTATATGTTTTATATTCATTTGAGTTTAATTTACAAGGTGTTATCTGTTTTTTTGCTTAATTATGGTTTTCAATCTTACCTTATTTTTTTTGTATATTTATATGTTTATATAGTATCTTTATCAAGTAATCAAAGCTATTATTTGTATGAGCAGGGTGTTTCTAGAACCGATGATCTGATAGACATGGTCAATTTAAACACTCTAACCTTTATACAAACTTTTATGATCTCTTAATTTATATCAATATATAACAAACATATCTTTAAAAAAATTTTATAGGAAAGACTTTTTCTTATTGCCTTTTTTATATATTCGGCTGGGCTATGGCTTTATTTTTAACTTAATACAAGTAAAATGTTTTATTATAATTCATGTTTATTATTTATTAATATATTTACTTTTCGTATTGTTTTCAAAATGTTTTTAAGGGACAGTAGAAATTTCACTTTTATGAATTTGATTTCTGTTGCGCAGCAGAGGCTTAATCTCATACGTAAAAAAATATTTTCGGCATTTAAAGTCAATTAAAACTATTTATTTGACTTGCGTAAACCTCTATCATCTAGATTTGCGCATTTTGTGTCTATAAGACTTCTATAAAATTCTTTATCTGTCTATAATAACATTCTTATCCAATTAAGAACTGATGATAAGGATAAATTGTGTATATTCCTAATAAAACAGTGATCTTTTAAGCGTCTTAAATTGACAAATACATGATTACACACTAATAACGGGTACATTTATCTAAATAAAAATCATACCGCCTTCCAAAATTCATGAAAAAAATATTTGTTGAAAAAATCACATATTGATTGATTTTATTTGATCAGGAATTCAAGTATTAAAGTTTTCGAAAGGCAGTTAGGCTTCTAAAAAAATTTATATATAATATAACATGGGATTTGTGTTTATAATATATTCTGCGCACTTAAGGGATTTATTTTTATATACAGTAAGTCAAGCATTATAAATTAAAGAAAGAACATAAATGAAATAAAATTAATATATGTTCTTCTATTTTTCTAGAAATCAATTATATATTCAATTGATATCTTCTTGTAAAATGGATGCTAAAAAATATACGAGATTTCAAAATATTCTCACATATAAAATTCACTTTTAAGTGCGTCCTGGTAAAAAATATTATGAAATTCAGGAAATATGCAATTTGTGATTTTTTAATCCAATCAGATATAAAATTTTTACTTTTATTTCCTTATTCAATATCTATTATTAAATAAGTATCTTTATTGAATATGCGTAATATTCTAAGCGTCTGTTAAAAAGCACCACAACGTCCATATTTTTATATTCGTTATTTAATCGTAATATACTGAGTAAATATTTATTACTAGTCATTTTAAAACAATAAATTTCTAGTATTTAGAAACAATTAGATGTAAATACCTTGAATCTACAAAAAAAAATTATCATTGTTTTTATAAATATAACGACCTCAGTATTTTTCCGATCCCACAGGTTTATTAGATTTTTATTCTGAATATTTGAGTTCTATAAAATGAAGCGTTTATAAATATATTATTCTGCTAACTGTAAATCTATTCGTAAACATTCGGTCCTATTTTAATATATATACAATAAAATTAGAAAATTGAATGTGCGAAGTTAATGCTTCGGTAACATTGAGGCCTATCAAAGTTCAATCGAAAAAAAAGTGGTATAAGAATTATTGATTTGGAATATTATGTTATTTTTATAAAACTGCAAATTTAAGTGATTATTTTTATAGCTATACTAGCTTTTAAGGGTGATATAATGGAGATACTAGAGAGATGTTTTATATTATAGTTGAATTGGTTATATGAAAGAATGTTCTTTTTGAAATAGAAACATTGATTAAGATTTAATTTAAACATAAACCAATATTTTACATCCAAAAATTGACTTGATACCTGTCAAAAATATATAAAAAAAAAATTATTTTCTTTAACTTTAGAATCTTGCGTGAGCTTTTAGCATACCTCTTCAAAAGAAGCCAAAGATTGAAGTTTAATATTACCCCGTCAACCGGGTCACCACGATCTCATTAATTTCTTTGTTTACTTGCTTCCGTGTTGGTTAAAGTGTTAACAAATATAATTTCACTTTTCAGTGTATGCTAAAACTATAAAACCTTCTTATATCGTGTGTTTAATTTTCATTTTTCTATTATTCTGGCGACTAGAAATCTTTTAGCGCCTGCATGGTTCTTTATATGCCTTTATATAAGGAAATTTATACTTTATATATTGAACAAAAGATTCTATGTTGAATCGTTTTACTGCTAAAACATCGCCAATTTTGTTTCAAACGCTAAAGCTATGAAAAGTGTTCATAATCACATGCGTTTAATCAACTTTTATATTTATATGCAAAAAAAATATACAGTCGAATTTCATATCATCAAGTTGGGATCTTTTTAGTCATTTTTCTGATCTGTAATCTTGCGAAACAATACAATTATTATTTTCATAAAAAAATTTCTATGTATAAATTGCCCATTCAAACATTAATGTATTTTCCTGGATAAGAATCGAAAATAATAAAAATGGCACAATTTCTATAAAAATATAATTTACAAATTTTTATTGCAAATACTTTATTTTGCGTTAAATTTTCTGAAAAGTATCACATGCAGCATAAATTTATTTGCAATATAGCACGTTAGTTATTATTATTTTTGACGCAATTCATCAAAAAAAAACGTTTGTAGAACGAATCTTTCTATTTAATCCTTTAAATTTACAGTATATTCTTAAATCTAAAATCATTTACCTGATATCGCATAAAGATGTATATCTCACATGGGCTTATAATGAATAACTAAAATATAGTTGCGTTCCCTATAACCAGTATAAATCTAGCAACTAAGACGTAAAGATTGAATTTAAAGAATAATTTTTAACATGAAATTTGCCAAAATTTTAGTTATGGGAACTATTATAAAAACATTATTCACTTGAATATGGTCTATTTTTTATGGGTCATATAAGCATATTAAGTTCCTTTTTTATATTTTAGAGAGTAATAAATATATTATATAAAAAATAATTGTTTCCATTTATATGTTAAGTTTATTTACATCTATTTAGACGTAGTCAGCCCATTGGGAACATTGCACGACTCCTTGATACAGATTTTTGCACCTTACTAAAAAAAATTATAATAGATATTATTATAAGATCTATTTTTAAAAATGATGTAGTTAAACAGATTGAAATTCTATAATTGAGGAATTGGAATCAGAAAATTAATGGAAATTCAACAATCCAAAAAGTTATATTAAGTACAAGATATAAAAATCCTTCAAATGCAAGATTTTTATGGTATGCTATAAATTCCTTGAAAAAAATAACATTTCTTAATTGTATTTTCCTTTAACTCTCAGAGTTTAGGCCCCCTAAGGTTTATATAAAGCAAAAAGACACCTTTATTCCTTTACAAACTCGGGTGAAGTATATCTATTAAACCTTATTGCATCAATTTCCTTAAATTACATTAAAATATTTATTTTTATGCATCATATATAAATTCTTCATTTCCTACTTACCACATTGTTCATCTGTAATATTTTATTTAAAAATATAATTTTTTTTTTCGTGTTAAGTATTTTAATTCAAACTAATTAATATATGCTCAGCTGAAATTCATTTCTATAATTATTAAAAATTATTAATTTGGAAAATAAAATAAAAATTTGAATTTAAAATAAAAGGCTACATATGTAATATTTATCATGGAAAATACAATATTAATATAAGATGAACCCATTTTTTATGAACAAAGTATACTATAACGAACTTAAAATCAAAATTGAAAAAAAACAAATCTATATAATCAATAAAACGCCGATATTTACAATAATAATTAGAACCGATGTAAATTTTAGTTTATCTTACAATTAAAAATTTATAAAATAAATCCAATAAAATATAAACGCACTCATGATTTAATTGAATTTACAGAAATTTAGATTTGCCAAATAAAACTTAAATTTCTCCATATAACATATTTTTTTGACTCTTTTGGTCTATTTGTTTATAAGATCTTCTTTATCAAGAGTTAGTAATTCTGGTGATTTTATAATTGATTTTTTTTTGCATATGCCTCTGCTTCAGTTTTGATTCCCAACTTGTTAAAATACCTCTGCGATATTTCGTGAAAACAGTATGTATTGTTATAATATAAAAAACTTCATGCACAATACCATAAAATTAATGTGAGCCCGCTAGTGGCAAGTAACTAATATTTTATTTGCTTCTAGTTATAAGTATTATTCAGAATATTAAGATATATTATAATAGAATACAGAAATATTTTTGTAAAATAAAAACACATGCTGCACTGAAATATCAAAAAAAAAAATATTTTTTGTTCTTATAAATAATAAATTCTCACATGCTGTACTGAAATATCAAAAAAATATATTTTGTGTTCTTATAAATAATTAATACTCTCGTGCTGCACTGAAATATCAAAAAAATTCTTTTGTGTTCTTATAAATAATTAATGCTCTCATGCACAAAAAGTCTGCTCTAATTTTTATATAATATATAAAAAAAATATGTTAAATTATTAATTAAGCGCATAAAATCGATTAAAGAATTAAAATTTAGATCCAAAATAGCATATTATATATGATCTTAGAAATAATATTCACAATAAAACTAAAATTTTTATACAATAGCTTAACTATATAAAAATTAAGAATAAGGCATGCGATGTGATGGGAGATACTTAACATAAACATATAATACGCCTTATATAAGAGTCTTGGATTCCAATGAAGGTCATACAGTATATATAAATATAAGAATTAATTATACATTTAAATAGATTTGTCTTGATAGAAGAATATGTATGATATTGAATTTTATATAACTTAGCTGAAGACATCATGAAACGACCAGTATTAAGGCTCATGTAAAGTTTTGTTTGGTTTAAGAAGCGGAAAAATTAACATGCTGAAATAGCAAAATAAAGATTTAATTTGTATGCTTAATATGTAAAACAATTAAAAAACACGATTTTCAGTGTTAAAAAAATATGGGTAGGTAAAATTTATTAAATTGCTGTAGCAGACTAAGCGTTTTAAGTTTAATTAAATGAATGTTCTACGAAAATCAAAATAAGTGTAAAAAAAATAACAGTTTAAAATTATATACTAGTTCTTAGAAAAGCTTTTCTAACTCTCACAACTAACTTTTATCTTTAATTAATAAAATATGCTGCATATCTGAAAAAAGGAAACAAAGTCTTATAAGTATGTGATAAAATTAACCTTTCACTGTGGAATAACCACTTTCTATAGTATCATTATTTATATTATACCGATTAATATTCGACTTTTATTTGTCATTCGACTTTTATTTGTCATTCTTCTTTTATTGTTAAAAAACCACTCTATTCTCATTATATATTCCACAATTAAAAGCATAGTTTACGCAACAATGGCATCTAATTGTAATTTTTTATTCTGATTCTATCTGTTAATATGTTTTTTTTACATCATTAAATTATTTACAACGTTTTATATCTCATCTTTTTCAAGCATGTACCAATAAAAAAGAGTAGTTTTCATTTTCTTATATTTATATTGTGGTGAATCGTATCATATAGGTAAGGTTTCCCCCATATTTCATGAAAAAAATCACACTAATAAACTATATGTGCTAGCTGAATGTGTATATTCAAATTATAAGATACGATTCGAATGTATACTTATATGATTGAATCTTTTTAATCTAAAAGTCATGACTCGGTAAGCTCCAACTATAGAAAAGAAGATGATTATCGATTGAATTGTGCTATAAAAATACTGCTCGTGTTAAAAATAAACTAGAAGGTACTTTTAATATCGTATCTTACAAATGAAAATAGGTGTAGAATATGCAAAATTATTTATACACTTTTTACCATATTATTAATTCATTCCTAAATCGATCGAATCGTTTAGAAACGAAAAAACTGAATAGAATTACTATTTTAAATAAATAATACAGATTTTTTGATTGACCGTGTTAAGGACAATAAAATAGATGAATCTTTTTACAATAATTAATTTATATTTTCATTAAAACTATATAGAATCTTTAATTTAAGAAATTCTGTGCCATAAAAAATATAAAAATTTAAATGATATGCTTAACGTCTCATTTTGTGTAAAATTGCATCCTTATTTACAATATATCTTTAGACACGTACATGCTATATCTTCAAATGATAGATAAAAATAACCATTCTTATTGTATGAATTTTTTTATGTAAATTATTGCACTTTAAAACTTTAGATAGTGGTAATTTATTTAGACATAAAAGACGCCTAAATCATGAGATAGAAATCAATGGAGTATAAAAAGTAACTGGAAATAGAATATTAAAAAACTTATAGCTAATATATGTTGCAAACCCCAAAATATTGTTGATTTATCAATTAATATGGCCATAATGTATAAATAAATAAAATTCAAAAAAAGAGAAGGTAAAATTACCGATTATATTTTTTAAAAAATTAGAACTTATTTATGGTGGGACGCTATAAATATCTCTTAATATTTAACTTCCTCCTTTCTTTGGCCATACAACATACCAAGGTTAAATAACAAGAACCAAATGAAAATTATAATAACGAGAACTTATGCTTCGAAATAATTTTATATGATTTTCTGTGTATTGAAATAATATTATTTATATCTTTTTATGTTTTGGGCATAGGATTTTGTGATTTAAGATTTTTTAAGTCATAGAAGTTAAGTATTTTTATCATTTTACAGATCTGATTTTTATGAAAATTATTAAAAAAATGTAGAAGAGGATAAAATTTTATAATGAAATTTATAAAAATGAAAATAAAACATTTTTTGCCGTGTTAAGCAAAATTTTGTGTTCAAATCGCTTTCAATAAAGGTAAAAAAACAAAAATAGCGTTTATTATTTTTGTTTTTCAACTATCATTGAAATAAACAGCAATTTATAAAATTTAAATTAATCTGGACCGCTTGAATGTTTTTAGACTGAATCTTATGTGTGAATTGATTGTTGGGAATTATATGGAAGTTTCATCTGTTATAAAATGATATTAAATGGCTTATATTAATGACTTTCTATTAAATCTTATTGTTCTAAGAAGCTTAGTCTAAAAGAATCACAAAATACATTTTAATTGAATATGATATAAATATTGTAAAAGATTTTCTACAGGTGATCGAGATTATCACATTAAAATGAATTGATACAAAAAAAAATTCTTTTAAAAATCTATGATCATAATTTTCTTTATTTCAACTAAAATTTGTTGCTTTAAAGTTTTTTACTTTTTAATAAGTATCATTTTTTTTGATCCATAGAGAATAATATGGTCCAGCAATGCAATGAATTTCTCGTAGGATTATGCTCTAAAACACTTTTTAAATTAGAAAACATAACACAAACATGCAAAGATGAGCATGACGTAGCAGAGCAAGATAAATTTAACTCGTCTATCACATTATATGGATTTGAATACCAAGTATTTTCTAAATACGATACAATGATACAAGAGTGTGATAGAAAAAGAGAAAATATGCTTATAATGCTCGAAACTGTTGAATTGCACAATCAAGTAGAATTTTCCAAATTGAAAATATTAATCGATAAAATTAATAATGACATGATGAAAAATGATAATATAGAATACGAATACATAAAACTGAGTGGAAGAGCAACAGAGAAATTTCTTATGTTGGATCATTCTGCAAAGAGAAATAATATTATTTCTGTATGTGATGTTTGTAGTGCGCTTTACAAATCTGGCTCTCAGTGTGAACATTTTTTTCACGAAGCTTATAGATTGTTAAGGGAGAAAAAGAAAGAGCTCTGGCAAAGAATAGAAAAAATGGGAAATTGAAATCTCGTTGCACATCATAATTGCAAAAATGAATTCTTATGGTCCAAGCCATATAAATTAAATTTCTTTTATAAAAAAATATTTTATAAGAGACAAAGTATTTTATTAAAGTCATATTTCTTTTAATATAATTGAAAAACTTTTATTCTGTATGTTAAATTAAACATCAGCCCTTGCAATATTCATCAATCAGTTAAAAATTATTATTAATGAAATAATCTTAAAGCTTATAGGTTGAAAGGTTTTTAAAGTTTGATCTTTTTAATATTCGAGCCAAAATACTAATCAGTTCCCCCAAAAAAACAGATGATAGAATCATTATCTTCCCAGGCTCAGTAAAATATACATTGGGTAAAACATAAACAAATCTTAAAAAAACAATTCAGCACAAAATTAAGCTTAGCAAGCATACATAATCGTTTACCGCATGTATTAGTTTTAATACTGATATTTTACTTAGTTCTTCCCCCGCATTTGCTCATTAAAATAAAACCTTTTAATTATGATTGGCTTTCATCCTCTTCGTGTTTATTGTAAAAATATATAACAATTTTTAAAGCACGTAATGTTGATATATTATTTTTAAAATGCTATACATTGATGCAAAAGATATACCATTTCTCGATTCATCTGGCGTTTTCACTTCTTTGCCAATGAATATTCCCAAATTATGTCTTTTTATAATATTTTTATAAATATTTTTTATTCGTTTGATTTTACGAAAATGCTTTATTTAATTTTACAAAAAATATCTTTTTATTGTATATTAGTCTATTTTACTAACATAATTTTTTCAAAAACTTCTATCAACATTATAGCTATTTTCGTGGATATATTTTTTTTTGTGATCCTATTCGGATATTCTCAAGCGGTTGTAACTTCATCTCTTTACCTTTTATACTCTGAAATTCGACAAAACATAATTTTAGAGGTATTCGAACCGTGAAATTATAAAAAAATTTTAAATGGAAATAAATTTTTTGAAGATTCATACATGTACAACACATTTTTTCATATAGAACTCGAGCATATTTCTTAAAAAAATTGTATAAGTAAAGCCTATTGTTCAATATAAATTTCAAAATTTATTTTAAAAAAATAGTATTATCTAGCTTGATTTGCGCTTATAAATATATTTTGTATTAAATCTAAAAATAGTTATAAAATGCGTGGTCACAATTTTTAAAAGAAAATACAGTAAAAACAACAACTAAAGATCAATTATATTCTTTAATTTATCTAAAAATCATTTCGCTCAATTTTTTGGCGATATTGTACTAGATTGATTTTTTAATCGCAGTTTAAACTCTTACATTCTATGGGTTTTAAATGCCTTAAGCCTCAAAAATTATATTTTATGATATATGAACCACAATTGTGATATCAAAACAAGCTTTGTCTGATCATATTAAAGCTTTAAATATGTATATGATTTCAGCAAATAAAATGAATGGTAATATCAAAGTATTTAACAAAGAATGCTGAAATCTATGTAAATTACATTTCAAATAAAAGAAAACCACTAAATTCTTAAGCAATTAGCGTCCATCCAATAAAACATAAATACCATCTTTGTAAAGTAGTTCTTACTACTGTAACATGTCTATAACAAAATATTTTAGAATACTAAGGTACTAAGTGCACAATAAATTTCAAGTCTAAAAAAAATGAAGGTAATATTGTGAAATACAATACATTGTCAAACATTGGAAATTATTAGTTCATTAGTTTTCGCAGACGACAGTAATTATTATTTGAATATAATTGCAAATTTATATCTTGATAACTATTTTAATCTATTTTTTTTCGATTGTACTATCGTATATTATATTATATTATATTATGCTATATAGTTGTTGATCTATAGACTTTTTCATTTTAAAGTGCCCAAACTTGTTTTATTTTTACATTAATTCACATTAAAACATTTTAAATTTGAGCAAGCAAAACTTTATACTGCTCTACAGAGCAGATTTACTCAATACTTCATAGAATTAATCTTCTTTACAGTATTCCTCAATATATCAATTTCTTTATATCTAAATTAGTAAGTAAGTTTCGCTTAATTTTGTAGTCAAAGCGCATTATTTTACTTAAGCCGGCTTTTATGCCAATTTATCTATGACTGGTGGTATTTTTTTATTTCACCCCTATAATTATGAGTTATGTTGCCATATGCATTCCAAATTTGTAAGATCAGTCATAAACTTTTCAAAAAAGTCTAATTTATGCTGTTTAAATATTCAGATAATATATTATCAATGTTTGTCGTTGCAATTTTATTGATATTTTAATTTCTTTTTTTTAAATCAATAATTCTATGACCTGCTATGCGCTAATTTAATTTAGGGATTTATACGCCCATTTTTACTTTCCACAGTTAATTTTTTATAATTTAATGCACCATGTGACCTATTTTTTTCTTATATTCTTTGTCGTGTAATTTTTATATCGTTCATAAAGGAAGATTTTAAACCATTAAAAAATATAACTATGTATTCTTGATATAATTCTTCTATATCTGACTGCTATGTTTCTACTTTAATATATATATCTTCACAGTGTTATCATTTGGACTTTCTCCAAAAAAAATATCTTGATCTTCTTTATCTTTAGATATTGCAATATATATTTATACACTATAGCCGTGTCAATAATGTGATTAAAATAGGCGCCAAAAGGTTTCAAAATAAGTTTAATATCTTTTGTGATCCACATTATGCCTTATTTTTACTTTTTATTAAATTTAATATGCTCTAATTTTTTAATTAATTTATAGTTTAAATCTCCTGTTTATATGAACCAGTGTTTTTTGTTCTTCAACTTCATTTTATATATCAGATCTTCTTTATTTTACCCTTTTCTGTATTCATACTATATTTAACAATAATTTTTTTATTCTTATATTAATTCAATGCAAATAGTTCGTAATGAGTTTCTTCTCTTTTTTCATAATATAATTTGTCTTAAAGTTTTAAATGAATGCATTATTCTATTATTACAACGTTGTGTAATCATTTATTTTAGAGTATATTGTTGATTTTTAGGTAATAACGCCTAGATGGTAGTACCCAGGTGATATTATATACTATTTAGCATATTAGAAATATTTTATTGTGGCTAATATTAGTTTTGATTTTATCCTACATTCTCAAATAATGCTAAATAGCTCTTGAGTAACTAAAGATAAATATATCATACATTCAATAGCTTCGTTAGGCACGTTAATCTCAATAATAGTTTTATTTTGACTAAATCTGGAAATTTTATTTTTGATTTCGATTTGGTTTTTTTTACTTTACCCAATGCATTCAAAAAATCAATTCTTTCTTTTGACCATATTGTTCAAGCTTTTAGACAGACTTAATAAATAATTGTAAGTTCTTACTTGACCTTTAAATTTAATTTACTACCAATTGCACCCATGAACTTATATATCCACAAAAAAAAATTATTTTTCCAACAATAACGAATAATTCATTTATTTATATGTTTTAATCTTACTGTTCAAAAAAACTTAGCTTATATCAGCGATCCTTGTTCATTGATGTTTTTAATTACGCTTTTCTTTATAATTTTTGCATCCACATTACTGTGAAATTAATTTCTCCTAAAAAATACACTTTTAATCCCCACTATCGTATTTATGTTATCGCTATAGTGAGAAGCTTTGCGAATTTTATTCTAACATATACATGCCAGAATTTCCTTAATTTATAATGTGTTTTAGTTGCTCTTTTATAAATCAACCTAACTGCATTTTTCAATTTTTAAAATATATCAATATTTTTATATTAGTAGAATATAATAACTGGAAATTTTTCTAGAAATATCTAATTCTGCATGAGAACTCAGATTATAAATTAATCAGGTTTTGTTATTATTTAATTCTTGGAATGAAAACAACAAATTTTTTTAGCAATCTTCGACATTCGATTCCCGCAGCATCTTATCAAACTAGATGCTTTCAGTATTTTTATCCACATTTTAGTCAAAATCCTAGAATTCGATTTTCATCAGCTCTTTTATGTAAATTAAATAGGCATCTAGTGCTAAGATATTTATGTAGAATCGAAATGATTATGCTCGTTTTTACTGCATATTTGTTAAATTTCGCATCTGAATTCTCTTCTTTTGAATTTATTGTAAAATCACAAGTAATCCAGTAATTTTAATTGATTTGATCTTTTCGTCGAACATATTTTCAACGCCTTTTATTATTATCACTAAAATCTAAATTTTAAAGTTATGATAAATCACTATTTCGCGTTTTTTTGGATGTTTTGGGAATTCAATTTATTGATATGTACATAAGATTTTGTTTTTTTAAGAATTGTTTTCAATGTTAGCACGTAGTAAGTTAATTAAACACATAAAGTCCATTTAAAAAAATATCATATGCTTGAAAAATAACTGTGGCCAGAACTTGCAACTAAGATTTATTTATACTTTCTTTTATTTGATTTGAAAATCAATTAATTATATTAGAATCTTTTATATCTTGATTTTTACCACCCTATTAAATTTAGAATATTTTAAATTGAATTCTATAAAAGTTGATTCCTATAGGTTTGTGTTTGTTGTCATTTTTTTACGTTTTATATTTTGCTTTTGTGATTTTAAGGTCGAATTTTCGAGAGGGTATCCAGGTACCACTTTTTATTATATGGATTTCATTTATTGTTTTTTTTTTACAATAAGAACAATTATATATTAAATCTATCGCTGTAAAAAAACTTTTCTTACTTGTTTAATTTGCCACTGTATGTGTTTAAAGTGTTTAAATTAGATTTCGTTCACTTTATAGAACTAGTGGTTACCAGATTTCTTATTTATATTTTTATTGTACTTTTCCCTATCTTTTTTACTGGATAGTGATCATTTTTGTGTTTTTTATTGTTTTTTTCTGATTTTCGGTTACAATTACTTGTATTTTATTGACTATTAAAGTATAAAATAAATTTTGCGCTGTCTTTTACAAAATAATCGCTTATTTTGCATTTAAAGTATCCTAGAATACTTCATGGTGTTTTTTACCTTGATTTTTTTGCTGGATTTTGCCCCTAATTATGCAATTCAGCTAGTATAAATAAATTTTTAAAAATACACCAAAGTTCACGTAGATATTTCAATATGCAAATTACGAAAAAATATTATTTAGACTCAGTTTTGGGCACGTTTAAATCTATGATAAGGTACATAAAAAAATAAAAATTAATTCGTAAAATCGGAAACAGTAATATCAAAATGACAATAAATATCCTTTTAGATGAATACGAAGTAATTTAATTTGATTTGGACTGAATTTTTATGATATTTAACTGCAGTTAAATATTTACAGTTATTAGAACATTAACAAAATCACAATCTCTGATATGTGCATATTGACTCTTATTTTTTTATTATATTGACCCACTTAAACTTTGTGACAACTAAAGTATTTGCTTATATTTCTCAAGTGAGGTGTGCTAAAAATCAATCAAAAGGTTCTATTATGTTTCAGTTTGCATTAAAATAATTCAAACAAAAATATGCTGGTTTTAAGCTATTTTTAGTCATGACAGTTTTTTTTTATTGCTAAAATATTTTTTGATTTATTGATAAAATATTTATAGTTAAGTTTTAAAATATTAATAGAAAAAAATAAGGTTTTAAGAAATTCCGACAAATGATATTATACGGTCAATTATTGAAAAAAATAGGACTATTCAACGCAATTTTATCGAGTAAGCCCAAAATTCTTTTTCATAACGCGACCTTAAACGTATGATCTCAATCATACTTACATATTTTATCTAGCTAGCCGTCTATTAAGAGAAATGAAATGCCTGTTTTATCAAATTATTTCTTTCTGTACTCTTATAAACATCTCAATATGACAGTTAAAATATGTATTGCGCAACCAAAATATCAAAATTGAATTTTTTATAATCTTTTTTCAAATTTTAGAACTGATTTTTCTGTACAATAAAAGAAAGTGATTTTCATAAGCTGTATGGGTGAAGAATTTTTTTAACAATAAATTATAAATTTATGGATGCTTTGTGCTATTAAGACTTAATTTAAACTATATAAAATTCGTATGCAATTTGGTTAAATTTACATAAAAAATTAAAATCTTAATTATGGTGATCTCACTGTAAATAATTTTTGTAAAAAATAAGGCTTGCTATTTTAAATAAAATTAATGTATTTTAGATCATATTATTATAATAAGTATCCGCTTAACACATAAAAAATATATAATACATACTTTTTTTATGGAATAAGCATTTTTTTTTGCAGAAAGTAAGTATACGCTAATAATGATATTTAGTCATTAAAATACCGCTGAAAATTAGATGTATGTTTTTTATGTGTTTCATATTATAATTCGAGGATATTTACAGTCAATTTCAATGCAAATATCTCAAAACTTATAATTTTTGCAATATCATAAATTTTTTATTGCAAAAAACATTTTTTATCATTTAATTTACTTTTTTTTAATTGATGTACTGAATTTAAAAACAGTAAAAATTTATTTTAAAATGATTATGAAATGATAATAAAAAAATATAAATCATTATATCTTCTTTTCTAAATATCTACTGTTTGTAGCAATACTATTGCAAATTTTCTGCATAATTATTCATGTTCTATATTTTATTTTTGTTTTCAGCATAAGTATCAATATTTCTTAGAAACGATATCCATCATATGAGATTTTTTTCTGCAATTTTAATGTGTTTGGTTTGCATGTTGCTTTAAACTCATTTATAATGAAGCAAAAAATTATATAAGCCTCTATATAGCAGGTTATATTGATACTTAGTGAAACAGATGTTAATTCTAATACTCTTCTATATCCTTATTTGAAAAATTATAATTAAAATGTCTTTTTTAACATTAATTTAATGCGCACGTATCCGCTTTCTTTAATTTTTCAATTAACATAAAATTTAATTATGTATAATCGTTATCCCACGCACTCTCGTCATGGCACATGCTATTTGTTTTTAACCACAAAATATGCGAAAATATATGGGCAAGACAAAAAAATCTATAACAATTTAATGTTTTCAAAACCCGTCGAGTTACTAATAATATTTAAAATATGCGTAATTTTATATATTTTAGTAAGAAAGTAGTCTTAACCTCAAATTCAAAAATTTAAATGCATTGTAATCTGTTTACATTTATTTTATCATGGAAAAAACCACAATATTTATGATGATTATAATATAGAAAAGGGCACTAAAATATCGTCAGAATTTATATAAATCTTGGGGCAGATATAGAAATAGAAAGTAAGGGCCATTGATTTTTTTATACTTATGTGACATATATTTAAATCATATTTGTTTATTTCAATATTGTTTTAATAATTTAAATTATCTATTAATTGATAATAGTCACTATTCATTCGTGCGTTTTGGGCAAAACGATATTATTTGATATATCTATGCCCGGAACAAACTGAAAAAAAAATTAAAATTATAAATCTAATTATAGTATAGTAAATCCACACAAAAATCTGATACTGTAGGCTATTAAGAAAAAAAATATATTTCTTGTGTAATTTAGTCTATGAAGCTAATTTCAGTCAGCAGCAATCAGATAAATTACATAAAAAAACGAATTATTCATTCCAAATCGCTATTAAAGTCCGTTAAAAACAGCCCAAAATGTTTTATAAAGATATAACTACAATCCATTCATATTTAAAAAATATATAAACATAGACATATTAAGATAAATTGAAAGAAATAGAACCATTATTTTCATCCTTATAGCATAAAAAATATTTTAAAGATTTTCTGAATAGCTAAAATAAAAATATGAAATTGAAAAGATATAAAAAAAATATATATTATACAATCTTATGTCTGTACTGAATAAGATAAATAAATTATTTTCTAATAAAATACCAATAATGACGTCTGGAAAAATCAAAAATGATTTTTTTGCTATAAATTATATGCTCGGCAAAAAAATAAAATAAAGTGGGGTGGGGTGGTATGTTAAACATATTTATTTTATAAGAAGCATTTAAAAATGAATGAAAATATAAAATTAATATGCAAAAGACAAAAACAAAATACAGGTTATGTTATATTAAACATGCAAAAAATACCAATGGATCACAATTATTTTATAAAACTATGCATCTAACAAACATTAAATAACTAATTAAAATCCTAAAATAGCAAAAAAAATAAGTCAGATAATTATAAAGCATGATTTTAATATTAAAACATAAAACAAAACACTAAAAAAATTTATAGTTAAAAAAAAATTATATTGTAAAATTTCAACAATTAAAATAGCCATTTAATTATATTGGAATTTTATAACAATAATATATGCCAGTAATTAATATAACATTCAAATTAATAATTAAAATTTAGGGAGAAATTTCAAAAATACACGAGGTACCTATCAAGCATAACAAAAATAATTATCATAATATGCCAGCATAGTTATTATCCGATTTTATGGTATAGATATACCGTTCATAGACCTATAAATATCCTAAAAAATTTTTCAATATATAAAATGATATAAGTATATAAAATATGTTTTTTGTGCACATATGTGTTTTTATTTTAAAAAATAGAAAAATAAATGGATTTTTACAGATAAAATATCAATCTTGATATTTTACTTTGCCAATGAATTACACAAAATGAACGTATGATATTCCGCGCACAAAAAAACGAAAAATAGCATCTATTTTAAAATATTTATTTGGCTGATCTGGATATTTATATAAAAACAAAGAAAAAATATAGATAAATGAAATTGTATTCAAAATGAATATAATTATAATAATAATGAAAACATGTTAAATATAAAAAGGTATATCATGAATTACCGAAATTTTATATGCCTTATATTTCTCTATTAGATTAAAAAGATGAAACTTTCACAGGAAAAAATATGCTCCGAAAATAGTCAAGTTTTAAATTATTTATCAATATTTTAATGTTCCTGTATATTTTTGGACAAAATTTATGCTATATTACATATGCAAGTCAAATTCCTCTGATGACTTTAGTAAAAAAAATATTTACAGTAATGATATCATAGTATTTGCACCTTTTCGCCAAAAAAAAAATTATTTTTTATGATAATTTTGTTTTCACACGTGAGCTCATATTACATATCAGATTCGAACCTACTATTAATGCCTATAAAAAAAATAAAGTATTCTCATGGAATTTTTCATGATAATTTCCAAAAATCATCCAAACCTACTTTATTTCTTTTAAGTAAAATTTATCAAAGAAATAAATTTTTATTGATGATTTTCTTCTATCTGTACATATTCGTTCGCATATTCTTATTTTCTACAGTATGTGAGGTAAGATAAGAAATAAACATGCAAATGATGAGTAAAGATTGACACTTTTATTGACGAGTTTTGTATTAGATAATTCAATTTTATTTATTATTCAACAAGATGGGTTTTAGATACAAAGAAGTTTAAGGTGAAGGAATAGCAGAAAAATTAAAGCAAATATTTTGAATTTATTATGGCACAATTTCGTTGTTAGTTCTATAAATTAATTCAATCAAAACTTTAGATTGAAAAATAGAACAGATTAAAATAAAAAACGTTATAGATTCGAGATTTTTAATTCGTTTTTAGCTATTTAAATTAATTCAAGCAAAACTTTAGATTGCAAAATAGAACATATTAAAATAATAAACGCTATAGATTCAAGTTTTTTAATTTCGTTTTATGTTTTTGAATTTGTTCAAGCAAAACTTAAGATTTATCCACAGAACTGGCTGTCTTTACTTATCTTCATACACATAATTTTTACAATTTCAATTAATATATCTTCTTCTTTCAAGAAAATTGATCAAGTATTTTATTATTTGTGCCCATGCTTCTTCTTTAGTTACCATTCCTGACTCAAAACCAAAAACTTAAATAATATACATAACTATTTAAAGTCATAATATCGCAACTACTTTTAATGCATGTATCAAATATTTATATATATACGCTTGCATTCTTAAATTTTTGTTATAATATCCAGTACAAAAACTGGTATCAGTGGGGTTCGAACCCACGCATCGTTCGATAATAGATCTTAAGTCCACCGCCTTAGACCACTCGGCCATGATACCTTAAAAAGGTGTTTTTTTATAGACATTTAAATGATGATATTATGAAAGCACCTTGCGCTATGTGCCGCAAATCATGGGCTGTACAAATTTTTAATGTAAAAGAGCCAACTATAAAAAATAGATAAAATAAGAGACTATACGCTGAAAAAAGAACAAAAAATCTTATATTGCGCACATGTCTATTATTTATGGCTTTGAAACGCTTTTTTTTGCTCACATTAAAAATATTTTTTTCTTTTCCCTTTTCATTTAATTTGTATAGAATGATGCCCTCTATAAAATTATCAAATCTTTCTTTAATTTTTACAAAACTAAAACTTCAATAAAGATAATCATTTGGTTTTCTCTTCAATAAACACAATACAAAAAAATTTTACATCGTTTAATTATACAATTATCGAATTACTATTATGTTTATTCATTTATGGGTTAATTTTCTTTTTATTAATTTTATATATTTAGACGTAGTCAGCCCATTGGGAACATTACACAACTCCTTGATACATCTTCCCCTAATCAATCTTCGTCGACTGCTCTTCTTCTCTTAAATGAGATGAGTTTAAGTGTCTTGCGGAGTGTGAGAGTATGCATGTATGCTTCTACTTCGTCTGTGATTTTTAACTCCTTAACATACTTTTTATGGTTTTTTGTAACCACACCATCCCATGTCATCGCAGATGGCATTATTCTTGCTTTACATTTGTAAATTAAACCAATTTAATTCGCCAAGATGCCATACTTCATATATTTTTCATTCACAACTTCTGTTAAGATGTCTAGGCTAGTTCTATTTCAATCAACGTAATCTTTTTTTTATCGTATAGAAAACTATCTGGTCTGTTTTGTTTGATTAAAATATCTGTTTTTTTTCTGGTATCAACCTTTGTTTCTGCATTTTCATTTTCCCAAATCTCTTGTACATAAAGTTCTGATCTTTTTGGATTTCTTAAAGTTGTATCGTCTTAATAAGAGGAAATAAAAACATATTACAATTAGATTTATGATGTATTTAGTATATAATTTAGCATAAGTAACGATTTATTTCTGCCGTCGTATGAATCTAATAAAAAATTTTTGTTCTAAAATACAATAAATAATGATAAACCTTATATAAAAAAAATACTAAAATGTGTTTTTTTAGCAATATATATAATATGTATAAATTGTATTTTTTAAAGATGTAAACTCTTTTAAAACTCAAAAAATTGCAAAAATTATTGGAAATGATTGTTTTATATAAAAATTATCTGTGAATAATATCTATTTCTAGGTGACAAAAAATTCTGGAATACATACAATTATTTCGAATAAATGTTTTATATAAAAATAATATATGATAACAGTTATTTTTAACAGACGAAAAAAATAAGAATTTATATGCATAAATTGTTGTAAAAAGATCTGATTTCAAAAATTCTTAATAATATCTTCTTTATTTTGTCAAGCTATTTTCGATAAATGATATTTACAAGTTTATTTGCTGTTATCATTTCATGATCTACCGAATTCAAAATGTACAGAATGCCGCCAAAAAAACGATTAATTCGGATACAGTGCTCAGGTAAATAAGAAATAATTTGTATAATTTAAATGTGACAAATATTTTAAATAATTTTATATCTGAATGTTTGAGCTTAACAAAGGTATATATTTTACCATGCTTCTATATAATTCTAAACAAAAGTATACTAATTTATAGTGAAATTCTCTAAACATGTCTATTAAAAAATAAATACGGCTTTAAAATACAATTATTCAAAAACTATTTATAAAAACACCCGCCTAAACTCCAAAAGTATAATCAACTTTCGCTGTAATTTTGCCTTGAAAAGATCATAAAATATGTTATCGATCTAAATTAACCTTTAAATATAAATTCCAATAAATTTTATTATGATAAGCGCAAGAAACTTATCAAAAGAACCATTTTTAGGGTGAATATTTGCAAAATAAATGAAATTACATCAAATTTACCAGCTTAAATTTTGAGAAAATTTTCATATAAAGCTTTAACTAGCAAATATTAAAGGCAATATGGACATTCTTTGTTTGATCATACATTCAATAACTGGTTTTTATATAAATAGAGCAAAATTACCAACTTTTTTTTCGTTTAGTATATATTAAAAAAAAGGTTTATAATTCAAATTTATTTAGATTGAGTATAAAAATTACTGAATTATCTTCATTAGATATTTAAAAGAAAAAGGTTTGGAATTCTAATTTATTTAGATTAAGTTAAAAATTAGTGAATACGATCCTTTTAGTGTATATATTAAAAAAAAGGTTTAGAATTCAAATTTATTTAGATTAAGTTAAAAATTACAAGAATTTGGTCCCTTTAGAGTATATATTAAAAAAAAGGTTTATAATTCAAATTTATTTACATTGAGTATAAAGATTACAAGAATTTGGTCCCTTTAGAGTATATATTAAAAAAAAGGTTTATAATTCAAATTTATTTACATTGAGTATAAAAATTACAAGAATTTGGTCCCTTTAGAGTATATATTAAAAAATGGATTTCAATTAGAATTTATTTAGATTACGTTAAATACCTCACCCTTAATTCTTTTTAGGGTTTCTTGACTTACACCAATAACCCTAGCATTTCTTGAAAAGTCTTTAGCAACGTCGTGCAAGTTATTTTTGACAAGGACTCTACAAATTACAATAGCAACACTTTCGACGGCTTCTTTAATTTGTTTGAGGGTATTTAGATGGCACTCGTGCTCAAAAATAAAAGTTTTTTCGAGAGTTTGAATATTTGAGCTATTTTTAAAGTTGAGGATATTTAACATTGAATGTATTTCTGGTTCAGTTGAGTATTTATCGATCAAAATTTTGTATGAATTGATGAAATCGTCTGTTTTGTTATTTATGAATGATTTTGACATTTCCGAAACTAAAATTTTCTTTACTGAATTTTTGTCGAATAAGTTGTGCATTTCCAACAAAGTTTTTTTTTCGTTTGTATCGAGTAAAAGTTGAGAAACGCCTTTTCTTATTCCAGAATCTATTTCTACGAAGCCATCGATATTCATATCGTTTATTGTTTTTTGCTTATTATTTATACCATAATTCATTTCATTTTTAGTGTTTTTTTGTTCAATTAAATTAGAATTTCCTAAATGATTATCATGGTTTATATTTTTTGTTTCAAGCAAATGAAATAATTTGTTTTCGACAATAAATGCGCATACTTCTTTATAAAAAGTGTTTTCAGCCCCAAATTTTAGAGAATTAAGCAAATAAACCTTTTTATCTCGATTTTTTATGCACTTAAGAACAATTGCAAACACGGTTTGAATGTAAATTTGCATAATATTTTTGGCATTACACTTAGATAAAATTCTTTTCATCATGAAATAGCAATCAAAAGCATAAAAATTACCCAAAAATAAACATTCTACGCTTTTTTCGAACATTCCAAAAAGAATAAATGAGAGAAACCTTCCAGATACATTCTTATAATTTTTGAACATGTCGTAAACGTTTTCTTTAGTGAATATACGCGGTGTACCTATAACCATAAGCCACAAATAATCTTCTAATGTTGTTATAACTGAATCCGAGGCATCTATTTCTGTTTTAGACACTATTTTTAGCATAAGAGACCTGAAAAAATCATTTGGTGAGCTTCTTCTGAGAACTAAACGAGATTTTTTGATATCTAAATTCCCAGAAAAATAGTCTAGAATAGTTTCTTTAAAATCTTTGCATGTTTGGCTAAAAAAGAATGTATATTCATTCAATAAATCGATTACCTTTTCTGTATCTCCACATCTAAAATGTGTATATATTTCTCCATAAAGGTATCTGCCATCAAATGAATCTAAGCTGATATCATCACCACCATATTTCATTTCAACAAACAAAGAAACTTGATCTTCTTTATCTTGCACCTTTTCGTCAATATTCTTTCTCTGGAAAATAAATTCTTTATCAGAACCCATATGTTTTGATCTTTTGCAGAAATACTTTCCTTTATTTTCATCTATATATCTTAAAACATACTTTTTATACTTATTCTCAAGAAAATCTTTAGCACACTCACCTGACCCTAAAAACTCATAGCAATCTCGAATAAAAGGACAACTAAATAAATCTGAATCTGGAAAATCGAAATCAACATTGTCCATATCGCTAAACTGCATATTGTCAAATACACTCACACTACAATCCTTATTGTTTTTTAAACTCAACATATTGTCTGCTAAAAACTTGTTAAAATCGGACATCGTTTTTAGTTCAATCTCTTTTTCAATACAGAGTAGTTTTTCTTGTAACTTTAAATCAAGAAAAGACAATATTTCAAATTGATCTAAATGTGGTTTGATGTAATTTTGTGTTAGATCGAGCTTTGATTGTAGAAGTGTTGGATTCATTACTTCTGATATGTATTTATCTGTCCGTGGATGCTGCTGATTCTCTTTTATAAGCTTTTGAAGTGACGAACGGAAATATGAATAGTTCGGGATGCGTGGTAGTGGAAGAATAAAAGGATGTGGTGTCATTTAAAGGGGTTTGATTAATAGAATAAATATAAATAATAGTAAAGAATAAGTGATTAGGATTTGATTCAATTTTAGATCATTGGAATAAATATAAATGATCAATGGAATAATTTATATGAAAAGGTTGAATATATAAAGATTTAGTATATCATAAGAATAAACCTAAGATTTATAAAAATGATGGCGCAAGACACTCTATCTCATCTTATTTGAGAGAAGAAAAGCAGTTTATGATGATAGATCAGGGTAAGATGTATCAAAAATTTGTGTAATGTTCCCAATGGGCTGATCATGTCTCAATAGATGAAATTGATATAAATTAACTTAACCCATGAATAAAAAATAATTCTAAAATAATAGTAAAGAATAAGTTATTAAGGTAAAGATTAAATTTTAGATCATTAGGATAAATATAAATGAATAATTTGTATGAAAATATTGATTTATATAAAAATTTAATACATCATCATAGAATAAACCTAAGCTTTTTAAATGATCTAAAGATGCAATAATGGCAAAGTATGTTATTTAAATACTTGATCAGTGATTATTTAATCGAAGGTTCAATTAATAAATATCTTTTTATCTATGAATTACTTTTAGTATTATAGTTTTAGTTTTTGTTCTCGAGTACACAGCGTTTAATACTTTCGGCTATTTTCTCCACTCTGAAGTCTTCTTCATACCTCTCCTCTTTTCGATATCTATTAATTCAAGGGGTTTTCACAATCTTAAAGTTTACATATATGCCACAATTTGTTTAGGTACTATCTAACATGCATTATACAATTTTATGATGATTTATTTTAATGTAGAATATCTTATATATATTTATTGTTGGGCTAAAATGATTTTTAACACTTATATCTTTTTCAAGAAAAATTTAAGGTTGCTTTGTATAATAAATTTTCTTAACAATTCATTCAAACTTGCCATTTCTAAAATCCCTAATAATACATCTTTTTGCTATAAGACTTATTAATTCAAGTGTCTTTATAAATCCTATTGTTATTAGGTGGTATAATTGTATAAAACCAATAAGTTTTCAAATTAAAAAAAAATTATGGAAAATCGGAAATATTATATAGAAAATTGATGCATATATGATTTCACAAATTAAATCATTTTTGAAACGCGAAAGTTGAATCCTAATCTGCCTTTTGATGTGATTTCCACCCAAGATTTGTTTAAATATTATTAGTTTACAAATAAATGCAACAAAAAATCGCTAAATTTTCCTTTTAGATATAAAATGAATATAAACAAAAAAACTCTATTTGGATCTCTTAGATTTTTATTTAAATATAAACAGCCTTAAAAACTGGGTTACAATACATTCATAAAAAACCAAGAAAATTAACACTATCGTTTCTTATAATTATACATACCATAGTGATCAAAAAAACATATAAAATTATTTTTATAATAAAGAAAAATTTATAAATATTTTAGCCAAGTTTACATTTGTTTCCAAAGACTGGAATTAATGATGCTGCAAAATAAAATTATATTAGAGTTCGTTTTATAATAAAGTAAAATATTAAGTAAATTGCCAATCGGACATATTATTTTTTTGAAATGGGTTTTATAAAAAAGTAAAAATATCAAGTAAATTGCTAATATGACATATTATTTTTTTGAAATGGGTTTTATAAAAAAGTAAAAATATCAAGTAAATTGCTAATATGCCGTATTATTTTTTTGAAATGGGTTTTATAATAAAGTAAAATATCAAGTAAATTGCTAATATGACATATTATTTTTTTGAAATGGGTTTTATAATAAAGTAAAAATATCAAGTAAATTGCTAATATGCCGTATTATTTTTTTGAAATGGGTTTTATAATAAAGTAAAATATCAAGTAAATTGCTAATATGACATATTATTTTTTTGAAATGGGTTTTATAATAAAGTTAAATATTGAAGAAGTTAATACTATACGCATTAATTTACATATATGTTGGTTTTATGATAAAGTTAAATATTAACTTCTTAGAAATTTTAAATATATTTACCTTTTTTTCCAAATGTTTATGCTAGTATTTTCTTTAATTTTAAAATAGTTGGCTTTTAATACTTTTGATCTAAAACATAGGAGAAAGAGCACACGTTTACAAAATTTAGTTGGGAAATCATGATTTATTTAATTTCACTTTTAAGGCCAGCCAATAAGTAAATTCATATACAGCAATAGCGGTAAGATTTTAATAATGATATTTTCATAAAACCTTCTTTAAAAAAAAATGATAGAAAATAAATTATCTTGGTGATACACAATGAAAATAGAAATTGCTTAACTCATTCAAAAATTTCTCTATTTTTTCTAAGAAATGCGTGAAACACATTCAAAAAAGAAACACAAAATTATAAATAAAAAAAATAAAATTATTCATAATGATGAAACTTAAACTTTTTCATTCTTATTTTGAGCCTTAAAACTTATACATTTCTTGTTACCCCTTAACATAAAAATTATTATGAACTAAGAGAATCAATTTTATAAAAGTTTTCTTAAATAGTTTACACACCATATTTCATAATATTTTTGAAAAATGTTAAATCTAAAAGATAATATTACCGGGTCGTGGCGGCAAAAAAATATATACCTAGCACAAATAAATGTTTTTATCTAGAAATATATTCTGCTTATGATGGTACTTACACAAAATAATTATTTTTCTTGTAAAATTGAATGCAGCATATAAAAATTACAACCAGAAAAAATCAACTAATTAACTAGTTTCTCCCCCTAAATCACAATTTTGGGTTTTTTAGTTTTTAAGCTTGATTGTATTTTGATATCTATCATATATAAAAAAATTATTATTCTAATTTAGATACATGTAAAGTTTTTTTCAGATAAATAATATCGAATTTTTAGTAAACAAAATAATTATGTATTATTGTACGAAAAATATTGAAATCCGCTAATATACATATTTAAATACAATTTGCTTTAAAAAAAAATAAATATGGCTTCTAAGTAAACAGCCCCAATTGAAAAAAAATTAGGAACATATGATCATATAAATCAAAAATATAATAAACAGAAAAATATAAATTTATCGATATAATTTGGTTTAAATTATCAATACAATTATAAGATCGATCACAGTATGAACCCCAATATCAAAAAAAAATTGGATCATTATATTTTCGAAAGAAGTAAAAAATAATTTTTTGTTTTATTTCTTTTAAAAAAATACAATATAAACAAGTTTTTTGAATCTAAATCGACATAATTTAAATATATTCATATGCAAGTGCTTTTTTATCGATATAATAGGATTTTTTTTAAAAAAACACAACAAATAGATAATTAAATGAACACGAGTGTATTAAACAAAGAATCGCATATAAATAAATGGATTATATTATTCCATAGAAAAGATCTTTTTTATAGAAAATTAAAAGTGTCTAAAGCTCATTTATTATATAAAATCAAAAGAAAGCAATAATTGACTAACAAAGAAATTATGACCCCCGCATTAAGCTCAAAAAAGACAAATATATGTCATATTATATGAAATACTTATCCTACATGAAATTTTTGTTTTTATAATTATATGAACAAAATTACTACATAAAATACGGAAAATTTAATTAAAAAGATTTATTTTTCATTTCGGTATTTTATCTGAATATCGTGATCGAAAAACAATATTATCATGTTTGATTACAATATTTAACTCTTTGTTAATATTTGTTAAAAAAAAACTTAAATTTCCGACTTATCAAAATTTTTTTTATGCTCCTTGAAGTATTCAGATTACTTTAAACACTTTTTATATATATTATTTTTTCCTGAACTAATGCAAAACAGTGTTTTTCCCTCCTAATTATTCTTAGAATATATTGCTCTTTTAAAACGTTGGTTCTATTTTAAATCGACTTGGAATGACCTTTTATAATTAAAATAATTTTATATAGTCAATTTAAAGCAGAGATACTATAAGAAAATAAAAAAATTATCAATTGTGAAACATACTGATCATAAAAATTATTTTCCCTGCAGCAAATTATATATTTATATAGTTTTAAACGATATTTTATTGCCACAAGTCATCTATTTTACTAAAAATAATAGTTTATCAAAATATTAATTATAAAATTTTCCGACTTTTAGCCACATTTATTTGTCATATATATCTTTATATTTTAAGGCAAAATTCATTTCAATATTAATTGGTTGATTTTTATTATAAGATAACCTAAACCCAAACTTTTTTATACATTCCGGAGATTTTTTTTCTTTTTATAATTTCCCAATACATATGATATTTCCATAATATTATGATTCTATCTTTTTAAGACGTCATCAATTTTATACCATACTATTATTATTGACATAATATAGCGTATTCATAGTGAATAATATTGTTATAAGCTAAATGTCTCGTTAAACCTTTATATTTTTCCTAATCTATGTTTTCTTTGAATAAATGTTTTGTTATTATTTTCGAATCCTTTTTACGATCTTTGTGGTTGAAAATCGGATTACTATAATCATATTTATATTAAGGAGCCTAATATTTTGAAATCTTCCTAAGTGATATATAAATGCATAAGTTTAATTTTTTTTACCTTTTTTTAAAAAAAGGTGATAATGCGAAAAAATCGTTTTTTACGCCAAATATTAAAATATAAATACTGCGAAGTTTAGTAATGTATAATTACTGTTGTCATTTACATTTTATTATCCATACTTCAGATAAATTTCATTTTTAATACTTCTGATATACTAAATATATCCGGTAAATAACAATACGCAGAATTATTTAAATATAGACTAAATTTTCAAATATACAATGCTCAAAAACATATTCAATATCTAAAATATGTCAATCTTAACCTTTGAAAGAACGATACATGTATCTTTTGAAAATTTATCAATGAAAAATAACGAAAAAACTATTATTTATCCTGGATATCTATATGTGGCAATAAAATTTTGGCAAAACACACAAATAATCAATAAAAAAAGGTTTTTTATTTTGAAAACCAAATTTTTGTTATAGCACAAAATTTCTTGGAAATTAATTTCAGATAGAGCCAGCCAAAATAAACACTATTATGCAAAACAATTGAAAGGCATATCTAAAACGAATAATATATAATTCATATAGCACACATCATATAGTATAAATCAAATAAAGCTTTAGAACCTTAACTCAATAAAAATTTTTGGCATCAATATATAGCTGTAATTTATCAGATATTCTTGTTAAAACTTTTTAAGTGTAAGAAAGTTAGAGCACAAAAATTTTTTCTAGATTTGATATAAATTAAGAATTTTTCCTCTTAAAAACACATTTGGCATTCCCAGAATCAAAGTAAACATACGGACGTACATAGAAAATATGATTTTAGGCACGAATTTAATTATATAAAAATAATATAGTATCTTTGAAACACATAAATAATAATAAAAATAGTGTGATTGCTTGAATATTAAAGATTATAAACTTTACTAATCTTCTTCTCAAAAGTTCTATTAAAATCCCAATTTAGTTCAACCTATCTTTATTTAACCTAACATCAATTGTCGTAAAAAAAATTGCCAAAAAAGCATCATGATGACAAGAAAAAATTAAAAATATAGCCAAGATCTTCAGATAAAATTGTTTCTTTAGTTTTTATTTTTATAAGCACATGATTTTATTTATATGCTTTTTAGAAAAATATTCTGGGTTTATAAAATAATAAAATAAACGTTTAAAGAACAGTGAAATTGTATGGCTTCTATTGAATAAAATGCAAATAAGCTAAAAAATGTAGATGCGATCAAAGTTGATTTTTATACAGGGAATATATTTTATTTTAATCTTTATGCACAGATTATACAAAAATGTGACAAAGATACAATAAATAATTATAGGTCCAGCTACACACATATATATGAAATCAAAAAAGTAGTAAATATGAATTAATAAAGGAATTCGGGAGATTTATAATAAACTATAAAATGGATGCTTCTATTATGTAATAGAGAAAGAAATTTTTAAATGTAATTATATTTTATTTTGGGTTTATAAAATTTTATAAACCCAGGTAAATACTAATATCAAAAGCAAAAAAATTGTAGAAATTATTAATACGCTTTACACGCATCAAAGACTATAAAATTGAATCCCTGTGCACACTGATAGAAATACATATTCCATTAAAATGAAATGCGAAAACGATACATGATAAAAAGAGAGTATGAATGGAAACGAAGATGCAACATTTAAATTAAACAGAAACATTAATTTGTATCTATAATTTTATTGATACATAAATAGCTTGTTTTAATATATCATTTCTTGTCTTAAATTTACGTAGATTCTCTTCTCATATATTCAGTAATTTTATTTTAAAATTTAGGACTGAATATCTTGTGTTCTTCTTATAACCAAAATTAAATAAAGTATTAGGCATGAATTATTCTGTATATCAGTAAATTTACGGTAATCCATATTTATTAAAGTATTTTAAATCTTTTAATAATGTTTATTTTTGCATTTAAAGGTTTTTTATCAATCGTATTTCACCAAATTACCGATTTATTACATTTCTTAAAGGCTATATTTTAAGTAAAATTATAATATGAAGCGATAAATAATGCACGTGCACAGAAAATTTTATTTTTTCATTTATATCTTTCAATTTATTAAATTTTACCAATCATATTACTTGTTTTAATTGCAAATTATCTATTTACCCTATAAAACAACAAATTATATTACATTTTACCCCTATTGTATTTTGTTTAAACTTAAAATTCCAAAATAAAACATACACTGTGGTTTAATTAATAATCTCATCAACCATAGTTTTATACAACACATGTTTTTATTAAACATTTAAATAAACTTTTTTTCGTTCCTTGATCTCGCTATGATAAATGTTATTAAAATTATTCATGATAAAATACAGCTTTTTTTGGCATAAAAAATATATGTTTGTTTTATATTATTCATTATCATAATTATTATGACCAACATGCACCTTGGGAAATTAATTCAAGTTTCAAATTTAGTAAAAATCTATTAAAAATAGACAAATAAGCAAAAAATATATAAATTTCGCTAGATTTTATATTTTTGTTGGACTGCACATGTTAAAATTTATATAAAGATGTCCTAATTTAATGTCTGTTAAATAAAAACCAATCGGAAACGGGACCAAGGTAGTATAAACGTATGACCTTATTTCAAGCCTCTAATTTTATCGGAAAATACCACAGTATGTATATTTAAATTCATTGCAATACTATGAAGGCAAAATATATGAAAGAAAATTTTATGCATAAAAAACTCTATTTTATATACATCAGTCTTATTATATGTGATATTTTATGAGAAAGAAAAATATTTGGAAAAGATATAAATAAAATAATTTGCATGCGATTGAATGAATAAATCTTAGTATAGTTTGCCGGTATAAATCAATGAGATAGCAATGAAGACGCCAGAAATACCGAATCACAGCTGCATATATTCACATAATAATTCCTTCTTGTTATTTAATTTATTACATAAATTTGTACCTGCTAAATATCATTTTAAAGGGTATGTAGATTTACCGAAGAAATTCATGATTAAAAATCGAGACCATGCAATTCAACTATATCGAAAGACGGTTTCTGCTACCTTACCCACAAAATTCACTAATTTATGCCAAAATGCAAATAAAAACTATAGCCGTTCAAAAAATAAAAAAGAAATTCGATATATCACCCATATTTAGAAGCAAAAACATGAATGCATATATTAAATGAGCTCTATAAGCCACACAAAACCACTATATTTATACAATCATGTCTTCATTCTTATGCTGGGTTTTAGTTCATATACTTTATTATTTTTGTTAATTAAGGTATATTGGCTCTGAAATAATGCTGTTTCGCATTTTCATGAATAGAGGTGTATATGCACCGAAATATATGATTTGTTGACGCTTTAGTTAGTTAAAACCATATAATCATTTTGCGTGGCGTTTTAATTCACAATTATACAGATTAATCTCATTACCTTTAATTTTCATAGATCATAAAAACGAAAAAAAATGTTTTCAAATGCTTTTTAGAAACAAAATAATTGAATCATCGATAATTTTTCCGTTTATAAAGGGGTATCTAACACTGTTATGAGCATTTTTACATTCATTATGAGAATATATTAAAATTATATCCAGCGTTATAATGCCAATAGAGATAAAAAGATATATTTTTATCATCATATATGTGGCTCTTATTAATTAAACATTCTATTATAATAATAACAGGTATTAAAACTATATTGTAATCACAAAAAAATTATCTATATCTTTTTTTTCAGCTATTACTACATTCAAAATATTATTTATGCCTAATAATATCACCCTAAAATATAGACACCTGGGAAATGAATATAAGAACAACTGGTTCTTACGAATCATAGTTAGAATAATTTTTTTACTGATAAAACTAGAGAATTATAGTACTGATTTATCTTATTTACAAAATATTTGAGTGTAATTGATAGGGTGCACATATTAATATTTCTCAATTCAATATTCATAAATCATACCCACTATTCAATATTCGCAAATCTTACCCACTATACAATTCCAACTTATTATCACAAATCTAAATTTTTATTACATTATTTTCTATATCATGTACGATTAGTTTGTGGAAATTTTTATTTGATATAAGTTTCTCCAATGTCCATAAGTTTAAAACAAACAACCGTCATATTCTTTCCGATTAAGCGATAATTTTGTCCATAAAATGTAAGCTATCGGTATATTTATATAAGCTATAGTTATTAGCATATATACCTAAAAGATACGGCTTAGAATATTACAAAAAAATATATATTATTCAGGTCGTAAATTCATATTATACCCACGAAATATTACTTATTTTACGTACATAAATTTAATGGTACATATAACATGAATTTTAAATAAGTAGAATACCATACATACTTTTATCGATATTTGCAAAAAATTTATACATTTAAGGTATATTTGGTGCCGAAAAAATTTTTAGACTCGATTAATAAAAAGTCAAAGCCTAACTAATAGTACATATAGTAAAATTATGATTTGAAAGTATAAAATACATGGCTATTTTACAAGCTTAAAGGGTAAATAAATTTTTTTTCTGTTTAAAAATTTATACATTTAGTGTTTTTTTGAATGCAAGCTTATACATGGGATTTAATCTCGTTGGAAAGAAGTCAAAAAAATTCTAATGCGGGATCTTAATTCTATTTTATTTCTATCGGTGTTTTTTAAAAAAATAGTAATTTTTGTGTTCCTACATAATCAATTTTCGTGAATAAACAAGATGAATTCGACTATATTGATTTTTAATAAAAAAATTTTATTTAAATGTATTTAATTTAATTCTTTAACGAGAAAAATCATAAGAAGTATATTTTTTTTAGAAAAAAGACACAAAAATATTTTGAACTAAATCAAAAAATTCACATCGCAAAGAGTGACTCTGAATAAATCCATATAGAATAAATTCTATCTATAATTTTGAAGGGGATATACCATATGGTTTTATTTTATTTGTAATGCGTATGAGAAAATTCCAATGATAGCTACGTTTTTATAGGATATGATAACATTCAATCATTTTTAATACCGAAATGCACCATAAAATCATATAATTGTTCATGAGTTGTGGTTAAAAATTTACAACAATACAATCTAGATAATAGTGTATAAAACCTAGTACAACTAGGTGATGGATTATTTCTTAATAAAAGTTATTTTAAATATAAAATACCATGAATAAGGAATTCATATATTTTTATCAAAAAACTTGGAATCAGAAAAGATAACCAAAAACACAAAAAACAAAGAGAAATGGGTACCTTAACAACCTAAAGTATTTAAAAGTCAGATTTATTCGAAAAAAAACTTAACAGGTTTTATGTTTTCATATTCCTACATCGAAATATTTTATGTGAATATAATTATAAAAAGCAAAAAGAGTGCTTATCCAGCATAATTTAATTGTTGTTATTATACGAGAGACTTTATTTTTTTTGAAAGTGTGTTATAAGAATTTATACGTATAATTTTTGTCAAATTTTATCTAATCGGTACCTTTTTTTAAGATTATTTGATCATGTTTTTTCAATAATTATGAATTATGCCTTCTATTTAGGTTTTTATATGCTATAAAATATTTTTATCAGAGTAAAATTTAAGGTTAATAGATCATATAACCAATCAGACTATTTTTTTAATCCCCAACCACAGCTATAAATTATAAACTTGAGAAATAAAACCCATAAATTCTTCGAAAATGAAGTTTAAAAATTTATAATATCTTATTTTTTAGAATTTTTTTTTCAAATAAACCACACTAAATAGACACATATTTTCGGCTATAAAATCAATCATTTATTCGATGTTTTTGATCATGGCTTTCATGTTTGAGCAGAACCATTCAATAATGAGATAGTTTGATTTAAAAAATTAATATAATGTTCTATTGAGAAAAATAGCAAATAAAAAGCAAGTTTTACACAGCATATTCTAGAGATATGAAGGTATACACAACTTTAGGTAAAAATAATATTTGAAACTTAAATATAACTAAAAAATATAAAAATAGAACGGCATAATGGGATGCCATTTTTTCAAGTGCTGATTCATATTTCGCGATCATAACATTATAATCAGAAAAAAATTAATTTTAACGAAATCAAATAGATAATAACCATGGAGATATTTCAATGATAATGTGAAAATAACATATCATTACAAAATTAATGTTTCTAAATCAGTCATATGTTTATTCTCATTTTTTTATTTCATTATAGAAATGTGTTATTAAGTATAGTTACTATTTTTACAATTGGATAGCCTAACATATAGCTTTAAATTTTATACGGTAGTTTAAATAGAAACATTATTATTTATGTAAATTCATAAGCTACTTATGAATTCAATTCAAGAAAAGTTATTAAAATTGTCGAGACCTCTAAGTTTGCAAGATAATATTTATATATTCACTTGAAAAATCCATTTTTTCATAGATTTATAGAAATAAGAAATTCTATACAATAATATAAAGCCTATAAACGCCTTTGAGACTATAATCGCTGTTTTTTAAAAAATTGGATGCAATCACATGAATAATTTACACACGCAGAACACGAAAATACCATAAATTCTAGATTGAATAACTGCAAAAAGCATGAGATGAATATTAAAGTTCTAAAATGCTAACCACAGCAGGAGTGTACGCACAAACAATAGGATCGACGAAGATATTTGAACCAATTAGTCTATAGCGAAGAACATTGTGAGCATGGTGATTTGGAAAGATGGCAATGTAAAGTTTAGATTTGACAGTTATAAATTCTAAAAATCAAATTTTCCAAGTTAAAATAGAATTTATGGGGCAAATTTTGGGTTGAAAGTTTGGATTTTATCTTGTAGTATACCGTTTTATATTTCACATAGTACATCTTACTAATAATATTGACTAAAACTTTTCTCCTAGATCTTTCTCTATAACTCAGTACTTTTAAAGACCTATCAGTTCATGAATTTTACTAAAATATATAATATACACAAATGAATTTTATATTTCTTATTAATTATAGACAAAGGTGATCCATATGACGTAACATGTGCATTGTGACAATAGAATATCACAAAAGGTATATGAAATAACCCAGAGTTTAAGAAAAAAATTGAAACATACATTATACTATAGAATTGATACAAATATCTTGAGTAATTCGACTTGAAAAGAGTATGGTATTTAAAAGAAGAGGAAATAGCACAAAGTAGCCATAATATGCACACTCAGGCAAAAAAAGACAAGCTTGAAGAAGGAAATGTTCACTCTTTTAGCACGAAAAATAGAATCTTATATAAAAATATTTTTAAATTAATTAATGCGACAACTAATAAAAAAATTTTCCGTAAATTTTGAAAAATTCTGTAATTTTAATAAATATTGTTAAAGGACATAATACTATCGAATTTTTCAATGTAAGAGTCGAAATCATTTCCCATTGAATTAGCGTTAATTATATTCTCTATAAGTTCCATTACTGTAAGCCTCTCCTCGTCTTTTTTAGAGAGTATGACATTTGGATTACGAGTTAACTTTAATTGGCATGATTCTTTAATTATTTTTTTATTTTGCTCTATATATTTTTGAAAATCTAAAAGCATTTTTTTTATTTTTTTAGTAAAAATTAATGTTTCGTCTTTGAGTTTCTGATATTTCATGGTTTGTGTATCATATAATTCTTCATTTATTGTATTCTTTAGCAATATCATATCAATATCTTGCTTTTTCTTTTTAAGATCATCTATAGTAAAATTCTTGGAATCCAACTTTAATTTATATTCCCTTTTAAGATTTGAAATTTTATTTTTGTACATATTTTCGCGAATCCGGATATTCATTTTCATTCTTTGATACTTATTTTTATAATACAATTTATTTTTTATTTTAGTACTATTTCTTTGTGCATATGAATTTTCTGGATTGGAAATTGCATTATTATTATCTTTATCAATAGAAGTGGAATTTTCTGGTTCTTCTTCTGTGGACTCAATTTTAACAGTACTGGAAGCAAATTTATCACACGGTATAAAGAGTCCTCTTTTTTCACCATTACAATCAAAATACTTCGTACCTTCATATGATCCATAATTACTTCCTGTCTCACTGTCTAATAAAATCCCTATGTATTTTCCTTCTTTTCCTTTGATGTCACCAATATATCTAATTCTTCCTGTTGTTTGTCGTATTTTTATTTTATCATCGAGATTAAAAGTCATTTTGGGCTTGAAATAATTTATTTAATAAAATCAACTTTTAATCTCGATAATAAAATAAAAGCTTTTTAGTTATCATGATTTACTTAAAAAAATGAATGAACATAGATTTTTTAAGTTTAAGTTAATTTTTCTTGTGTAATTTCGGATTTCGTCTAAATTAATTGCTTGTTTGGCTCGCTGAGGCATTTTATCATCTTTTTATATCTCTTCTAACATCTTCTCTACAATCATCTTCATAAATAACTTAGTTAGTTTCCAGAGAGAAAATTTATCTAATTTTTGATATCTCTTCTCTACAATCATCTTCATAAATAACTTAGTTAGTTTCCAGAGAGAAAATTTATCTAATTTTTGATATCTTTTCTCTACAATCTTCATTTAAATAACTTAGTTAGTTTTCAGTGAGAACATTTATCTAATTTTTGATATCTTTTCTCTACAATCTTCATTTAAATAGCTTAGTTAGTTTCCAGGGAGAACATTTATCTAATTTTTGATATCTTTTCTCTACAATCTTCATTTAAATAACTTAGTTAGTTTCCAGAGTGAATATTTATCCAATTTTTGATATCTCTTCTCTACAATCATCTTCATAAATAACTTTTTAGATCCCAGAGAGAAAATTTATCTAATTTTTGATACCTCTATTATATCTTCTCCACAATAATTACATATAATAATAAAAAGTTACAAAAAATGATAAAAGGTTTTAAAAAAAGCAAAAACTATGAAATTAAAATATAAATCCGAGTTTTTTTATCTGAATGTTTGTGAACTAACGCTTTTAACAAGAAAATTTACATCAAAAGCCAATAGTTACAGCATAATGGCTTGTTTTAAAGCTAAGTGGTCTATTTATAAGGTTTTTTCGTCTTTTAATATGTATTATGAGACTTTATAATTTTATATTTTTTACAACTTATATAAAAACCTTTTTCTGAAATATTCCAAAAATAACGGAAAAGTACAATGTAGTCAGCCAAATAAATAAAATATATTCGATTTTTATATTGTATGATCTTTTAAAATTTAATATGACAATAAGTTTTAATTCAATTATCTTATTTACATTTATGCGCCAATAAAACAGAGTAACGTACAAACTTTTGTTGTGTGAGGAATTTTTTTAATATAGAATTTTGAGAGCTATTGTTACCTCGGGACATTCTAGATTTCGATTTTAATTTATTTTTAAATTTACAGGCAGAAAATACGTATTTTTTTTTTATCATGGTTAAATATAAATGTATAAAACTGTAATTTTTGGAATAAAATTACATTAAATTTTAAATCAAAGAGAAGAGAAGCAAGATGATATTTATTGTATAATCATTTATAGAAACAATATATATAGGCAGATTTTCAAGTAACTCTTAATATTAAATTAGCCACGCGCCGTAATTTTTTATAATGACAAAATATATATTATTTTAATTTTTACTTTTCGATTTAAAATTTTAAGCCACAACCTTTCATTTAAAAATGATATATTTTCGGTTATTTCTGAACAAAATCTTACATATAACCAAAATTCTTTTTGGTTTGAAGCAGTTTCAAATTAAGTAGATAGATTAGAAGCATAATTTCACTTAAAAGATATTTTCTATTTTATTTTTCGATTTTATGTTCTGCTAAAATATGATAAATATTTCTATCCCTATTTTATCTATACTTTCCTCTATGCACATATATTATCCTCTCTATGGTATTCCATTAATCGGAATTATTGGTTCGAGGGTTTTCCTGTGTTCTATAATTAGCAAATATTATCTATAATAAGTTTTAACAACATAAAATTGCTCTTCTGCATAATTCACCACAAAAATAATAATAAACTTGTTCAAGGTCACAACATACCAAATAATTAATATAAAAAATTCATATTAAATGGTTTAAATTTAATACAGGAAATAATAAAAGCTGTGTTCTCTTATATAACCGAATGCATTTAAGTCTGAAGTCACTGTCTTAAAGCCAAGAAAATACTAAATTTTATGGATAAAGTTTTATTTAAATGCTATGGTATATTGAAATAAGAAAATTTTATTTTTTAAACTCTGATTCCAAGCGTTGTAAATATGTGTAAATTAATCTAGATCTGCTTTTAATTATAAATATGTTTTGAAGTCTATATACTAGATTATTATATTTGAAAATGAATTAGTGTATGTGAATGTTAGTTATTTTAGTTAATGTAATGAAGAGAATGAAAAAACTTATTCATGCAATTTTTTATAAATAATAATAATTAAAAAAAAGTTAGAAATGTTCTCTGTTCTAAAATTTTGATAATATCGATAGCGAAGAATCTTATCAAATTAGAATTGATCACGTTGATACAAATGATAAAAAAATATTTTATCAGTAATTACAAGAAGCATGAAATGAGGCAAAAGAAGATTTATATACAATTTCGATTGCATACCAGGGATTTTAAAACTGTGGTGCATATTGATAGATATATTTAAATAAAGATGTTGTCAAAGATATTTTCTTTAAGCGCAGATTAACCTCTAAATTATAGAAGCTCATACTTTTTAAAAACGAGGTTATGAATAAAGAATTATGTGTTTCTAAGTATTCAGGCAAAGTTTCGTTATTCAAATCATTATTTATATACAATTTTAGTTTTTTTTTCGTATTTTCCATCATTAAAAAAACACAATTTTTAATCCTAATATGCACAGTAAATGATTGGTCATAAGCTGGGTCTGTGTGATATAGCGGGTTAAACTTCTACCAATTACACTTAAATACCAATTAATTTTAGATAAGTAACTTTAAAATACCTCTAATACATAGAAAAGATAAAATATTGACAATCTACGGCAAAAGCTTGTTTTATAAAATGCTGCATATAACAGTTTTTGTAAAAAAAAACTTATCTGCCCGGTAAAATTCTAGGTAAAAAAAAATAATTTTTGTTATTTTTTCTAGTTCTATTACAGAAACAAACAATTCTATCTATGTATTGCATGTTGTTTTACAAAAAACTATATCTATGCAGGTGTGGGCATTGTGTAGTGTGTAGATTGGTTTTTTTTTCTCTATGTGTATTGCCTATATAAATTAGTTCTATTGATGAAATTCAAATTTTTGGATAGTAATATAAACGTATGTATTCATTTTCTTACTCTCAAATCTAAACAAAATAATCAATTTAATTTTTCATGTTAAAATTTGTATAAAATAATATCTTATTTGTAATTTTCTACATGTTCTGGCTATACCTTTATGGATTTTTTTATCTTTGCAGTAAGTTATCAGCGCAGTAATGAATTTATTACACCTTTGATAAAAATAAAACCATGATCGACAATCGAATAACTCGATTTTTCAATTGTATCAACTAAAATAAAGTGTTTTGTTTTTAAATTCAAGTATTTATACATAATAAAAAGTTTATAAAAACACTAAAAAGCGAAATGTTATTCTTCTGTTAACTTTCTTGCAATTAATACAGGTATTTATACATAATGAATTGTTCATAAAAAAATATCTTAAATAGAGTGAGTATTTTTGCGTTAACCATAAACAAATAATTAAAAAAAAACAGCTAAATTATCAGTAAAAAAACAAATTAGAAATATGACAAAACATTAATGATTTCGATTCAATAATGTATATGATCAATATAAGACTTTTTCATTATGTTTTTACATATATTTACTCAAATTTACTTTTAAAGACCGAATGAACATAGATATATTGAACGCTCACGCATACCACTTTATCAATTTTTCGCATTTTATCCCAGTATAAGGCCAATAAAAATAGAAAAAGTCGGTTTTTTTTCCTGACACATAAATATCAATGGTATATATCTGTATAAGAGAATCTTACAATTTTCATTTTATTGTAGCATAATAAATGGTCATATATGAATTAAAGAACATTTTGATATTTTTCACGTGATAATTTTTATTTCTTGTTTTTTTTTAAATCACAATCGATAAAAAGTAGAGCCTAGTTATATGCACGGATATTGCAGACCATTAAATTAAATACTTAGAACACCATATCTTGTAAAATGCGCTATAAAATACTCATATTGAAATTATTTTAAACAAAATTATAAACTAATAGTTTGGATACTTTTATTTACGTAGTTCCATATTTTTTGTGTTTAAAATTGTCATTATAGTCTAAAAGTTTTTAAAAATTTGCTTCCAAACATGTTCATTTTGTTTCAAAGACAAATCAATAATTCCTATTTTCAATCTGTTTATTTTAATTTAAATTTCAATATTTTAAAATTTATTTATCATAATAAAATCCAACAAATTTCGATTTGATAATATATAAATAATAATTTTTAATAGCAATTGTTCTATTATAAATTTTTATAATTTAAAAATTTTTTATGCACAATATTCACATTTGCATACACAAGTTTTTTTTTAATTGGGTGATTGAAATCACATTTTTTCAATAATTTATTGGTATTTTTAGATTATAGTCATAGCGATATTGATCTGTCTCTATATCTAAAAAACCCACGAGATGAAAATATTAAAATTCATAATTAAATATTTAAAAAAATAATATGTTTATAAACAGGTAGTCAGTTAAATTTTTTTTTGAAAGATACAAAATGCGAAAAATCTTGAAAGGGCTATTAATAGTATAAATTCGATTTTTAATGATTTTTTTATATAAATCTAATGCATTTATAGCACATGTTTACTGATATAAATACAGAGTCTATGAATTACCTTTTTATGAATCTTGTAATAGAATAACCAAACACGAAGAAAAAATTTATTGATATTCACATATTTATGGGTCAATGATACTAAAAAAATACATGAAAAAATATGTGTAAAGTTAAGAAGCAAAGGTTAATTAGTTCTTTTCAATGGAAATAAATATACCAAGCATCAATTTTTTATACAACTTTATTTCTTTTTAATTAAATAGATACAGGCTTTTAATTAGATGGAATGTTTTTAATCTAGGTTTTGTTTGTATTTTAGAATAAAATATTATTTTTTTTGATAATAAATTTTTTATTATTAATTATATGATAAAATTAGTGTTCGTAATAAACAAAAAAAAATCGAATATTTAAGAATTTAAATGCTGAAAAAGCTCTATTCAATTTATCATCATATATCTTATACCAAATAAAAAAAAAATCTAAAATCTAAAATATAGATTTAAAAAAGTAAAAGGCTGTATTTACCTCATTTTAAAAACAATAATTTTCGTATAATATGTAATCCAGAAACTTAGGCGTTATAACCATTAAAATTTGAATTTATATACTTGGAATCATAATTATTTTTGTGAATTTTATCAGGTTCTTACGTGTTTTAAATTGTATTTAGATGTAAAAACTCCTGATAGTTACTTGTTTCATAATTGATATCGCTTGATTTTTCCAAATATAATTTTCTAGTAGCAGAATATGTTTTAGTTTTGCAATCATCAATTATATGATGCTTCTTTATAACCTATTTAAGATAAAAATGATCAATTTTTATGTTATTATACAAAATAGCTTGTCGCTTTTGCACAAGGACCAGAATGTTAAAATACTAAAGTTATTGCTAAGAATATGTTATACAAAAATAACCTAGATATGGATCTTAAAGAGATTCGCAAAAATATCTTAAATTAAGAGTATGAAAAAATTGGAATTAGCTGTTTTTTAGAAATATAAAAAAAACTTTACAAAACGGAAAGAATACCTTTATTTACTAGGATTAAAGACGTATAACAAAATTATATAAATTTTCTATCAAAACCGAAAAAAATATTCCTATGCAATTTTTTTATGTGAAATGCACTTGTTTATTAATTATAATTCGATTTTAAGCAATTTATATTACAGGTGGGTCTATGTAAAAAAAATGTAAAGAGATGTGGCCGAATCCAGGATTACTAAAATAAAAAATAGCTTTTTGTCACAGAATAATTGAAAAATTAGAAAATAAATAGATTATAAAAATATATAAATAAGTTAAAAAAACCAATATATACAATAATGCAAATTACATAAAGCACTGTGTATTTAAACAGACTTGCTAGTCGCGAAAAATGAATAAAAGAAAAACATAAATGGTTAAATTCTCATTCATTCAATATTTTTATTTTGTAAAATCTTTCATGTTTTTAAAGCATGATGGAAATTTGTTAGTTATATTTAAGGGCAATCGTACATTTATGTAGTCCATCTGTATAATAATTTTATATTTAAATGATATATATCATTGATTTTTTTCAGATTAGACATTGCAAAATAATTTTAAAAATATATGAGATATTTTTTATTATAAGTATATTTTAAAAACAAAAAAGCATAATAACGCTGCACACTGTTGTAAGTCAAAGTGGCTTAAAAATATTTATTTTGACTAGATTATAAACTATAATATATGTTTAATTTATTTATCACAAAAGCACAGAGTTGAACTTTATAATGGTGATTTTAAGAAAAAAATCCATTAAATATACTAAATTATGGAGAAATATATTCCTATGTCTGTTTTGAGATTTATATGAAGAACTAGCTTATTATTATTATTATCAAATGACTCGTTTTTTATGTTAATAATAACTTGTATTAGCGTTTATATCATATAATATGTAGCTGTTAATTTTTTTCATACCTTTAAAATGACACTAGAGCTTAGTTTATTTTTATTATCAAGTATAGCATCTTATCAAAGGATATTATAATATTTTTTTGGACTATTAAACACCAAAATAAATATCCGGTGCGAATTAAATGTAAGAAACTTTTATAGAACGCCTATGGTAGTTTTTTGTAAATAAATAGTGGTGGCTTTTTCATTGTTCAATTTGCTATTTTTTCACAAAAATTACTTTTATTATACCGCCCAATGTATCAATAAATATTATATATTTACCTTATTATGTATATTTTTTTCTAATAATATTTATCAGTTTCAATTTTGCTTTTGTAATTTTCACTAAAATATGTTTTTTTTTACATTTGTGAATACATACATTCTATAAACAAAATAGCATAAAATAGAGTATTACTAAACCATATATGTATGCGTTGATTTTAATATATTATAAATATCTTTGAATTTTCTAAACTATGGTAGTTTTAAAATATAAAATGTATATGTAATTATGCATGTAAAAATCCTCATTAGAAAAACAAAGTGATTCTTAGTTTTTTACTATAAGCTTATATATATAAATTTGCGATATTTATGATTTAGTCGTGTATTATATGTTTTTTTTTGTACAGCTATCTACACACTAAAAAAATTTTCTTTTATATGCAGTATGCGACTGTCTTTTTTTTCTTTTATAATCGATCATAAGTTAACCTATGACACAGTCCCCAAAAAAATCATTAAAATATACAAATTATCCGCAAAAAATATTGTGTTTCAAACCGAATATACTACATGTGATATTATATACTTATACAAAGGTTTTTATTTATTCTAATATAAATTAAAGTTTATAATTTTTATACACACAGTTTTTGAGAAACGATATTTCATGAATCTAGACCAGTTATAAAAAGGAGAGCATTAGTATAATTACATTTTAAAGTGTGGAAAACGGTATGATATTACCTTTAAGAAATTTATACTTTAATCAATTAAAAATACCATCTTTCGCAAATTTAAAACCATAATGCAATACGTTTTTGTTTTAAAATAAAAAATCATTCCTTTTTATTAGTTTCAGTTATCTTTTATTTACAGAAGTATCTTAGAAAACCAATGTATGCTTATTATAACTGCTAAAAAAATGTTTTTTTGATTATATTGATGTATAATATTACAGATTATTATCAGTAAACTGGTAAAATAAATAGAAAAGGATATTTTTTGAATTTTAAAACATCATGATCTAAAAATTTACTATGATGGTGAATTTTCCAATATCATCGATTAATTCAATTAGAATTTCTTGTTTTTTGACTTAATTTACAAAAATGCGTAGATATCTTTAGTTATATAAGAATTTATGTATAAATGATTATCATGGTGTTTCAGCGTTTCTTTTGGGTTATTTTTATTTGACGATTAAAGAGAACTATGCATATAAAATTGATTAGAATTATCCCACAATTGTAATAAATACAACACAAAAAAAATTTCTAATAGATTCATCTATAAGCAAGAAGTAAACCCCGAAAAGGCGATGGATTATTTTAATAATTCTAAAATACACAAAATAAATTTTTCCGAAAAATAGGATAAATACATGTATTCCATTTTTTTATGCCCATAATATTTCAATAACCTTAAGAAATTTATAGAAAACAAAACAGTTATTTCCCCCCTATTTTAACCTACCGATCTCGATATTCAAAAACCCTTAACTTTTTAATATTATCGGTATGTGATCTTTTTTATTTTCAATGTATTATATAAAAGATCACAAAACAGTCGAAGCTAAATTTTAACGATATAACTGCAGCAATATGTGCACGCTTGTTAAAAGTAGTACCTCCAAAATAAATTTTCCATTTTCCATTGGACATACTTACCCCATAAAATTTAGTTTCAAAACCGCTAGATTTTTCCAAGATATTACCATAATAAAATGTATAGAGAACTAGAAAAGAAATAAACCACTTTTTTCTGTACAATAAACGCCGATAATAAAACTTTTAGATTTAATAACTGTAAATATTACTTTTACGCGCAAAAAAAGTAAATATGACTTTAGATATTTGTATTGATTGTTTAATAAAATATGATTTGTTCGAATGTGTATTTTATAGAATTTCTCATGTTATTTGCAGATAATTATGAACAAAGATTTCCAAAAATGAAAATTGAATATCTAAAAGTAAAAAATTGGAGGGATTGAAATCATATACCACCCGGAATATAACTAAAACACTACTCTTGGTTCTTTTATTGTGTATATTATACGAATTATTCACCATACTTTTTCACTAGAAAACCCCAATAATATCAGAAATAATATGGTCGCACCAGTAATTTATTTATGTGAGGTGAGCAGTGTTTGGCATATAAAAAAGCATGAGAAGATGCATTTAAAGTATATTTATAAAATTAAGGAATAACAAAAAAGCCAATTTTTTTTCACAGATTAGTTTTGAACTAGATTAAAAACTGCGTTAAGTCGGGTTTTTAAATCTAATAGAATATAAATTTTAATATTTGCAGATTTTCATCCACAATTTTTTTGTTTTAATATATAGTGAAATAGTATGTCTATAAAATTATCTGATTTTAGAATAATTAAATCTTAGGGCATTATGATGCTCGATATTTTGTGAAAAAAATATTTAATAGTAAAAGAGTAAGCAATCCTTTTCTTTTATTTCTAATGGAAACGACATCGCGGCAATTTATTGCATCTAATTTTTTATAAAATTGAAATTTGTGGAATCAGTTACTATCAAAATGGTGCTAACACGTATAATAACCATAGAATAGTTTTAATTATGCAAAAGTAAGAAAATTTGTTTTTTATATTTTCTTCATTTCCAACAATAATATATGAAAATATTATATTTGATCATAAAAACCCAGTTTGGATCAATTTCGGACAAATTTAACAGTACTTCTTCACCAATATAATAAAATACGAACTAAAATTTGACTTTATTTTTCGAATTTGTATTTTAAATATTATATAATTTATCAAATATTGATGCGATGGGGATTTACAGTAAGACATAAATAACTTTCATTTATAAATTTTTAAGGGAAATATTTATAAGTTAAAAAGGCAATGTTTGCAATAGTAGGATACAAACCCTGTAATTTTTAAATTTGAAAGTGGCAATCGGTTTTATAGAGAATACAATATTAAAACAATAATTTATTTGTATTTTTATTATCTTTCATTGAGTGTGCAAAAATATCGAATTGCTTGATGAACGATTCTGTTAGTTTTTTTGTTTGAAAATAATAGATCATACACTAATCATTGTAAAATTATATAAATAAATAGTCATCTCTCTAGCAAACATTAAAAAAAACATCTTTTACCAATGTTTTTGTGATTACATTATATATTTCTACAAAAATTAATGAAAAATATATCTTGGGAAACATAAAAAAAAACATCTTTTACCAATGTTTTTGTGATTACATTGTATATTTCTAAAAAATAATTAGAAAAATGTATCATCGGAAAAATGACAAAAAATATCTTTAGCTAATCTTCCTGTAATTACATCTTATATTTCTATAAAATTCAATGAAAAATATATCTTGGGAAACAAAACAAAAACCAAGGTTATTAATGTCTTAGTAGTTGAATTATATATTTCCAAAAAATCAAATCAAAAATTATCTAGGCAAACAAAACAAAAACGTATTTATCTAATTTTTTTGTAATTAATATATATATTTCCTAAAATTTAAATGAAAAATGGTCTAAGAAAACATGTATAAAATACATTTACTAATTTTTTTAGGACTAATTTATATTTTTCTAAAAAACTTAACTGAAAATGTTAATAAAATTTAGAAATTGTGGTGTGAAATATAGCCTACCCTACTAAAAAAACCCAGTAGAATACTATCGTACTACAATGCAAGACAGATATAATTTTTATAAAGTAGATTGATAATAATATCAGGACTCTGAACTTAAATCACATAATGATAAAAAAGAAATAATTTATTATTCATAAGATAGTGATTATAGCATGAGACAATTATATTATTTTCTTATATTTAAAATATTGATGAATTATTTATCAGACTATTTTGGGTATTAAAGTAAGCTATTTTCTTTTTTTAGTTTCAGTGTATAAGCAATTTATGTAATTTATTTTAATAGTAAGTATTTAATAAAAAAAATGTATGTTAGTTTCCTATTTTTCATAGGCAAATAGCGCCTAAAATACACTATTTCTATGTAATATAGAGGTGTGTTAACAGCTAAATAAATATAAAATAATGAAAATGCATATATTCATGTTATTTTCTATATTTTAAATTTACAGAAAATAAAATTATAGAAAGTATATAAAATGTGAAGTATTTAACAGAATAGCTTATCAATTTAAAATTCTAATTAAGATTTTTTTAAATGTATTAGTATAAATTCAGAAGAAATTGAACTAAAATGTATTCATTTGAGGAATTAACAAGCTTTAAAAATGTTTTTTTTATTCTTCTTGATACAATAAATACGTTCACAATATAAATGAATATTAATAATGTTCAAAATTTCCATATAAGATATTTCCCTTAGCCTGGATATAGTTCCTTTTTTTTTTGAATGAAGGAAAATACCATTATTTTGCTCTTGTAATTCTGAAAGAGCTTCTATAAAGGCAAGAAATTTTAAGCAAAGTATAAGGGATCCGGTATTTACAAGTACAATAAAAAGAAAAATTAGATCTTACCAACAGAAAAATGTAAACAGTATCTATAATATGACCAATTTTTCATACAAAATTAAGATAATGTGATTTATTAATAAATGAACACACCACAGATTACTAATACCGTTATTCATAATATGTAATTATGTGGTGAAAAAATACCGTAAGTCGTATATTACAGAAGCAATAATTTCAACTGAGGCAAACGCATGGAAAATAGAATTAAGAAAAACTATGAATCAATTATTTAGAAAAAGATGATGATTCATTATGGAAGATTGTAAAGATCAAAAAGTAGAATAAGTATTAAGCGAAATAGTTCTATAAAGAAAAATATTTGTTTTTTACAAATTTGACTAGCTAAAAATTAGATTAGTCTATAAAGTATATTCAATATATGTTAATTACTTTTGAAATACCAATTATAATGTTCGAACACACAAAAAAATTATGAAAATATCCTTAGATTGCGCCTAAAAACAATTAAATAAATTGAAAAATATTTTTTACAAACCACAAGTGAAAATTTTTTGCTGTTAGGCCAATATAAATTTGGATTAATTAATTTTTTTTGTGTGACGAAATCCTAGATAATAAATGGCTGCAATTTTAGTAGATCAAATTAAAGAAATTAATATGTGTTTTTTTATCTGCGATTAAGACTTTGAAGAACTCAAGATAGCCATAACTATAAATACGCTGCTAGTACGGCAAACTAACAACAAAAACCAAAATTATTACTACTAATTTACAGCTTTTTTTTATGTGTAGATTCGTGCATCGATTCTTTACTGAGGATCGTAGTTATACGGAAATAAAAATTACTCCTTTTGACGCTTTATATGTGCTTAAATTTTGTTAAGAGATCGTAAAAAAGAATATTTTTCAAAATCAAACAACTATCTAGAATTTAATGACGTTGATACTTATTTTTTTGGTTTATTTTTTGATAAGGCTGTGTAAAAAAAAATTATTATGTATATGGCGTAATAGATAATCAGAAGGCTTTTAAAAAAGAATATATGTTTCCATAAAGCTTTAAATTTGCAGTACTTAAATTCTTTTGATTTATTAATCATAATATAAGAAAGATACAAAATATTAAGATTTTTAAAACAATGATTTTCGTTTTTTATGAAATGTATGAATGTGTAATGCTTACGAAATATGATTGAATAATAAGAAGGCGAAAGAAGATAAACAATGAACTATTTATTTAGAAGGCGAAAGAATATATAAAATGAGCTATTATTTATTTGAAAGGCGAAAGAAGATGGGAAATGAATTATTTATTTAGAAGGTGAAAGAAGATGGAAATGAACTATTTATTTAGAAGGCGAAAGAATATATAAAATGAGCTATTATTTATTTGGAAGGCGAAAGAAGATAGGAAATGAACTATTTATTTATAAGGCGAAAGAAGATAGGAAATGAACTATTTATTTGCAAGGCGAAAGAAGATAGGAAATGAACTATTTATTTAGAAGGCGAAAGAAGATAGGAAATAAACTATTTTACTAAAAGTCTAAATAATATATAAAATACACATTTTATAAATTTTATGGGTTAGATATATTTTTCTTATAAATAATGCACTCAAAAGAAACTTTAAATGATTCTACATGTATTTTAAATGTTTTAATAAATTGTAATTTTTAATTCAATTCAACTTTTTTATGAACATGTATTATAACTTTAGGGCATGATCACTTTCCATGGTTTTACAAAACAATGTTTAAAAATTAAACAACATAAAATATAATACTTTTAATGCATAGAATTTGTATATTCAAATGATATAAATCAGAATATTCAGGAATCTTAAAACTAAATATAAATAATAAATTTAAGCTTAAAAAAACATCAATCAGATTTCATCAATTCAGATTACTACGTAATTAAATTTTACCAATAATTAAATAGAATTATATAATATAAATTCAATTTGTATTAATCCAAATAATGATTTTAGAAATATATCCATTTTAAATTTAGATATCTTAAAAAGAGAAAACCCCAAAATGCCGTCATACAAACTACGTATATTCAAAGCAGCATCGCCTAGACCAAACACAGCATACTACAAAAAGTATCTTTATACAGTTCCGTACACTGAGACATTAGCAAATGAAATTACTGATAAACTATCAGAACTAGATTATGTTGACATTTTCGTGATACAAGACGAAGATTTTCGTGACAAATTGTTTTTGCTGTGGATGTTGCCACGTACTGTTAATTTCAGTAAGTTTGAGAAATGGTTTTCTGGGAAGATGAATCTTGTCTGTGGAGTTAATGATATTGGTTCGTTTTGTGAGGATGACAATTTTGTTGGGATTGTGGTGAATGTGTTTTGTAGGTTCAAGGATTGTTATGGAGCAAGTGATGGCCGCTTTGGGCTGGATGATGTTTTAAAGTCGTGTGATATAGATTTAGATTATGGCATTAAAGAGATGAAAGATTCTAATCATGGTGATGAAATAATCAACGAAGATCTAAAAAATGAAGATTTAAAACACAGTGATGAAATAATTAATGAAGATTATAGCAATAAAGAGATGAAAGATTCTAATCATGGTGATAAAATAAAAAATAAAGATCTAAAAAAGTGTATTGAAGTAAAAAATGAAGATTTTAAACAAAGTGATGAAGTAAATGAAGAAGATTTGAAGCAATTCACGAGAGAAATGAAAAGCGAAGAAGAAATAAAAGATTTAACTTACTTTGATGAAATAAAAAATGATGAGATGAAAGAATATACGCGAGATGAAGAAATAAAAAATGATTTAATTTACAGCGATGAAATAAAAAACGATGATTTGAAAGAATATATGCGAGATGAAGAAATAAAAAATGATTATATGAAAGAATATACGCGAGATGAAGAAATAAAGAATGATTATATGAAAGAATATACGCGAGATGAAGAAATAAAAAATGAGGATTTGAAAGAATATACTCGAGATGAGGCAATAAAAGAAAATCTACTTTACAATGATGAGGACTTAAACGAGAATATAGATTACAGTGATGAATTAAATAATGAAGATCAGGATAAATTTACTATCGATGAAGAGATAAAAGATTTTAAGGACATCCGTGAAGCAAAAAATGAAGATATAACGCATTACATGAATAATGAATTACAAAATGAAGATCTAATACTCCACACGGATAATGAAGAGCTAAACAATAGCTTTAAAAATAGTCATGAAGATATAAAATATTCCAATGGTGATGGATATGTTGATAACAACAAAGAAAGAATAAATAATCAAGTAGGCAATCGTGTGATTAAAAGCAATAGTATATACAGCTTAAGAGAATTGCTTGATGATCCAGAACTAATTAAAGAACTCTCAGATGAAATAAAAAATGAATTGAATTTTCTTGATAATAATATGTTTATATCCAATTTAACCGAGAATAAAAGAAATAGTGTATTTTCGAACACGAATAATGATCAAATGAAAGATAATAACAATTCTTTCAAAAGTGAAATTCAACATAACAACAATTTTAAATATAATAAAAGAAATAATGAATTTACGAACTCGAATAATGATGAAATGAAAGATAATAACTATTATTTCAAAAGTGAAATTCAATATAATCACAATGTAACCGAGAATAAAAGAAATAGTGAATTTACGAACTCGAATAATGATGAAATGAAAGATAAAAACATTCCATTCAAAAGTGAAATTCAATATAATCACAGTTTTAAAGATAATAAAAGAAATACCGAATGTTCTATTTCAAATAATGATATAATGAAAGATAAAAACATTCCTTTCAAAGGTGAAATTCAATATAACAACAATTCTAAAGATAATATTAAACACAATTCAACATATCATATCAATGATACTACCGATTTTAAAACTGAACAGGATAGTTTAACAGAAGAAGATATTGTAAATTTCCTTTCACAGAATTATAGCATGAACGATGGTGTGATCAATGTATCTACGGATGAAATGACAGAAGAATATACTAAAAAGTTCTTTGGGTCCACAAAGAGTTCAGAATCCACAGAATATTTATTTAATAAGAATAATAAAAAAGACTCTACTATTATAGATTCACACATTAAAGCGGAAAATAATAAAAAATATACTGACTTGAATAGTGAATATGGTATAGATTTACCTTTAATGAAAAATACCCTTAATGATAAAGATGCAATGATAGATAAACAAGAAAACAATATTGCAAATACAGAATTTTATATCTTGCCGAATAAAAACACAGAAAATAATATTTTACCTAAGATAAATACAGAATACAATTTATTTATGAACAATGATTCACGATCAATAAAAGAAAGACCAGATTATTCAAGGATAGAAGAAAGCCTCAGCTTTACATTATTAAAAGAGAAACAAAATATAAATAAACCAATTAAAAAAAGAGAAACAATAGTATTAGATCTTAGTTCAGAACTAGAAGAAAGTTCAACAGTCGAAAATAACGATATTCCAAGCCAAATTTATCATCTTTTAGAAACCCCTGCTGAAAATATAAACAGATTAACAGAAATATGTAAATACTTTTTATCAAAAAATGTCGTACAAAATAAATATAATATTAAGATATATAAAAACGATCTCGAAACTTTGGTCGGGTCGGGATGGTTAAATGATAAAATCATTAATTTGTATTTTCAAATGCTTGTCGAGTTAAAAAAAACGGAATCTAAGAATATTAAACCTACGGAAAAGAAATATTCGACATCGATAAACCACGAATCCAAAATGCATACACTAAATTCTCAACCTAACCCCGATTATATTTCTAGCCTCAATAGTGACCCTAATAATAATTATAAAAATAACTCGGTGAATTATACTAATACCAACCCTAGAAGTAATTCAGCACCTAACCCTATTCACGATCATAAAATTAATCATGAAAAAAGATACAAAAGTGATACCATCAAGGTTTACAAAAACCAAAATACCATTTCTTCCGGTAACCCCACAAAGAATTCAATTATTTTTACTGATAGAAACGAAAACAACAAAACAGAAACAAAGATATATTCATTTATTGAAAATCAAAACCGTTCTAAAAGAGAAAAGATTACTGTCTCCAATACATTAAAAGAAAACCACAACAAACACGATAATAAAAACAAGCATTTCAAAAACATCTACATCCCTTCAAAAAGAAGTATCACTTTCACAAAACCAAAAAAAATAACCCTCAAACAATCAATTTCCGAAGAAAGCGAAAAATACTGGGCAATAGTAAACAACACAAAAACAATAAAACGATCAATAATAGCTCTAACAACTTTCTTCTACACCACACTATCAAAAAAAGGATCTCAATACATCTTAAATAATTGGTTCAGAAATATCGATATCACAACATACACACAAATTATCATTCCTATACACTTGGGCGCTCATTGGATATTCGCTCAAATTAACACTAAATTATACACAATCAAAATATACGACTCAATGAAAGGAAGAAACCAAAATGTAGGCCTGAGATTGAAAATTTGGATCGAAAGAGAGTTCGGTGCGCGAAATAAAAAAACGGAATTTTGTGTTGATGTTGTTCAAAACATCCCAACACAAACTAATGGAAATGACTGCGGCGTATTTGTCTGCTTTTATGCTGGCTGCATTGTTAACGAAAAAGACGTCGAAAATTGTGAAGTCGACCCTCAACTTCTTAGAAAAATTATTATTCATGAAATCGGGGCTGGGAAAATTCTATACCCCCTCGGATTCTGAAATTGTCCTTATTGTCTGCAAATAAATAAAATCTATATCAATTAGACTTTTTTCGGTAATTAAGAAACTATTCTAGGTTTCTGCATATTGTACCTGATCATAAAAATTCGGCTAATCTATATGCTTTTTTTGAGTTGTTATTTATTAGATTCGTTCAAAAATAGAGAAATTAATAATTTTGTTTTATCATTATGGGTTAATTTGATTTTTAGCTATTTAATCTTGTTCAAACAAAACATCAGAATACTCTTTAGAACAGATTTAGCCAATACTTCCTTCAACCACGTCATATTTACATTCTTCCTCAATGCATCTTCTTCTTTTCAGACTTATAAATTCGAGTTTAATCTTCAATCATATTGTTTGTGCGTATATTTATATGAGCATTCCTAACCGGAGTAGTTATTTATTTGTATTTATACAGAAGGGTATACACGAAAATTTATATTCATTACGTTATAGAATAAATTATTTTTAAAAATACTTGTCTTTCTTTGACAAAATTTTGAATAAAATTCGTTTCATGTTCTGTTTTTTTTTGTATTTTTAATACAAGGAATGTTAATTGAATTATGATTATTTTTTTGCTCAGTATTTTGCCCTCTTTGTATACCAAGTGTTTTCTATTCAGCTAAAATACATTTACACGCGTAAACAAAGATTTTTTTAAATATCCGCAGTCTATATAAGAGAATTTATATGCAGAAGTCTTTGTGCCCTATTATAAATATTTCCCCCTCATCAACCAAAGATTATTTTCATCAATTTACAGATTCATAAAAAAAACAATTAGAAAATTAAAGCCTCTTTGAACTAAAAATTTATACGTTTAGAATATTATAACCTTTACCTATACTTAATAAAAAATCAAACCATGTTTACTAATCTATAAATGTTAAAATCGGAAAAGTAATCATGTATTTTCTTTACTACATTGTGTTTACAACATCATATTTTTTATGCGTTCAGAAACTTTGCTATGAAAACATTCTTAAATCCTCTTTATTATGTTTTTAAAATGTAAAATAAATTTGCTTTGATTTTATGTTCTATTTTGTGTAAATAACAATTTATTTTCGTAAAAGAACATGCAGCACAAGATGTTTTGAATTCCACATTTTTTGTAACTTTATTATTATTATTAACACAGATAGATCTATCTTTAAACTGAAGTTTTAGTATTTTTCTTCATTAATTTTTAGATTTATTTAATTTTTAATTCAAGCTTATTTATTCACAAATAATTTATACTTTTTAATTTATTGCTTATGCTTATACTAAAAAAACACTTTTGTGCGTTAATTTGGGATTTCATTAGAAAATATATTAATTTTTTTGTACGCTTATTCAGAAAAAAATTATGTAAAAATGTGGCACAAAATAATGAATTTATAGTATACGCTTATTCAGAAAAAAACAACTTAAAAATTTGATAAAAAATCTATAAATTTATTGTTTACGCTATCCAGAATAAAATAATATAAACATTTGACTTAAATCTATAAATTTATTTTCTTATTATCCAGAATAAAATAATATAAACATTTGATACAAAATAATGAATTTATTGTTTACGCTATCCTGAATAAAATATTACAAGTCAATTCTTTTTATTCTATTTTTATATTATATGGGCATAATACTTTCACCTTATACCATATTATTTTTCTAAATACACATTTTTTGCGTACTTTTGCATTTACTTTAGATGTAATTCCCTAGAAGAAACAGAATATATCGAAAAAACATTATTGATAAAGCAAATACATAATTTCTGTTTTTGAGATAGACTAGTTCATTTGAATCAAAGCTGAATTTTTATATTTTTATCACAAATTTATCACATTAACGCTTAATCTAAATGGAAAAACTTAAAATCACAGAAGCATAATCTTAATTTTTATTTACTTTTCCAAAAAAAAGTATAGAACTTCAACGAGTGCAAAAAATATTTTTTTAAGATAGATTGGCGCAAATTTACTTTCATTACCCACGAATAAAAAGTTACATTTACATGAGAATTAGCTCTCTTTTTCCCCACTAATATGTTAGTATATATATTTTTATGCTGTATTATAAATATAATCATCGTTGATTTAATATTTTTTTATTTACGTAGTAAAAGTATGTGCTTATATTTTTAAAGTGTTCGTTGTAATAAAAGAGAAAATTTTATGTCACAAAAAAAAAGATTGACTTATAGAATAAATAAATTTTAATTTTTTTATGGATAAAAAAGATGGTAGCATTTTGATCGGAGTCTGTAAATATCTTCTTAAATTCAGTAAATACATTCACATTGCCAATATGGATTTTATTGTCTCAACCAGCGTTCTAGAATAGTGTCTGGTTATCTTGTGCCAAAATAAAATGTATGCTTAAATCTGCAACTTTTGATAAACGTAGGTCAATCTAAAAAGTTTTCTATATTTACTAGGAGTTAAAGAAAAGTAATTGTCAGATAAACTTTTTGTAAAAAGGATTTTAACATTAAATATCCCAAATTTAATTTTTTAGGTCGAGTATTCTCCTCATTCATCTACTACCACACTTTGATAGATAATGGTAACCTTTTATGTTTGAAATATACACAAACGAGACTAAAAATATTAAATATCGAATTTTGATTAAAAAATTATATGTCAAAAGTTTCTAAAATGTGACATTCTGCATGTACACACAGTTTTAAAAGGTTTTATCCGTTACTAAATACGGCGCAGAAGATTTTGTTTCTTTTTATAATGAACAGATAAAACTAAAAGAGCAGAAATATTTCATTTACAAATAAATTAAATTCAGAATATAAAATAAACATGAAAAATGCTATTATTTGGGTGAAAAAAGTAGCAATTCCTGACTTACAATTTATTAAAATCAAAAGTTTATGTAAATTTTACTTTTTCCTATCGAAAAAATTTAAACTTCAGGGTATATCTCTAACCACATATGGCACATATTTTTAATTTTTCTGCATTACATTTTTTTATGCAATACAATGTTTTTCATATAATTATTTTTTTGTAGAGATTTTTTTATGTAAGAGAAGTACTTTTTGGTGTATTTATATTTTCTTGGCTATTTATTGTTTTCTGTTATTTCTTGGAAATTATGGGGGAAAACTGCTATGGACTTTTTAATATTTTAACTTTTATATAAATTGATAACCCTGGTAACACGCAATTAAAACCTGTATCTTTGGTGGCCAATATTCGTGAAAATCATTCATGTTGTAGAGGTGAACTAAGTAACCATTCTGTTCATATCACTAAAAAAACATACAGAAAAAATTTAAGGGTTCGAATATTGTGCCTATGAACAAAAACATAATATAAACCAAAAAAATCTTATAAAATATCCTTATCACATATTTTTCTCTAGCAATAATAATTTTTGTAGTTTAATGGCGTTTATTTTATAAAAAATAGCCTAGATTAATTATTATATTTCTTCATCAATTTTCAAATTTATATGATGTTGTTATAGTAAGAAAGTTTTTTATAGAATTTATAAAAGATATTTCCGTAATTGCGAGATTTATTATAGAATAAACAATTGAATTGCAGCATTAATATATTATGGAGAAAAATATGTAAAGTATTGACGAAAAAAACTCAAAATTAAATTATAGAGAATTTTATATACTATAAGGCGTTTTTTTATATCTTCATACATAGCTTTCGATATAAATCAAAGGCTTAGAATAACATTGAGTGCATCTACAGTCCATAATGCTTTATATATTTACCTATAATTATTCCCTTTTATTTAAGATATATAATTTCGAATTAATATATATCCGAATTAGAGGTGATTTAGCTCCAAAATTAAATAACAATAATTTTATATGAGAAACTATAAAATTTTGAAGTGAGGCCGAAAAACATGGTTATAAAAAAGCGAGTGTCTTATTTTTTAAAAAATTCTATATCATCAGTATGTAAATAATAATATAATATTCGAAAATATAAATTGTAAAAGAAAAAATAGATATTATATACTATACTTGCTTCTGAGTTGTTTTTTGCGTATATTATATAATACGCGCAAAGATTTATAAATTAATTCGGATATATAGTTAGTTTGACTTAAAGATTTTTTTCAAAAAAACCCTTTAAAGTGCACATATAAATTTTAGCGTGTGATGTATATAAAATGATAGAATTCCAGAATAAAATGCTATTATATTTGATCAGTATTTTTTATCATGTTTATTTAAATTAGCTTAAAGCTCAATCCGACGGTCTAACTGTAAAATCATATTATGAAAATTCATTAAAATCGCAATAAAATTAAACAAATATAAAGATTTTACAAATATAAAGATTTTACAAATATAAAAATTTTACAAATATAAAGATTTTACAAATATAAAAATATAAAATAAGAAAAAAAAGATTAAGCGTGACCAAAAATATTTATTTGGATTGCCCAAAAGAGCAATAAATATATACAAATAAAGTGCCATTGTAATCATTTTCGCATTCTTATCTGTAAATAAATTTGAAAAAAAAAATAGTAGATAACTTACAAATTCTCAATTATAAAATCCTTAAAAGTGTAAATAAATTATAATTAAAAGCGTATCATAAATAGTATTTTTTTATAAAAGAAATCAATAAAGTTAAAAAATTAAATGTGAACATAATATTATGATTTTTAGAAATAGATGAATTCAAATCAATACATCATATATTTATTTGCATATAAAAATTGCAATGTCTAGTTTCATTTTAAACTTATTTGTAAATCTATGAGCTCCAAAAACATCTAAAATATGTATAGTTTAGGTGTTTACCTGGGATATTCGACAATACATTGCAGCTCAATATCGTATGTATTCATAGGAACGCTTAAACTAACTATTCCAAATAAAAACAACAAAAATCTATATTTTATAAATTTCAGCAATTAAATATATATTTTTATATTAATGCAATTGAAATAGAGTCTCAAGCCTCTCAATGGTTTTAGTCCACATAGTAAGCCATTAAATGTATTAGTTCTTTGGAATCTTGGTTTAATACATATTATATGATGCAATTATAATATATTCATTTTTATATACGTAAAAGTCTTAATTTTATAGACACTTTTGAATTTTTTTCTGCACTATAACAGATATGATACAGTTGATATATAAATATACAAGCTTTAAAAAATAAATAAAATGCATTTTTTTAAGAATTTACTTAATTTAATGATTTCCGAATTTATCCAGTAAAATCGATATATTTTCTCGCACAAAGTCTTCCATAATATTCATAAATGTCATATTTGGAGTTTTTATACGGTCTAAATATATAATTAGTAAATTATTTGAATCTTTTCTTCGAGGATTTTCTTCAGTAAGCATATTATAATGATCACCCTTCGCATAAAATATATGCAGAATTTTGGATTTATCTTTGAAAATACTTAAAAAAAACCAAAGCTGTTTTATATCTATCCCATTTGATATCCATCCATTTAATTTAGGGCTATTACAAATAATTTTATAGTTAGAAATATCATAATGATCACCATTAAAATGTTTTGCAATCTTATCACACAAAAATTTTTCAGGCAATAAAATACAAAGAAAATTTAAAATATACGCATTCTTGTGATAGTAAGTAGCGTTAAAACTATTTAAAATCTTAATAGCTCTATTTAAAAAAATGTAGAATTGCAGATTCTTTTTGCTTAAATATAATGAAAATAATGATTCAAAAAAATCTTTTATGGCCCAATACTCTTGTTTAGAAAATATTTTCAATTCTTGTGCTAAAAAATCTAAGTCAAAAACCTTGTTTCCGGGAAAATGCAAATTCGATAAATAAATGTATATCAATCGTATAATTTTTTCATATGATATTAAGAATAACTCAAATTTATCTGATAACAGTTTTAAGTAATTCTTAAATTCGTTTACTTTTATATTTTCTTGACAATTTTGACTATTAAAAGCATTAAAATGATCTGTAAATAGCACTAACCAAATATGCAACTCAGGATAAAGAATTGCCATGATTAAAAATGGATCACCAATCAGCAATTTTTTGCTATTACTGAATAAATTCTGTTCAAATAATTCAATAATGTTCCATTTTAAAAAATATACAATCTTTTCAGGGCTTTCTAAGTTGTTATCAAGTTTATGGATAGAATTAGACAAAAATTCACTAAAGATGCATTTTTTCTTGATAAAGTTAGGATTTTTAAGAAAATCTAGTGTCAATTCAATGATAAGCTTCATTTCATTGAGACTTGTAGTGCGGTTTGCCTTTGGACTTGTGGCACGTATTTTTCCCATTTCATAATTTATATCATTTTCATGATTATTATCGATAATATTGTTTTTTACAGTAATTTTGGGAATTAATGATATTTTTCCTTTTCCTTTTGCACCATAAATCACATTTACTTTTAAATCGGTGTCGGTTGAATCCCCACATATGTTTTCATCAGGAATTTCAATCTGTTCCGTTCGAATGCCGAATTCGCTCTTCCTAATTCTTTTGCCACACACTTCCTGCTCATCGATGTTGTCATTATTTTTTAATTTTCCCTGTTCGGTGTTTTCGCCGCTGACTTTTCTTTTGTTATAATTTTTCTCGAAATTGACACAAAGACTTGCTAGTCCGTGTATAGGTAGTACTCGGTGTTCATGTTCTGTAGTAGAGTACCCATAAGGTGTTTGTTCTTCTATCGCATCGTGTTTCATATTTGTTGCAAAAATTATTGCCACTATTGCGAAGTATTCTAACATTTTTTTCGATATTTTTTTAATTCCAATTTATATATATTTAATCCATACATATTAACCCGATTCAGTAAATTACGTATTTAAATCAATTTTCCATATATAGAATATGTCAAGGAGGTAAAAATCCCGGACAAAGTAAAAGCCTAAATGCTCTCTTTCTCACACCGCAAGACACTCGAACTCATCTAATTTGATAGAAGAAGAGCAGTTGATGAAGATAGATCAAGGGAAGGTGCTAAAAGATGCATCAAGAAGTCGTGCAATATTCCCAATGAGCTGACTACGTCTAAATAGATAAAATTGATAAAAAGAAAATCAAACCCATAAATAAATAAAAATTCCATTTTAAGAACAACCAATGTAATTCCTGTCAATATATAAAAATCATTTTCAAAGGAAATCAAATTGTTTGTGAATAACAATGAATTAACTATATTTTGTAAAAGACAATCACAAGGACACTCTGAATGTACATATACACTATTTTTTATTTTAATAATTAACTCTATCACTCTATACCAATTTATAAGTTTTCATACCAAGTCTTAAGAAAAAAATTAAATCTTTATATGGCCAATTTTTAACAATACAACAGAGATCAAGAAGATTTAAAGAAAATCTGTGTCAAATAAAATATTTAATAATTTCTATACGAGCACAGATCAATTACTTTTATTGTACTAAATCAATAAATTGTAATGTGCTTCGAATTATTTCGTGATTTTTAAACACAAAAACAATTTTTTAAGTTATACTATAAAGTTTTGAATAGTCTTTAAACGATTCGCGTGATAATTTGAGTTATAGTAAAGAGTGAAGGTTCAAATTTGAACAAATAAACAAGATAAAGATCTTAGCGGTGCATTCATCATGAAAATAGATTATTTTACTTAATCTTGCGTTCTAGACTCTAGTAAGTAGTTTCAGCCTCCAACCAAGCGTATTAATAGGGGTATCACTTAACTTTTACACACGAGATTGCACATCAACAATTGCTAAAAAGTTGATGTATACTAAGTGTTTAAGTCGCATAAAATTGTAATATAATGATTGTTAAAGGTAAAATGTAATATTAATCTACATTTTCGCGATTTAAATATACTTTTATCCTAAATTAATGGGGAATGAAAAGTATCCTATCGGATCTTTTTGCAAACAATTATATAGGTACTTTAATAGTTTCCAGCTGTATGTATATTATATATAAAAACGCTCTAAAGAGAATAATATAGCATAAGGTAGATAAAAAACAGATTTTTCTATTTTTATTATATAAAAACGAACCATCTAATAACTTATCTTCTTTTTTAATCTAACAAAATACCTTTCAATTTATTTATATCTAATTTCAAATAATTAGAAGAAAAAAACTTCTAATCGAATATTCGTTAAAAACCATATTAAAAATGCATTTTATATTTTAATGGAACAAGTTTTACTGTAAGGGCAGTATTTAATTACAGCGATCATAAATATGTAGGTTTTTACAAAGTCGTTTTTTACGTGTAGTTTATGGTTAAACACTTTAAATTAAAACGTATTTTTACCAAAAAAACTATATATCAATAGTAATCTTACGATTTAAGGTCGGTGTCAATACATTTTATGGAAAATAATTCTAGCAGAAAATTGGGTTCATTAAAAAAATCATTTATGGATAAAAATAAATAATTTAAATACAAAAATTACATAATTAAATTTACTAATTATATACATTTAAAAGTAATTCAACTTTTGAATGATTCAAATCATTATTATTTTTTTAAAAAGTATGCTATAAGATTCCAAGACTATTTACTAATTTTTTGGTATAAAAAGTGTGGATAAAATACAAAAATAGACTTCATTGACCTTTACGTATGTTTAAATATATGAATCAAACAGGCGAATAAATACAAAAATGGAACCTATAATATATCAAAAGTATAATGATTTCATTTTAAGAGAAAATAAATTTATTGTTATAAAGTATAAACCATTTAGATATTAGAAATTTGGATGATTTTCAGTCCTACTTTATCTGATTCATTTAAAAATCATAACGTTGTAAAAGGAATTTGCATTCAAAAGTATAACTTTTACATTTTATTTCATTAACCATTAAAATGACATTTTTTTTATTTACGCGATTTAATTTTTTTAGTAAATCGGAAGTATTTAAAATAAAAAAAAAATTTAGTATGTTTGGGATGTTATAATAAAGGTTAGTAAAACTTATATTTATAGGAAATAAAAGCTGGTTTTATAATTTAATAGTGGCTAATATACAAAAAAAATATTAGAATATTTGATTACACACTACGCTAATAACTAGTGCTAGTTAACATAGATATAATATACAGCCTAAATATACATAAAATTGTTATAACCGTGATAAAAAATATTGAGTGATTTTTTTATTTAGAGGATTTTTTAAATTCACAAATCAATATACAATTTCTTTAATTACCTAATTAAACTATATTACCTTGTTATAAAGATAAAAATTAGATTTTACTGTATCATTAGTGTATAATGCCTATTTGTGAGCTTTAGTTATACAAAACGTTTATAAAGAAAGATAAATTTTTAGAGTGGTTGGAGCATAATTTATATGTATTTTACGGATTAAATTGTTGTTTTATTATTCTAAACCCAATTAAACAACATAATATGCGGTATTATTACTGCATCTTTATTTTACTTAATGTACATTTCGTTCTAATTTTATAAACAAAAACCTATTTGCCGCATAAAACAGTGTTTCAATATATTTCATTGATCAATTTTTTATTTTTATCTGTTATCAGCAGGATTTGCACGAAATTTTTATAAAAGCAGCGAATGTTAAATGTAAAAAAAAACATGTCAATGTGAAATCTCAAACAATCTTGCAGGCGATAATGTCGTTCGAAGCGTATCACGCACGGAAAAGAATTTTAATTCTATTAATGTTGCAAAAAATTAGGGCCATTTAAATATATTCTTTTATAATGATAAGATAATTTGCATAAAATTCATGCAAGTTTAGAGAAAAATATTAAGGTTGATGTATTTTAAACAAAATTCAGGTATATAATGTTAAACGGAAAATATTCTTCATTATTCTTTTGTAATACTCAAGTGCCGAGTTATTAATATATCCTGAATTAGCGAGCGATTTCAATTTTTTTTCGAGGGTCGTATATTACCAGTAAAACATTTTTATTCTCTTAAAACGTATACAAATTGTCTATCAAATTGTTATATATTGGCCTTGTTTTACATAATTTTCTTGATATTTTAGACCAAGTTGGTTTTTTTCATGCACAATGATTAAATATTAATAATGTAAAAACAACCTACGGAGAAATTATCATTTGAGGTCTATAAATTTATTCAAAAAATGTACCAGAACCATTTTTTACAATGTTTTATGTAGATGCAAATAATAATATAATTGATTCATAAACATTGAATATCACTGCCTCTAGGGATCTTCGCTATAAAAAACAGATTCATCTCAAAATAAATATAAAGACGGATAAACGCAGTAATATATATAAATCCTGTATTTGTAATAAATCATTTTTGTTCTTATTTTAATATATGCAAGCCATTAATGATAAAAAAATACAAATAGGCATCTTACTTTCAATAAACAACAAACTTATTATTCTTTTTTTAGTTATATACGTTTATATAGAAGACTGATCGAAAGAATGTAATTTTTTTAATCATAGATTTTGAAACAATCGCGAAAAATATTTTCATGATAATTTGATATATATTTTATACTAGATAAAGAGTTTGTATAAATGTGTTTCTCCCACTATACTACATTTATATCTGATATTATACCGATTGTTCGATCTTATTTTTATTTTTTTCATAGAAAAATACCGCGTATATTTTCAAATTTTTGTTTTGTTTTCTTTTATGTTATAATATATATATCATGCGTAATAAATCTTAACTCATGTATATATACGGTATTTATTATCATGAAATACAAAATCACGATAAAAAAAGAACGTATCAATTTTTTTTATTTATAATTATTATTTATGTGTTGTTTATAATGTATTCAATTTTATATGATTAATGTAGCTATATACTAATCCACCAGATCAAATATATTATTTGGTTATGATATTACACAAGAAATTCATAAGGCTAAAAGAAATTAAAAAAATTATATTTACAAGAACACTGGATTAATAGAAAATGAAAAAAGGCACACAAAAAAAACCTTTATATGATAAAAATTTGAGCTTTGAAGATGAAAAATAAAGAGTTTCTGATATAATTAGAAACTACCGAGTTAGTTTAAAGGGTTTATAAGCTTTACTTATAAGAATTTTTTTTTGTTTCATAGATATAGACTCAAAATAATAGATTTTATAACAAAGATTGAACAGCTAAAATATTTATTGAATTGTTTTAATTTTTAATCTACAGAAAAATATGATGTTTGGGTTTGTGCGTGTAACAATCTTATACATTAGATTTAAATTTATATTTTATAGCGTATTTGTCAGAATTGAAAAGAATATTATGCAACAGTATTATTTTAAATAAGATGTAATTAAATCCAAAATTCACCATAAAGATATGTAATGAGTAAAACTTTTTTTTGTTTATATTTTAAAAAATCATTTCTTTGACATCTGTATATATGAAAAACACTTTTTTGTGTTTAGATGGATAAGAAAATATATGCTCAAAATTAAAATATCTCAATAAGTAAAAAATTATTTTTTAAATTTAGAATAGCTTTGATTTTCTGCTTTGTAAATGCAATATTAGATTTAAATATTATTGTTTATCTTTTAAAATTGATTTGTAAGCTGTTCGAACCAAAAATGTAATTTAATGGTAATAAACACTAAAAATTTAATAAATACTGAAAATAATGTTTTTTTCATAATTTTATACTTGAAATGGGATTATTTTATAAAGTCAACAGACCATCAAATTTTATAATAAATCGTTGATAAAATAAATAATTATGGTGACCTGCCTCTAGACTACGAGTTCTCTAGCAAAAAGTATATAAATGACAAATAAAATACAGTTTTAGTTTTTTGAACTGCAAGATATATTTTAGAATCTTTTTTATCATTAGACATTCCCAGTAAAAAACGATAAACTGATTAATTAGTATAGAGATGTATTTGTTAGTGTATATAAATATAAGAATCAGCATTTATTGTTTTTTGCTATGTATATATTAATGTAAGTTGGAAAAATAAAAGAACAGATAATAAATATATATTCCCAATAGTATTCTAATATATCAGAATAAAAAAATATCTTTATATGCGTGTGTTGATGGAAGTTTAACTTTTATTTTATATGATTAAGGGAATAGTTTACCGTAAATAAGAATTATCCCCTGCAATATTATATGTATTTGAGATAAAATACGATGTATATTAGGCCTAATATATAAAAAAATATAGAAAACCAGTACCTTAAAGGGGGTTTAGGTACAAATAAGGCTTTCGATTATACCACAGATTTATAGATAGTATTTTAAATGAACAAAACACGTAAAAAAGCAGCAATTCATATAATATTAATATAAAAAAATTAGTTTCGATTTTTTATTCTATTAGAAATAGAACTTTTTTATTAAAATAAATCAAGAAATATGTTACAACATCTTTATATGGCTTGAATATATGATTATCATAATATAAATTAGCACAAAATATAAATTTTAGCTGATGAAGCGAAATATGTACTATGAAAATTCAAATAAAACGCTTAAATAAAAACACTAAGAAACGCAGAAATTACCAAAATAAAAAATAATGTATTCAAATTCATGTCAAAAACATCCAAAACAAAATGGAAAAAATCAAGGAATATGTTTACTATCTATTACATCAAGATCTTTATTAAGAAATGAATGATTAAGATCCGGAAATTAAATTTCAACATATAAAAAATAATAATTATGTGTTTTCGTTATATAAATCGTTTGAATAAATATAGAATTTACATTTACTGCGCATTATCATACATTTCTATAGAATCAAAACCATACAGTGCTATGTGCTTCTAATTAAAATGTATACACTTGTACAACAGTTATAATTAATCATTATGAAAACCTTGCACACGATAAGCATCTTTTCGGTTTGAGAAATAGGCAATATTCTTACGACATTTATGCCAATAGTTGCATTAGTTAGTTTATTTTTATCATGTTTGCATAAAAAAATAAATACTTTATATTTTCATTCGCGGGTTTTGTTTTTCTACCAGTAAAAACAGTACCAAATATACCACATATTACTAATGCATCAATTTATGTTTGTAATATGCGTTGAACTTTATATTGGCCATATTTTGATCTGGCTTACTATCCCAAATAATATATATACTTTATAATGCCCATATGGTTATGAAAAAGGCAGCATTATATATTCATTTAAACATAATTAAAGCTTTTATAAAAATTTAAATATGATAAAGATCAAATAAATAAACATATATTTCGATAAATATTTTTTTAAATATGTTAAGGAGTTAAAAATCCCGGACGAAGTAGAAGCATACATGCAAGCTTTCATACTCCGCAAGACACTCGAATTTATCTCATTTGAGAGAAAAAGAGCCGTTGATAAAGATAGATCAAGGGAAGGTGGCAAAAGATGAATCAAGGAGTAGTGCAATATTCCCAACACGCTGACTACGTCTAAATAGATAAAATCGATTAAAAGAAAATCAACGAATAAATAAACATCTCTTTTAGACAATACCTTTTATATGGGCTTAATTTAAAATCGCAAAAAATCGGTTCTTTAATTATTTTAAATTTCATGAAAAAACGGATTTCTGGAACTCAACATTACAAAATTATAATCATGCATCAAAAAAAAATCAATCATGTGTAGCTGATATTTTACAAAATAGAGGGTGATTTGGACATCTAAGGTTGAGGCAAGGATTATAATAGTCATATATTATACACAGTAAATAATCTTACACGCAAAACAGTTAGACTAAAATGTTGATTTGTTATCTTATAAAGCTGAAGATCACCAGAAACACTCGTATAAGATAAATTAAAAATAAAAAATATATTTCAGTACTTATTAAACACCAATTTGCTCAAAATGAAATTTTAACTGCTGTATATATTTATAAAGAAAAAAAATATATCAAATATAATCAAAAAATACAGCTTATAAATATATGAAAAGAAAGGGAATAATTTTTATATTTTAAGCACAAAGCAATTTATAAGTTGACATATATGATAATAGTGAAATTACAGTAGTGTACTTCGGGTAGCCTATAAAATACAGATTAAAATCAGGGATTATATTGTATGGTGTGCTTATTTTTAATCTTGACATTTATTTGAATCTATATCAAAAATTATTCTATGTATTTTTTTTCATTCAATAAATTTGTATTGCACATAATACAACCTCATAATTCGTTTTCTATTTACTTTAAGTTAGTAATGAGGCTTTAAATTTATAATTAAATATAAATCTATGCATAAAAATGCAGGAAATTATTATATATGCGCGATAAGCTAGCTCTTTGTTTCTCAAAAACAAACTTTTAAAAAAATTATCTATAAGTAAAGTCTAAAAAATTGTTTATTATACATTTGCTTTAATTTTTATAGACTTTATATTATTAATAATATAATTATTTGGAATTAAGTCTTTTATGTTTTATTGTAATACGTAAGAAATATATTTTTTCGTGTATGATAAGTATTGAATTCTAACGAAAAATATATTTTTTCAAAGACAATTATGTATTTTAGATATATTCAACTTTCAGTGACTTATTTCTTAATCCTCGTAAGTCATTCAAATCAAATAATTTTTTTAAAAAGCTTTTGAACAGTATTTGAATATTAAAATAAATTTCAATTCTTTTTTTTTAATTTTTAATATTAACCCCGCTCGTTTGACACAGAATGTTATTTAAATCATTCTCTTATCTTTGGAATTACATTTAGGAGATAAAACTTTAGGACTAAGTTGTAAAAACAAAGTCTTTTGACATTAAAAATTTTTTTTTGTGAAGAAACTGTTTCTGCACATAAAAAGAGATTTTGACACAAAAACAGTGTTAATAAAACCTAATCACATGAAATTAATTTTTATAATGATATTAAATTTATTTCACAAACAAAGAAACCATTTTTGACATAAATTAAACAACTATATATCATATATTTTGACCGTTAAACATCATATAGAACGCCTACAGGATTTGAAGTTCTGTTTATGTGAATCACATTAAAAAGAAAAATAGTTATCATATAAAGTTTTTTTTTGTTTAATAAAATAGGTATAACCATAAAAATTGTGTCCATCGATAAATTTTTGTTTATCATTGTAGAATATTACTGTTATTAGAACAGATTTATAGAGTGAAAACCCCTACAATTGGTATTTTTTGATTAGTTCGGGGTTCGTAATAATACAATTCTAGAAAACTAGGGGGATAAATAATGAAATTTTAATTTTTAAAAATAATAAATTTACTTGCCATGATTTCTTAGATTTACAAAAATCATTCGGTAATTAGCTGATATTTTAGTCGATTAAAAACATTGGGTTTATTAATGATCTTTAGAGCACATATATTTGGCATAAAACATACTACCAATATACAAGACAGAAATTTTAATGAAGCGATATATAAGATATATATCAATTCTTTAAGTTACACGGCAGATCAAAAATTTTCGTGTGATATTTGGTGCCATTTATTCACAACAATCAGTCATTATAATTTCACAAAATGCTTAATTATCTTTTTATGTTCCACCGAACATTAAAGCACAAAAAGAAGATTTAAATAATCACAAAAAATTTCAAATAAAAATTATGTATCGAAAATATGTATAATAAAAGTACATCCGTCGATAGAAAAATTAGTTTTAAGCCTAGCTCTAGACACTTTAAAAAAATCAAAAAATGGCATTTTTTCATACTGAATCATAATCTTCTAAATATTAGACGTTTTATGTTCAAATTTTAGATTCATATATATATATTGTATGATAAATTAAATATGCGTTTCTTACTGGCTCATTCTTATATGTTTCAAAATACATAAATTCTCTGCTCTTATAAAAGCATTTTATGTATTTTGTACTTGATAAGTCAACACCGAAGCATTTGCAATTGCTCTTTCTTTAAGAAAAATTAACAAATTAGAAATAGAACTAATTGGTCAACAAAATTGGTTATTATTTACTTATCATATGGAAATTTTATCATGGTTATTGATAAGCAATAGCGAAAATCAAGTAACTTGATTTATTTGAGTTTATAAACCGAGTCTTGTTCGATAAAATAATTATTATTATTGAGGGAATCCCAAGAAGCAACATAATATAAAATTATATAAAAACCAATATAAATTACACATTAAATCAATATCATTTTGTAAAGAATTGCCATTTATTTATATAAAAACCTATATTTTACTATATTTCACCACAAAAGCTGTTTTATTTCATGCATGACCGAATTTTGAGAAAACAATAAGCTTTCTAATATAGCCTATTTAAAACAGATATTGATAATACAAATTTTTATAAATAGATGACGTGTGAACTCATGTATTGCGGAAGCTTATCATCATGAAATAAATAAAATATCAACATCAAATTGCTGCTCTATGGAACATGAATCTTTTACACCTAAATATTTGAATATAATGCTCATTGAATCAAATGCACTAAATCAATTTTAATGCAAGTTTAAGACAACAATTTATTACACAAAAAAATTTTACTATGATTTTAAAAGAACATAAAATTTATTTCTGTGCAATATTATACGAAAAATTCTTAATTACTGCACGTTTAAATGCGTATAAATCAATCTCTGTCGATTTCTATAATTTTATACAGAGATGCTGTACAAAAAAAAAATTATGCATGCAGCTACAAGAAGCACGATAGGTAAAAAATAATGCGGGAAATTATCTAAAGTTGCATACCATTTTTTTAATAGACATAGATATGTAATGAAGAACCACAGAAAAGGCAAAAAATAAGTGAAAGTTCTTGATTTTTTGTTACATTTTCAAATTACAGTCATAGATATGCATATAAAGGGTGAAGAAATAGCGATAAATTTTTTGTAAACTGACAGTTGGAATGCACATCGTAAAAAAATATTTATAGCACTTCTAAAATGTTGAATTTTATAAAATTGTAGAATTTGACATATGAAATTAGATAAAAAAAAGTAAAAAGACAAATAGCATTAAAAAAAAGCAGTAATATAAATTTATAAAAATAGTTATAATAAAAAATACTTTTTTAGACATATAACAAGCCCCAAAATCATATTTATGACTTAAAAATCTTCAAAAATTGCAACCGCACCGTTACAAATTATTTTAACTGTTTGTAAAATTTACAGCTTGAGTTTAATCACCATTCATTTTATATAAAGATATTGTGAATATGCGATAAATCTGCAAAAAAAAACACAAAATATTGCAACTAATACCCACTTTACATTGCGTTGAATAATCAAATAGACAATTGCAGAAAACTAATAATTGAAAAAATTCAAAATCCAAACATAGCAAGCAATTAGATTATAACAATAACAATACAAAAAAGAAAACAGAATAAGATACGCTATAGAATATATCCAGATATAAATGAATATTTAAATAGAACATCCATCACCTACTTGTATATAATGTTTTTTTCGAATCTATGAAACAAAATATATATAACCTGTTAGTTAAACCTGTTGAATATCTAATATATTTCTCGTTTATATTCTAATCATATAAAATCAAAATATAAACATTTTTCAGATGACAGTAGTGGCATTTTAAATACGAAAAATCTATTTATAGTCTAATTTGAATTTTGTATTGGATCATGAAGTGTCTTTACCGTTTATCTATATAGCGGCCAATTTATATTAGATTTAACGTTTTGAACAATTTTTCGGAATAAAAAATACATCAATTGTATTTTTATCTGGTATCTTATGTTTTTTTGCAAATTTTATTCTGTTAAATTATTTTTGGTTATCTAAATAATATATCAATCACGTTCAAAGCCAACGAGTTTTTCTTAAAATGGTGCCCTTACACAGTGAAAGAATCAGATGAAGACATTTAATTCATCCATGGGTTCTCTTTTTAAGAATCATACTCAAAATTGGATAAAATAAAATTGTATTCAAGATGATGAAAGATGAAGTAAAATAACACATTAATCCCATAAAAAAAAATGACAGGAAACACATTATAAACAAGAAACCATTGAAAACTAAGACATAAATCTAAATTTTTGAACCATGTAATCCTGCAAAGAATTTAAAAACCCAGAATTTATTCACAAAGATCAATTCAACCTTTACTTAAGTATTTTATGTGCCATATACATTAATATTTTACTTTAAAGTAATATTTGGAAGGCTGTATAAAACGGAGATAAGACTATCTTAAAACATTGTGTGATTATCCTGCAGACATCTATGTAAAAAATATTGCTGCTAAGTCATATAAAAGTCATTTAAAAAGCAAATTCTATGCTGTTTACAGAAAAAAGATTATATGATGTTGGTATAAAAATACATTGAGGGATTATACGCATTAAGCCAAAATCTATTTTTACGAAGAGAGATTAATAAGTTAAAAAATTTTACTACCATTATTAAGAGATGTATAAAGGTGATTGAAATGCAAAGCAAACTGCCATTAACAGAAAATTTAAAGTATGTAGTGTTCGCAATAATTTTAAATAAGCCACGTAAATTAAAAGCAAAGTCATTAAAATATTTTTGACACTTATATTATCTGTATATTTGGAGGCGTTTGAATTGTAATTTAAATATACAAGTATTTTGTTATTTGACCCAATATCGCTTATAGAAAATGTTATCATATTTTTTGAAAACAACAATAATTTTGAATACTTATGAAAAATATATTTTCAGGAAGTTTTTTTATTTAATTAAAATTTCTAATTTATGTTAATATATGTTTATATTTACACACTTTTATATGAATCGATATTTCTTCATGTCAAATAAGCACTCATATGTATTTTTTCACATTTTAAATAAAATAATTGCAATAAGTAGTTTATTTTCAAAAGCTAAAACTGTATTTAGGCGTTATTTTATCTCAAAACAATATATTTCAAGGAAAAAAATTTCAATCATATAATTTTTAAAATGCCATGATATAAGAATTTGTAATATAAACGTAAAAAGGGTAATATAAACAACTTTATGAAATAAAAAAAACAATTTTATGTTATTTTTTTTAATTTCAACAGTTTTATATATCCCACACAGCTATGATCAAGGATTAAAAGAATTCAAAATTGACTTGCAATATCGGTGAATTGAATTATTACTGATCAGAAAAAAAATTCCGGTGAGCTTTTTTTTTGCCTGTTCTTTGCTTTATCAAAATTAAAGACCAAAGCTCGAATTTAAATTCAAAAATTTATGATCAAAAATGCATTTCGACGAACATTTTTAACATTGGATTATAAATTAAATAAATGCCATAAATCAATAATAATAGTTTAATTTCATTTTCTATAGAAAAAAAACAACTAAAAAGAAACATATTATGCCGTAACTTTAAAATCGCAGATTTAATGCTAAAACATTTTTTCGGGGTATTTTTTAATACATATTAGTAATTTTACGTGTTGAAAAAATCGAAACTTTTAGTCGATACAAAAATTGCACATAACAAAATGATTTATATTATTCTTATTGAAAATATCACATTTAAAATTTTGCAAAATGTATAAATTATATAGAAAATAAAAATTAGTAGAAAGAATAATAATATTCATGCGATAATGATTTTTTATTCTAGATCTAAAAAATCATGCATGATATCCATTTAAATTCACTTGGTTTTATTAGATCGTTTGTTAACGCTGATAAATTTTACAATTGTTTTTATTTACAGATACTGATTACTTCTACGATTTTAAATTTTTATATGGTATAGTTTTCCAAGTCATGAAATAAAACCTATATTTTACAAAAAATAAAATAAAATAAATATATAGTAAAAATTCTAAGGTATGTAATCAAGGTTAAAATATAAAAAATTATGAATGTTCGCATTTTAAACATTAAACCCTATTCACATATATATCATATTTCTCCAATTTAGTCAACATAGAGTTTAATGTAGAAATAATATAATTCTTGATGCACAAAAAAAACATTTCTTATAAATATATGTAATTTATTATGGTAATGTCTATAAAACATGTACAAAAAAAGACATGCAAATGACATGTAACTTAAGACAAAATACTTGGAATAATATTTTTTCGGTCCAATTTATCTATCAAATTTAGATCGGACTAAATAATACCTAATTAATTAAAGATATTACATTAATTTATATTATTTATAGTGCACAATAATATTTTAATCAAACTAAACGTGCAATATATTTATATAAAACAATTATTAACAATGAATCATAAAAAAATATACAAAAACATGCACATAGAAAGAGGATTTTAAAACATATATAAGAGTGAATACATAAATTAAATATTCTGCAATTAATAAAAACAGATAATAAACACGTCTGAATCTCATACTATAAATACTAAATATGATCCCAATTAAAGAACATTGTATGGTTTTGGTTAGATTAAGAATCACGCATAATATAAATTTTTTTTTTCAACCTACATTAACATATTTTATTTTTTGATTACATAGGTAAGACAATCTCTTATACATAAACATAAGAATTTTATTAATTGAAAAAAAATAAAAATTATGTTAATTCAACTATTCATATATTTAAATGAAATAAAGCATATCACATGTATTAAAAAATTCAAAGACCTTTTATAAGCATTTTTAGTATTTTATGCCTTTAGCTGCATTGACTGAAACGAATTTATTCGTGTCACATTATCAATATATGAGATCAAAATATATTAGTAAAACTATAAAAATGATGAGATTTATTTTTAAAATCATCAAATTTGTCTTTTTTTGTAAATTTGAAAGCACTTTATATGATTTAAACGCGATCATGAATATTATATCGTTGTATTGAATTTACGATCAGCATAATTTTGTTAAATGTAAAATAAAACTTGAACAATAAGACGAACATTGGCGTTCTTTATTATTTTTTAAAATGTGTTTTATACAAAAATTTCCATAAATATCCCTCAACAGTAATTCTTTTTTATATTTCAATTACATATTTTTTTATTTATGCAATATTAAAAACAAATTTTCTTGTTCGATTTTCTGATCTTTCTTCAGGTACATAAATACCCTTTCGCTTTCGTGTAACAATTTAACCAGTAAATTATATTATAATATAATACAAAACAGAATGCAATTCAATCGTCAAAAGATGTGATATTGCGGTCATATAAATAATAAGACATAAATTTATGTTTTAGGAATTCCAAATTAGCTAAAGCAAATGCATAAAAAAGTGATATTGAGGAATCCTCTTGTGGTAAAAGGCATTAAAATATTATAAAAAATTGTAATTAAATTAATTGAAGGATGATGTTTTAAGCAGGATATATGAAATAATTTTTAGAGCCCATTAAGCTACCGTTTTTATATTAATAGTAAAAAATAAAAAATAATAGAAGACTAAACCATAAATGAATAAAAATTTTAATCGATATCACAATCATTTTGTTACACATAAATTTTTTAGAAAGATGCATGATAAAATTTAGCCCTTTTAAAATTTTACAATAGCATCTTAAATTGTATATATCAAAAACATTTTTTTTTGTCTTAAAGCCTTGGTTATAAAATGTTTTCGCATTAGTATATTAATTAGTGAATTAGTTTTGTTCCATTCATTTTACTTCTATGTAATTTTATACTAATATTTTTCCAGATCAAATCACTATAACACTATACATATGTTTTTTCAAATATTTTCTGCATATTTTATTGTTTTTTTTGGAATAAGCTCATAATTATGACACATTAACTTTTTTTAATAAAAAATCATCAGCAAAGAATTCATAATAAAAATTTTCGATGTACTATATAGAAAATAATTTCGAAGCGTTTTTGTAATAAGTTACACATATTTAACAACTTTTATATCTAGAAAAAATTATATTTGTGTGGTTAATTGGCAATTTTTAAAAATTAAAGGATACAAAGTACCATTTTATTTCCGACTTTTCACTATGATTTATTATAAAAACCAAGAGCACGTAATTTACATATCGATAGTTTAAAATAGAAACGCGATACTTCTATAATTCGAGATAAATTTGCGTATTTTATATATTTACTGCTGATCTCTTCTTTTTAGGAATTTCGCATATGAATAAACGTAACTTTTACTTATCTGATTCACCACTGCGATTGGGAATTCAAATTTACTCTAACAAGTTTGATCACAGTAGATTAGACATGTTTAAATCGGCGGTAGTTCAATATGAAGAATTGATGAGATCCTATCTACATGCCATCGCTAAAATTCTGCAAAAACTACTTTACATATATCAATATCTTTCAGAACAGTGCTGTTTTTTTTACTTATTTGAATTACGTTTTCAGCATCTTATACTTTAGTCTTCAAAATTTTTATCGGCTCGTAAAACTGTTTATGGCGTAATTTCTAGTTAGAATAGAATAACTTCTTACGGGTGAAAATCGTCATGGGTATATTTATCATCGCTGAGGCTTTTTGTGGTTAGAACTCGGGCCGCTTATTAAGTTATTTAAAAACAACTGCGTTACCACACCCCCTAAATATATAGATAATATTTTTAAAAATAAAATGCAATTTATAAAGATAGATCAGGGGGGAGTGTCAAGATATGTATCTTGAATTGTGCAATTTTCATAATTGACTGCCTACACCACAATAGATGGAATTTACAAAAAGAAATATATAAAAAATACGATTATATTTACAATGTGTAAAGAAACTTATTCAAGAGTAGTATGACTACAGAATATAAATTATATCAACACACAAAAAAAATTGAAGCAAAGAATTTATTTGGTTCTTAAAGTATCTGTGATCTTACTTGATGCATAAAAAGATATCCGTAAATTAAAAAGCACGAATCATATTGTAAATATACTAAAAATCATAACCTTTGTGCCAATCGGGGCATTGATTTATGCAATTAAAACATTTTTGCGTTCTGATTCCTCATATATAAGATGTGGCAGTTAAAAAGACCCTTTGTTCAATTCATATACTATGTGTACAAGAGAATAAACTTTTGATCAAAAGAAATCGCTTTTCCATTGATACAAAAATGTATTCACACTTAAATGCATCCATTAATTATTCGATACTAGACGATACCTGTTATTGAAGAGCGTAAACAATTTTTCAAATGTAATTTATTTTTATAATAGTATTTTTTTGTGTATAGTAAAAAAATTAAAAGATATGTATACAATGATATATGTGTTTTTTCTATTACTTTTTTTAAATACAGCCGCATTATGATGTGGTAAGTGTTATATAGGATACTAAAAATATTTTTATTGGATTTTTTAATATAAAGTAAAACCTTAAAATTCATATCATTATATATCTTACTACAGTAGCAAGGTAATTGCCCAAATACTATGCTATATTCTCATCCTTTTATTTCTATTTAAAAAAATACATTCGAGCACGATGGGATTTTTCCGATAAATAAAAAAAAAATTTTGGTTGAGGAATCACTTCTATTTATTGATATAATAGATGAACACATTATTTAAAAAAAATTTAGAACAGTACAAATTAAGAACTTGTAATTCCGAACAGGGATGGCCCAGTGAAAGCAAAAAGAACATCCAAAAATCTGCCTTTTTTTTGCATAAACACTAAAAAAATCTTTTTAGACTATATAAAATTATCTTTGATTGTTTTTGTTGTGTGTTTCTATCGTATTTTTTAATTTAAATTCAATACTATAATTTTTAATTTACGAAAAATAAGAAAGTTGCCATTTTTATAGATGAAAGTGCCTCTTTCGATATGAAATGTTCATTTTTTTTATGCTTAAATACTTGACTTCAACGGTTTTTCATATGTGTAAGACTGTTTAAGAAAAAATGCTTATGTAAATAGAGTATAATTTTTGTATTTTTTCAATCTAAGAATTATAATAAAACCTATAACATTTTATATAATTTTAGAACATAATACAGAATCTCGTATTCATTTCTTTCCATATACGTTATAAACGGAGGCAAGTCGAAAATAAGTTGAAAATCCTCACTCTCATAAAAATTTACATTTTTTTATCGATAAAAATATATATTCATTCTTTTGTAGTTTTTTGTGCAAAAATGAAATTTACATCTGGCACTTTATTGTTATTTTTTTTTGATAGCGAATATTATGTTTATTTTTAAAAAAAGTTCATGCACTAAAAAAGCTGATTTCTACAAATATTGTTTGAATATAGGCGTAACAGCTTCAAAATTGCGATTTTATTCTATAATTAAATATGTACTTTTTCATATGTTAGAGCGTATTTTTATAAAAAAATGACCATCGTTGTAATAACTACAGTATAGACTTCAAATATCAATAATTAACGGGGAATTTATTTATCCTCAAAATGTGTAATTCAGGACATAAATCCAAATCCATCAATCTATTATACCATGCATAAATTTAAATCTAAATGCGCTCTAAACTATACCAGTTATAAAGCATAATTTTTACATTCAATAAGCTCTTATTAACCGTTTTTATATGTAAACTCATGATAAAGATTTCAACTGATGCATTATCGCCTTCGCTGAGATATTCAAAATGTGAATAATCAAACTTAAGATAAATACATGTTGGGTCATTTCAGATTACAAAACCGTATCAAAAAAGTACAGTGCTATTTTAAAAAAATATTTAAAATTTTTGTGCAATTCAAAAATAATTGGTGTTTCTTATGTGTCTGTTTTATTCAATATTTATAATTGGAATAGTTGAGTTTAAAAAACAAATACCGCCTCATTTGAAGGACTAAGAGAACAAAAATATATTTTCTAAATTGCAAGTCAACAAGAAGTTATCTACGATAACTGTTATATTTTATAAAGTTAGAAAACATTTAGATTTGTAAATAACGCAAGAATTTCAAGTATACAATTTTAATTTTCGCAAAACAGGGTATAACCTTTTATGTTTTTTTATGTCCATTCTAAATGTAAATTATTATTTTTAATTTAATAAAAAGTCATAATGTTTAGAAGTAGTTAGAAATCAAAGCCAATTTGTAGTTCTACTTTAAATTTTTTAAAATTTAACCATGTTTTTTTTTCCATCTTAAGGGTTCTTTTATCAATTTCATTAAAAGTTTATCATTTTGAATTAGTTTGCGTTAATCACAATTATAACAGATGTCAATGGTCAAAACTTTTTGTAAACAAATATTTATGCATGTATCACGTCAAATTAGTATGTTTAATTTCGACCACATAAGTCAGTTAAACGTAGAAATAAAGATTACGAACTAAAAAATTGGCAAATAAAATACAGATTAACGCCGATCAAAAACCATATGAAAATAGTATTTCTATTAAAAATGTAATTATTAACTAAGAAATACACCAGAGTTGAGATTTTAATCACATATATATTTTAATACTGGCGAAATAGTAAGAATTAATATCGAAATAGCTTCTATATTTATACATTTTCATAGATATTGTTTTATTAAAAACAATGCTTATTAATGTGAAAAAAATTTATACATCAATAATAGCTTTTTATGTGAACTTTATACCTATACTATCGTTTAAAAACAAAAGAAAACATATAAATAGGTTTAGAAACGTTATGCCTTAAAATACCATAGTTAATTTATATTTAAGCATATATATTCTCTATTTAAAAACTTATAATATATATTTATAACAGTGTATTTAATTTATTTGACAGGATAATTTACATGATTTGAAAAAATATCATCGTGCATAATTGCATTATTTGTGTATAAATTACAGAACAACATTTTTTAATGTATATTTCGTTTCTTGATCCTATACATCTATATATATTCCGTATGCATATACAAATGATATTATATTAATAGATTTATTTCAATATAAAGCTCTGTGATGGTAGAAGATTTAATATTCAGTGATATTGATGTTTAAGACGACTCTTTTGCCTTAGTCGCGGGTAGAAATTATATTTACATAATAATATATAATACTTGCAGTTTTGTCGAACATAAATAACAGTTTTTCCAATGTTTTTTATATTATTTCGTTGGCGCGGCTAGATTTTATTTTAATCCCTATTCCTAAAATAGTTACTGTAATCTCTAAAATTGTTTTCTAAAACAAGGACTGTATTTTGCCTTTTTATCTTCTAGTACATTATGTTTTTGAAAGTTAAAATAACCATGTTTATATTTTGTAGGTTATGAAGCTTTGTGATTCCAAAATAATGCTCTTAAAACTTTATTGAATAAAAAATACATCATATCATTTTTTACTTACCATTACTTAATATGTGTGCAAAAAAAACGATCTTTAATATTTTTTTCGTACAGATAATATTAATTCGCTATAGCACTATAAGATTAAGCGCTAAGAATGTATATAATATGTATTTTCATGTATGGTCTCTCTTTATATAATTTTTTTGATTTTTGTCATCATTGGGTACAAGGTTTTTAGTTTCATGTACTTTATAAAATATTCAAGTTTAAAAATATAAAAAATCTTTTAAGCATGAATTTATTGTCTAAAATTCTCAAAAAATATAAAAGAATGATTGTTGCTTCCTATACATGGTAATGTAAAATTTTTGTTCAATTCGCTTATTCTCTTAATTACTAATCCTTCTAAGGCAGAATTCTCATACTTCAATATTCTCAAATATTTTCTTATTTTTTCATCATATTCTTTTTTCGTTAAAAATCGAATTGGAGTACTATCTTTATCAAACTTAATAATAATTTCTCGATTAGGACAATTTATTGCAAAAATTTGATCTTTTTTGTCATAGAAATCATTATCCAGAACCAAGTCAAAACTTCCATTTACTAAATCATATTTTAAGTTAGAAATATTAAGAAGACTGACATTTTCTATAGTTGCTTTTTCATTCCCAAAATATATTGTTTCTGCACTAAGTTTACTTATAAATTTCATTTTTGCATAATGAAGAAGATAATTCACATTCTCTCTCAATTCTAAACATATCTGGTTGGTATCTCCTAAAAACAATTCAATTTCTGGATGGTAGTTATGACGATATATCAGATTATCATCTTCGGCTTTATATGGCACTCTTGGAGCGAAGTATTCAAATTTTTTGTAATTATTCCGAAGACAACAACTTATTGAAGGATTTTCGCCTTTGTAATATTGATTTTTAAATAATTCAAGTTTAAAAAGATCGCCTTTATTGACCTTTTCGAGGCTATCAATAGTGATATATATCCAATCCAATTCATTTATATCTACATCGTGCTCACAATACTTTAGATTATACTTTTTAAAATTAACTTTTTCTTCTTTATCGCTACCATGGCTGCCCAGGAGACTTTCGCTTTCATTTGATTCGGTATTTTCATACTTTTCTCGTCCTTTTTTTAGAGCATCTAATACATATGCTATTGCGTCTTGATTATTGCAATAAGAATTTCCATATGAGTTAACAGCATGGCAGAAAGGCAATGATCCCATAAAATTGTTTATACTGGATGTAATCGCATTAGTCAATGCCATATATGTGAAATTAAATATAGAAAATACAAACACTAGATTCATCTAAAGATGGATTTTTTAGACTATAAATAGCTAGATGTCAAAAATGTATTATCCTGAATTGTTAAAATGGTGATAACACGTCAAAGATATCCAACAAATGTATTCAAAATACATCTTTCCAATATTGTTATATGGAATCAACCTGTCAACAATATGATATTATTTGCTTCAATAATAATTTTTCTTGATCTTAGAAATAATCAAAAATTATGTAATTTGCATTGTTTAAACTGACAATATAATTTTTATTTATGGGTTAATTTTCTTTATATCGATTTGATCTATTTAGACGTAGTCAGCGTGTTGGGAATATTGCCCAACTTCTTGATGCATCTTTTGACACCTTCCCCTGATCTATCTTCATCGTTGCTCTTCTTCTCTCAAATGAGATGAATTCAAGTGTATTGCAAAGTGTGAGAGCTTACAAGTGTGCTTCATTTTCGTCTAGGATTTTTAACTCCTTAACATATTTTTTATGATATTTGGTGACCGCCTAATCCCAAGTCATCACATATGGTATTATTCTTGTATCACATTTGTAAATTTAACCAAGTTCATCCGCCAGGATGTCATACTTCCTATATTTTTCATTCTCAACTTCAGTCAAGTTATCAAGGCTAGTTATACCATTTTCAATCAGCGTAATCATATTTTATTTTTTATCGTATAAAAAATATCAGGTCTATTTTTTTAATAAAAATATCAGCTTTTATTCGGATATCAACTTTTATGTATGCATTTTCGTTTTCGCAGATCTCTTGTACTGAGTGAGTTCTGATTTTTTTGGTTTTCTTAGAATTGTATCGTCTTGATAGGAAGAAATGAAGACATCTTACGATTTCATTGTGTCTTCGGGTGTAATCATGCCCAAGTTTTTCTTGCATCTTGTTTCAAGGTGATCGATTGTTTTCATAGCTTCGTTACAATGTGGGCATTTTATCCACTCACCGAAAAAAACATTTCTGTCTTGAATAAAACAGAATTTCCCTTCTTCACTTAATTTAATGTTGCCGTCTTTTATCCATCTTGATGATCCAACAATATCATCCATATCATTATTCTTGCTTCAAAGAGTTTTTGGTGCAATGGTTTCTTTTTTATTTTACACAATAGACTTTCTTGCTGCTTTTTCCCCAGTGTCTCGGAATCGGTGATATCAAAATGATATTTATTTTTAAGATATTTTTAAATTAGTGATATATGTGTCTTATTATCTCTATATACTTTTAATATTGCAGCTTTTCTCTGTGAACTGTACTTACCATGAAGAAGCAAATTTTTTAGTTGGTAGATCTTCTTTTTTGGCTTTAAATTCAATATTATATAGCAAACGACCCAGTTCATAAAACATATTAAAATATCTTTGTCTATAATTTTTTTTTACTAGGCTGGAGGTTATTAGCCATTTATTATTAAAAATCTCTTATCTTTTCATCAAGTATTGTAAATAATTCGGTTCTTGTTTAGGAAAGCCTAAATTGTAATTTACAAGTGATTTTGCATGAAAATATATGGTTTGATAAAAATTACCAGCATTCAGTATAGTCTTACATAAATTTCTGATTCAATTTATTATTTTTTCTTCAATTTTATCAAAAGTTTCTGGCTTTAGCTCAGATTTTCACATCTCTTTTACTCCATGATATCTATAGGCTGCTGGGACTCCAATAAATGTTGCTACATCTGCGCATATTTCATTGTTAGGGTCAGGCTTCATTTTGTTTATTATAATGCCTGACGCATTAAAGCAGATTAACGCTATATCAGAAATAAGTTATAAGTGTTTCAGTTGTTTTTTTTTGTTTATTTTAGGTTATCGATGAATAGTAGATGATTTGTTGCATTTGTTTTTACATCACTCATTTCATTACCCCCGGAAAGCATTCATTTTATTTTCTTCTCAAGGGATGAATACAAAGAAAAAATAAAAAAAGGTGATAGACGTTTTTCATGTAGTATAAACTTATGTATTCTTTCGTGAAAGATATATTCTACATTTAAACTATTATATATACTCTGTTTGCTTGTGATCTTATTTCACAAAAAGAAAATTTTCGTGTAGATAAATTCAAATTTTTATACCAAGCGCGCAAGTTGTTATGTTTTATCGAGTCAAATGTTTTGTTTAACAACAGGTCTTAGTTGTACATATATAGTTTCCATGCTCTTAGTATATAGAAATATAGTTAAAAGCTTTATATTTTGACCTTAAACGCGCCTTATTGTTTCTAACATAATATCTTTAATTTATTCCCATGTCTCCACTTCATACTGAATGATTTTTGAAACAACTTTTGTCGTTAACTTATATAAATTGGACATACATGTGATTGATCTGAATTCATTTACGGTCTTGACATCTTCTTTTAGTATAAGATATGTCGTACCTAAGTGCAAGCATTCTTCCCGATTTTTATTTTCCAAACATTCACCCAATAGAATTTGATAAATGTATTTATGAAGGCTTGTCATTTTTTTAATAGAGAAATTAAAGATTACATCTGATCCAGCAGCTTTTCAAGTCTTAAGCGATTTTTTTATGTATCAAATATAACTTCTGTTATGAGCTTAAAATTTCCTGTTCTTGGACAGGCAGAAATGAGCATAGGTAATCGTTATAATTATTTTTATTTGGATTTTCCGTACCTTTTACCCACATTTTCATCCAATTTTTTTTTACTTGTTCATCTGAGGCTTCGACTGTATAATCTTTGTTTTAGGTCAATCCTCTGTGCAAAAAAGTCTTCTATTAAGCTCAAAGCAGTTATTTTCTCTAGTAACGTTGCATATTTTAATTTTACTTTTCTATCATATTCTTTAATATTCTGATTTTTTCTTAATAAACACTTAACATCATTTTAAGATGATCATCTATGCCTAGGATCATGTTTCTTGATCGCATTATTTTATTTAATTTTTTTACTTCCTCTTCTTTAACTTCACAGCTTTTTTATATTATTATTTTCTATACTAATTCTTTTTCTTTAAAAGCTCAATTTTTTTAATTTTTTCTAAAATATATTGCTTAGCTTTTTTCAGTTTTATTGCAAGGCGTTTGTAAGTCAGTTGTGCGGTTTGTAGCAATACTGCAACATCGGACATATTCTTGGTATTACGGTAGGATCTAATTGTCCCTATAATAATTTTAATGGTTTGGAGAATATATGAGTAAACTTTGTAGAATGGAACATTACTTCTCCTTATAAATTCAACTTGGTTTGCTTATTTTAAGCTTTCGTATATTTCATTTAATTCCCTTCTACATAAGTCGACTCTTTTATATTATGTCAATTCCAAAATTTGATGAATCACTTAATTTTGCTCTTTTTAGGTTTTTGACGTTTTCGGCATCAAATCGTTTGACAACCAGATTTTCTATTTTGATCCCTTAATACTTTTGCACATTTCTTTTAGTCTCTATTGATACAAATTACATTTGAATTTTCCAATTTCAATATTTTTAATCTTTCTCCCATCGAAGCGTGGCATACGATAAAATCGTATTAGTATCGCCGCCCATGCATCTTGAAATCATTAATAAATTAACGATTTTGTTGATGTACAAATTTTAACAAACTATAGTTGTCTTCTTGTTTTTTTTATAGTCATTTGCACTTATTCTAATACCACCTTATCTTTTTTCTCGTTTACTGCCGCAGTTTCGCATGATTTGTCTTTTTAGAACACTTCTTGCTGTTTTTCTGTCAAAAATATTCTGTATGTTACACAAAATATGGTTTTATATAATATTACTCAGAACTATTGCAAAGCCTGCTGTTACTATTACGCAGTACTATTCTTCGGCAACAAATTTTAGCGAAAAAAATCGAATATAACATAAAAAATCGAATATAACAAAAATAACGCATAGTTATATTAATATCACAACAAAATATAAAAGTTGATCAATTCTTAAACAATATATTTTCCTTGCTTAACTAAAAAAATTGAGGCCATGGTTTTTTATAATTTTATTTTAGATAAGTTTTGTTAAAAATTGGATTTTTATTATAACATTTTACTAAATGATCGAAACTATACAAAAGCTCCTAATGTATGTTATATCGAAATTATATATGATATATTGTGCTATACTTGAAAAATTAAGTTTTAAACTTAACTTATATGCAAACATTAGAAGCATGTTGAATAATATATCAGAGTTACAAACAAATACATAGAAGTTTATACTTTCGATAACAGGTATTTAACTTTTTTTCTGCACTCAGAGCAGATTTCTTCTTTATATAATGTTTTATTAGATACTAGCCTTTATTTGTAAAAAATTTATTTCATATTTTTGATTTATTTATTATTAATATCCCTATTAAAAGCGTACTAGTAATAAAAATATTGAAAGATAAACATGATATTGTCATATATAAACACAATAGTATGTTGTTTTGCTTCTGGTTCGCATGTATATCACACATATTTTTTAACTATAGCAAAATTCCCATTTTAAACAATGAATTTAGCTTTTTTTTCTTATATATAGCAATTTACAACATAAATATATCATAGAAGGAAATGGAGCGGTCACAAAACAATAAGATTCATATACAGAATCCGGTAATGCCAAATTTTGAATAGGCACGAACATTAAGATAAAAAAAATGAACCAATAAGCCTGGAAAGAAGAATTCTAAAATATATAGGGGTATTAAGATTGCTGCCAAATTTATTATAAAGAGCATTACGAAGTTAATCTTGGTCAAGATTAATAGCTAAAAATCAAATCAATCCATAAGAAGCATTTAAAGATGAACAGACTTGCTTTATGCTTTAATAAATGTGTTCTATATAAAAATCTATAATATTGATTTAATATGAACAAAAGACCTAAAAATGATTTGAAAAATAATTAAAATACCACATAGGCAGCCCATTATGTAGTAATCTATGGATTCGGGGATTTGAATGCAAAGTGAAGCATATGCAAGAAAAATGAGATGCAATTTGACAGTTTAATATATGAAAATTAAAATATATGCAGTATAGAAGCATGTAATTAAAAAAAATTACAAGAAGTATATAATTAATATGTTTTTATAGCCTAAATTAATTATGCGCACCAAAAATAAAAACCTGGAGGAAATTTTCGTATTTCATAAATAAAAAAGAATTTTAAAATTTCTTTTTTTATTCGCATGACAGTAGTAAAATTTTTATGACGTACACTTTAAACTATTTATGAAAATAGTTTTTGAAACATGAAGAAAGATCAAAAAAATAGCACAAAACATAATTATCAAATCATTCAGCCCTTTAAAATTGTCATATGAGAATAAATCATGTCCTGAAATGTTTAAATTTAAGAAAAATTAATATATTCACATAAAAAACCCTCTAAAAAAATATATATTATACATAAAATTAGAAATCATGATTTTATTACGATTATTTCTTGTGCATCAAAGAAGAAAAGGTTTAATAATTCGTTTTGTACACAAGCGGTCGTAGTAGATAGTTTTCTTCGATATTTGAAATAAACCATTACTTCTTTGAAGCAGATGAAACAGCAAAAATATATGCGGAAAGAATTTAATCACCATCGAAGAATATTTTATAGACTATCATTTTTGCAAGAAATTTTAAAATTGAACAATTTTCACAATCTAAGAAATCAGCATGGACATGTTTTAAAAATTATACAACGGATATATTGTGATGATCTGAGAGGTTATATGAATGATCCATCATATATCAAAGCTAAAAAAAACAAAGATCATCCACCGAAAAAAATTGATGGAAGAGAATGCTTCCAATAATATTAGAAAACAATAAATTGAAGAAATTTAAACATTTTTCACACATCATGGATTTTTTAGAAGGTGATCTAGACTCATTTTTAGTATTTTATGGAACTCTGAACCTTTAGAACTATTCTATGAAAAAATGGTGATGTTAAAATGAAAGATTTTATTTGGTGACTGCTGTATGAACAAAATTATAAAAAAAATTAGCAAGAAACCTTCATTTATATCAATTTTATTGTTTCGAAACTTGAATATTTTATATTGATAGAAGTTAACAAAACAGAATTTTTCTAATGCTTAAATCAAACGAAAAACCTTGAAATCGTCAATTTATTATTTAAATGCAACAACAGCGAGCAAACAAATTAATTAAGTCCGCATTAAAGGTTTTAGTCAAAAAAAACGATCAATTTCTGCCGGATATGACAGCATTCATGAACTATCACTTAAAAATGCACAGAAAATTTATTTAGGATGAATTTTCTATGGTTATGATACGAAATTTTCACTTAAAAAAAATGGATTAAAAGATTTTTTATTGCTGCCTCCAGAACGAATGATATTGATTGTGATGCTCTTTATTTAGATAATCTCCAAATTTAAATAATTTTGTGGGATATAGAAACAGACTCAAAAGTAAAAGAAGAGTACTTTGTGGCATTTAATGAGGCGAATATGAGATTATAAAAAATTGTTATTAAATCTGATGCGAAAATAAAAGAATTAGATGCCAATTTTATGCATAATGTATTAAATCTAATGCTGTGATTCCATTTTATATAGATCTCGTATTGATAATATAAACATTGATATATAAAGCGGCACCTGATGTACCTGAAGATATTGAATCAAGAAATATACACCAAAAAAAATTTCATAGTCGAGGAATTGAGCAAGTCACCATAAATAACAAAAGAATGAATATTTTATAAATGATATTTGCGTAAAACAACTGAAAAAGAGATGATTGAGAATAAAAATATAAAGAAGAAAAAAAAAGCTTCTTAAGAAGTTTCAACAATAAAACAATGAGAGAAAAAAACATCATTGAGTGCATTGGACAAGAAAAATTACTAACTAAGTTTGAAAATCAGAATTTAAAATACTACGTAATCAAAAAAAATTTGTCGCTTAAGAAAATAAAAAACGTGTAAACATACAGGGCCGAAAAAAAAAGTACAATTATCAAACATATCACGCTGTAGATCGTATAAGATTACAAAATTCAGCCAAAAATGTAAAAAAAAGTGTAGATGATATAGTAACTAAAAATAATACAGATATATCAAGATGTTAACGAATCAAAATACTCATCAAATTGATGACGTATGTTTACAAAAAAAAATCTAGTGTAATATATGTTAGTACAAAATTTAGACCTATTAGAAGGAGCATTTCTGCATGTGAAGATTCAGTTAAAACTTGCGTTAAAAATAAAAAACATCGATATGAATGCACATGTAATAGAAAAACTTAAAATAACAATTGAAATGCACCAGATACCATCAAAAACCGCAAAAACTTAAGTTATAGCATATTTCATAAAGAAATCAAGAGTCAAGCAATCCAGCCAAAAAGATGAAGATAAATCCATAAAAATGTATAACTTTATAAAGCCTTGATAAAATTTGATTGAAATACCACAATTCTGCATTCAGAGAGCATATTTTTGTAAGACATAAATCTTTTGAATAATGAAGACAAAGAACAAATAAAAAATTTTCAACGAATGAAAATTGATAATTAAAATCATTTGAGATCGAAAGAATTTAGGCTTGAACTAGCTATCCACGGATCTTTGTTTATAAAAAAGCGTATATATTTGTAACATACATAAGAAAATATTCGGATCCATGTACATCAAGTTTTAACAGATATTTATGATCAAAACAGCAATATAAAGACCGTTTTTTAACATCATGCAATATTTTAATTACGCTTTTAGAATCGACCATCCAATTTATATGAATAATAAGATAGCGGAATCTTTAGACCACTTTGTAATTATATATAGAATAAATTGTACTTTGATTAGAAAAACACATTCAGAATTAGATATGTAATTGTGGTAAATTTTACTATTTATTCTCAGGTATTATTGAATATTTAATCAAAAATATACGAGTTATCGGAATCCAGTGATTTCTGTAACAGTAATCATGAACAGAATATAATATGTGGATTTCACGATCCTAAAGATTATAAAGCCCATCTAAATAAGTATAACATCATTAAAAAGTTTGCAATGGTTGGATCGGATAATAAGCCATAAAAAAATTCTATTTAGGTAAAATAATAATTTGTCGAAAGAAGAATGCCAAACTTCAGACGTTATTATTCGTCTTACTCATGTTGTCACCACTAAAACAGAAGTTTTCATATCTATATACAAGAAATAAAATTTATTTTTTGCAGTCTTTTATAAATATATTTTAAATCACTTACATAGTATATAATCATGTCTTAAAAGATTAAGTCATATTTAAAATTAGTAGTAATTCTGTGTCATTGACCTATTTTTAAAGATTCTAAATTATCGAATGGGTCATTATAATAGAGAAGAGTATATAAAATTTAACGCTTTCAACGAAATTTACAGCGCACGTGCCAAAATTTTGCCAAAATGAATCAAAGATATCTAAGTATTTTGAATAAAGTATGTGTCTATATATGTAACAAAGTAATATAAAAGTATAAAATATACCTCTGGAAAATTAAAATAGAGTCATGGTGTCGAAATTTAAACATAAAATTCCATATAAACGATCAAAATTTCATAAAAAATTCTTTTTGCATGTTGTTTTTGCAAGAATCATGACAATTAAAGAATTTTTATAAAATATATGAATCTGCAATCATAGAAAACTCTTATCAGCTGTAACCAAGATACTTATACAAAAAAAAATGTACAATAGTATCAAAAAGTCGATTTGAATAACAATATAAAAAAAATATAGAGATACGATCTGCATTGATAGGATCGTTGTTTTATAGACATAATCATAAACTTACATATATATCAAATAAAATTATATAAATTCTGTTGTTAATGAGTTAAAAACCCTGGAAGGATTATAAACATACATGTCAGCTCTCACACTAAACAAGAAACTTAGAATATCACATTTTTATGAAGAAGTGTCAGACATGAGATATATTGGAAAGATTTCAAAAGATGTATATAGAGTTGTGCAATATTTCAAATAGTATGGATACATTTAAATGGATGGAATTGATAAAAAGTAACTTACCATATAAAAAAAAATTATATACTTAGATTCTGTACGGACAAGGATCTCCAAAAAAATAATTGATTTTATATAAAATATAGATTATTTTCAAAAATTTAAATGGACATAATTTATATTTTTCTTATTTTCAAGATAGAAAAATTAGAATCGAATTTACTTTATTTATGTTTTACTTCTATTACTTTTTAGAAAGTTCGCTTTATACATATAGATACTATTGCTTAACTGCTGCATATACATGTGGAACACCTCCAGCGTTCATTGTCACCTGTAATCATTGTAGATTATCCCCCTATCTTATAAGAGGCAGTCATTATGTGTGGAGAATGCGAAACAGTTTACTATTTACGCTAAGAGCTAGAAGCTACAACCTTACTATACACTTACCTATATCTTTGCTAAACTTTGTGGGATCTTTTTCATTCTGTAGGCACAGTGAAAACGCTTACACAGCAACCTTGTATTTCTCATGGCTTTTTAATGCTTTATGGCTTTTCTTTAATTGACTGCTTTTAGCCTTCTTGGGTATATATCTTTATCGTAAATTCGCTATGCAATAAGTGGGGTGAGTAGAACCCGATACTAATCACACTATGGTCTGACTTATAACACCACTCAACCATACCAAAATTTTACGATAGAATATTTTTATTTTATTTTAAACTTGTATTTTTCCAGATAATTTTTAATGCATTATCATAAATTTATTTGTATCATTATAGATAAACAAAAAATTTTTACAAGAGAATTACGAATTCAATTTTGCACTAATTTTTTATAGATGTGGATCTAATTGATTTAGTGCACATGTGAGCCCATGTTTTATTGCCGAACTTGACACAGAAATTTATGCAATGTAAGAAAAACAAGCTAGAAATATATTGATTCCTATAAGACGATTAGAAATGTCATCTAAAGCTTTATTTTTATTGCATATCAGCTATTTTACAAAAAACAGATTAAAATCATTAAAATATATTTCTTATATATGGTAAAAAACGTATTCAAACATACCAAAAATATAATTAATGCCGAAAAGTTATTTTTGTGATATTCCGAAATATTGATCTAAATCACATACTTATAATTGAAAATTCGAAATATAAGCATTTCAGTTTGATCGGCAATAAAAATTTTGTAATTTAGCTTTAATATTGAATACAAATCAATTAAAAATCTTTTATTCGGGAATAAACAAACTTTAAAAAAAGATTTCATTCATATACGATATAATTATCATCAATGTACTGTTAAATTATGCAAAGAATCAAACAAAGAATCGTTAAGTTTTCTGTTTTATGATTTTTAACAAAAAAACGGATCTTTTAAATTTTTTTAGCTAGTAAAAAATTTTTATTTTACATTTGCACGAATTTAAGTACTGATTCTTGTAGCCTTCATAAAAGGCATATTAGTTGTAGATTCGCTCTTTAAAAGTATTTTACCGCGATATTATAATAACCAAATAGATAATTTAAAGATTTCTATTTAATAATATTTTTTTGATCAGAAATGCATAGTTAAAGTCTTTTGGAAGCCTATATCTGTATTTAAAATACATATTCAACTACATAACTAGATTTTGGATTTTTATTTCTTAAGTGACTTTCATTTAAATGCAGATTTATAATATACCTTGGAAGGGTGAAAGGTTCTATCAGAGTAAAATAAATGCATTAATTTTAAATTCAATGTGCTAAACAATCAAATCAAGAGCCAAGAAGAATAAATTAATTTCGCATTCACTCATGATGGAATATATATTATATATATACAAATAAAATATCTATGTGTAGAACATTGTTACATCAATATTCATAATTCTCAAGAAAATTATATATAGTTTCGGTCTGTTTGTCTTACAGCAAGCTTAATACGAATTTCTGTTTCAATTTTCACTAATTCATGTTATTAATAAATTTGTGGCAAGTATTTGGTAGTTAGAATCGTTATGGCAGATAGGGAAAAGGTTAATACAACGAATTCAGAATACATATTACAATGCAATATTAAGATAAAAAATGTGCAAGCTGTATCTAGTTAGATTAATTTACAAGATAAGATTGTTCAATCATCGCTAAACGAAGAATAAAATACCTTTTTGAATTCGCTGGAGTAAAATTCATTAGGTTTGACACTTTATACTTCTTACAATTTAAATTTTATGGTGTAATTTATAAAAACTTTTTCTGATATCGATCAAAATAAAATACAATTTATAAATAGTAGGAACTTATTGTCTAGAACACTTATTTATAATTTTTTATATTAAAAAAGACCCTTGATTAATAATTCATGTATTTAACAGGAAACTTATCTAATTCAAAAATCAGAAAAAAGTAACAGACTTAAAAATACCATAGTTCCACAAAAAAAAACCTACTTTCACAGAAATGTAATAATATGGATAACTATACAAAAAAAAATATTCGTTAAATTTCCATCTGCATATGAAAAACCGAAAAAAAAATTTACGTGTAAGATGCATAATTTTTTAGATAAAAATGCATTATATTTGGAATATGAATATGTAATTTTAAGGATTAGAATCGTCCCATTATACCATTATATAATTTTAAAATTATTTTCACAATAAAATTGAAATACTTGTTGTTTAAAATTATATGTTGAAACTGCACACAATAGCATTTGAGTATCGAATGATTCTTGATAATCAATTTCGGTATATAATTACGTGCTAACTCATAAGTTTGTTCTATGAAATCGATACAATAATTCTTTTGTGCGGGGTGGCAATTTTACAGATAAATTTTTCGCAAAGAAACACCCAAAATGACAAGATTCACTAAAAATCAACGGCAGTAAAAATAAAAACTATTCGTAATTTAGATTATAGTATTAAAGATATAAATAAAAAATTTTCTTTTTGCATTCTAAAATGGCGCATATTTGTATTTGTACACAATTCCGTATGTTAAAACTTTTTTTTTCTTCTGAAAATATTTAAAGCACAATAGATCTGTTAGATATAATTTAAGAACATCCTGGAAATTTAGATCCTAGTAAGTTTCAATCTTATTTAAAAACAAAATACAGTCACAATTAAGTGTTTCTTATGATAGAAACTTATATAATCTAATAATAATTCAAATATATTTTATCAGCAAAAAAACATCATCAATATATTTAAAAAAAATATTTCTAGCTGTAAAACAAAACTGTTTGCATAAAATAATTCAAAATAATGTAAAATAAAAAGTTATCTAATTAAATATACAACATTTTATTTTCCCCCTTATACCAAAACTATATATTAACATAATATGAATCCAAGCAATTTTTTTATGCTACGGCTTAAAACGGATTCGATAAAATGATAGGTAGAAAAACCAGGTGTGTCTTCAAAGAGTCTCTAATTCTTTCTTTTACGTATAGAAAAAAAAATTGTTCGAAATAAAGTGAATCTTGAATATTTATCTAAAAAAAGATAGAAGTAGACTTTCAATTATGGGTTATAGGTAAAAAATTTACATCATAAACTATGGCTATTAGTAAAATTATGCATGAATTGTACATATAAATGCAAACAATTTTTTGCGTTGACCATAAAATAATTTTTTTAGCTATTAGGCAGATTGAAGTATCCAGCGATCAATATAAAATAAGCTTGTTTATAATAGAAATTTAATTATATTAAAAAAATGAAGAAGATTTAATATAGTTATAATGTTTAAGCATATAATTTACGGGTCTGTAAAGATAAAGTTCACAATAAAAAGTTTGCATTAAAATATGAATTTTATCATCCAGGACGATTTTATTTGCTTCTCGGTAAATAATATTGTTTTTTTTTTAATATTTTATATATAGACATAAAGTGTTGTTTAAAAGTATAGAATAATTATTTTCAATAAACACACAAACATATTTTCAACATTTATGTAAAAAAAGAATTCGGTATCCCGAGTCAAAACTTGGATTTTTCTATGGATCACACACATATAAAAATTTTAAGTTTTTTGAAAAAAAAGACATGTTTTATAAAATGATTTTTTTTATTCAGGGGCATATCTTATTTGATTGTTAATATTCTTAAAAATGCAAAAATTAACACATCTTAATATAAAACAGGATATCATAGTTTTTCTAGTATTCTGATTCTATTAATAGACTTTTGTACATATCCTGAACTTTAAAAAGATATAAATTTAATTTTTTTTAATAAATCTATTTTTTGTGCAATATAAATAGAAAATGAAAGGCAAAATTTTTTGATTTTGTTTTTCTGTGAATATCATAAATACCGTTATTTAGAATTTATAAACTATAGTAAATGTTGATTTCAATTTATCGCGAATTTATGTGCAATATTAAAAAATTGTTTTAAGTTTGATTTCTTGAATATATCACACAATTTAATACTATTTAAATATTGTTTTTGCTAGAATTTTTCTCTAATTCCATATTGCTTTATACCCAAATATATAACTTTCATCCGATCCTCTTTTCTAATCTAATTTATATAAATAGAGATTGTTTCTTGTTTAACAATAGAATTCTTTTCGTTTTTTAAATCAAATCATATCAACTTGGGGGTTTATCCGATTTTTACCCATATAAATTTGTCTAATCAAAACTAGTATTGCAATGTTAACCAGATTAATACGATTTGTTATAATTGTTTTTTTTTGGTAATTTTATTAGCTTATGAAATTTTTATATCAAAACTTCTTGCGATTATATAAACAGAATAATAAAATTTTATCAATGTTTATTTTTGGGTTGCTTAAATTATTAACTAATAATGATTGTAAAGCAAAACTTGTGATCTCTCTATAGAACGGTTAAAAATGAGACTGTTTTTCATTAAATCATCTTTACAATCTTACTCAATGAATCTTTTTCTCTTAAGACTTATTACTTCAAGTGTCTTCCTCAATCCTATTGTTTGTAATTTTCTGCAACATCAGTTGGTAATTTCCATTAAGGTTTTTTTTTAAAATAAATATATATTTAATATATCGTAATCATGCGTGGCAAGTATTGAAAATATGAACAGAGTTAAAAACATAAAATTGTATAAATTCGACTTGCTAGAATCTGAACAGTCATTAATATACACGTTTAAGACAAAAATTATCTTATGTTTTAAACATGTGATTGTGTGGTGACACGATATCATAAAAAGTATCCCGGAACTAGATGCAATAGTCCAGGTTGAGGGTTATATACAATCTTGGGATTCAGAAAAACATATGAATCTATAAGCCACAAAAGAAGGTGGGGTATTTAAGAAGACTTTGGAAACGGGAAGATAGCCGAAAACCAGAGTCGCTGTGCTTACAGAGAATCAAGCAACCTGTGCCTGAGAAAAAATACTAATTAACAACTTTCTATTTAGCGCATGAATAAAAAACATTATTTCATCGATATCAATATGCGCATTGCAATATTAATGTATTTTAGACTTTAATATAGATTCGTTCATTCATTTAACAAAATATATCGACCCTTTGGAAACCAGAATATTAGTATCAGTAATATCCTTATAGCCAATCATAGCATGTCTCTATTCTATTAAAAAATTTTCTGCGCGCGTATGCTCTACCATTTGTATTTTTTTTATAATATATGGAAGTCTTCTTTTACAAATCGATTATACTGAAATCTTGCTACAGGCAATAAGTTTTTTACAATCAAAAAGGCATATCTTGCAAAATATTTTTACCAAATTACTGCCTAGTGTAAATTTGGTTGCTTTGTACCTTTAAGAATCGAAAATGCGGCTGCCAGACGGCGTATCTTTCCCATAGAATCGAGGAGGTGATATTGGTATAATCAGTTAAATATGCTTTTTGAAATCTTTTTATATTCTTTTGTTGTATTATTGAGCTAAAATTCTTCGATATTTACTTTTTCTATATCATATTTTATGATATAGTAATTCTCCAATTCCTTTTCAAAGGTGGTAAAATTTTATTTAATCTATTCCATATCTAATTATTTGAAAAAAATTATACTTTTGCAATTAATAAGACATAGACTAGAATTATATATAAATAAACGCAGTAAGTTAAGAAAGAGGAAGCAAAACAATAGGAAAAATCATGATCCTAACATAGATATCATCTTAAAACAACATTAAATGGTATACAGAAAAAATCAGATTATTAAAAAAAGATTAGAGCAGTACATAAACTCCGTTTCTTTATTAGAGATAATAACTGTTTTGGGCTTAGCAGGAGACTTTTTTTACGGAAGGCTAAATGAAAACAAGAAATATAAATTGAAGCGAAAAAAGAACATTACAAGTACTTTGTATGCAAGTTATAAGAAATGATACGGAAAAGACACGAAAAAAATAGTTACAACAGTTACCTATGCCCATTTCTACCAGTAAAAAAACGGAAAAAAAAGCTTCATAACAGAAGTTATATTTAAAGACATAATAAAATCGCTTTTGACTTGATGAGCTGCTGGACCATATTGAATCTAGTATTTCTTTATATAAAAGACAAAGAGTTTATAAAATATATATCAAATTATTTTAAATAATGTTTGGGAAATACAAAATAAGTAAGAATGGTTCTACTCTGGTACGACATATCTTATACCAAAAAAAATGACAAAATCTGTCAAAAAATATAGACCAATCAGATTTACGACAATTTATAAAAGTCTACGGCAAAAGATATTAAAAAAAATTAAATCTGTGATGAGAAAACAAAATAAATTTCGGAATTTCCGTTAGAAACAACCAGGCGTGCCCAAGATAATTAGAAAAAGCTCTTTTGAATATTGCGATATAGCTAAAGCATTGAAACTATCGATGTAAAACGAAGAATGATGTAAAAACTGTTATTGTCTTACATGGATAACGTCTTACACAAAAAAAAAATTACAAGCAAAAAGAGTATTTATAATCGGTAAATTTAGAATAAATCTTCACAAAAGAATAATTAGATAATACTGTATAAGGTCGTCTGCCACCTTTTTTATTTGTTATTTGTATTGATCTCTTGAGAAGAAAATAAAATGAACGCTTTCCTGGGATCATTTAGTGAGTGATATAAAAATATATACAACAAATCATCTACTGTATATAAATGATTTTATAAAAAATATATTTAAACTCTTAATTTACACAAACTAATGACGGAAGAAACACAGTACTTCGTCGTATATGTTAGGATTGAAAAAAACAAATGAAGCCTGAACTAACCATATAATATGCGCATGTGTAGATTCATTAATTGAGGCCCGGCAGCCCACTAATACCATGGAGTAATTAAGATATGCAAATCTGAACTGAATCTAGAAACTTTTGATATTATTATAGAACAAATACTAAATCAAATAAGAAATTTATGTAAGACTAATTTTAATGATATATATATATATATATTTAAAGCCATTAATTATCATTCGAAAATACTTTCTAATTACAATATATGCGTGTTAAATCTAGAACCTGAAGAATACACCAAACTTGATGATAAGACTAGAGATACATAAATGAATTTTCTATTCACCTTTAGCCTAGTAATAAACAAAGATATTTAGATATTTGATATGAACTGGATCGTGGGCTATTCAAGATTGAATTTAAAGCCAGAAAAAAGATCTATCACCTAAAATATTTGCTTGTTAATATTAAAAACAGTTCACAGAGGAGGGCTGAAATATTAAAAGTAGAAAAAGATTACAAGAAACATCTCTCACCAATATAAGAATTTCTAAAGACAAAGATTGTTCCAATATCATCATTTTCGATGCAATGGAAAAAAATACAGAAGAAAGTCTATTATGTAAAATAAACCTTACTTTTTACTCCTTAAACTTTTAAAACCAAGAATAATATAGGGGATATATTGTTTGATCAATAAGATATATTATAGACGGCAACACATAAAGATGTTATAGGAAAACTCTGTTTCATTATGACAGAAGTGTTTTCTCAGCGAGAGGATAAAATGCCCACAATGTAACGAAACCATGTTAATAATCGACCATCTTGCAACGAGATGGAAGAAAATGTTATGATATAAATGCACGCGAAGGTACAACGAAAAATAAGATGTCTTCATTATCTTCTATCAATATGATACAGTTATAAAGAAAATAAAAAAAACTCACACAGTACAAGAGTAATGCGAAAACGAAAACGTATAAATAAAGGTCGATATAGAAAAAAAACCATTATATTTTAAACAAAATAGACCCAGGATTTCTTTCTACGATTAAAAAGGAAAAATGATCACGTTTATTGAAATAGACATAATAAGCTTTGTCAATTTAACAGAAGTTGAGAATAAAAAAATATAAAGTACGACCTCTTATTTAATGAATTTGATCTGATTTACAGATGTTAAACAATAGCAATACCATATGGGATGACTTAAGATGGGTTAGTTATAAAATTACATAAAAAATATTTTATATATTTACTGATGTTAGACATAGTAGAAGCATACATTCAAGCTTTAATACTTCGTTAATTACTAATATACATCTCATTTAGAAAATATGAGCTGTTGATTTGAGTAGATCAGACGAAGGTAATGTAAAATGCACATAAAAGTTGTGATGCGTTCCCATAGGGCTGATACGTCTAAATAGATAAAACGAAAATAAACGCATAGATGAATAAACCATCCAAAAAATAATCAATGAACCGTCAGCTAGACTATGATACAATCTTGAAAATTATAAAATAAACAAATAAATTACAAATTTGGATTTTGACTAGTAAGAATTGCATTTTAATTTTTTTTATCAGTAGAAATTTTTCGTAAAAACGTTTAAATATTAGATATTTATATAGAAAAATTGTTGAAGCATATAATTATACAGTTATAAAAGAACCGATTTTATATAAATTCCTTGTTAGGGTTCTCATATGTCTGAGTAAAATAAAATTTTAGATCTTAATATACTTTTGTTGATAAAAATTTTTCCTTTATACATAGAATAAGATAATATCATACCAAAACAAAAATTATCCTCTATATTATTATATATATTTAACATTTATTTAAATTCATATTTAGTCTAATATGTAAAAAATATAGAAATTAGTACAGTATAGAGGTTTAAGTGCAAATGAGGCTTTCGAATATACAGCAGATATAATATTAAAATTTTAAATACACAAAAACGTCGAAATACAGCAATTCAAATAATATTAAAAAATTTAATTTGATTTTTTATTTTTATAAAAACCTTTCTTTGTTTTTTCTAAAATAAATAAATGAAGTATGTCCACAATCTATCAATGACTCTATATCGTACGATTTACATGATTAAAATTTGCACAAAATATAAATTATCGTCGATGAAGTATAAATAGTACTATATACAGTCAAATAGAACGCTTAACTTTATTCACTAAGAAACGCATTCATTACTATTTGAAAATACTGAGTTTTGCAATATTTTTTGTTTACATCCGATAAAAAATTAGTAAGATCATGGTATATGTTAAATATCAAATTCAATTCTTAGCAGGAAATACACGTTTAAGATCGAGAAATATAGTTCAACATATAAAAAAAAAATATTTAATGTGTGTTGCGCATTAATAAGTGTACGTGAAATTTGGAATATATGGATGTAGCAAGTTCTTCAATTTTTTATAAGATAAAAACCATAAAGTGCTATGTATCTTACATAAAAATGTGTACACTGGTACAACAGTATCAATAGATCATCATACGAATTTTCCATCGATCTAATATCTTTTTTGTTCTATAACATGAACTCTGTACACTTTTTTGATGCCGAAAGTAGAATTCTTGTTGGTTTTTATTTTCATATTTGCATAAAAAATAACAAAAGATAATTTTATATTTAAATTCACAGGTGATTTTTGTTTTGTACATGAAAAAAAATTACCAATTATACTCATGTACGTATTCATCAAATTATGCGTGTTTAAACATTGGATTCTATATTATTTATATTTATATCAGGCATACTATGACAAATTATATACAGATTTTATAATGCATGGGAAGGAATGAAGAAGGCAGCACTATAAAATCATTTCAACATACTAAAAGCTTTTTACACGATAGAAATATATTAAAAATCGTAGAAGTAATAAGAATATAGTCAATACTTTTTTTTAGCTATATCACAAGTCACCAATAAACAAATAATTGGTTCGTTATTTACTGTAAATTTGTTACAAACTATCGTGTTATCGAACTTTAAATTACAAAATTATAATGTTGCAAATTAAAATAAATCCAGTACTGCTAATATTTTACAGAAATGAAAGTTTTATGTGCACCCTAGAGTGATGCGGGGATAGTAACAGAACTCTATGATACGCTGGAAAGAATCTTACGCGCTTGACAGAAGGACTCTATAGTTATTTTGTTATTTTATAAAGCCGAAGACTACTTGAAAGTTCGATTTAAGATAAATCAATATTCAAAAATATATTTCAGTGCAAGTTAAACTCTAAAAAGCTTAACACGATATCATAAATACTCTATTTATTAGTAAATATATTATTTTATTTTAGAATTATGCAGCTTATAGATGTAGAAAAAGAGATGGAATTATTTTTTTATTCTAAGCACAAAGCAATTATTGCGTTGACATATATATAAATAGTAAAATCATAGTGTCATACTAAGGGTGTCTGTAAAAACAGAACACAATCGGTTATTTTAGTGCATAGGCTGGCATTTAAAAAAATTTTATTTTTATTTTTCAAAACAGAAAAAATTTGCAGATTATAAAGCTATCTAAATGTGAAATATTTACTTTAGTTAGTAATATGGATTTAAATTGCGAAATTTAAATCATATAAATGTCTAAAAAGCAAAGAAGCAAAGAAGCAAAGAAGCAAAGAAGCAAAGAAGCAAAGAAGCAAAGAAGCAAAGAAGCAAAGAAGCAAAGAAGCAAAGAAGCAAAGAAGCAAAGAAGCAAAGAAGCAAAGAAGCAAAGAAGCAAAGAAGCAAAGAAGCAAAGAAGCAAAGAAGCAAATTATGCATTTGCGATACGCTAGCTCTTATTTGATAAAAACAGACTTAAGGAAATTTTCTAGAAGTTTAATATCATAGATTGTATATAATTTTAAAGTAATTGCATCTTATATGTTATATCTAATATTTAAGAAATCTATTTTTTGTTATGCTTAATTATTGAATCACAGCGCAAAACATTTTTTTAGAGATAACTGTCGCTTTAATTGTATAGAAGTTTTGGTGACATATTTTATAATTTTTTTAATCATTCAACAAAATATTTTTTAAAGGAACTGTAAACAATGCTATAAAATTCAAGCTCGTTTCTAATTTTTATTTTAATTTGTAGACATTTTATTACTTTTGACACGTAATGTTGTTTTCATTGTTTTTTTACTTTTGAGATCTTAATGTAGAGAACAAATAGTGGTACCAAGATACAAAAACATAATCCTCTATTTCACAAAATCTTTTTTTAGCGATATAATCTGTTTTTTTCCTCTTTAAATATGTTTGTACACAAAAAATGTATTATATAAAGCTTTATCATGGGAAGGCTATTTTTATAATGATATAAACTTATTTTTTTACATAGAAAGAACCCTGTATTTCGAAATGATTTAACAACAATAGATTTTATCCTTGGACAGTTTAAAAATGTACAACAAGCCTTTATGTTTTAAAGGTCGCAAATAAAAAGATATATCACAAAAAAAAGCACTTTTAAAATTATAAGTTTATTTCAAATTCTATAAGTATATTTATTATTACAGTGATTCGGCGGCAAAAATTTGTATTTTATTGTAAAAAATAATTGTTTTTGGAACAGAAAAGTTTGGTGAAAAATCTTAAACTGCTTATTTTTTTTTTAGTTGGAGGGGTTTGTATTGATAAATCCTAGAAAACCAGAAATAAAATAATCAAAATTGGCTTCTTTAAAGAAATTTAAATAAAATAATGTAGATTTTTACGTACATATAGAATTAGCTTAAATTTAAGCGAATAAAAAACCAGAGTTTTATTGATGATTTTTTGTACGCATATATTTGGCGTAAAACGATTCTTACGATAAAATATAGAAAATTAAATGAATAGAATTTGAATTCTAAACTTAATAATCTGTCACACGCAAGATTCTAAATTTTAGGGAAACGTCACATCTTCGCAAGAACGAATTTATATAATCATACAAAATACTTAGTATCTTTTTATGCGCCACCGAACAAAAAAGCACATAGAAGTCTATGACAATAACATATCCCAATAAAACTTAATTATTTATGATTAGCTCTGGGCACCTTTACGAAAATAAAAAAACGGCATATTTTCATGCTGAACCATAATTTTCAAAGTATTGACGTTTTGTGTGTAAATTTTAGATTCGTATTAGAAAGGTGTTAATAAAAAAATATGTTTTTTTTACCGGCTCATCTATACATGCACAAGATAAACATAATTTATCTGTTCTTATAATTCATTACATATTTTTTAGACTTGATAAATGAAACTGGAGGATATTTAAATGCTCTAAAAGATATAAATTTATCCAATATGAAATATGTTGGATCTTAAAATAGCATGGGTATTTTTTTTTATCAAATGATATTTTAATTGTGATTTTTTGCTAGGTCTATTATGAAAATCGATCAACTAGGTGTATTTATGTTTATGTAACCGAATTTTGTTTGACTAACTATGCATTATTGTTGTAGGAATCCTTAAAAGCATACAAAATAGAAAATTATCATGGGAATTTATAATACAACATATCATCAATATTATATTTTTGGATTTATAGCAGACAACATTAAATCATATATGAGAGAATAAGAGCAGTATGTAAAGACGGAACAAAAAGCGTCATAAGAAGCTCTAATGACTCGTATATATTACGCAGAGCTGGATTTTCATAAATAGAGAAAATTTAACAAAACAACTTTACGCAAAACATAAAAAAACATAAAATGAAACATATAAAAAATACAGTATTATCTTTCCAGAAATAAGAAACACATTTTCGAATTTGCTGCTTACAAAACTTAAAAGAAGATATCCTACATGAAAATAAAAACTCCAGCTTTATATTGATTTTAAAGTATAATAAATATGTGTTTGATGTACAACATTGAATCCTTAGATATAGTTTATAATATATTGAAAATATTCTATAGATCAAAACCTGTTAGTCATTCGGCGCATGATTTAATGCTAGGGCATCTAGGTTTTGTTCTATTATCTATTATTTGAGATGTGTAGATATTAGAAACCTTTATTCATTTACCCCTTATATGTATACTGAGAATGCTTGTTATATCGCGCACAAAATTTTAAGGAAAATCCGTTTTATTGACATAAGAATGCAAATATTAAGTTTATGATCCAATCAAACAGCTGATTTTTAATGATCCAAACAATTTTGAAGCTGAAATTTGCTATACTGTAAATATTTTGATTTTTACTACAACAATTTATGACAAAAAATATAATGATGCTGCATTTTTCTTATACTTTTTTTCAATTTTCTCACATCATGATGTGAATATTAACCATATACTATGCATAAAGTATTTTTTTAAACTAATAAAGGTGCTAATAAAATCAATGTTAAATATCCCTTTACATTAGCAAACGTTATTGCCTTAACGATATAGTTTATGTTTTATATTTTATTTCAATAAAAAAAAGTCGAGTTCTAAGCGATAATTCTATTTTAAAAATTACTTTGATATAATAAAACCAGAATATATTGACTTTTTGGATAAGAAAATTGTTTTTAAGATATTAAGAAAATTAAAAACTTATAAATCATACCATTAATGGCCAGTTAAAGACTAAAAAAATTATAATAATTCCCATTTTGTAGTTAAAACACGTGGAAAACCTTAGGAAACATTTCATATAGCTATAATCTGATTTTATTAATTTGTGGTTTTCGTCTCTTAGAATTGTAATCCTGCAATATATTTTTTAAATATACTAAAATCAAGATGAGTGCTATTTTTATGGATGAAATAGCTCTTTTTATATGAAATATCTACTTATTATACATTCGTTTTTTTTTCAAATTTAAACTCTATTTTTAAAAGAATGGGCTAAGAAAATGCTCTTATATATAGAGTCTATTTTATGTATTTGGAAAATCAAAGAATAATAATATATACAAATAACATTAAATATAATTTTTCTCATAATATAAAATTTCCTTTGGATTTTTCCCTATGAACTTACGACACAAATGCAAGCCAAAAGTAAGTAAGAAAATTTTATCTCGTGATAATTGACATGTTTGAATAATAAAAGATATGCATATATATTTTTTTGTATATGTTTGTGCAAATAGAAATTTACTACTTGGCGCCTTAACCTTTTTTTATGTTTGCTAAATATTTCGTTATTGTCAATTTCATTTAGAATGATTCATATAATATATAAGGTTATATTTTAGTTTTTGCGGTAATTTTCTACATATCAGTTTTAAAATTATGTTTAATAAGTGTAATTAAATATATTTTTTAATCATATGAAACCCGATTTCTGAAAAGATATTTTGTACTTGGATACATAAACGCCAAATTTTATTATATTGACCATCATTGCATATAATTATAGCTTGCTAAAAATGTCATCCTTAAATCGTGGGTATATTTTTTTGAAAATATGTAATTTAAGGGCACTATGCCAAATTAAAACATCTTTCAAACGATTTCTAAATTTATATTCAAAAGAATTAAAACTTCGTCGGGTAAAAAACAGACATATGCTCATATACACATATAGGGAACTCTTATTAACCACCTATATACGTAAACTCATATTAAATCTTATAAATAATAGATAGGACCGTTGCTGGGATATTCATAATTTAAATTTTATAAACAAAAGATAAATACTTATAGACTCATTTTAGTTTACAAACCGATATTTATAAGCACAGCGATATTTTAAATAAATATTGCAAATTTAATTTCAAGTAAAAAATAATTAGTGTTTTTTACATCCTGGTCTAATTTTTATATTTTATGTTGCAAAAGTTGAGTTTAAAAAAAATACCGCCTCATTCGAAGGACTAAGAGAACAAAAATATATTTTTGGGATTGCGTGTAAACATAAAGTTATCTGCTGATAGCTAGCATATTTTATAAGTAAAATAAAATTTAGATATAGAAATAACTGAAAGATTGCAGATATACAAGTTTTATTATCGCAAAACTAGGGTATAATCTTAATGTTTTTTAATATCTATTTTAAATGAAAATAAATATTTTTTATTTATTTAAAATTCATGAGAATATGTCTGGTTAGAAGAAAAAAGCCTTTTATAGTTATACTTAAATTTTTGAAAAGTTTTACTATGTTTTTTTTTCCATCTTAAGAGATCCTTTATTAATCACATTAAAAAATTTTTTTAAAGTAGTTTTGCGATAATCAGATAAATAAGACAGATATCTATGTAAGAACTTTTTTATAAATCATTTATATGTATGTATCACCTCAAATTAGTATTTTAAACTTCGACCCCATAAGTCAGTTAAACGTAAACATAAAGATTACGAACCACTTAAATTTTGCGAATTAAACATAGATTAACGCCGACAAAAAAACCATATGTCATTGAAATTTATATTTTAAATGTAATTATTAATTAAGAAAACAAGAGTTTAGATTTTAATCACATTATTTTTGAATACAGATTAAATAAAAAATATTAATATAGAAAAATATACTGTAATATCACATTATTATATATAATTTACTGATTTACAATGCTTAATATTGAGAAAAACGATCTTACATCGATAAAAGTCCTTCGTATGTTTGTGAACTTTATGCATAGACTATCATTTCTGAACAAAAAAAAACATATTAAACGTTTTAGCAACTCTATGCCTTAGAATATTCTGGTATTTTTATATATAAGTGGATATTTTACTCTTGATTAAATAATTTATAATATGAAAACATAACAGTGTATAAAAATTATTTAATAGGGTTATTGCCAAGATTTTTACAACACTAATGTGTATTATTGTACTCTTTTTGCATAAAAAATAGATTTGAAACATGCTAAAATGTATATTTTGTTTCTTGATGCTATACTTCTATTATATATTCCGTATGTATATACAAGAGATATTTTACCAAAAGATATATTTCTATGTAAAGCTCTGTGTTAGCAGAAGATTTGATATTGTGTGATTTTCATTTTTAAGGAACAAGTTTTGCTTTAGTAGTATTTTAAAATTTATTTTTTTATATAATATGATTTCTAATATTTACAGTTTTGTCAACATAATTACAGTTTTTCCAACACTCTGTATATCTTTATCTTTAAAACGGCTAGATTAAGTTCCAATGACTTTTCCTATCATGGTAACAGTGATCTCAAATTACAGTATCTTAAATCAGTGATTGTATATTGCCTTATATCTTTTAGTACATTATGTTTATTAAAGTTAAAATATTACCTTATTTATATTTTGTAGGTTATGAGCTTTGATGTGCTAATATACGGCGATTAAAACATCATTCAATTAAAAAATACAATAAATCATATTTTACTGACCCCAATTAATGTTGATGCAAAAAAAAATCTTATATTTTTTTTTCATACGAATAATATTAGTTCGTTATGAAAATAAGAACAATTAAGGCTAATCCACTATAGATGAAAACGATTTCATATAATAAGAATATCTTATAAAATTTTTTAGATCCTCGTTATGCAGTATTTTTTGTAATTTTACATACATTATTTAATACATAAGTTATATAACACATGCATAATTTGAAATTAGAGAAAATTATTTATTCATTATTTTCAAGCCGATAAATTCTCCCAAAATACAAAAGAAAGATTGTTTCTTCCTATGGATGCAGAGGTGAACTTTTTCTTCAACTCAATTATTCTATTGATGACCAATACTTCTAGAGCTGAATCCTTTTCATATTTCAACTTTCTCAAATATCTTCTTATTTTTTCATCATATTCTTTTTTTGTTAAAAATACAATGGGAATACTATCCTTGTCTAACAAAATCTTTATATGAATATTAGAAATATTCTTTCCTTGAAAACATTGAGTTTTTTTGTCATAGAAATCATTATCCAGAACCAAGTCAAAACCTCCATTAACTAAATCATATTTTAAGTTAGAAATATTAAGAACAGTGACTTTTTCAATATTTGTCCTTTCATTCCTAAAAAATATCGTACCTGCACTAAGCTCACTTATAGTTTTCATTTTTGCATAATGAATAAACACATTCAGATCATTTCTAAATTCTAAACGTACCTGGTTGGTATCCCCTAGGAATAATTCAATTTCTGGATGGTAGTCATGACGATATATCAGATTATCATCTTCGGCTTCATATGGAACTTCAGGAGCAAAGTATTCGAATTTTTTGTAATTGCCTCTTAGACAACTTCTTATTGAAGGATTTTCGCCTTTGTTATATTGATTTTCAAATAACTCAAGTTGAAAAATATTATCTTTATTGACTTTTCTACGGCTATCAAATGTGATATATGCCCAATCTTGTATATTTTCATCTACATCGTGCTCACAATATTTTAATTTATCCTTTTTAAAATCAACCTTTTCTTCGTCATCATTGCTATCTGTGCCTAGGAATATATCATTTTCATTTTTTTCATACTTTTCTCTTCCTTTTTTTAGAGCATCTAATACATATGCTATTGCATCTTGATTATCGCAGTAAGAATTTCCATATGAGTTGACCACAGGACAGAAAGGCAATGATCCCATAAAATTGTCTGAACTGGATGTAATCGGATTAGTCAATGCCATATGTGCAAAATTGCATATATAAAAAACGAAAAATAAATTCATCTAAAGATGAACTTGGTACACTATAAATAGTTAGATGTCAAAAAAGTATTTTACTAATTGTGCAAAATTGTGATAATATGTCAAAATATTTACCAAATGTCTTCAAAATATATTGCCAATATTTCAAAAAGGTATTCACCTGTCAACAATATAATATCATTTGTTTCAAAAATATTTTGTTTGATCTTTCAAATAATAAAATTTTAGAAAATTTACATTGTACAACTCAAAAATATAATTTTTATTATTTATGGGTAAATTTTCTTATAGTCTATATGGACGTGGTCTGCATATTGGGAAATTTGCAAAATTCCTTGATAGATCTTTTGACACCTTCCCCTGATCTATCTTGATCAGCTGCTCTTCTTCTCTCAAATGAGATGGGTTCAAGTGTCTTGCGGCGTGTAGTTGCTTGCATGTATGCTTCTGCTTCGTCCAGAATTTTTAACTCCTTAGCAAGTCAAAATATTAACTCAATCTAAGCTTCAAAAATATATACTTAAATTTTCGGAATAAGATAGAAGTCAAATATGTCATATCATTGGTGTATCTTTTTTGTAATACGCCAACAAAAAATATGTTAAAAACAATTTTATTGAAATTTCTAGCCGCCCAAGGACAAAAAATTCAACTAAGAAATACTTCGAATTCAGTTTTAACCTATACCTCAAGATTAGAGTCTTTGTGAGTATAAGAGATCTAACACGAATTCATGTTGTTTTTCTATTTATTTATAACAGGTTATGTGCAGTAAACTAACAGAAAGTATCAATATTTGAATGATTCCACATTTAATTCATATATAATGCATCATCTTGTATATAATAATCACAAGATTCTTAATTTAGAAGATTAAAATGCAAAAGACGCATCTATCGACTATTTCTTTAAATATTTTGTAAACCGCATGATTTTCTTTCGGAAAAGTACATAATGATGAATATAATTGGATTACCAAAGAATTCACATAAATATTCCTAAAATGTATTAACAAGTTTCAAATTCAAAGAAAGCAATATAAAAAGATATAAACTTCAATATTATATATCTATCTCTTACTGCTTATATAAAATAATAAAGACTTATAATAAGCTAATGCATTCATGAGGATTATTTACTAACTTGATTTTGTTTGTAAAATGTCTTTTACTATATTTTCATATAACACATTCGCATGCAGATAAATGTGGGAAATTACTATCAAATCTTATTATAAAAAATCGGCTATTCCCGGATTTAAAATTGTCGCATTAATAAAGAATATGAAAAGATCATCTTTTTTTAAATCCAAAAGCGATTATATATAAGATTTTAGGGATATATTTATACAATATGATGTAAGAAATATGTTTATAATAATACATTTTATTAGACATAGAGGCAAACACATGAGGTCCTACACACCCCAAGACACTTGAAGTCATCGAATTTTAGGCAAAAGCTGTTGATAAGCCCAAATACGCTAGAAGATTTTGTTACCTTCTAATACCTTTTAAAATTAGGTAAATAGGTCACAGTATTGTAGAATATATAAATTGAAGGAAAAAACCCAAGAATAAATGTTTTATCGTTTTCTAAATCGTATTTTTGCCCTCTGTAATGAATTTTATACTATTTACCATATTTTAAAATAACGATAAGAATAACTTTTTGGTTTTTACTGTTATGTAGATTATAAATAAATTTAGTTTTACTATTTTAGTGTTATTTTAAACTCAAATGGGGCTATTGACAGAGAAATATATTGCTAGTATATTTTTGTAAAATCAATTTTTAACATAGTATAATAAGCCATCTCTCGCTATATAGTTGCTGAACTATACCCGTAAAGGCTCTATATTAGATTAAATCTTTTAATTTCATTTCTGGGAAATTTAATTGGCCAATAACTTTATGGAGAAGATCATAAAATATTCTAAAGCCGTTTTTTTTTATGTATAAGGTATAGTTTATGCTTGTGATTTTTATACTATCACTTGCATATTTATAAATGTGTCTAATATTCAAATTACTCTATGAATCTTTGTTCATGACTTAGCTAAAACAAATATTTTCCATCAAACAGATATATTTCAATATGCTTTTACATTTGTAAGTATAAATAGATAAATTTAAAAATACATTTCTCATTGATGAGTGTATATCTACAGATGTATGAAAACTTGATGGTTTTAACATTTTAGTCAAGATATTGGGACTCACATTTTGCACTTGTATTAAGCTTGCTGATTTTTAAATAAAAATTATTTTGTGAATCATTAATAAATTCTGGTGACTGATTTATACTTGCTCAAATGAGAGATTCTTGTCCTATTTATGAACTTGATCGATTAGCAATATTCCAGATATATGACAGCTCCCAAAACGTAACGAAAAATAACATAAAGTTATATTATGCCTTTTATGCTGATGTTAGAGATTTAATATGCATCAGAAAATTCATTTTAAGATAAATTATGTATATTTAACTGTATTTCTACATTTCCAAGATGTTATACTGCGTATAATATAAAACATATGTTAAATTACAAAATTATTTTATTTATAGGAAAATTATATTATTAGCCTGTAAAACGTATAGAAACAAAACAAATTAATACTCTTTAAATCTAGTTTGTGATTCGTGTGGACTGTATATGTTTGGAATCCTCCTATTACACTTTCTTCTTACAGGCATATTAGACCAAGTGTCTTCCTCAATACTCATATTTGTGCTCCCTTTTCTCTTTTGTCGACATCTCCACCTCCTTAATTACAGACTTATGGTAGTTTACATGTCTATATCTTCGCAATATTGAATTTTTTACTGTGTTATAATTAATTGCACTATTATAAATAGATCACGACGAATAAATTTTCGGTTTTTATTATTCGGTCTTTTGTTATCAAAAATATATAGTAGATTTACTGCTAGTTTTTCGAAATAATATATTAAGGTGTAAAAAATATCAGAGAAATTAGATGCATTCTTACATGCTTATTAACTTTGATAGGCATTTCAACGCTTAATTGGTAATGAAACAGTGCATTTGATGAGAATAGAGCAGAGTGTGATTTCATGTGATACATTATGGAGTCTTAAATAATTTCTGCTGAGCAAACTTTGTTTTAACCAAAAAATAGACGAGTTTACAAAGTTTAACTCATAAATACAAATTTATGTTATTCAGATTATCAAGAAATGCATGAGTGGGACATTATTGATTATTGCTGTATTATTAGGCTAAACATTTCAAATACTTTTTTTCCTTTATTTTTATGATCTGATTGGACTTTCATAATAAATTATATTTTTACTACCTACCAATATTCTTCATAGAAATATATTCTTATTTATCAATACGATTTATTTTAAGTTAAATGAAAATTACCCGCATATGCCGCAAAAATTAACATCAGCTGATTTAAAGGCCCTACCCATCCCACAACTTCTCGAAACACTAAATACAGAGAAAGAATGCCTTCAAAGCTATCGTCAGCAAAAATCAAGCACAATCGTAAATCCATTCAAAATCAAAAACGTGAAGAAAAACATTGCAAGAGTAATGAATGGTATACGTGAGAAAAGGTTAGTTTAAGCTATTGAAAAATATAAATCACTAAAGAATTGACAGAAGATTTGAGACCAAAGCATTTAACACGATCTCAGAGGCTTGAACTTACACGAAACCAAAAGCGATCACAGTTATAAGGTCAAATAATGCATAGAAACAAAAAAAATAGAAAAAAGTTTATTTTCTTATGCAGAGTATAGCTTTTGATATTATTTAAATAATTCAACAATATAGGTTTCGATATTTTTTATTATAAAAAAATTTATTTATATACAATTTATTTCAATACCTTTCTTTAAAAAGTTTAATTTATATATGATAAATTTAAATATCTTTTACTCGAACAAAAAAAAACCAAATAAAATTCTTTTCGATATTTTTTTGGATGCAAATTAATTTTAATAAGATTTATTTCGATATTAACGTAAAACAAATCAATTTTTATGCGATTTATTTCGATAGCTTTTATAAAAACAAATTAATTATCTTAGATTTAATTTATATTTTTGCTATTTAAACAAATATATTTATATACAATTTATTGGATATTTTTTATAAGCAAATAAATTTTTATTTAGTTTATTTCAAATACTTATTTTCAAAGTATAAATTAAATTCGTTTATTTAAATATTTTTAGTATGCTTAATTTAAACTGTATTTTAAAATATATGTTTCACTGATTTTTTAGTACGCCTTGAATTAATATAAGGAAGATTCTTTCAATTTTTTTTGTAAAGATTCATTCTGTATTTTTTGCGGTGATTATAAATCTATTGAATTACTTAAAATGAGATTGGTTTAAATATTTTTAAGAAACACTACACTTATTTTGAAACATGGCCTAATTTTTTGTTTAGAAATGATAGACTTTTAATTTGAAATGCCATTAATATACGTGCGCCAAATAAAAATCATCCCATATGTCATAACTTGAGACAAGATGGCGACACTGTATCATAAAAGGTGTAGTAGGAACTCGAAATCACAAAATAATACGAGGTATATGAGCAAACATAGGGATTTAGAAAACACCTTTGGATTAATAGATCTCAGAACGAGGAGAGGCGTTGAAGAGTACTTCAGAGGGGATAAGATAGCATAAATTATAGATATGCTGTCCACACGTGGAATCAAAAAATTTGTGCTCATGAACCAAAAGTAAAATCATAACAATAAATGTAGTACCCTAAAGAAATATATATTCTAAATTAGAATTTCTCAGCCACGAATTTATTTATACCAGACTCTAGTATTATTTTTCATACTTTTTTGTGCATATGTGCTATGTTTCTTCTTTTTAAGAATTCCATCAACTGTGATGTAGACAGGCAATTAGGAATATTGACAACTTTTAATGCATCTTTTATCCCTCCCCCTGATCTTTCTTTGTTCAGTACTTTTTTTTTGTCAAATATTATGAGTTCAAGTGTCTTGCGAAGAAGTGTATCCGCGTGCATGTAGGCTTTCACTTCATCTGATATTATAACTCCCTAGCATATTTTTATTGAATTTTGTAACCACACATTCCAAGTTATTACGTATGGTATTATCTATATTATATGATTTGTATAAAACCACTTTGTTTCGTTAAGTTTTCATACTTTTAATATTTATTATACTCTACTTTAGTTAAATTGTCAAAGCTTGTTATGTCTATTTCAATCAACGTTATATCATTATCTTTTTTATCGTATAAAGAAATTTCAAGTCATTTTGTTTGATTTATAGATCAGTTTTTGTTCTGTTATCAACCTTCATTTCTACATTTTCGTTTTAGCTGATCTCTTGTACTGAGTGAGTTTTGATTTTTTTGGTTTTCTTATAGTTTATCGTCTGGATAAGTTACAATGAAGATGTCTAAAACAATTCATTGTGCCTTCGCGTGATATCATAATAAAACATTTACTTTCAGCTCGTTGCGTAATGGTCGATAATTTTCATGATTTCGTTACAATGTAGGTATTTTATGTCCTCACCGAAAAACTCATTTCTTTCTCGATAAAAACAGAGTTAATTTCTTAACTTGGCATAATATTTCCATCAACTATTCATCTTGATGATCTAAAAACATCAATCCTATCATTATTTTTGGTTTCAAATTTTTTTGGTGTATTGGTTTTGCCTTTATTATACCACATAAACTTTCATCTGAATTTTTCTCCAGTGCATCGGAAATGGTGATATTGGTATGATATTTTACAAAGGATATTCTTATATTGGTGAGAGATGTTTCTTTTTATCTTTTTCTAATTTTAATATTCAGCCCTCCTCTGTGAACTTTTTCTTGTTAAAGCAAATTTTTTATCTGTTAGATCATCTTATCGGCTTCTTAACTCAAAATTACATAGTCTACGTCTGTTTTCATTTCAATTTGTCCATAATGTTGTTTATTACCAAGCTGGATGTGCATAACAAACTCGTTTAAAATATCCTTTATCTTATCACAAAGTTGTGTGAATTTTTTGGTTTAAATTAAGATGTGCCTAAATATAATTTATGAGTGATGTTTCATCTTCATATATGGCTTTAAATTCACCCCAACATTCTTTTAGTCTTACATAAATTTCTTATTGTATTTAATTTTGTTCTGCAATATTATCATGAGTTTCTAGTATTAGCTCAGATTTACTAATCTCAAGCTCTTTGTGTTATTTTAGGCTGTTGGGTCTTAAATGAATGTTGCTAGTTGTGCGAATATTTCATGGTTATGGCTGGCTTATTTTTGTTTATTTCCATGCCTACTGCAGCAAAAAAAGTTATCGCTATATCTGTCATGAGTTTCTGTGTTCTAGAGTTTTACATAAAAATTTGGGGTCATCTGTAAAAAGTGGATGATTTGTTGTCTAAGAGTTTTCAGAACTCATTACATTACCCCCGAAAGCGCAATTTTATTTTTCTGCTTATGAAATCTAACCTTAAAACGATTCTCAAAGTCGCGGATTATCTCCCTATAGTATTCCTGTATGTATTCTTTTATATATGATTTCTTCATAATTTAACCCAATAGATATACTCCATTTACCTGTAATTCACCCTATAAAAGTCGTAATCCATGCTGGTAGATATAAATTTGTTGTACATGTATGCAAGTAGGTATGTTCTCTAGAAAAATGCTTTTTTTACAATAATCTACGTAGTATATAGAATGTTTCGATACTCTTTATTTATCGCAATATGCATGGAAGTTTGTTCTTATGCTACTTGAACGTGCCTTATTGTACCTAACTGATTTTTCCTAATTTTATTCACTTGTCTTCATTTCAATGTCTAATATTTTTACGACCGCTTATGTCGTTTACATATAAAAATTAGACATACATATGTTTGATCTGAATTCATTTACTTTTTTGACATTTTCGTATGGTATAAGATAAGTCGTATTAGAGTAGAACCATTCTTCCTGATGATTCGTTTACAAACATTCGGTCAATATAATACGATATTTGAATTTATATAGCCATTTTATCTTTTTAATGTGAAGCTGTAATTTCATCTGGTCAAGCAGATATACAGTTCGACGATGATTTATACATGTCTTCAAATTAAACTTCTGTAAAGAAGCTTGTTTTTAATGTTTTTGGACTTTTAGAAATATGCATAGGTAAGCTTTATAATATTCTTTTCGATATTTTCCAAATAGCTTCTTACATTTAAATACAACAGTAATTGATTTGATTATTTGACGATATGATTATATAATTCTTGATTTTAATCAACCATCTGTAAAAAGGTTGCAATAAAGCACAAATCAGTTTTTTTTATAATAAACTCACATATTATGTTTATACTGCTCTATCCATTTCTTTAATTTTGATTTTTTCTGTAAACCTATTTTACAATGTTTTAAGATGATTATCTATGTTAAAATCATAATTCTTCATCACATTATTTTTCTTAATTTTTTTATTATCCTCTTTTTACCTTCACTGAGTTTATAAGTATACAATAGTAGTCTTTCTCTTATTCACTGCAAAAGCCTATTTTTTAAAACTTTTTCGCTATATATTGGTTGTCTCCATTCGGTTTAATTGTATGGAGTTTGTAAGTCCGTTGTGCTGATTTTGGCAAGACAAAAAATTCGCGTTTCTTCGGATTCTAGGGAGATTTCATTTTCCATAGTTTTTATGCAATAGTTTTGGTTTTTTGAGTCAACTTTGTAGTATCTAATATTACCTTTACTTTCAAATTAAACGATGTTTGCCTTTCTTAAGCTTTTATATATAATTCAATTCCCTTCTAGATAATTCAACTCTTGAATTTCAACCTTAGATTAGGTACTTTTATATGATTCTATCTAGAGTTTTGGAAGTTTTCGGCATCAAATCGTTTGACAATCAACTTGCTTCCATTTTGATGCCTTAATATTTCCATCACTCTTCTTCTAGTTTTTATAGGTGCAAATTGCATTGAATTGTTGATTATACATATTTAAGGTGTTTCTTCCCTCCGAAGCGTGGCATACGATGGATGCGTACAAGCATCGCCGATTTAGCAAATTTTAACATTCACCAATAAACGTTCTGTTCGTGAAAAGTGATGTATACTTCAGTTGTCTTGTTGTTTTTTTTATGGTGATTTGCGCATATTCTAAACCAATTCATCTTTTTTTCAATTACTGCAACAGTTTCGCATGAATTGTAGTGCTCTTCTTCTCTTTTGATGTAAATCAAATTCTGCTTGTAATTTTAAACGAGGTATTCTAACATTTCACTTTGAATATTTGCTAATCCTGCTGTTAATAGTACGCAGTTATATTTTTCGGCCTAAAATTTTAACGAAAAAAATCTTACATAACTAAATATTGAAATAGTTCCATTCTTATCACAATAAAATATAGGAATAAAAAATTAAAAAACAATATATTAAATAAGCTAAAGTTAAAAAATTGAGCTCATGGCTTTTTATAATTTTATTTTGAATATGTTTGTTTAAAACTAGGATTTATATCATATAGTTAGATATCAAGATCATCCCTTTGAAGGTCCCATTTTGTTATAAATGGATCTTTTATGTATATTTTAGTGCCATATTGTAAGAAAGTTTCTTACTTGGCCTGTATACAAACAATAGAAGCTCTTTGATCAATATAATATAGCTAAAATCGATTACTTAAACGTGTATGGTGTCAAAAAAATCATTAATGTTCTGGATAAAGTAAACACAAGAACATATCCTCTTTATATAAAATTTTCTTTCATTCGTAACTTTTATTTTTGAAAAATAAATTTTACTTAAATATTTTAAGAAGATTAATTGCTATATTAAAAGCATATTAGCTATGTAATTTCTTCAAGGCACACGCGTACTGTCAATATAAAAAGTATATAATATATTTTGCTTTTGGTTAGAATGTGCGTCACACAAATTTTGAACCATAACAAAATTCCCCCATGAGGTAATGAATGTAGCTATTATATCTATATATAGAAAATAATCAAACATATACTTATAGCAGGATTTTATATGGTCACAAAATATGAGAAGTCATACACAGAAGTCGGTAATGTCAACTGAATCGAAAGGCACAAACAAATAGATGAAAAAACTTTAGCCAATATGTTGGGTAGAAGAATTTTGAGGTTACATGGTATAATGCTTGCTGCTTAATTTGTTATAAAAAATAATCTGAAGTACTACTTAATCAATATTAATAGCTAAAAATCAAATAAACCCAAAAGAAGCAATAAAAGATACACGGAGATCAATAATGCACTAGTTAATGTGTTATATTAGACAAACTATTACATTGAGTTTATATAATTAAATTACCTAAAAATATTTTGAAATCAACTAAAATTCAATGTGAAGCATACACAAGAAAAATAGAATGTAAATTAACAGTTTCATTGATATCAAATCAATAAATATGCAGTATAGAAGCATGTAAAAAAGTAAAAATTCAAAAAGTTATAATATTATGTTTTTAGCGTAGTTCCAAATTTTGCGCAACCAGGAAATAAAAGCTGAAGGAAAATTTTCCCTTATATAGATAAACAAATTTTGAAAACCTAGCTTTTATATACAGGACCATAGTATAATTTTATGAAAAACACGTTACAAGATTACGAAAATGCAGTTATTTATCGTTTTAAAACATTAAAAAATAGACTAGACACGATTATCAAATCATTTAAGGCGTTAAAAACAGGCTTATGAAAATTTAAGTATTATACTCTCATAAATAAAGTTAAGAAATCGAAAATAACAAAAAAATCGCTAAATTTTATAAAAACCTACTAATATGTATAAATACCTATAAAAAATATTTAAATCATGATTTCATTGTGGTTTTTAATATATATTGTGCATCAAAGAAGGAATGAATGAATAATTCGTATTTAATACAAACGGTCATAGTCGATAATTTTTTTGCGTATTTAAAATCAACTATGCCTTCTTTTGATAGAATTGAAGTCAAGAGTATAATCGGAAAGAATAGAATTACTATCAGAGAATCCATCTGATAAACTATTATTTTTTCAAGAAATTTTTGAAATGTGCATTTTTCACATGCTAAGAAATACTACAAACAAATTTTAAAAATAAACTAGAAATGTATTTTGATGATCTAAGAAGTTCTTTACATGATTCATAGAATATCGAAGCAAAAAAAAATGACCGAAAGAAATAGACCAGAAAAGCATGCTTATACGAAAATGTGAAGTACAATGAAAAGATACAAAGTAAGCGTGATCTTGCACATAGTTTGAAACTTTTAGATAGTAAACATGAACTTATGTGTAGTTTTTTATGGAGTCAGAACCTTCAAGATCTATTCTATGTAAAAAAAATGTATAGTTAAAATGAAAGATTTAAATTTTGTTGAAGCTAAGAAAGAATTAAACGAAAAAAAAACATTAGAAGAAATTTTTTTGAAGATAATCTTCTTTTACGATACTTAAAAAATATCATAATTATGGAAGGAAACAAAATAGAAGATTTTGAATGCTTACATCAAACAAAAAACTCTAAAACTGTTTTTTATATTTTACAAACAACATGGAGAGCAAACCAATGAATTATATCCGCATTAAAAGTGTGATTCAAAAGGACACACAATTTTAGCCGGGTATGCCAGCATCCATAAACAATCTTTTAAAACTTCACAGAATATGTCAGTAGGATGGAATTTTTTAAGTTTTGATACAAAATTTTCAATTATCATATAAATCGATATAATTATTTTATATTTGATAATCCCAAAACGAATGACATTGATTGTGATGCTCTATTTAGGAAGCTCTGATAATTTTAATGGGTTTTTTTTTGGGAGGGGGGATGGTGGAAAGCTTTGTCAAAAATATGAAGGAGATTACGTTGCGGCTATATATGAACCAAATATTTGAATAATAAACTTAGTTGTTGAATAATACGAAAATAGAAAAAAATATATGCAGAATATGTATAAAATGTAATTTATATTCTTGCTATGATACTGTAAGAGAATCTAAAATTACATTATGATATACAAATTTTGAATTATGAATCGCCACATGCTCTTCATGAGTATGTTAACTCGTAGAAAAAAACTTAAAATTAAAGTTGAAAAGTTAAACAAAAATTTCTTCTCAAAAGCAGAAAATTAAGCAAGTTGCCGTAAAACAAGATATATTTTATGGCTGATGTGTTTCAAAAACAGACAGTAGAGCGAATGCAGATAGTATATTACGGTTTAAAAAGCAAGAAAACGCTCGAAGAAGAAGAACCAGTAAATAAACATACAGTGCAAAAAGAAATACATACGAGCATTGAACAAGAAACTATACTAAGAAGAATGCTAAACATTTTAAATATCACCACGACACAAAAACAGAATTTTCTGCTTAAATAAAGAAAGATCGTGACCTAGAAAATGATCCGACATAAACAACGTTACGATATGCAAACAGAAAACATAGGCAAAATAAATAAAGGATACTATTTAAATCAAAAAATGCAAAAAAATCAAGATAATATAATTAAATAAAAATAATTTGGGTCTAAGCGAGTTAAGAACGATTATATTACTTTAAAAATAGATGTCTGGTGTTTTTCGAATAGAAAATACACTGTAACATTTTATAGTATAACGGTAAACACATTTGAAAATGTTTTGGCATTGAAAATACTAAAAAATTAAGGTTTCTAATAAAAAAGCCTATATAAATTAGGAGAACATAAAGATTGTAGCATATGAAAAAACCCAAAGACAATATAATATCATCAAAAAACTACGATGTGAATGCACATTCACTATAAAAAACTAAAATAGCGAACGATTCACACCAGATACCATGAAAAAAGCAGAAACTGAGTATTATCTTGTGAAAAATAGAAATCTATATATACAATAGCATTAAGTTACTAGAAAAAAAATATGTGAAGCCATTACAAAATTTGAAGAAAAACCTTGATGTCGCATTCAGAGAGCCCCTCAGTAAATGTGTATATAATTTTGAAGAATGAAGACAAGAATCATTATAAAAAATTAAAAAGAATGCAAATTGATATAAAAAAAACATTTTTTCAAAGGAAAAAAGTCATGAAATTTCTAAACATGAATTAACATTTTCAACATTGGTTATATCTTAAAATATACAAAGAAAATCATTCTGATCCCTGCATCATAAGTCTTTAGAGATATATAGACTTAACAGTAGTATACCAGCTGCTGTTACTGACGCTTCACCATATCATCATATGACTTCTAGAAAGATCTTCTAATCTATATGAAAAATAGAAAAGCGATATATTCAGACTACTATGATGATCATATATTCAGAATTTATGTCATTGTGGTAAGAAAAAAATGCTAAGAATTAGATATTCAATCACGCATAGTTTTACAGTTTATTCTATAAGGCTCAAAAATAAAAAACCAGAGAAGAACAAATTATCAGAATCCGGCGATTTCTGTTCTTAGCAAATATGAACAGAAAATATAGTTTGATAATACGATCATGAAGATTTTATAGCCTATCTAAATAAGGATAGCGGAAATAAAGTTTGTTCGATGGTTGGAATGACAAATGTAACAAATTATTTGTTATTTGGGGATAGTAAGCAATTTTTCATATGAATAAGGACACACTTCAGACTTTAAGATTCGTCATACACCTTTTGTTACTACTAAAACTTTAATCACCTAGATATATCTATATGAATCAATAATTTTTTTTTACAGTCTTTAAAATACATTGTTTTAGACTATGTACGATGTGTAGTAAATATTCATGTCTTATAAAATGAAACATATCATAAATCAGTGGAAATATTGTGTTGGCCCCTTTTACAAAATGCTATAATCTTTATAGGCACACTATAATAGAAAAAAAGTATAAGAAAATTAAACGGTCTCAAAATATTTTACAGCTTAAGATCTTATATTTTATATTCGCGGACGCAGAAACCTTTGTATGTTTCATAAAGTATATGTTTATACAAGAGAAAAGTAATATAAATATAAAGAAATGACATGAACAAATAGAATAGAATATATGCAAAATCTTTCAGATTATATATTAAATATACCATTCTGAGTTTACAGATAGAAATTAATTCTTTTCGTAGGATGTCCTTGCAAAAAGCCAGACAATTTGTGGGAATTCGTGTTATATATATTCTTTAGTAATTCTAAAAGACTTTTATCCTTTGTAACAAAGGTACTTATAAAAAATATGTACAATGGTATTTTAATACGATTCGTATCGCAAAGAAGAAAATAGTGGAAATAATGATTGCATCGTTAGATTCGCTATTTTATTGGCATTATAAAAAATAAATTATACATAAACTAATTTTCGCTGCATTCTTCACGTATATAGATAGAGAACAAGATAAATATGGCGAATCGTAGTTTAAATTATGCAAATTAAATTTATATGAAGATGGTTTGTTTTTTTCTATTTTTTAAGATAGAATATTTTTATTTAATTTTATATTAGCATTTTTCTAGATAATTTTTATGGCAATATCATATATTTTATGCATTATTATTTGATTGCACTTTCTGATTTACAAGAGAGGTACATATTGAATTTTGTGGCTATTTTATTGCCGACCTTGAAATAGAAATTTATGTAATGCAAGAAAAATAAGCTCGAAATATATTGATATAAATAAGAAGATGATAAAAGTAATTTATAGAGCAATATTTATTGTATTATAGCTATTTTTAGAATAACGAATTTAAATCATCGAAAGTAATTTTAATTTGTAAAAAAAACGAAGCGAAACATACCAAAAAATATAATTAATAGCGAAAAAAATTTCATGTTACAAAAATATCGAATCTATATTACATAAGCTCTTTTTTTGCAAAAATTCAAAGCATAACAAATTATAATTAGTCTGCAATAAAAATTTTGTGATTTTACTGCAAATGTTATATTAAATCAGTTACAAAAATTTTAATTCAAGATGAAAAATACTTTAAAAGAACATATCCTTCATGGACGGATAAAAGTATCCTCAATGTGATGATTCATTTTGCACAAAATCAAACAAAGAATTGTAGGAATTTCAGTTTTTGATTTTATTACAGGAAAAAACAGATTCCAACATATTTTAAAAGCTATTAAAATATTTATGAATTCTATGAGCACGCCTTTCTATTCATTGATTCTATAAAACTTTCATAAAATGTATTTAAATGTTGCTATTGCCTTTTAAAAAGTGTTTATTGTATAAAATACCATAGCACTATTCTTCAATTTTTAGATTTTGATTATATATAATATTTATTTTATATTTTGTGCAATTTCGATCACGAAAATGAATAGGTCAAGTCTTTTGGAAGCCTTTATCTTTTTTTAAAATATATATCGGGCGAAATTTGATTTTTATTTCTTAAGTGACTTACATTTAGAAGGTTTAATATTGATATGAATATTAAGGGGAAAAGGTTCTATAAAGTAGAACGAATGCAAAAATTTAAAATAAAAAAGGGTGAGTAATTATATAAAGAGGTAAGAAGAGCATATTTTTTAAGCTTCGATCAATGATGGCATGTCATATTTAGTCATACGAATTTTTTTTTTGTGTAAAACACTGCTGATTTAATATCTTCAATTCTTTAAAAATTACATTTGGTTTTTGTGTAATTGCTTTTTAGCATTTTATTACTGATTTCTGTAAAAATTTCTAATATCCTCATGGAATATTTGAATTTGTGGCACGCATGAGTAAATAATATACATATGGCAGAGAGGGAAAAGGTTTATACAACAAATTCAGAAATATACTTGAAAGTCAAACTCAAGCTTTAATTCTGATAAAAAAATGTTTAAGCTATAAAAAATACCTATAAAAGCATATGTTGTAATAGTTTCAAACATTGCAAAATTATAAATTTATACCTTTGGGCTACATCGAGTCAAATCTATTAAGACCATTACTTTTAACTTTGTAAAATTAAGATTTAATATTGTGATTGATAAACATGCTTTTGGATATCATATAAAGAAACACAAAACATATTAAGTACAAAATTATTTCCCATTTTTTGCATGAAAATAGACCATCCATTGAAAATTTCCATTTATTTAGCTGAAAAACTTATGGAATTTAAAAATAAGAAAAATGTAACTGATTTAAAAATCTTGAAAGCACAGCATACTAATAGTATGAATATAAAAATAAAAACTAATAAATTTATATTTCAAATTTTCATCATAAATAGTTTTTCTAAAAAATATTGTATAATTAACCAATGCCGTTTTTTAAGAATTATTGGCATGAAAAAAAAATTTCTGCGTGTAAGATACATGATTTGAACAGATAATATTACTTTGTATATAAAATTTTCTAATTTTATTTTGTATAACTACATTTCTCTATTTAAGAACAATCCAATTTTAAACGTAATTTTAAAATAAAGTTGAAATATGTGTTGGTTAAAAATTTTATTTTAATAATCCCACAATATCATTTAAGATTCTAATTTTGCCTTAAATCATCATTTTCGGTGTATAAGTAAGTTCTAACCGAGGAAGGTTCGTTCTTTACAATCAGTGCAACATTTTTTCTGCGCAGTAAGCAATTATACAAATAAAGTTTTCGCGAAAAAAGATTGCTATATTGATGAACATTTACTAATAAATAAGAGCAACAAAAAATACAGATTCGTCAATATATTGACAGTTCTTATATATAAGATAAAGAAATTTATTTTCATATTTCAGAATATCATATATGTATACGCATACAATACCGTATAAAGAATGTGCTTTTTTTTTCTTTTTTGTTTATCTAAAATTAAAAGTAATTTTTTGGGTTTATAACAAGAACAGCATAGACATTTTTATTTATGGAAAGTTAAATTCTTCTTTGGACTAAAGATGCAGAAACAATTATATTTTTCTTTGATAGACACTATTTATTCTAATATATACTTTTATATCATTTTTTTCTGTAAAAAGAAAATTAATATAAGATATCTATAATAAATTGACAATTTTTTTTTCATTCTGTATTTAAAGTGTCATTTTGAAATAATACAAAATCAAGCGAAGTAATAAGTTATCTTCTAATAAATTTACTTCATTTTTTATTTTTTACTCTCGATTCAAACGTGTATTTTAAACATAATATGAATCTAAGCAATATTTTTTCTGCTTCAACACATTATAAATGCGTTAAATACTGTAATGTGGTACATATTAATTTGGGAAACTTAGTGTGTCAGCAAAATAATAATAATCTTTGTTGTCTACGTATAAAGATAGAATTAAACTAGTTCAAAATACACATAAACTATGAATATATTACTAAAAAAATTTCAATTATGATCTATAAGTAAAAAAAAACATAAAAACTTCGGCTATACATAAAAGTTATGCATAGACGTATATATGAAGCAAAAAAGGTTTTTTTAATATTCAAATTTTTAATTTAAAAGATATTAGGCGAATTTCTTTTATCCTGCAATCAAAATCAAATAGACTACAATGTTATAGAAAAAATGATTTATACAAAAAATTAAGAAGATATGATATTAATTTAATGTTATAGAATATTATTTACAGCGATAAACCAATATAAAATTGTAAAAAGCATGCATTAAAAATAAATTATTTGTGATCCAGGCTGATTTTATGTGTTTCTCAGGAGATAACATGAATATTTATTTTTAAATATAACATTTAAAGACACTATATTGTTGTATCAAAATTTTTAAATATTTTTTTTCATAAGATACACACACATATATATTTTGAACATTATAGTAAAAACAAACTTTGATAATCCTATGTGTTTGCTTGTATTTTTCTATAAATAACGCACAAGTATCAATATTTTGCATTCTTTAAAAAAAGATGCATCCTTCAAAATTATTTTTTATTTATGGGTATGTCTTATTTTGATTCGTGATATTCTTAAAAAAGCAAAAGTTAGCAAAACCATTTATAAAACAGATAATAATAGTATTTTGAAGTTCTGATTTCATCAATAGACTATTAATAAATATCTTACACTTTCAAAACATATAAATTAAAGTTTACCAATCCAATATATTTTTAGTGCACTAGAAATGGGAAAAAAATGTTTGGGAGAAATTAGGCATTGATTTGTTTATCTGCTGATGTCGATAATACCGTTTAGCAATTTTAATAAAATTTTGTGGAATGGCAAATTAAGTTTTAACGCGAATTTATGAACATTTTCAAAATTTAATTTCTATTTATATTCTTTGAATATGCCACCATAATAAAATTTAATCTATTATAAAATATAAATTTTCAACTCTTTTCTCTCAAATTCCACATTGTCTAATATTCAAATATTTTTTTTTGTTCGATCCTTTTTCCTATTCTATTTTTCTTCAAATCTTAATAAAAAGAGTTTGTTTCTTGTACAGAAAATAAAAGCTTTTAAGATTATTTGGTTTTTTTGATTTAAATTATTATCAAATTTAGATATTTTCCGATTTTTATCATGATAAATTTGTTTAATCAAAGCTTATGATTGCTCAAAAAAATAAAATAATCCAATTTTAAATAAATATAAAATTCGGTGATTTTGATTTAATCTATTTAGGATTATACAATCAAATCTTCTGGCTATTCTATAAACATATTTATAAAATTTAATCAATGTTTATTTTTGGGCTGTTTTAATTTTTAGCTATTTTTAATTGTTCAAGCAAAACTTATGATTGCTCTATAGAAAGATTTGACTGATACTTCTTTTTGCCTCATCGTCTTTACAATCTTAATCGATGCATCTTCTTATCTTAAGACTTATTAGCTCTGGGGTCTTCCTCAATCCTTTTGTTTGTGATTATGCTACAGCTTAAGTTGGTAATTTTAATTTAAGTTATTACATTTTAAATAAATACCAAATAAATTTAATGAAATATTTATTATCGTAATCATCATGCGCATTGCTAAATTTGTCAATTTTGGACTAGATTCGTCTATCCATTAAACAAAATCTTCCATCCCACCTGAAACTAGAATATTGTGGTCGGAAATATACTTGTGGCAATCCTAACATCTACCTGTTCTATAAAAGTTATTACTGCGCACATATGCTCTACTATTTTAGATTTTACCATGATATATGGAAGTCTCCTTTTACAAATCGAGGATACCGAAATCTTGCTACCAATAAAAAGTTTATTTACAATCAATAAGGCCATCGAATATATTCTATTTATCAAATTACGGCCTAGGAAAACTTTGGTTGGCTCTGTATCTTTTAGCTTAGATAATGCGGCTGCAAGACGGCGTATCTTTCCGATACCTCAATTATAGATGTGATATTGGTTTCGAATATTTAGATGTTATTTATTGTTCTCTTGTTGTATTATTGTGTTTATATTCGTTGTAATTTACTTTTTTTCATGAATTTTTAATTCACTCATCTTTTTTTAAAGGGGTCGAGTATAATTTAATCTATTCGATATGTAAATACATTTAATGGAAATATATCTTATTTCTCATAAACGCAAGACACTTGAACTCATACCATTTGAGAGAAGAAGAGCTGTTGATCAAGATATATTAGGGGAAGGTGTCAAAAGATCCATCAAGGAGTTGTGCAATATTTTCAATAAGCTGACCACGTCTAAATAGATAATAAGAAAATCAACCCATAAATAAATAAAAATGCTATTTTCGAGTGTAACAATGTAAATTTTATAATTTAAATTATTTTAAAGATCAAACAAAATATTTTTGAAACAGATGATATTATATTGTTGACAGGTGAATACCTTTTTGAAATATTGGCAATATATATTTTGAATACATTTATAAATATCTTTGACATGTTATCACCATTTTGCAGAATTCAGTAAATTACTTTTTTGACATCAAGCTATTTATAGTGTGGAAAATCTACCTTTAGATGAATTTAGTTTTCGTTTTTTCTACATTTAATTTCGCATATATGGCATTGATCAATCCGATTACACACAGTATAAACAATTATATGGGATCATTTCCTTTCTGTCCTGCAGTTAACTCGTATGGAAATTCTTATTGCAATAATCAAGACGCACTAGTATATGTATTAGATGCTCTAAAAAAAGGCCGAGAAAAGTATGAAAAGATCGAATCGAATGAAAATGAAAGCCTCCCGAGCAGCTATAGTAATGATGAAGATATATAAGTTAATTTTAACAAAGATGATTATAAGGATAAAATAAAATATTGTGAGTATTTTGTAGATCAAAATGAATTGGATTGGATATATAATATTGTTAATAGATTCGATAAAGTCGATAAAGGTAATATTTTTGAACTTGAGTTATTCGAAAATCAATATTACAAAGGCGATAATCCTTCAATAAGAAGTTGTCAAGGGTGTAATTACAAAAAATTCGAATACTTTGCATCAGGAGTGCCATATAAAGCCGAAGATGATAATCTGATATATCGTCATAACTACCATACAGAAATTGAATTATTTCTAGGGGATGCCAACCAGATATGTTTAGAATTGAGAAATGATCTGAATGATTTTATTCACTATGCAAAAATGAAAACTATAAGTCAACTTAGTGCAGGGATAATATATTTTGGCAATGAAAAAGCAAATTTTGAAAATGTCAGTGTTCTTAATATTTCTAACTTAAAATATGATTTAGTTAATGGAAGTTTTGACATAATTCTGGATAATGATTTCCATGACAAAAAGCAAATTTCTTCAAGAAACAATCATTTTTTTCCCCATATTAAAGCTTTGTTAGAAAAAAATAGTATTCCACTTCGATTTTTAACGAAAAAAGAGCATGATGAAAAAATAAGAAGATATTTGAGAATATTAAAGTATGAGAAGGATTCATATCTAGAAGAATTAGTCATCAATAGAATAAGTGAATTGAACCAAAATTTTACCTCGTCATGTATAGGAAGAAACAAAATTTCTTTTTTATTTTTCGAGGATTTATCGGCATGAAAATGATAAATAAAAATTTTTTCAGTACGTCAAATTTTTGTATTAGTTTTAAACTTGAATTTTTTATAATCCATATAAAAATAAAAAAATTATGCTTAAAGACGATACAATTTTTTTTAAAACTTATTCTTATTCTATGAAAATTTTTTCATCTGTAGCGAATTAGCTGTTATTGTCCTTAGTGTCAAAGAACTATAATGATCTGTATGAAAAGAAATTAAAGAGATTTTATTTGTATTATATCAAGTAATGGTCAAATAAGAATGATATGATGTATCTTTTCTTTAATGAAGTTTTAAGGGTACTATTTTGGTATTAAAAAGCCATCAACCTACAAAATTAAAATTTTGCTATATTTTACTCTAAAAAACATAATGTACTATAAGACACGTGGCAGAGTAAAGTCCCTGCTTTAGAAAAAAATTTATAAGATTGCAGTTATGATGATGGGAATAGGCATGGAAATAAAATCTAGGCGCGACACAGAAATAATATAAAAATCATTGAAAAAACTGCAATTTATATTCGACAAAACTGCAAGTATTATAGAAAATATAGAAGAAATATAATTAATACCCACGAAAAAAGCAAAATATTTTGTTTAAAAATGAAAATCACACAATATTAAATCTTTTGCTAACACAGAGATTTATATTATAATAAATATGTTAGCATAATATTACTTGTAGATGCATACGGAAAAATAATAAAAGTGTAGCATCAAGAAACGAAATAACATTTAAACATGTTTTTAAACTTTTTTTTGTACATAAAGATCACAATCATACAAATTAGTGTTTTGCAAATAATGTAAATAACCCTATAAATAATAATAAAAAGCCTGTTATGTTTTCATATTATAAATTGTTAAATCAAGAAAAAAATATCCGCTAAAATATACATAAACCATAATATTCTAAGGAATAGTGTTGCTAAATTTATCATTTGGTTTTTTGAGTTTTAAACGATAATTTAGGTATAAAATTTACAAACATACGAAAAATCTTTATTGATGTATAATCGTTTGCCCAATAAAAAGTCTTTGCTCTGCCAAATTATATCTATAATAATGTGCAATTACAATTTTTTTTTCTATTTTTATTATTTTTATTTATCCAGTATTCAAAATTATATTTGATTAAAATCTAAAGCTGGTGTATTCTTAGATAATAATTACAAGAAAAATTATATTATATTGTAATATGGTATTTTTTGACGTTTATCTAAGTGTCATTCGCTAATTTTAAGTTCGTAATCTTTATTTTTCGTTTAGCTGACTTATGGGGTCGAATTTAAAATACTAATTTGACGTGAAACATGTAAAAAAAATTGTTTTTAAAAGTTTTTGATGATAGATATCTTTCTTATTTTGCTGATTAACGCGAACTAATTTCTAATATATATCTTTTAATGAAATTAATAAAGGAACCCTTAAGATGCAAAAAAACATGACACATATAAAAAATTTGAAGTATAGCTATGCAAAAGTTATATGATAGACTAATTTGAATAGTATGTTAAATATTAATTTACATTTAGAATGGGCATAAAAAACAAAAAAGATTTTACCCTTGTTTTGCGGAAATTAAACTTGTAGACTATCAATTTTTGCGTTATTTACACATATCAACATATTTCAACATTTATAAATATGCTAAATTTCAGCAATAAATTCTTGTTGACAAGCAATCCCGATAATATATTTTTTTCTCTTAGTGCTTCGAATGAGGCGGTATTTTTTTTAACTTCACTATTGCAATATTATATCTAAAATCAGAAAAATAAAATGATCCAAAATTTTTTTTTGTTTGCAAAAAAATCTACAGCATTTATTTCAAGTAGCGCTGTGTTTTTAATTATCGGTTTTGTAATAAAAAATGATTTAGTATGTTTCTATCTCTAGTTTAAATATTCGAATTCATGACATCCAGCGAATGCGTGTATTCAGTATTTATAATCTTTAACGGGAGTTTTTGCATAGTAGCGGTTAATAAGAGCTATTTTACAGTGTATATGAGCATATATCTGTTTTATAACAGCAAGTTTTTATATATGAAATTAATTTTTAGACATCATATGAAAGATTGATAAATTTGGCAATGTGCCCTTTAATTACATATTTTAAAGAAACGAAAACTCTCAATTTTAAGATGACAGTTAAGTGTAGCTGTAATTTTATGCTGCATGGTCATAAATATAAAAATTTGTAATCTGATTATAACAAACTTCGGTATCTTATCCGATATCGGTTTAAAACAATAAAAATATATATTAAATTACACATATTAAGATTTTTTTTTAGCTTTAAAGCAAGATATTGCCGCAAAAAATTTAAATATCACCTTTAATATTATATGGACCATTCTTAATGAAAAAAATAACGAAAAATTCCTCGAACAAAAAATAAGGTAAAGGCACCACGTCGAAAATTCCTCTTTGCACAAATATATACTAAAAAATTGATTTATATCGTTTGTTAATCAAAAATGACAATTATCACGCGAGAAAAAATTTTCTTGCTTATTTTCGGCTTCCTCTTGCGTGAAAGTTTATGGAAAAAATGAGATCGAAATTCTATAGCTTTTCTAAAATTGTATCTAATGAAATAAAAATATTGTCATTCTTAGATAGAAAAATTACAGAAATTTATGTATAGAAAAATAAACATTATATAATAAAAGAGCACTTTCATATATAAAATAGCAGCTTTCTTGATTTTCGTAATTTATAAATTTTAATTCTACAATAATATAAAACACACAACTAATATCATATTTTAATTCCATATGCTCTTTTAAAGAGTTTTCCTTATGTTAAAGCTCAAAAAATGGCAATATTTTAGATTTTGTTCTTTTACTGGGCCTTTTCTGGTTATAATTTCGAGTTCACAATTTTTAACTTTTCATAAAAAAATTTTTTATTATTATTATAAAAATAAATTCGAGTGATTCTTATACAAAAAAATTTATTAATAGTTCAGAAAAGTCGATTCGTGCTCGAAAGAAATTTTTTATACAGCACTAAAAAAATTGAATATAAAGCATATCTATTAAGAAATTGTGCTTACTAGTTTAGTAAGATATATAACATTGGCAGAATAGGGTTTGACTCGATATAAAAAATCAATAAAAATATTTTAGAATCTTATATAGCAACTATTCACATCATATTGCGGCTGGATTTAAAGCAAAGTATAAGAAAAAACACATATATAATTGTAGAATAACTTGATATTTTATTGCTGTACACAAGAAAATACTATTATAATAGCAATTTTTATCTTTAAAAATGTTTACGCTCTTTAAAAAACAGGAATCGTCTTTTTCGAAAAATAAATAGATTCATTATATGTAATTACATTTCTGGATCTTTAGAAAATATATTTCTTTTCTTTATAATTTTATTCTCTTGTATACATAGTATAAGAAATCGATAAAGGATCTTTTTGGCTACCACATCTTTATATAAGGCATCAAAACATTCCCTAAAGCCTATTATATAAAATAATGTGCCGATCGGCTACTAGGCTTTGATCTGTAGTACTTTTACAAAGTTTTCGTGCAAATTTAATTTCAGGATTATATATAATACGTCAAATAAGATCTTAGATGCTTTAAAAACCAAATAAAGTCTTTGATTTAATTTTTATTTGTGTTATTTATCCTTATTATTCATTCTGTAATTTTAAAATTCTTGAATAAGTTTCTTTAGCCTATGTAGATAAAATCGTATTTTTTATATATTTCTTTTGATCAATTCTATCTATTGAGACGTAAGTCATCACATTGGAGATATTTCGAAACTCATTGATACATCTTTTGACGTTTTTCCTGATCTATCTCTATAAACTGCTTTTATTTATTAATTATTTAGGGGGTGTGCTAGCGCAGTTGGTTTGAAAGAGCTTAATAAGTGGCCCGATTTCTAACCACAAAGAACCTCCGGGATTCATATAAATTTACTGAAAACGAATATAACCTAAGAGGGTGATCTATTTAAACTATAATAAAACCATAACAAGTTCGGCGATTCGAGAATAGATTAGATGGTAAAAGTTTAAGACGCTATAAAAGTATATAAAAACAAGTAAAAAACTAGCTTTTTCCTGCAAAGATATATGTAAATGTATTGTGTTGGTAGAATAATGTTTCGATGGTATGTAGATAGAATCCTGTTCCTCCTAAATTATGTTCAACCACGTTTATTACAGGTATAATTTACGGTTATCAAACCGGTTAGAAGAAATTTCAATCTTTAATTGAATTGGTGATTTAGATAAGAAAAGTTATGTATAGTTATAGAAACGATCTTAAAAGACGAGATTACGAGCGTATAAATAAAACAGGTAAATTTGTCTCGAATTTATGAAGTAATACAATAGATACTTAAAACGTTCGACATTGCAATTATGTGATCTTGGTTATTTTAAAAAATTAAAGTAAAAGCAAATATTCAAAAATGCAAAAGGTATTTAGTATATAAATGTGTACATTGTATTTTTATGTTAAAAATCCCAATTAACTACATAAAATTGTTTTTTTTTACATTATAAAAGTCGATTTAATATGTGCAACAAGATAAAATAAGGCTTCAATATCATTTTCTATATATTACAGTGAAAATTTAAAGTATGAATTAAATTAAACGATCTTATAGTTAAAAACGCGAATATTTCATTATTTTGAGCTATATTCGTAAAATAAAAACATAAAATATTAGTAAATAATCCCATATCAGTATAATAAACAGAACAAAACTAATTAATACAAAAAAAAACAAGAATAAAACATTACAAAGTTAAGCTTTTATTGACAAAAATAATTTTTGTGATATATATAATGCAAGTTAATATTGAAAAAATTATAAAGGGCTTCATTTTACGATGTATCTTCGTAATCAAATGTGTAAAAATCGATTTGTATACAATTCAAATTTTTAATCTATTTATAATTTCTATTTTTTTAATTTTACTATTAATATAACAACGGTAGCTTAATGGCTCTATACTTCTTTTCATATATCCTTCTTTTTACATCATCCTTCCAATTAATTTTTATGATTTTATTTATATTTTTTCAAGACCGATCACTGCAAATGGATTCCTCAAACTCATTTTTATATGCGTTTGGTAAAGCTACTGCGGTATTCCTACCACTATAATATAATTCTTATTATATTTTATGACCACGATTTCACATCTTATGACGTTTGATATTATTTATGTTATGTTTTTAATATAATTAAAATTTTAGTAAAAATAAATACATGAACGTACAAAGGGTATATATTAACCTGTCGAAAGATCAGTAAAATCGAATCAGAAAATTTATTTTTAATATTTTACAATACAAAAAAATGTACTTTTTATTTAAAAAGAATCACTGGTGAGGGATTATTTATGAAAAATTTGTTTAAATACATTTGAAAAAATAGAAAAGATCGCCAATGTTTGTTTTAAATATGAAAGTCTTTTTACATGTAACAAAACTAAGGTGATCATAAATTTAATTTAAACGAAGTAATTATCATGATCGCGTTTAAATCAATTTATTATATGAGCGCTTTCAAATTCACAAAAAAAACAAATTTAATGACTTTCAAAAAAAAGAAATCTTTCGCTTGGTTTTACTAATTAATACTTATTCATATGGTGATATATAAAAAAATAAATTCGTTTCACATGATATATCTAGATGCATAAAATCCTAGAAAAATGTATATGAAAAGTGCTTTTAAATTTTGCACCGGATCAAGTATTTCGAATGCAAAAATATATATGAATGGTTGATGGACAAAATTTTCATTTTTTTCTTAGTCATAAAATGATTATGTTCAAGTATAAGATATTGTCTTACCTATGCAATTAAACAATGATATTTGTTAATTTAGCTTGAAAAAAAAAGATTTTATATCATATGTAATACATAACAATAGTAATCCCATGAAATAGTTCTTTAATTGGAATCATTATTAAAATTTTTATTTTAAGATTCACACATGTTTATTATCATTTTTTATTAGTTGTAGAATATTAAATTTATTTTTTCAATTTAATATGTTTTCTGAAATCCTCTTTCTATGTGCTTTTTTTGCGAATTTTGATATGATTTATTGGTTAATAATAATTTTTCATATAAACATTGCACTTTTAGCTTTATTATAATATTTTTGTATATTTAAAACAATCTAAATTTTAACTACATCTAAAATTGATCAAGTATTTTCTAATATGATCTAATTTTCCGTAAATTAAAAAAAAAATTAGTTTCCGCGTATTTTGTTGAATTGAGCTACATGCCATTTGCGTAATCTATTTTGTATATGCGTTATAGACATTTACAAAACAAAAAGAACATATCTATATATAACGCAATTTTTGAGCAATAAGAACTATATTATTTTAGATTTAAACTTCATTTTGACAAGATGGAAGAACTATGATAGATTGTGGATAATTTTAAATGTTTAAAATGCAAGAAATCCATAATTTTTATTTTAAGCTTCATTGCATACCTCGGTACTTTTGAAATATATTTTGTTTTTCCTAGAATCATATATTGTTTTTATATAATATTTATTTTATTTTTACTTTTTTTTTTGCATATAGGTTCTATTTACCGGGGTTAGAAAACTATACCATTTAAAAATATTATAAAAATTCAAAATCGTAGAAGTAATCTGTATCTGTTAATCACAAAAAAATAGCATAAACTTTAAAATGCATAATTTATCAGCGTTATACAAACACTCGTTTAAAACTCGATGTTTTAAAATAGATATCATACGGATTTTTTCTAATCTAGATCAAAAAATCATTTTCGCATGAATATTATTATATTTTCCTATAATTATTTTTTTCTTTATAATTTGAACTTTTTGCAAATTTTTATAAAAGATGTTTTCAATTAAGAAAAAAGAAGATAATTTTGGTGAGTATAATATTTATATCGAATAAAAGTTTCAATTTTTTAAATGCGTAAAATTACTAATATGTAATAAAAAATACCCCCAAAAAAAGTTTTAACTATAGATCTGCGATTTTCAAGTTACTGCATAATTTATTTATATTGATTTCTGGCATTAATCTATTTATTATATTTATAATCTAATGTTTATAGATTTTCGTCGAACTTTAATTTAAATCAAATTTTTTTTAATTTGATTTTGAGCTTTGGTCTTTAATGTTGATATAGCTTAAAACTGGCAAGACAAAAGCTTACGGGCCTTTTATGTTCTGCTCAGTAATAATTCAATTCACTTGTGTTGCATATTAATCATGAATTTATTGTAAACTATATCATAGCTGTAAGATTTTTTTAATTGTTGTTTATAATATATCAACAAATATTTTTTTTTACCCATAGCGTTTTAAAAATTATAAGATTTAATCATTTTTTCCTTGGAAATATATTGTTTTGAAATAATTTAAACCATATAATACAGTTATAACCTCAAAATTACAAATCTTATTCCAATTTTTTTGTATTTTAAAAAGGAAAAATATATATGTGAGTATTGTCTTGACATTTATAATTATTGATCGATAAAAAAGTGTGTAAATATAAATACTTATTACCATACAAAAATATTTTGAATTGCATGAAAAAGATTCCAAAAGATTAGTATTTCGAAAGACGTGAAAAATATCGTTTTTCATTTAAATTTTATAATATCTGTTATTATTTTCTCTGCATTCACTATGTTCTCAAATAATTTTTTTTGCATATTTACATCACAATACAATTGCTTTCACATATACAGAAAGTATAAGTTCAAAAATTATTAGATAATTTTGCTTAAAAATGTTCATGGGGTATTTAGACTTGCTGTGAGCACTACATACAACAAATTTATTTTTTATGGCAGTCTTAGCTTGATTCAAATCACCTTTATACATCTCTTAATAACGTTACTTATAATTTTTAAACCTATTGATCTCTCTTCGTAAAAATACATTTGGAATTATATCTTTATTCCTCTACATATTTTTATACGAAAATCTCTTAATCTGTTTTCTAAAATACATAGAATTCACTTTGAAAAATAATTTTATATGATTAAACAGCAGTGTTAATTAAAACTGTAGATGTCTGCAGGTCAATCACACAATATTTTAAGATATTCTTATCTCAGTTCAAAACAGCCTTTCAAATATTATTTTTGAGTGAAGTATTGATGTTTTATGCATTAAAAAATACTTAAGTAATGATAGAATAGATCGTAGTGAATACATTCAGTTTATTTAAGCCCTGCAAGATTTAATGGTATAAAAATACAGATGTATTTCTTTGTTTCTTCTTACATAATCCCTTACATATTTGTTGCTGTCATTTTTTTTCTGTTTAATACAATATCATTATTTAATTTAATGAGTAAATCCTTATAAACATGACCAATGAGCGAGTTTAATGCCTTTATCTGATTCTTTCACGGTGTAAGCGCACCATTTTGAGAAAGAACGTTAGCTTTGAATATTATATACGCATATAAATTATCTAAATTAAAAAAAAAATTCAAAGAATTATATTCGCAAAAAAAAGATACTAGATAAAAATATAATTCATTATTTTTAACAATCGTAAAATCTTTATGGCGTTAATAATAATATAAATACGCCGCTTTAAAAATAAACGATACGAATACTGATGTGCCAAACAAAATCCAAATGAGACTAAGAACACATTTTTCGTACTAAATAGGCCACTAAAGTCATCGGTAAAATGTTGTAATTATGAGTTTAAGTGATAAGAATATATACGAGAAATTTATTTCATATTCAATCCGTTGAAATTTAGTATTTTAATATTTTGCAGGTTATATTAGCAAAAAGGCATTAAATACAAATGGGTGATACATTTATATAATATGTATATAAATTTGGGTATAGTTATTTCCTAATTTTTTTGGTTTTCATATAGGATTGTAATTTTTAAAATTAAATTACTGGGTTTAGATTATGAATTTTTTCAAATACTAATTTTCTGCAATACTAATTTAATTATTCATTTTAATGTAAAGTGACAGTTAGTTGCATGTATTTGTGTTATTTTCGGCTGATTATCTGATATTTGCAATTTCATCTTTATAAAATGAAATAGTTACTAAATTCAAGTTATAATTTTTCCTTTATTTAAAATGATTAAAATGGTGCAGTTGTAATTTTCGAGGATTTTTAACGTATAAATACGTGAGTCGTGCAATTTATTTGTTTAAAATATTATAAATTTTCTAATTTAACTATATAAATTTAAATTACTGCTTGTTTGAAATCCTATTTGTCTTTTTATTATTTTTAACAATATGTTAAAATCTAAAAAATCGATACAAAATAAAAAAGTATGCATGGTAAGAATATATTATTGCGATTTTACATTTCAACCAACAGTTTACAGAAATTTGATATAATTTCTGGACCTTATATATGCAAAACTATGACTATAATTTAAAACTCGAACCAAAAATCAAAAGCGTCCACTTATTTATAACCTTTTCTGCACCTTCTTATACATATCTACGTCAATTAAAAATTTGGAATGCAACATCTTGCAGGTTTCCGCATTATTCATTTGATATTGTGCTTCTCAAAGCTTTATAATTTTTTTTCTGCATTAATTGAAAAAATTATGAAAATTGACAGTTTTTAGTTATAAAGCACATTGAAAACGTGTGAAAATAAGATTTTTCGTATAATATTACACACAAATAAATTTAACGTTTATTTAAATTCTAATTAAGGAATCTTATGCAGTAATAAAATTTTCTTCTTCCGACTGCATAAAAATTGATTTAGCCCGCGTAATTCAATAGGCTTATATTTAATTATTTCAATTTATAAGAAAAATGTTCCACAGACCAGCAAACTGATGATAATATTTTATTTATGTTATTTATTATTAGCATGCGCAATACATGAGTTCACATAGTCATCTATATATAGAAATTTTATATATCATTATCTGATATAAATAGAACATATTAAAAAGCTTATTTTCGTAAAAAAAATTCAGATATGCATGAAATAAAAACATGAATTGTATTGAAATATAGTAAACTAAGGGTTTAGATATAAAATTTACAGTTCTACATAGAATTATATAGATTTTATGTGTAATTATATATAGTTTTTTTATATAATTATATATTTTTTTGCTTTTGGGATACCCTCAACAATAATCTATTGTTTATCGAACAAGATTCGGTTATATTTACACAAAAAAATCTTTCAAATACTACAAACTATAGCTTTATTGATAACCATGGTAAAATTTCCAATTAAAAGAAAAAAATAACAAATTTTGTTGACCGATCAGTTCTATTTTATATTTGGTAATTTCTCTTAAAGATAGAGCATTTTAAAATGCTTCAGTAGTGATATATCAAGTCGTAAATACATTAAATGCATTTCTGCGAACAGAGAAATTATGTATACGAAACATATTTAGATGAGCCCGTAAGAAACGTGATTTTTTTATTATACAATATTTTTATATGAATTAAAAATTAGACAAAAATGTAATATGTATGAAAGATTATGTTTTAGTATATAAAAATGCCACTTTTTATTTTTTTTAAGAGTGCCTAGAGCTAGGATTAAAACTAATTTTTCATCGACAATCGTGTATTGTATTATACTAATTTTCGATAATTAATTATTTTTAAAATTTTTTGTTATTATTAAAATCATCTTTTTCTGCTTTATTCTTCTGTAGAATAAAAAAAGATTGTTAAGCATTTTGAGATTATAAAGACTGGTTGTTTGAAAAAATGGTACCTTATATCACTTTAAAATGTTAAATCTAGCTGTGTAACTATGAGATTTGCCTGATATATATTATTTCGCTATGTTAAAATTTCCAATATTGTATATTGATAGTATGTTTTAAGACAAAGTAATGTGCGCTAAAGATCATGAATAAAACTCACTATTTAAAATGGACTAAAATACCAGCTTACTACCAATTTAATTCAGTAAATTTGAAAAATCGTGTTAGTTACTTTTTTTTCAAAAAGACTTAAATTTCAATATTTATCTCGCTAGGTTTCTAGAATTGTATTATTACGAATCATATACATATCGAAAAAAATTAATTTTAGGGGTTTTCGCTCTATAAATCTATTTTAAAAACAGTTAGATTTTACGATATATACAAATATTTATTGATGGAATGCACAATTGAATTGGTTATACCTATATAATTTAATTTACAAAAACTTTAAATGATAGCTATTTTTCTTTTAAATATGATTTACATAGACAGAACTTAAATCCTGTAGGCTGTTTACACGATGTCTTACGGTCAAAATATGTGATATATAGTTGTTTAATTTATGATAATAATGGTACCTTTGTTTGTAGAATAAAGTTTATATCATTAAGAAATAAATTTCATGTGATTAAACTTTTTAAACACACTTTTTGTGCCAAAATCCCTTTAAGTGTGCAGAAACTGTTTCTATCATCAAAAAAAAAATTAAAATATCAAAAAATTCTGTTTTTGCAACAAAGTACCCCAAAATTTTATCACCTGTATGCAATTCCAAAAATTAAGAACGATTTAAATAACATTTTATGTCAAACGAGCGGAGTAAAATATAAAATTAAAAAAAAGAATTGAGATATTATTTAAATCTTTAAGTACTATCACAGTTGTTGCAAAAAAAGTAATTTGTTAAATGCTAAGAGGATTTAGAAATAGCTCACTGAAGTATATTATTCTAAAATACATATTTTCTATATAAAAAATCATTTTTCGCTGGAAATCAATAATTTTTCATACACGAAAAAATTAATTTCATACGTATTACAATAAAACATATAAGACTTAATTTAATTCAAAAATATTATAAATGATATAAAGTCTTTAAAAGCTGTTGCTAATGTATAATATAATTATTTTGCGATTTTTACTTATAGATAATTTTTTTAAAAGTTTGTTTTTTGAGAAAATAGGAGCTAGATTATCCCGCATGTATATACAATTTCATGTATTAATAGGCATAGATTAAATATTTATTTTAAATTAAAATATGCATCCTTACTAACTTAAAGTAAATAGAAAACGAATCTTTAGCTTGTATTGTATGCACGTCAAATTTATTGATAAATTAAATAAAATACAAAAAATTTTTTTATTAATGATTCAAATAAATAACAGATTTAAAAAAAGCAACAACTTATATAATAATCCCTATTCAATGTATTATCTAAGCTACCAAAGCATTCTACTGTGATACACCATTATATTATATGTTAAAGTATAAATTGCTTTGTGCTTCAAATAAAAAATTTTCTCACTCTTTTCATATATTTAGAAGCTGTCTCAACTTGAAATTAATGCATAATTATATATGTTACTAGTATATACAGCAGTTAAAATTTAATTTTGAGCTCATTGGAGGTTTAATAATCACTGAAATATATTTCTGAATATTGAACTCATCTTTTACGGATATTTCAAGTGCTTTTGTATTATATATTGACAATTAAACATTGCAGTCATACTTTTTTGCCTGTAAAAATATTTCCTGTGTGAAATATATGACTATTTGAATCCTTGCCTCAACCTTAGATCCCCAAATCACCTTCTATTCTGTAAAATATCAGCTATATACAATTGAATAAAAAATGATGCATTATTATAATTTTGTAATGTTAAGTTCCATAATTCCGTATTTTCATGAAATTTAAAATGCTTAAAAACCAATTTTTTGCGATTTTTGATTAAGCATATAAAAAAAGTATTTATCTAAATATATATTTATAAGATCTTTATCATATGATCATATTCTAATTATTACAAAAGCTTAAAATATGTTCTAATGATAAAAAATGCAACCTTTTTCATTCCTCCCGGGCATTATAAAGTATATATATTATTCGGGATAGTATGCCAGATCAAAATAAGGCCAATATAAAGTTCAATGCATATTAAGAAAAAAAAGGGATAAATTCGTAATATGTGGTATATTGAATACTGTTTTACGGGTAAAAAAATAATACCTACGGATGAAAATGTAAAGTTATTATTTTTTAATGCAAATATGAAAAATAAACTAACTTTAGTAAAAGTCGTGATCACAGTCGTAAGAATATGGCATATTTCTTAAACCGAAAAGGTTCTTGTCGGGTGGAAGGTTTTCAAAATGATTAATTAATACTCTTGTACAAGTGTATACATTTTATTTAAGATACTTAGCACTGTATGTTTTTTTATAGGAACGTAAGATTTTTAGCAGTTTATGTGATTTTTATATTTTTTCAAACGATTTATTTTGCTGAAAACACATAATTCTTATTTTTTATTATGCTAAATTTTATTTCTGGATTTTAATCGACGATTTCTTATTTAAGGTTCGTAATGTTATAGATAGTAAACATAGACCTTGATCTTTAAAATAATTTTCGTATGTTTTCGACATGAATTTTGAAATTATATTATATATTTATAAATTTCTGCGTTAATTAGTGTTTTAATTCAAGCGTTTTATTTTAATTTTCATGTATATATTTTGCTTCATCAGCTAAAATTTATATTTTGTGCTAATCTACATTATGAAATCTATGTATTCGAGCCATAGAAAGATGTTGTTACACATTTCTTTCTTTATTATAATAAAAAGGTTTATTTCTATTAGAGTAAAAAATCGATTCTAATTTTTTTAATATAATATTTTATGAATTTTTGCATTATTATGTGTTATAAACATTTAAAAATTTATCTATAAATCTGTTGTATAATCGAAAGCCTTATTTATACCTAAAACCCCTTTACTGTGCTGAGTTTCTATTTTTTAAACATATTAGGCCTAATATACATTGTAATATATGTCAAATACATATAATATTGAATATGTAATTCTTATTTTTGGTAAACTATTCCCTTAATCATATAAAATAAAAGTTGAATTCCCATCAACACACGCATATAAAGATATGTTTTTTTTCTGATATATTATAACACTATTAGTAATATATATTTATAGTCTGTTCTGTTATATTTGCAACTTAAATTAATGTATAATAGAAAAAAACAATAAATGCAGATTCCTTTTTTATTATACTACTAACAAATGCATCATTATATAGATTAATCAGTGATTTCGTTTTATACTACAATGTCTACTGATATTAAAGATTCTAATCTATATCTTGCAGTTCAAAAAACCAAGACTCTATTTTTTTTTGTCATTTATATACTTTTTGCTAGAGAACTCGTAGTCTAGAGGCAGGTCACCATAATTATTTATTTTATCAACGATTTATTATAAAATTTGATAATCTGTTTACGCTATAAAAATTTCCTAATTCAAGCAACAATATGAAAAAACACTATTTTCAGTATTTATTAAATTTTTAGTGTTTTATACCATATAATTACATTTTTGGATCTAACAGCTTATAAATCAATTTTAAAAATTAAACAATAATAGTTAAATCTGATATTGTATTTACAAAGCAGCCTAACTAAGCTATTCTAAATGTAAAGAATATTTTTACTTATTGAGATATTTTATTTTTCGTGCAGATTTTCTATCCGTCTAAACACATAAAAGTGATTTTCTCTCGTACAGTTGGCGAAGAAAGGATTTTTTAAAATATAAACAAAAAACCATTATTTTACTCATTTTATATCTATATTTTGAGTTTTGGATTTAATTACAATTTATTTAAAATAATACTGTGTCATAATATTGCTTTCAATGCAATAAATGCGCTATAAAATACAAATTTTAATCTAATGTATAAGATTTTTTTAACGCGTAAGTCCTAACACCATTTTGTTCTGTAATTTATATATAAAAAAAATTCATTAAATATTTATATGTTCAAAAGTTGTTGAAAAATCTATTTTTTTTAGTCTATATCTATGAAACAAAAGTTAATTCTTATAAGTAAAGCTTATAAACACTTGAAACTAGCTCTGAGGACCTTGAGTATATCAGAAACACTTTTTTTTAAATTTCCATCGTTTAAATTTTTATCGGAGATAAAGCTTGTTTGTGTGCCTGTTTTTCTTTTATATGATCCGGTGTTCTTGTAAATATAATTTTTTTGCTTTCTTTATGCCTTGAAAATTTCATGTGTAATATCATAACCAAATGATTAAATTGCTCTAGTGAATTAGTATTTAGCTACATAAATCATATATAATTGAATAAATATAAACAACACATACTATTTTATTTTTTCTTGGGTTAATTTTCTTTCTATCTATTTTATCGTGTTCAGCGTGTTGGGAATATTGCACATCTCTTTGATGCAACTTTTGACACCTTCTATTGACCTATCTTCATCAAAAGCTTATCTTCTCTCAAATGAGATGAGTTCAAGTGTCTTGCGAAGTATGAGTGCTTGCATGTATGCTTATACTTCATCTGGGATTTTTAACTCCTTAACATTTTTTTATTATTATTTTGTGACCACCCCATCCTAAGTCATCACATATGGTATTGCCCATGCTTTACATTTGAAAAATTAACTAAGTTCATTCGCTAAGATGACATATTTCAAATATTTTTCATTTTCAACTTCAGTTAGGTTATCAAGGTTAGTTATATCTATTTCAATCAGCGTACTCATATTTTCTTTTTTATCGTACGGAAAATATCAGGTCTATTCTGTTTGATTGAAATATCCGATTTTATTCGGGCATCTGCTTTATTTCTGCATTTTCGTTTTCGCAGATCTCTTACTAGATAAGTTCTGAACTTATTGGTTTTCTTGAAGTTTTATCGTCTTGATTGGAGAAAATGAAGTCATCTTACAATTTCATTGTGTCTTCGTGTATAATTATGCTGTTACATTTTCTTGCATCGTGTTGAAAGGTGATACATTGTTTAAATAGCTTCGTTACAATGTAGGCATTTTATCCTCTCACCTAAAAACACATTTCTGCCCTGTATAAAACAACATTTCCCTCTTCACTTGGTTAACGTTGCCGTCTTTTCTCCTTCCTGATGATCCATAATACTAACTATAATATTTTTCTTGGCTTCAAAAGGTTTTTCTTCTATTTTACACATTTACTTTCTTGCTGCTTTTTCTCCAGTGTTTGGAAGTCGATGATATATGCATGGGATTTATTTTTAAGATTTCTTCAATTAGTGAGAGATGTGTCTTGTTATCTTTTTCTACTTTTAGAATCGCATCCTTTCAGTTAGCTGTTTTTACTGTTTTCAATAAGATTTTTTAGCTTGTAGATCATCTTCTCAACATTTAATTCGGTATTACATAGCCCAAGTCATAATTGATTTCTCTTCTTATATAATATTTGTTTCTTTACCAGGCTGGAGATGAATAGAAAATTCGTTTAGAATATGTCGTATTATGTCATCAAGTTTAATGTATTCTTCAGGTATTAATTTCAATACACCTATAATGTAATTTGTGAGTGATGTTGCGTTTTCATGAATGGCTTTAATAAAATTCCCGGCATTAAGTTTAGTCTTACATAAAATTCTTATTCGATTTAATATTTGTTCTGCAATTATATCTATAGTTTCTTGCTTTAGCTCCGTTTTGCTATTCTCAATTACCCCAAGATATTTATTGCACCCGGGCCTTCTATTGATGTTGCTATATCTGCACATATTTCATGGTTAGTGGCAGACTTGTTTTTTTTTTAAGGCCTACTTTATTAAAGAAGGTTAGTGTTTCGTCCGTAATGAGTTTAAGTGTTCTAGCTGTATTTGATATTAATTTACGGTCAACCTTGAAAAGAAGGTGATATGTTGTATATGAGTTTTCATCGTTCAATACACTTACCCCTGGAAAGCGTTCTTTTAATTTCTGCTTGGGGGACCAATACATAAAACGAATAAAAAAGGGCATAGGATGTCTCCCTGTAGTATTCGCTTTTAAATTTTTTAGTTCATGATTTCTTCTCCATTAAACCTTAAAGATATACTCCATTTACTTGTAATCTTTTTCATAAAAGACGCTTTCCACACAGGTATATCAAAATTTTACATACAACATGTGGTAAGTTATATTCTATTGTGTCAAATACTAATGAACGTCATTCTAAGTCGGTTTAAAATTCTTTTCATGCTTGTTATAAATAGCAATAATTATAATTGCTTGTTCTTTTGCTCCTTGAACGTGCCTTTTGTCCCTGAGTAAAATTCTGCAATATATTCTCTTGTCTTTACTTCATACTGAATGATTTATGAAACCGTTTTGTCGTTATTTTATATCAATTATACATACATGTGATTGGTATAAATTCATTTCTTATCTTGATATTTTCTTTGGTATAAGATATGTCATACCTTAGTAAAACCATTCTTTCTGATCTTTGTTTTCAAAAAATTCATCTGATATATGAACTTTTTAAGACTCGCCTATTTTTAAATGAAAAAATTAAAGATTCCATCTGGTCCAGCAGCTTTTTAGTTTAACGGTGATTTTATATATTTCATCGAATTCAACTTCTGTTATGAAGCTTATGTTTTCCTGTATTTGAACAAGTGGAAATGGGCATGGGTAATCATTATAATTAGTTTTGCTGTGATTTTCCGTTTTCTTTTCCCCACATTTTTATGGAAAAGATTTTGATTTTTTTTTCAGAAGCTTCGATTGTATAATTTTTGTTTTGTGCTAATCCTCTGTAGGAGAGTCTTCTATTAAGCTCAATGCAGTTTTTTTCTCTGGTAAAGTCACATTTTCTTTTGTACAGCTATATTTTTTTCTTTAATATTGATCTTTTCTGTATTTACATTTAACATTGTTTTAAATTATCATTCTATGTCTAGGATCGTGTTTCTGAATCTCATTATTTTTCTTAATTTTTTTACTTCGTCTTCTTTTACTTTACTGCGTTTTTTTTATATAATTCTACTCCATCTCTTTTTCTTTCCATGAACTCAATTTTATCAATTTTTTCCAAAATATATTGGCTGTCTTTTTTCGGTTTTGTTCTGAGGCGTTTGTAAGTCTGTTGTGCGGTTTGTAGCAAATCTGCAACATCAGACATATTCTTATGATTCTAGGTGGATGTGATTGTCGTAGTTATCACATATATAGTTTATAAAATATGGATCACCTTTGTAGTATGGAATTTTTCTTGTTCTTTCAAATTCAACAAAACGATGTTTGCTTTTTTTAAGCTTTCGTAAATTTAATTAAATTTTCTTCTACATAAGTCTACTCTTCTATACTCTTCAATTCCAGAATGGGTTGGATCACTTAATTTTGCTCTTTTTGTGTTTTTGACGTTTTCGGCATCAAATCGTTTTACAACCGACTTCCTTCCATTTTCGTCTATAAATATTCTCATCGCTTTTCTTTTGAGTTCTTGTTGGGACAAGTTACATTGGAATTTTCTGTTGTAATATTTTTTGTGTCTCTCCCATCCGAAGCGTGGCATACAATGGAAGCGTATTAGTATTGCTGCATAGGCATCTTGAACCCATTCATCCGAAGAAGATTCTGTTGCGTTAAAGATCTATTAAAATGTCAAATGTTAATTTTGTAATCAATGAGGTTTGCGCATGTTTTAATGCCAACACGTCTTTTTTCTCGGTTACAGCCGCAGTTTTGCATGATTTGTCTTTATAGTGCTCTGCTTCGGATTTTTCAGTTTCACTCATCACATTAAACAACGCAAAAATAATAATAATAAATAAAAAAAATGAAATGTTCAATTTGTGTTTGATATTTTATTACATGTATTTATTATATAAATATACATGTGTTATAATTTATTACGTGAGATGCATGTATTTTAACATAAAAAAAAACAAAAATTAGAAAATATACGCGGTTTAACGAGATTAAGAATATATAAAAGAAAGAACAGCACATTTATGCATAAGCAAAAATGTATAATAAAATACATTTTTTTAAATATTATGAAAATATTTTTCACAATTGTTTCATGATCTAGGAGAGAAAAATTACTTTACTTTAATCAATCTTTAAGTTAAACGTAATAGATAAAAAAGAAGAAATATTGGTTTTAATTTTTATTGCAAGTATAATGCCCCCTATTTATTTTTTTGTATCATTAATGGCTTGCATATATTAAAAAAAGAACAAAAATAATTTATTACAAATAAAGAGTTTATATATAAATAAAAACTACAGCTGGTCATCAGTAAATGATTTTTTTTTGCGTCTGTCTGTCTTATTATTTATTTTGAGATTATAATGTTTTTTTATGCGAAGATCCCCATTGACAGTGATATTCAATGTATAAAAATCAAATATCTAATTATTTGCATTTGCATAAAAATTGTAAAAAATGAATCTAGTACATTTTTTATATTCATTTTGACCTCAAATGATATTTTACTCACAGGTTGGTATTGTATTTTTACTATTCTGTAAATGTGCATGAAAAAAAACAACTTGGTATAAAATATCAAACAAATTTTGTAAAACAAGGCCAATATATAATATTTTTTTGGACAATTTGTGTACCTTTTTTGAGAATAAAAAATTTTTACTTGTAATAGACGACTCTCGAAAAAAAATTAATAACTATTCGCTAATTCAGGTTTAATTTATATATAGGCACTTATAAATCACAAAAGAACAATAAAGAAAATTTTTCGTTTAACATTGAATACCTGATTTTTGTATTTAATACATCTTCCCTAATATTTTTCTCTAAACTTGCATGAATTTTATGCAAATTATCTTATCATACTAAAAGAATATATTTAAATGACCCTAATTTTTTGCAACTTAAAAATAATTACAATTATTTTATGTGCATAATACGCTACTTACCACATGATCGCCTGCAAGATTGTTATATATTTCTCATTGACATGTTTTTTTTATATTTAACATTCGCAGATTTTATAAAAATTTTGCACAAATCCTGCTGATAACGCCTAAAAATAAAAAATTGGTCTTGAAATATATCAAAACATCGTTTTTCATGTGGAAAATAGTTTTATATATGCAAAATTAGTACGGAATGTACTTTAAGTAAAATAAAGATGCAGTAGTATTAGCGCATATTTTATTGGATGAGGTTTATAATAATAAAACAACATTAAAACATATTAAATCCATATGAATTTTGCACCAACCACCCATTAAATACATTATTCTTTAAAAAAGTGATGTAAAACTAAAACTCACGAATAGGCATATATACACTAAAGAAACAGTTCGATCCGATTTTTTTTAAAAAGGTTATATAGTAAAATTCGGTAAGTAAAAAAATTGTATATTTATTTGTGAATTTATAAAATCCTCCAAATAAAAATATCAATTTATATTTTTCTTCACGGTTATAACAATTTTATGTAAATTTAGGCTGTATATTATATCTATGTTAACTAGCACTAGTTATTAGCATAGTGTGTTATCAAATAATCTAATCTTTTTTTATACATATAAGACACTATTAATTTATAAAAAATGCTTTTATTTACTATAATTATAAGTTTTTCTAAACTTAATTCATACATCCCTAACTAAAGGTTTTTTATCATTTTAATTCTTCCAATTCGATGCATAAATTTTAATCGCGTAAATAAAACTAATGTCTTTTTAATGGTTTAATATAATTAAATGTAAAGGTTATACTTTTTAATGCCGAATTTATTTAAAAAGGTTATTGATATAAGAATATTAGACATAAAGTTTGAAAGAAAATAAATAACATTTCTAACGTTTAAATTTTGTATACTTTATAAAAATAAAATTGATGTTTTCTGATAATGAAATAAATTCACTTTAAATATATTTAATGTTCCTTTTTTTGTATTTATTCGCCTGTTTTATTCATATATTATAACGTACAAAAGGTCAATGTAATCTATTTTTGTTTTTTATCTCATCCTTTTTATACCAGAAAATTTGTATATAGTCTTGGAATCTTATAGCATCATTTTTCAAATTATAATGACCAGAATCAGTCAAAAGTTAAATTAATTTTAAATGTATATAATTGGACAAATTTTTTTGATGAGAGGATTAGATGCATATATTGTATCGGATCGATGAAAACAAATGCTAACTTTGAAACAAGATGCAAGAAAATGCTAGTGCATGATTACACGCGAAGACACAATAAAATCGTAAGATGTCTCAATTTCCTCCTATCAAGACGATAAAACTTCAAGAAAACCAAAAAGATCAGAACTCATCAGAACAGGAAATCTGCAAAAATTAAAATGTAGCAATAAAGGTTGATACCAGAAAAAAAACAGAAATCTTAATCAAACAAAAAGGACTTGATATTTCTTAAATACCATACAAAAGGGAATATGATAACGTTGATTGAATAAGGCACAAAAAGATTAGAAAATTTTACTGAGGTGGAAAATGTAAAATATAGAGAGATTACAAATTGTCAGATGAACTTGGTTCTATATATTCTTTAAAAACAGGAAACATACTATATGGGATGACTTAAGATGGGTTGGTTACAGAATTACATAAATTATATGTTAAAGAGTTAAAAAACCCAGACGAAGTAGAAGCATTCATAAAAGCTTTAATACGTCGCAAAGCACTTTAACTCATCATATTTATGATAAAAAAAAAAGTTAATTATAGAAAAATTTAGGAAGGTGTTATAAGATGCTCTTACAAGTTATGATGGGTTCCCAATGGGCTGACTACGTCTAAATAGATAAAAAGAAAATTAACCCATAAATAAATAATATTGTACCGTCAGCTAGACTATGATTCATAATATGAAAATTATAAGAATAACAGATAAAATGCAATTTTGGTTTTTTTTAACCTGTAAGATATAAATTTGAATTTTTTTTATCAGTAGAAATTCCCTGCAAAAACGATTGAATTCTATAGAGATAAATGTTACAAGAATTTGATTTCAAATATATCAGAAAAGATTAAGAATATACTTATTCCCATAAGTATTCTAATATATCTGAATAAAAACATATCTTTATATAGCTGTGTTGATATGAATTCAAATTTTATTTATTATGATTAAGGGAATAGTTTACCAAAAATATGAATTACTCATTTCAATATTATGTGTATTTGACATAACTTAACATGCATATTTAGTCCAATATGTATAAAAATATAGAAAATCACTACAGTAAAAGAGTTTTAAGCACAAATAATGCTTTCATTATAAAACAGATTTATAGAAATCATTTAAAACAAATAAAACAAAAAAAAGGTAGTTTTTCAGAATATAAATAAATAAAAAAAATTAAAAGTCGATTTTACATTCTTATAAAAATATAACGTTGTTTTTTTAAAATAAATCAATAAATATCTTCCATCATTTTTAGATGACTCTAATATGTGATTTACATAATTAAAATAGCAAAAACTTTAAATAGACGTGGTGAGTACTATAAGTACGTTATAAAGTCAAATAAAACGCTTGGATTTAAAAACTAAGCAACGCAGAAATTTGTAAAATAAAAAATATATTATTTAAATCCATGTCGTAAACATCAGGAAAAAGTTGAAAAGATCAGGGTCTATGTTTACCATCTACGCCATATCGATTCTTTATATACAAATCTACGATTTAATTTCAGAAATTAAAATTTAACATATGTTAATAGAATAATTAAGTGTGTTCCATATACATGATCGTTTGTAAAATAAGAATTGCATATAATTACCAATTTCTATTAAAAAAAAGCAAAGAGCACATTGTATCATAATATGTATGTTTAAACAGGCACAACTGTATCAATAAATCATTATCAAAATTTAACGACCGTTAAATATCTTTTTGGTATCAAAAATATGCACCTTTCTTTGAATTTTAATAATGCAAGTAAGCATTTTTTTCTGGTTTTTTATTATCATATTTGCTCCGAAAAATAATGAAATAAAGACTTTATTTTTATTTGCAGGTGATAATTTCTGTCCCATAAAAAACATAACCAATTATACACATGTATAAATTCATATCATTATGCGTGAAATAAGCATTGGACTCTATATTGGTTAAATTTTGATCTGAAATACTAACACAAATAATATATATTTTAAAATACTCAAGCAGGAATAAAGAGGGCAGCATTATACGATCATTTAAACATAATTTGAGGCTTTTAACAAAAAAAATATGACTATATGTTAAATATCTTATAACTTATATAGATAGGAGATTAATACTTTTTTATGCGGTATAATCAAGAGTCACCAATGATCACAAACAATATGTCCGTTATTTATTACAAATTTCATGAAATATGGAATTATGGAGCAGAACAAGCAAAATTTTTTTGATGCATCAAAAAAAAATTTAAAAATATATAGCCGATATTTTACAGAATAATAGGTGATTTGGGCATCTAAGGTTGAGGAAAGGATAATAGCATATATATATTATTCACGCAGAATTAAATTTTATACGCAAAACAGTAAGACTCATATTTTGATTTAATCATATAAAGTAGAAGACCACTTGAAATATCCTATAAGATATATTTAATATTTAAAAATATTTTTCTTTGCATTTTAAACTCCAATATGAATATAGTGAAATTTAGATTACTATATTTAGAGAAAAATTACATTTTTTTTTATCTATAAATCATACAGCTTATCATTGTAGAAAGAGATTGAATAATTTTTTTATCTTAAGCACAAAGCAATATGTACTGTGACATATATGATAATAGTGAAATCACAGTCGCATACTTCTGGAAACTTGAAAAATTTAGATTCCAATCAGAGATAATTATATATAGTAAAATATTATACAATTTTGTTATATATATGAAATATTTGTTCGAATCTATAACAAAAAGTATTATGTGTATTTTGTTACATTTTAATAAAAAAAAATAGATATTTGGACGAAAATAAGCTTTTATGATATTTTTATCTACTTGTGTTAGTAATATGACCATAAAATAAAATTTTAAGATAGATATATGTCTAAAAAGCGTAGAAATTAATATTTTTGTGCCACACTTTAGTCCTGATTTTATTATAACTGACTTAAGAAAATTATATAGAAGTGAAATTCACAAAATTGTTAATACATTTGAGTAATTTAAATCTTATATGTATTTATGCAATACGTAAGTAATCTAGTTTTTGTTGATATTTAATTATTAAACACGAGCGAAAAATTTTTTTTAGAGATAACTGTATGTGATAGTTGTATTATACAAAATGTGGCAAATATATAATTTTATCTAAATCATTCGAAAGAACACTTTTTTAGGAACCGTAAACATTGCGTTTAAATTCAAATTCATTTTGTATATTTTTTTTGTAATTTTATGACAGTTTTCCAATAGCATTTCACACAAAATGTTGTATACATTATTTTTAGATCTTTGTAATCACATTTAGCATTTAAATAATGATACAAAAAACAAAAACATAAAATTCTGATATTTGAAATCTTTTTATATATTAGAAACTGCTTCTGCCTTCTTTTAGTAATTTGAACACAAATACAGCGATGTATTAAGCTTTTTCATGGGAAGGTTATTTTTAAAATGTATAAACCGATTTTTACTTAGAAAGAACCTAAGATTTCCAATATATTCTAGGACTTTGGATAAATATTTTGACTGTTAAACATCTTACAGACAGCCTTCGTGTTTCAAAGATCGCAATTTTTGTGATTTTGTAAAAAAGAAAATCACTTTAGAAATATACGTCTAATGTTAATTCTATAAGTATAACCATAAAAACTGTGATTTATCGGTAAACATTTGTATATTATTGTAAAATAAAACTGTATTATGACCAGATTTAAACGTCATAAACCACATAAACTTCGTATTTTTTATATAGTTGAGGGTTTGTAATAATACGATCCCAGAAAACCGGAATATATAAGTGTACTAAAAATCAGTTGTATAATTATCCTAAATATAAACTTATAAATACAATTTCTTAGATTTACATAAAATGTTTGTTAATATGATAATATTTTAGATAATTATAAAACTGATTTTTAGTACACTTATATTTGGCGTAAAAAATTCTAGCAATATACATATTAAAAATTTAATGAAGCGACATATAAATTTTTAATATATCCATCGTGTTACACAAAAAGAGTATAAATTTTGATATTATGATATTTCTTTACAACAACGAGTTTTTATAATCATACAAAATACATATTAACTTTTTTATATGCCATCGAACATGTAAGCACATAATGAACTATATAATAATCACATCTACAAAGATAAAAATTAGTTATAAGCCTTAATCTGGGATATCAGTAATATATTGGCAAGCAGTATTTTTTTATGCCAAACATAATATTCTAAAATATACGATATTTTATGTATAATAATTTTTTCAGATTAAAATGATGTATAAAAAAATTTTTATTTCTTACGGTCTCATCTATATTGCTATATGATATAAATAAATTATCTGTTCTTATAAAAGCATTTAATATATTTTGAACTTTATATATGATCTATAAAGCATATTAAAATAATATCTTTAAAAAATTACTCCAAATAAAAATAGAAATAATTGGTCAACGGCAAGGGTATTTATTTTTCGTTCACAAAACTATTTTATTATGATTTTTTATATATTTATAATGCTAATCAAGCCACTCGATGTATTAAAGATAGTATAGCGAATCTTGTTCGATGCACAATGCATTCATGATGAGAAAAATCTAAAAAGCATACACAAAAGAAAATTATAAAAAAACAATTTTAATATAACATTTTATCTAAAAATTGTTTTTAAAGATGTTGCAAGACACTTAAATTTTAATATGTGAGAGACGAAGAGCAGTTCATAAATACTGATAGAGAAGAACATCATAAGGTGTTACAAGGAGCCGTGAAATATTCCGAAGGGCTGACTATGCCTTAAAAGATGTTATTTATCAAAAAAATAAGGCAACAACGAAAAAAAGCATAAAGCGGATAATTTTTATTATAGAGTAATATCTACATAGAAATAAAAACCACATTATCGTAATTGTTGCTAGCATTATTTAAAGATAAAATTCACAGATGAAAATAAAAGCAAACGCATAAAATGGTACTAAAAGTAAACATATGGATTTGAAGTACAATAATTAATCCTTAATGAAAAAGCACGATATGTAATGTAAATATACTTTAGATCATAACCTGTTAGTAGATCGGCGCTATATTTTACGTAATAGACACTAGATTTTGTTCTGATTCTTTATATATAAGATTTAGCAGCTAGAAAGACCATATATTCATTTCCTATACTATGTATACGAGTATGGACTTTTAACCACATTTTAATAATTTTATAAAATTCAGAAAGAAACTCACATATAATGCATACAACAATTTTATGATACAATACGATACCAGTTTTTGCAAGAACCAAACTAATTTATATCGTAAAGTTGCTATTTTGATAGTTGTTTCTCGTTATAAACATGATATTCATATTTGCTAAATATAATAAAAGTGTTTTTTTCCAACACTTTCTAGTAATTCTGCCACATTATGATGTGAAGTGTCGCCATATAAGATGCATAAAGTGATTTTTGGATTTTTTATACAAAATCAAATCTTATTAAACTCAATGTTTTACATCTTACTACAGTAGCAAATTTTATTGTCTTAAAATATAAAAGAAATTCGATCTTTTTATTTCTATTAGAAAAATAACTGGCGAGCTCTATGCGATTATTTATATTATAAATTACTTTGGTTATAGAACACTATAATTTTTGATATAAAAAAAAAAAAATGTTTCTAAGAAATATAGAAAAATTAAAGTAAAACTTATAATTCTAAGAACAAATTTATTAAAAAAGATTATAAATCATTTTGATTTTATAGTTCTCACACGTGAGAAACCAGTTAAAACTCAATAAAGAAATATAATATGATTTTTTTATTGTGTTTTTCGTCTCTTAGAACTTAATCAAAGAATAACTTTTAAATTTACATAATTAGGGTAAGTGCTATTTAATAGATATAAGTGTCGATTTTGATAAGAAATGTTGGTTTTAAATTCATCCGTTTTTGACTTAAATTTTTTCTTCTAACGTATATTGATGTGTTAAGAAAGTATATCTGGGTATAGAAAGTAATATCACGATTTTTATTTCTATTTAAAAATTTCAATTACTTTAAACTTTAGACAAAATTGCAGTATCAAGCCAAAAATAAGCAAGAAAAATTATTCAAAAATGATAAAACACATTTTTGCTACGCAAAAGTCATAATATCATGTTTTTTGTATATGTTTGTGCAAAAGTGAATTTACTTTTTTCCGCCTTAACTTTTTTTTTTGTTGAGAATCGAATGTTCTGATATTTTATGCAAGAAGATATATATAATATACAAGTATAATCTTATTATTTTGCGGCATTATTTGGCATATCAGCTATAAAATAATGTTTTGGAAATGTGTAATTAAAATTATATTTATATCGTATAGAACCCAATTCCATGTATAAACTGTGTACTTGTATAGCTAAACGCTGTATTTATAATTGTATGAACGGCGATTAGCAATTACAGCTGAACGCAAAATGTCATCGTTAAATTGAGAGTTTTTTTTCTCGAAACTCGTAATTAAAAGGTACAATGCCAAAATTGAAAACTTTCATACGAATTGTAAAAAAATAATCAAATGTATTTTTACTTCAGCTGTTTTAGAATATATATTTGCTTTTATACACATTAAGTGAGCTCATATTAACCGCTACTATACGAAAACTTATAATAAGGATTATATACGTGAAAGAACGCTTATACTAGGATATAAAAAACTTGAATATCTTAAAATTAAGATGTAAACGCTTTGGGTTATTTAAGTTTATAAAACCGATATCAATAAAACTCGCGCTATAATAAATAAAAGTTTAAGATTTTTTTTGCACGTAAAAAAGATATGTTTTTATTTTTTATTTTCTTATTTTATATTTACTATTTCAAATGTCGAGTTATAAAAGAAATTTCGCCACATCCGAAGGACTAAAAGTACAAAAATATATTTTCGGGATTGTAAGCAACAAGAATTTATCTGCTGATAAATAGCATATTTTGTAATGCTGATATAACGAAGGTTTGCAAATAAGGCAAAAATTGATAGTCGTCAAGTTTAATTTGCAAAACTAGGGTAAAATCTTCTATGTTTTTTATGTCCATTCTAAATGACCATAAAATTTTTTAATTACTTTAAAAATAGTTCGAGTATGTTTGTTTATCGGATTAGAAGCTAAAAAAAAGTTAGACTCTAAATTTTGAAAAATATTACCATGTTTTTTTTGCATCTTATGGATCCCTTTATTAATAGAATTGCAAAATATATTTTTTCTATCAGTTCGCGTAAATAACTATATATGAACACATTTTTATGATCAAATCTATATAAAACATATTTTTATACATGTTTCACGTCATATTTTTATTTTTAATTTCGACCCCATGAGTCAGTTAAACGTAAACATAAAAATTACGAACTTTAAAGTTTTCGATTTACATGTAGTGTAACGCCGGCAAAAAAAATACTTGATAATAAAATTATTATTTGAAATGTAACTATTATCAATTAAAAACACCACCGTTTAGATTTTAATCACATACTTTTTACATACTGATAATAAAAAAAATTAATATAGAAAAATATATTTTAAAATCACATTATGCTGAAAAAAATTTACTGATTTGCAATGTATAATATTGAGTAAAATGATTCTATATCAATAAATGTATTTTGTATGTTTGTTACTTTATGCCAGACTATCATTTCTAAACAAAAAAAACGTATAAATCGTTTTAGCAACTCTAAGCCTTAGAATATTATGGTTCATTTAAAAATAAGCGGATATTTAGTTTTTGATTAAACAATTTATAAAATAAAAAAACAGGGCATTTTAATCATTTGACAGGGTTATTGCCAAGATTTATAACACACCAATGTGTATGATTGTACTCTTTATGCGAAAAAAAAAAATTTAAACATGTATAAACGTTAATTTACAGTCTTGAAAAGCTAAGAAAATGATATGGTTGATATTGTTGGATCATCAAGATTGATAAAAGATGGCAACATTAAACCAAGTGAAACGAGAAAAATTCTGTTTTATTCAAGACATAAATGTGTTTTTCGTTGAGAGGATAAAATGCTCACACTGTAATGAAGCTATGAAAACAATTGATCACCTTGCAACAAGATGCAAGAAAATCTTATGGCATGATTTCACACGAAGACAAAATGAAATAGTAAATTGTCTATATTTCTCCTATCAAGACGATACAATTACAAGAAAACCAAAAATATCAAAACTCACTCAGTACAAGAGATCTGCGAAAACGAAAATGCTGAAATAAAAGTTGATACTCGAATAAAAACAGATATTTTAATCAAACAAAATAGACCTGATATTTTTCTATACGATAAAAAAGAAAATATGATTACGCTGATCGAAATAGGTATAACGAGCCTTGATAACTTGACTGAAGTTGAGAATGAAAAATTTAGGAAGTATAACATCTTGGCAAATGAACTTTGTTTAATTCACAAATACAAAACAAAAATAATACCATATGTGATGACTTGGGATGGGGTGGTCAAAAAATATCATAAAAAATATGTTAAGGAGATAAAAATACCGGACGAAGTAGAAGAATACATGCAAGCTCTCACACTCCGCAAGACACTTGAACTCATTATATTTACGAGAAGAAGAGCAGTTGATGAAGATAGATCAGAGGAAGGTGTCAAAAGATGCAATAAAGAGTTGTGCAATATTTCCAACACGCTGAACACGGCTAAATAGATAAAATCGATAAAAAGAAACTTAACCTATGAATAAATAAGAATAAACTCGTTTTTTTGAAGCTTCACTTCTACTATAAATTCCGTATGCATATACAAGAGATATTATACCAATAGATTTATTTCTTTATAAAGCGTTGTGATAGCAGAAGATTTATAATTGTGTGATTTTTATTAAGTAGGCATATATTTTGCTTTAGTCGGGTTATAAAATATATTATTTATATATTATCTATATACTTGCAGTTTTGTCGAGCATAAATAACAGTTTTTCCAACTCTCTTTATATTTTTTCTTTTACACGGCTCGTAATATTTTAATGCTTATTACTAATATTGTAACTGAAATCTCTTATTATAGATCATAATCAGTGATTGTATATTGCCTTTATATCGTCTAGTACATACTGTTTATTAAAGTTAAAAGATTCCTAAACTAGAATTTTGTACTTTATGAGCTTTGTGGTACTAATATACGGCTCTTAAAACATCATTCAATTAAAAAATAGATTAAATCATATTACTGACCATTACTATATATTTATGCAAAAAAACGATCGATGTATTTTTTTTCATACGGATAATATAAGTTCGGTATGGAACTAAGGAAAATAACAGCTAATTCACTATAGATAATAACGATTTCATGCCACAAGAATACGTTCTAAAATTTTCGGATCCTCGTATAGCATTATTTTTTGTAATTTTACATACATTATTTAATATATAAGTAATAAAACACATGCATAATTTGAAATTAGAAAAAAAAATTTATTCATGATTTAAAAGCCGATAAATCCTCAAAAAAAACAAAAGAAATATTGTTTCTTCCTAAACATGACGAGGTAAACTTTTTGTTCAATTCACTTATTCTATTGATGACTAAACCTTCTAGGGCTGAATCTTTCTGATATTTCAAGTTTCTCAAATATCTTCTTATTTTTTCATCATATTCATTTTTCGTTAGAAATCGAATTGCAATACGATCATTATCATTTTTCGAATAAGTAAAGATGTCACAATTAGGATATTTTGCTTTACAAATTTGTTTCTTTTTGACAAGGAAATTATTATCCATAACCAAGTCGAAACTTCCATTAAATAAATCATATTTAAAGTTGGAAATACCGAGAACACTGGCATTTTCAATATTTGCCATTTTATTCCCATGATATATTATGTTTGAACTAAGTTTACTTATAGTTTTCATTTTTGCATAATGAATATAATCGTTCAGATTGCTTTTCAATTCTAAACGTATCTGGTTGGCATCCCCTAGAAATAATTCAATTTCTGGATGGTAGTTATGACGATATATCAGATTATCATCTTCGGCACTATATGGCACATCTGGAGCAAAGTATTCGAATTTTTTGTAATTATTCCTAAGACAACTTCTTATTGAAGGATTATCGCCTTTGTAATATTGATTTTCAAATAACTCAAGTTCAAAAATAAGTGCTTTATTATCCTTATCGAGGTTATCAAATGTGAGATATGACCAATCCAGTTCATTTTCATCTACATCGTCCTTACAACATTGAATTGTATTCTTATAAACATCTTTGTTTAAATTAACTTTTTCATCTTCATCTTTACTTTCGCTGACTAGGACAATATCATTTTCATTCGATTCGGTTTTTTCATACTTTTCTCGTCCTTTTTTTAAAGCATCTAATACATATGCTATTGCGTCTTGATTATTGCAGTAAGAATTTCCATATGAGTTGACCGCAGGACAGAAAGGAAATGATCCCATATAATTGTTTATACTAGATGTAATCGGATTGGTCAATGCCATATGTGCAAAATAAAATGTAGAAAAAACAAAAACAAAATTCATCTAAGGATGGATTTAGTACACTATAAATACCTAGATGTCAAAAAAGTATTTTCCTGAATTGTGCAAAATGGTGATAACATGTCAAAGATATTTACCAAATGTCTATAAAATATATATTGCCAATATTTCAAAAAAGTATTCACCTGTCAACAATATAATATCATTTGTTTCAAAAAGATTTATGTTACGAATTTAATGAAATTTGTGATTTTAATAAGATTTAAAACTTTAATAAGATAAAATACTGTAATAAGATTAAATACTTTATATTTATTTATGGGTATATTTTCGGAATTTCTATTAAGACGTGGTCAGCACATTGGGAACGCTTCATATTTTTTAGAGCATCTTACAACACCTTTTAATTATTCTTTACCATCAAACCTTTTTCTTTTCCATATGAGATATCTGTTAAAGTGTCTTGCGGAGTGTGTGAGCTTGCATGTATGCTGATGCTTCGTTTAAATTTTTAACTCCTTAAGAAGTGGAAAATATAATCTAAATTGAAGCTTCAAAAATATATATTTAAATTTTCGGAATAAGATAGAAGTCAAATTTGTCATATCATTTTTGTATTTTTTTTTAATACGCCAACCGAAATATGTTTAAAACAATTTTATTGAAATTTCTAGCCCCATAAGGACAAATTATTCAACTAAGAAATACTTCAAATTCAGTTTTAACCTTTCCCTTAAGATAGGATTCTTTTGTGTGTATAAGAGATTGATTTCAAATTCATGTTGTTATTAAAATCTTTTCTAACAGGTTATGTATAGTAATCTTACAGAAAGTATCAAAATTTAAATGATCTCTCCTTTAATTCTATAATAATCACAAGATTCTAAATTTAGAAGATTGAAATGCAAAGGCGCATTTATCAACCATTTCTATAAATATTTTATAAACCGCGTGATTTTCTTTTGTAAAAGTACATTATGATCATTGTATTGAGATTACCAAAAAATTCACATAAATATTCCTAAAATGTATTATAAAGCTTTCAAATTCAAAGAAAGCAATATAACTAGATATTAATTTCAATATTATATATCTATCCCTTCTTGCTTACATAAAATAATAAAGACTTTTGATAAGCTAATGCTTTCATGGGGATTATTTATTAACTTGATTTTGTTTTTAAAATTTCTTTTATTATACTTTCATATTTACACATTCGCATGTATTAAATGTGGGAAATTGCTATCAAATCTTATAATAAAACAATCGGTTAATTCCGGATTTCAAATTGTCGCATCTTTAAAGAATATTGAGAGATCACCACTTTATATGTCCTAAAGCGAATATATATAAGATTACAAGGAAATATCCATACAATATCACATGCTATGTATCTTTTGAATTATAAATTTTATTAGATTTAGAGCCAAACACACGAGCTCCTACACACCCAAGACACATGAATTCATCGCGTTTGCAAGTAGAAGCTGTTAAAAAGCCTAAACATAGAAGAAGATAAATTGACATTAAAAAATTTTTAAAAATTTAGTAAATAGGTCACAGTAATGTAGAAATAACGTATTGGTGGATAAATGCCCATAAAAAAAGGTTTTATCGTTTTCAAAATCGTAGTTTTGCCTTCTGTAATGAATTTATTACCATTTATTTATATTTTAAAGTACGATAAGAATAACTTTTTGGTTTTTACTGTTATGTAGATTATAAATAAATTTGGTTTTACTATTTAGTGATATTATAGACTCAAATAGGGCTATTAAGAGAAATATATACTGCTAGTATATTTGGCAACATCAATTATCAACATAGTATAATAAACCATATCCCGCTATATATTTGCAAACCTATATCAGCAAAGACTTAATATTAGATTTAATCTCATAATTTCATTTCTGGAAAATTAAATTGGCCAAAAACAATATGAAGAACATCAAAAAATATGCCTAAGCAGTTTTTTTATGATGTATAAGGTATAGTTTGTGCTTGTGAGTTTTTCACTATCACTTGCATATTTAAAAATGAGTCTAATATTCTAATTACTCTATGAATTTTTGTTCATGATATAGCTAAAAAAAATATTTTATATCAAACTGATATATTACATTAGCTTTGCATTTGTAAGTTTAAATAGATAAAATAAAAAATTTATTTCTTATTGATGAGTGTATATCTACTGAATTATATAAACTTGATGGTTTTAACATTTATAGTCAAGATATCGTGATTCACATTTTGCTCTAGTATTCAGCACTGCTGATTTTTTTAAAAAATTTTGTTTGTGAATCATTAATGGATTCTTACATGCTGATTTATACTTGCTCAAATGCACAGGATCAAGTTCATTTTATGAAATAAATCGATTTCTAATATTCTAGATATATGACAGCTCCAAAAAAAATCAAAAAATAACATAAAGGTATATTATGCTTTTTACGCGGATGTTAGAGGTTTAATATGCATCAGAAAATTCATTATAAGATAAAAAGTATATATTTAACTGCATTTCCAAGATGTTTTATTGCGTTAGATATAAATTATATGTTAGATTACAACATATATTTTATTTATAGGAAAATTTCATTTTTAGCCTGTAAAACTTATTCAAACAAAACCTTTAATGCCTTTTAAATCGGAATTGTTAATAATCTTTTGGACTTTTCATATATGTAATCCTCTCAATTACACTTTCTTCTTTACAGGCATATTAGTTCAAGTGTCTTCCTCATTACTAATATTTGTGCCTTCGTTTCTCTTCTGTCGACATCTCTAACTCCTTAATTACAGACTTGTGGTATTTTACATTCCATATCTTCGCAATACATGAATTTTTTATTGTGTAATATATAATTGCACTATTTTAATCAGATCACAATGAATAAATTTTTGGTTTTTATTATTCGGTCTTTTGTTATCAAAAATATATAGTAGATTTACTGCTAGTTATTTAGAAATAATATATTAAGGTGGTGAAAATATCAGAGAAATTAGATGCATTTTTACGTGCTAATACACTTTGAAAATTATTTAAACGCTTAATTGGTGAAGGAAGCAGAGCTTTGTTAAGAATAGAGCAGAGTGTGATTTCATGTGGCACATTATGGAGTCTTAAAATATTTCTAATTAGCAAACTACGTTTTACATAAAAGAATAGACGTGTTTACAAATTTTAAGACATAAATAAGATTAATGTTATTTAGATTATGACAAAATGCATGAGCAGGATAGAATTAGATTATTAACGTATTTGTTATTTCTAAACATTACAAAAAGAAATTTCCTTTAGTTTTGAGATCCGATTAAACTTTCATAATAAATTATATTTTTTTTACCTCCTAATTCGCTTCGTTTATTAATTTTCTTATTTATCAATACGACAGATTTTTAAGTTGAATTTAAATTACCCCCATAATGTCACAAAAATTAGCATCAGCTGATTTAAAGGCCCAAACCATCCCACAACTTCTCGAAACACTAAAGACAGAGAAAGTATGTCTTTAAAGTTAATGTCAGCAAAAATCAAGCACTACCGTAAAGCCTTCCGAAATTAAAAACGAGAAGAAAAACATTACAAGAGTAATGAATGAGATACGTGAGAAAAGGTTAGTTGAAGCTATTGAAAAATATAAATCCGCTAAAAAATTGTCAAACGATTTGAGACCGAAGCAATTAACACGATCTCAGAGGCTTGAACTTACACGAAACCAAAAGCTATCACAGGTCTGGGGTCAAAGAATGCGTGAAATGAAATACAAGAAAGTTTATTGTTCTTATGCAGAGTAAAGCTTTTTATATAATTTAAATACTTTAAAAACATAGGTTTCGATCTTTTTTATTACAAAAAAAATTATTTATTTACAATTTATTTTAATACCTTTCTTAAAACAGTTTAATCTATATATATATGATATATTTTGATAACTTTTACTCGAACAAATTCAACTAAATAAATTTCATTTCGATCTTTATTTGCAAACAAATTCATTTAAATAAGATTTATTTCGATACCCTTTTTATAAAACAAATCAATTTTATATGCGATTTATTTCAGTAGCTTTTATTAAAACAAATTACTTATCTAAGATTTATTTTTATATTTTATATTAAAACAAATATATTTATATACGATTAATCGGATATTTTTTTAAACAAATAAATTTATTTCTATTTTATTTGGATATTTTTAGTAAGCTTATTTTAAACTAGATTTTAAAATATATGTTTAGCTGATAAATTAGCAAAACCTTTTATTAATATAAGGAAGATTCTTAAAATTCTTTTTGTAAGGTTTCAATAAGTAATTTATAAAGATTCATTTTAGGTTTTTGATGTAAATTTTAAATCTATTTAATAGTTTAAAATGGGAAGGGTTTTAACATTTCTAGTAATCTCTACACTTATTTTAAAACATGACCTAATTTTTTGTTTATAAATGATAGACTTCTAAATTTGAAATGCCATTAATATACAAGTGCAAGATAAAAATCTTCCCAGTTGTTATAACTTGAGACGAGGTGGCGACACTGTATCATAAAACGTGCTAGTAGGAACTCGAAGTCACAAACCAGAACGTTGCATATGAGCAAACATAGGGATTCAAAAAACTCTAAGGATTTATAGATCTCGAAACGAGGAGAGGAGTTGAAGAGCACTTCAAAGGGGATAGGTAGCATAAATTATAAAAATGCTGTGCACACGAGAAATCAAACATGTTGTGCTCATGAAGAAAAACTAAAATCATAGCAATAAATTTAGTACCTTTATGAAATATATATTCTAAATTAGAATTTCTACGCCACGAATTTATTTATACCAGGCTCTAGTATAATTTATACTACTATTTTGTATTTATTGGCTATGTTCCTTCTTTTCAAGAATTCCATCTACTGTGATGTAGACAGCCAATTAGGAATATTGAACAACTTTAGATGCATCTTTTAATGCCTCCCCCAGATCTTTCTTCGTCAAATACCCTTATTCTGTCAAATATTATGAGTTCGAGTGTCTTGCGAAGCGTATGAGCGTGCATGTGGCTTCCACTTTATATGATATTTTAACTCCTTAGCATATTTTTATTAATTTTGTGGCCACCCAATCCCAAGTTATTACATAAGGTATTATCTTTGTTTTATGTTTGTGTATTAAATCAAGTTGTTTCGCCAAGATGACATACTTTTAATATTTTTCATACTCCACTTCAGTATAATCGTCAAAGCATGTTATGTCTATTTCAATCAACGTAATCATATTTCCTTTTTTATCGTATAAAGAAATTTCAGGCTTATTTTGATTGATTTATATGTCTGTTTTTTTTCTGTTATCAACCTTTATTTCTACATTTTCGTTTTCGCTGATCTCTTGTACTGAGTGAGTCTTGATTTTTTTTTGGTTTTCTTAAATCTGTATCGTCTTGAAAGGTGACAATAGCGTAGTCATTGGATTTTATTATGCCTTCGTGTGTAATTATGTGTTTACATTTACTATAATTTCGTTGCAAGATGGTCGATTATTTTCATGATTTGATTACAATGTGAAGATTTTATGTCCTCACCGAAAATCTCATTCCTGTCTTGATAAAAACAGAGTTTCTTTCTTGACTTGGTTTAATAATTCCGTCAACTACTCATCTTGATGATTCAACAACATCAACCACATCATTATTATTGGTTGCAAATTTTTTTGGTGTATTGTTTTTGCCTTTATTTTACCCAATAGACTTTCTTCAGAATTTTTCTTCAATGCATCGGAAATGGTGATATTGGCATGATATTTTACTTATGATATTATTATATGGTGAGAGATGTTTCTTGTAATCTTTTTCTACTTTAAATATCTAGCTTCCTCTGTGAACTGTTTTTACTTGTTAAAGCCAATTTTTTATCTGGTAGATCATCTTCTCAGCTTCTTAACCTAAATAAAATTTTCCACGTCTGTGTTCATTTCTCTGCGTATATAATGTTTGTTTATTACTAGGCTGATGTGAATAACAAACACATTTAAAATATCTTTTATCTTGTCATAAAGTTTTGCGAATTCTTTGGTTTTAATTTTTATGTGCTAAAAATGTAATTTATGTGTATGGTTGCATTTTTATGAATGGCTTAAAATTCACCCCGATATTTTTTTAGCCATACATAAATTTATTATTTGATTTATATTTTATCTGCAATATTATCATAAGTTACGATTGATAGCACAGATATACTAATCTCAAGCTCTTTGTGTTTTTTATAGGCTGCCGGCTCTTCAGTGAATGTTGCTACTTCTGCGCATATTTCATGGTTATGGCACGCTTATTTTTGTTTATTTGTATACCTTCTGCATTAAAGAAGATTATTGCTTTATCCGATTGAGTTTATGTGTTTCTAGAGTTTTGAACATAAATTCAAAGTCATCTGTGAACAGTAGATGGTTTGTTGTATATGAGTTATCAGCACTCATTACATTACCCCCGGAAAGCGTTTATTTTATTTCTGCTTAAGGAATCTATACATAGAACGATCTAAAAAGTGTAAGATTATCTCCTCTCGGTATTCATTAAATCAACCTTTTAAATATAATTTGTTCATCATTTAACTTTATTTATATACTTCATTTACGTGATATCTTTTTTATAAAAGACGTTTTCCATGTTGGTAAATTCAAATTTCTGTTACATGATTGCAAGTAGGTGTGTTCTACAAAAATATGCCTTTTTACATAAATCAACACTGTATATAGATAGTTTTGATACTCTTAATTTATCGCAATATGCAAAGAAGTCTGTTCTTTTGCTCCTTGAACGCGCCTTATTGTTAATCGCTAGTTCCGTAAACAATTCACTTGTCTCCACCTCATATTTAAATATTTTCACGACCGCAATTGTCGTTCACTTATAAAAATGTAGACATGCTATGATTGATCTGCGTAAAGTTTCTTATGGTATAAGATAAGTCGTATTAGAGTAGGACATAATTCCTAATATTTATTTTCCAAACATTCGGTCGATATAATCTGAAGATTGAATTTATATACCTATTTCATCTTTTCAATGTTTAAATTGTAATTTCATCGGTCCAGCAGCTTTGCAGTTCAACGGTGCTTTTCTGTCTTCAAGATCAAATTATGTTAAGAAGCGTATTTTTCTGTTTTTTTACATTTAGAAATGAGCATAGGTGAGCGATTTAACTATTCCTTTCGAAATTTTCCTTATCCCTTTCCGTACATTTTCATATAAAAGTACTTGATTTGATTATTTGACGCTTTGATTTTATAGTTCTTGTTTTAATCAACCCTCTGTTACAAAGTCGCAATTTTGCACAAAGCAGTTATTTTCTCTGTTAAAGTAACATCTTTTTTCTCACTGCTATGATTTTTTCTGTAGATTCATTAAACGTTGTTTTAAGATGATCATCTATGTTAGGATCATATTTCATGATCACATTATTTTTCTTACTTTGTTTATCTTCTTCTTGATACCTTCACAGCATTTTTTATGGTACAATTCTAGTCTATCTCTTATTCAATGCAAAAGCCTAATTTAACAAATTTTTTATAAAATATATTGGTTGTCTTTATTTGGTTTTTTTGTGACACGTTTGTAAGACTGTTGTGCGGATTTTAACAAGACTAAAACATCTGACAATAAACTGGAATTCTTGTTTTGATTTACTTGTCCCCATATTTCTTAATATTGTTTAGAGAATATAAAATTCAACTTTAGTATGGAATGTTTCGTTTCCTTTTGAAAATACAACATGTTTGCCTTTTTTAAGCTTTTGTGTATCTTTATATTCCTTTTAGATAATTCAACTCTTAAATTTCAAAATTTGATTGTTCACTTAATTTTGTTCTATATGTGGTTTTTGAAGTTTTCGGCACCAAATCGTTTGACAACCGAATTCCTTCCATTTTAGTCCCTTAATATTTTCATCTCTTTCTTTATGTTCCTATTGGTACAAATTACATTGTAATTGATCATTTTACATATTTTTGGAGTTTCAATATCCGAAGCACGGCATACGATGGATGCGTATTAGTATTGCAGTATACACATTTTTTACCATTCTCCAATGAACATTCTGTTGTTGTTATATCAATTCTTTAACACTTGTCCTGTTGTTTTTTTTATGGTAAATTGCGCATATTCTAATACCACCTCATCTTTTTTTTCCATTACTGCAAGAGTTTCGAATGAATTGTCTTTTTAGTGCTCTGATTCTGGTTTTTCTGTTCCACATATTCTGCTTGTAATTTTTAATATGGTTTTATATCATTTTACTCTGAACGATTGCTAATCCTGCTGTTAATGGTACGCAGTTATATTCTTCGGCGTAGAATTTTAACGAAAAAAATCGAATATAACTAAAATTTCAAATGGTTCCATTCGTATCACACCAAAACAAAATAATAAAAAATTCACAAACAACCATAGTTTAAGCATTAATTTAAAAAATTGAGCATATGGATTTTTACAATTTTTTTTTAAATATGTTTGTTTAAAACTAGGATTTATATTCAATAATTAGACTTAAAGATTGTCCCTATAAAAGAACAGATTTTGTTAAAAATCGATGTTTTTGATATTTTTTTGTCATATAATTTAAAAAGAAAGTTTATACTTAACTTGTATGCAAACAATAGAAGCTCGCAGATCAATATAACATAGATAAAATCAAATACTTAATAGTGTATGGTGTAAAAATATATTTTTGGTTCTTTTTTTTTAGCAAACACAGCCATTTCTTATCTTTAGATTTTATTTTCTTTGCTTCGTCAATTTTATTTTTGAAAATTATATTTTTCTGAAATATTTAGATATTACTAATTGCTATATTAAAAGCATATTAGTTATGTAATTTCTTCAAGACGAACATTTACTTTATATAAAAAATGTTAATAATATTCTTTGCTTTTGGTTAGAATGTGCGTTACACAAATTTTGAACCATAACAAAATCATCCTTGAGGTATTTTTTTTAGCCATTATTCCTATTTATAGCAACCATCTAAACTTATACAAAATAGCAGGATATTATATGGTCACAAAATATCATAAGTCATATTCAGAAGTCTGTAATTTCAACACAACAAAGGCACAAACAAAAAGATGGAAAAACTTCAAACAATATGTCGGGAAAGTTGGATTTGAAGATTACATGATATATTGTATGCTGCTTAATTTGTTGTAAAGAGGATTCTGAAGCTCTACTTGATCAATATTTATAGCTAAAAATCAAATTAACCCATAAGAAGCATTTATATTCTCAAAAGAATGAGATAATACACTAGTAAATGTGTTCTTTAGAAAGATATACTACTTTTGCAAGATAATTAAATTAACTAAAAATATTTTGAAACATTTTAAAAAATTAGACATATGGGGTATATATGGAGTTAGGATTTAAATTCAAAGTGTGCATACGCAGAAGAACAGGATGTAAATTAACAGTTATTTTAGTAAAAATACATAAAAGCAGTATAGAAGCATTTAAAAAAATAAAAACAATAAAAAGTATTAATATTGTGTTTTAGAGCAATATAAAATTATGCGCAACCGAGAATAAAAAGCCGAAGGCAAATTTCGCCATATATAAAAAAACAAAAATTTAGTAGTTTTATTTTTATTTTTTATTAACAAGAACATAGATAAACTTTATGATGAACACGATACTAGATTACAATTAGGAAATTATTTTAGAATGAAAAATCAATAAATAGACTAAGCACGAACAGCAAATCATTGAAGCCGTTCAAAACAGGCTTGTAAAAATGAAAGTCTTATACTCTCAAAAATCAAGTCCAAAAAATAAAATGTCAAAAACATCAACGAATTCAAAAAAAACCTTCTGGTAAATATAAGACAATTAAAAATATATAAATCTTATTTTTTTGTAATTTTTTATATATATTGTGCATCAAAGAAGGAATGAATGAAAAATTTGTTTTTTATACAAACGGTCAAAGTCGATAGTTTTAATGCGTAGAGTAAATCAACCATGCCTTCTTTTATTGCAATATTAATCAAGAATACAATCGGAAAGAATAAATTACTATCAAAGAATCCATTTCGCAAAGTATTATTTTTTCAAGAAATTTTTAAATTGCGCATTTTTCACAATTCAAGATATAACTGCGAAAGATTTCAAAAAATAAACTAAAAATTTATTTTGATGATCTGAGAAGTTCTTTACATGAGTCATTGAACAAGAAAGCTAAAAAAAATCACCGAAAGAAATAGAACAGAAAAGAATGCTTATTCCAAAAATAATAGAAAACAATGAAAAGATGCAAATAAAGTATTGTTAGTGCACATATCATTATTTTTTTATAAGGTGATTATCAACACATTTTTAGTTTTCTATGAAGTTCAGAACCTTTAAGATCTACTCTATGTAAAAAAAGTATAGATAAATGAAAGATTTGAATTTTGTTGTAGTTAAAAACGAGAAAAACAGAAAACAAAATTTAGCAAAAAACTTTCATTGTAGATAATATTGTTTCTTAACTTATAAATTTCAATATTTATGATAGGAATCAAAATAGAAATACTGAATGCTTAGATCAAACTAATAACTCACAAATTTTTTTTTTATTTACAACAAAAAACCGATAAAATCAATGAATTATATCCGCATCTAAGGTTTGATATTTAAAAACACACAATTATAGCCGGTATAACCAACATTCATATACAATTTTAAAAATTCACAGAATATTTATTCAGGATGAAATCATTAAAGTTATGCTACATATTTTTTCATTTATGAGCATAATGGATTTAAATTTTTTTATTGATGCCCCCATGACGAAATTATATGATTTAGATGCTCTATATTATGATACTCTCATAAATTTAATGTTTTTTTTTGGCGGGGGGCGAAAATCTGTCTTTTAAATTAAAAGAAGATTACGCTGCGGCCAATAATAAAGCAAATAACCGAAAGATAAAAATCTTCGTTGAATAAAATTCATAAATAAAACAAATACATGGAGAATATATAAAGAATAAAATAAATATTCTTGCTGTGATACTGTAAGGGAATAAATACTGCATTATTATATTCAAATTTCATATACTGAAGCAGCAAAAGATTCACCTGAGGATATTAAATTATGAAGAAAAAGATTGAAAATAAGAAGTATATCAAAAAGTTCTTCTCATAGTCAAAATATATCATAAAACCAAAAATAAAAAAACGATGTAAATGTTAGGGCTGATAAGTGCATAAAAAACAGACAAGGAATGGTTGAGAAAAAAATTTACAGTTAAAAAACAAGAACAAGCTTTACGAAGAAGAATCAGCAAATAAACATACGGTGCAAAAGAAAATACATATAAGCAACGTTAAAGAAACTATACAAAGTAAGTTTTAAAATCTTATTTTATATCACCACGCCAACAAAAAAGAATTTTTCGCTTAAATAAATTAAAGACGTGTATACGAAAATGGTCGAATCAAAACATAGGTTAGATATGCAAACTGATCACACTGAAAAATAAAATCTAAGAAATTAAAAAAAATTCGAGATAATATAATTAAATAAAAATAACATGTATCTAAGATCAATAATATCGATTCAAAATACTCTCAAAATAGAAAAATTATGTTTTTCGAATGCTAAATCTACTTTTTCAAAATCTAGTACATTTGTTAAACCTATTGGAGAGGTTTTTTAGCAGCATGTGATAATATAGTTGAAATTTGCGTTGAAAATGCAAAAGATTATAGAATTTTGAGATCAAAAAATTTTTTGGCATATAAATAATATCCAAGGCTATAAATGATAATCAATAAACTTCGATGTGAATGCACATTCAAAATCAAAAACCAAAAAAAAACATACGATTCGCACCAGATACCATTAAAAAAGCAGTGTTATCTTGTGAAAAAATATTATCTAAGTTTATTAAATGCAGATAATTATCAGAAAAAATCAAAATTCGTAAAGCAAATACAAAATAGATTCTTAAAACTTATTATCGCATTGATTGAGCTTACTAGTAAATGAGCATATAATTTTGAAGAATGAAGACAAGTATCAAGAAAAATTATTTGAAAGAATGAAAATTGATAAAAAAAATACATTTATATCAAAGGATAAAAGTCTCGAAATTTATATCCACGAATTAACATTTGAAACATTGTATATATTAAGATATATATAAGAACTTCATTCTGATTCCTGCACCATTAGTCTTGAGAGATATTTAGACCCTAACAGTAGTATACCAGCTGTTTTTTCTGACGCTTCGCCATTTTATTAGATAACTTCTTCAATCGATCATCAAATCTACTTGAATAATAGGATGCGTAATATATAGACTACTATAGTGATCTTATATTCAGAATGAGATCGTACTGTTGTAAGAAAAATATGTTCGGAATTAGATTTTCAATCGCGCAAAACTTTACAGTTTATTCTATGAGACTTACAAATATAAAATCCGAAAATAATGAGTTTTCATGATCCGTTAGTTCCTGTTCCAGTAATTTTAGACAGAATATAAATGTTTATTTTACGATCATAAAGATTTTAAAGCCCATCTAAATTAGGATAACGAAAATAAAAATTGTTCGATAGTTGGAATGGCAAATGTGACAAATTCTTTCTATTTAAGTATAGTAATAAATTTGTCGAAATAAGAAGCCAACGTGACAGATGTTATGATTCGTCATACACATGTTGTTGCTACTAAAATACGGATTTTCTCTATCTACGTATACAATTAATAAAATTTCATTTTTATTGTCTTTTATAATACATTAGTTTAAAAAATGTACGATGTTATGCATACATTTATGTCTTATATAAGTGACACATATTTATAATCAGTAGAAATATTGCGTTGTCCTATATTAAAAATGCTAATATTATCGATAAGCACACTAAAATAAAGCGAAGTATAAGAAAATTAAACGCTCACAAAATAATTTACAGCTTAAGATTTAATATTTTAGATTCGGAAACTCGGAAACCTAAATATGTCCATAAAGTATATTTTTTTACAAGGGAAAATTTATTTCTATATATAAAAATGACATGAAAAATCATAGAGAAATACAGTATTAAATATTTCAGACTAATTATTTTTAGTAACCATTTTAAATTACAGCCAAGAAAAAATTTTTCAGTAGGATTTCCTTGCAAAAATCATGACAATTCGTAAGAATTCGTATTATATATAAAAGTTGGAAAAACTGCAAGATTTATATCCTTTGTAATATAGGTACTCATAAAAAAATATTTACAATGGTATTTTAAAGGCGATTCGTATCACAAAGAAGAAAATAGTGGAAATAACGATTGCATCGTTAGATTCGCTGTTTTATTTGTATTGTCAATTATAAAATACTTATAAAATAAAATAAAATTACTTAAATTCTATCATATATTAATAAAGAAAAAAAACGAATATGTCGAATCGAAATTAAATTATCTTATTTAAATTTAAATGAAGATATTTTTTTTTACATTTTTAATTTTTATATTTTATTTATCATAGCATTTATCTAGATAATTTTTATAGCATTATTATAAATTTAATGTATTATTATTTGATTGCACTTTTTTTTTACATGAGAGGTACATACTAAATTTTGTTGCTATTTTTTTATGCATGTAGATCTAATTTTGTTGTGCAAGTGTTTTATTGCCGATCTTGAAATAGAATCTTATTTTATGCAAAAAAATAATCTCATAAAATATATTGATAATCATAAGAGATTTAAAATATAATCATTAGTTTCATATCTAATGTACTATAGCGATTTTGAAAAAAACAGATTTATATTATCAGAATATATTTCTATATGTAAAAAAACAATTGAATCATATCAAAAAATATAAATTATGATCAATTATTTTGTGTTATCCAACATATCGAATCTATATCTTATAAGCTTCTTTTTTTTAGAAAATTCAAAGCATAACTATTTATACTTAGTCAGCAATAAAAATTTTGTATTTTTACTGCAAATATTTATAAAAAATCAATTATAAATTTTTATTTACGATTTAACATACTTTAATAAAACAAATCCTCCATGGACGGTAAAAAGTATCCTCAATGTAATGATAAATTTTTAAAAAAAATCAAACAAAGAATTGTAGGATTTTCAGTTTATTAATTTTTTTACAAGAATAAAACTAATTTCAACCTATTTTAGAAGCTAGAGTGAAATTTTTAAAATCTATGAGCACGATTACCTATTAATTGATTCTATAAAACCTTCATTAAATTTATTTAATATTGGTATTGCCTTTTATTAGGTTTTTATTGTGTAAATTGCCATTTAAGTAATAGATAATTTAAAAATTTTGAGTCTACTTATTATTTATTTATTTTATTATGTGCATTTTTTGATCATGAAAAAGCATAGTTCAAGTCTTTAGAAAGGCTTATTCTGTTTTTAAAATATATATCCGACAAAATTTGAGATTTAGCATTTTTATCAAAAATGCGACTTACATTTATAATGTTTTCTCGTAATATGAATATGAAGGGGGATAAGTTCTATCAAAGTAGAACGAATGCAAAATTTAAATTAAAAAGCCCAAATGATTATATGAAGAGTCAAGAAGAATAAATTTTAAAAGCTTACGAGTTGTTGGCATGTCTATAATAGTTATACGAATATTTTTCTTTGTGAAAAACACTTTTGATTTAATATCTTTAATGTTTTAAAAATTCATTTGGTTTATGTTAAAATGCTTTTTAGCATTTTTGTACAGATTTCTATAAAAATTTCGCATATTCTCATATATTTTTCAAATTTGTGTCATGCATGGGTTATTAAAATACATATGGCAATGAGGGAAAAGGTTTCTACAGCAAATATAAAAAAACAAATAGGTATTAATGTAAAGCTTTAATCCTAATAAAATAATGTTCAGCTATAAAAAATACCTTCTAAAGCATGTGTTGTAATAGTTTCAAACATTGCAAAATAACATATATCAATAACTTTGGGCTATACGGAGTCAAATCTAACAAGACCATAAATTTTCACTTTGTAAAATTTAAATTTTATATTTTTATTGATAAATATGCCTTTGAATATCATGATAAGAAGCACAAACCAAATAATATAAAAAAAAATTTCGCATTAGTTTTGTAGTTATTCCATCTAAACAGACCATCTATAGAAACTTTTTTTATTATACCAGAATAACTTATGGAATTTAAAATAAGTGAAATGTGACTGATTTAAAAAAACTAACTAGCACAGCATAGTAATAGTATGGATGTATAGAAAAAGAAATAAATTTATATGTAAATTTTGTATCATAAATATTATTTCTAAAAAATAAACTATAATTAGCCAATGCCGTTTTTTGCGAATTATTGGCATGAAAATAAATTTTCTGCGTGACATATACATGATTTGAACATATAATATAATATATTGTCTAGAATTTATATTTTATTTTGTAGAACTAAATTTCTCGATTTAAGCACAATCCATTTTTAACTTTATTATAGAATAAAGTTGAAATATGTGTTGTTAAAAAATTTTATTTTATAAATCACACAATATCATTAAAGTATCTAATATTCCCTAAATCAAAATTTTCGGTGTATAAGTAAGTTCTTTACAATCAGGGCAACATTTTTTCTGCGCACTAGGCAATTATACAAAAAATTTTTCGCGAAAAAAGATTACCTATAGTGATGATCAATTAACATTAAATAAGAGCAACAAAAAATACTGATATTTCAATTTATTGACAGTTCTTATATATAAGATAAAGAAATTTATTTTCATATTTCAGAATATCACATATATGTATTCACATACAATACCGTATATGGAATGTGCTTTTTTTTTTGTAAATTCAAAATTCTAAGTAATTTTTTGGGTTTATAACAAGAACAGCATAGACATTTCTATTTATGGATAGTTTCATTCTTCTTTGGACTTATAATGCAGAAACAATTGAATTTTTCCTTTGATAGACACTTTTTAAATCTAATATATCATTTTATATCATTTTTTTTTATAAAAAGAAAATGTATTAAAGATATCAATAATAAATTTACAATTTTTTTTTCATTCTGTATTCAAAGTGTCATTTTGACATAATACGAAATGAAGCAAATCATAAGTTATCTTTATAAATTTACTAAATTTTGTTTTTTTTAACCTCGAACCAAATATGTTTTTAACATAACATGAATCCAAGTAATATTTTTTCTGCTTCGGAACATTATGAATAGAAAAATTATTTTAGTGTGGTATTATTAAGTAAAGAAACTTAGTGTCTCAGCAAAAAAATAATAATCTTTGTTTTCTACGTATATAGATTGAATTAAACTAGTTCAAAATACATATAAACTATGAATAAATAGCTAAAAAATAAAGATAAAAAAAAATTTGATTATGATTTATGAGAAATAAAACAGGAAAATTAGGTTGTACAAAAAATTTGCATGAAGCTTATATGTAGAAGCAAAAAAGTTGTATTTTTTTATCAACAATTTTTTAATTTAAAATATATAGGCGATTTCAGTTATTCTGTAATCAATAAGTAAATAGACTGAATTGTTTAAAAAATTGTGATAAATTAAAAAATGAAGAAGACCTGATATTGTTTTAATGATTGAAAATTTTTTTAATCGCAAAACAAATTAAAAATTGTAAAAAGCATACATTAAAAATTATTTATTTGTGATCCAAAGTGATTTTACGTGTTTCTCAGGAGAAAACATTAATATTTATTTTTGAATATTACATGTAAAGACACGATATTGTTGTATCAATATTTTTAAATATTTTTTTTCATAAGGTACACACATATATATATTTTAAACATTAAGTAAAAAAAGATATTGATAATACTATGTGTTTACTTGTATTTTTCTATAAATAACACATAATTATTAATTTTTTGCGTTGTTTGAAAAAAGATACATAATTCAAAATGAGGTTTTATTTATAGGTATGTCTTATTTTGATTCGTGATATTCTTAAAAAAGCAAAAGTTAGCGAAAGCTTTTATAAAACAGATAATAGGAAGTACTTTGGGATTCAGATTCTATTATTAGACTATTAATACATATCTTACACTTTAAAATGATATAAATAAGTTTTCCATCTCAAATATATTTTTAGTGCTCTAGAAATGGGAAAATTATGTTTGGGAGAAATTAGGTATTGATTTGTTTATCTGTTGATGTCGATAATACCGTTTAGTATAATTTATTAAATTTTTTGGAATGCCAAATTCAATTTCTGTTTATATTCTTTTATTATGTCACCAAAATTAAATCTAAAATAAAATGAAAATATATTACTATTTTTTCTCAAATTCCACATTGTCTAATATTTAAGTATCTTTTTTTGTCGATCCTTTTTCCTATTCTAATTTTCATAAAAAGAGTTTGTTTCTTGTACAGAAAACGAAAGCTTTTTTTTTTATTTAGTTTTTTTGATTTTAATCATATTCAAACTTGGATATTTTCCGATTTTTATCATTTATAACTTTGTTCAATCAAAGCTTATTATTACACAAAAAAATAAATAAATCCAATTTTAAATAAATATAAATTCGGTGATTTTGGTTTAAGCTATTTAGAATTATCCAATCAAATCTTCTGGCTATTCTATAAACATATTTAAAAAATTTAATCAATGTTTATTTTTGGGCTGTTTTAATTTTTAGCTATTTGTAATTGTTCAAACAAAACTTGTGATTGCTTTATAGAAAATATTTGACTGATACTTCTTTTTGCCCCATCGTCTTTACAATCTTAATCGATGCATCTTGTTCTCTCAAGACTTATTAGCACGGGGGTCTTCCTCAATCCTATTGTTTGTGATTATGATACAGCTTAAGTTATTTATTTTAATTTAAGTTATGACATTTTTAATAAATACTAAATAAATTCAATGCAATATTTAATATATCTTAATCATCATGCGCATTGTTAATTTTGGTTTAGATTCGTCCATCCATCTAACAAAGTCTTCCATCCGACCTATAACTAGAATATTGAGGTCGGCAATATTATTGTGGTAATTCTAACATCTACCTGTTCTATAAAAGTTATTACTGCGCACATATGCTCTACTATTTTAGATTTTACCATGAACTATGGAAGTCTTCTTATACAAATCGAAGATACTGAAATCTTGCTACAGACAATAAATTTTTTAAATATAAATGGGCCATCTTGTAAAATATTTTTACCAAATTACGTTCTTGCTTAACTTTGTTGGCTCTTATCTTTTAGATTAGGAAATGTGGCTGCCAGACGGCGTATCTTTCAGATAATTCAATTATAGATGTGATATTGGTTTCTAATAGTTAGATTATATTTTACGTTCTCTTGTTGTTTTATTGTGTTTATATTCTTTGTAATTTACTTTTTTACGAAGCTTTTTATATGAATTTTTAATTCACCCATATTTTTTAAAAGGGGTTGAATTTAATCTATTGGATATGTAAAATATATTTAATGGAAATATATCTTATTTCTCATAATCGCAAGACACTTGAACTCATACCATTTGAGAGAAGAAGAGCAGTTGTTGAAGATATATTAGGGGAAGGTGTCAAAAGATCCATCAAGTAGTTGTGCAATATTTCCAATAGGCTGCCCACGTCTTAATAGATAACAAGAAAATTAACCCATAAATAAATAAAATTATATTTTTGCGATAAAGAATGTAAATTTTATAATTTAAATTATTTGAAAGATTAAACAAAAAATTTTTTTTGAAACAAATGATATTATATTGTTGACAGGTGAATGCTTTTTTAAAATATTGGCAATATATATTTTGAAGACATTTGGTAAATATCTTGACATGTTATCACCATTTTTAACAATTCAGGATAATACTTTTGTGACATCAAGCTATTTATAGTGTGTAAAATCTATCTTTAGATGAATTTAGTTTTTGTTTTTTCTACATTTAATTTTGCATATATGGCATTGACTAATCCTACTACATCCAGTATAAACAATTATATGGGATCATTTCCTTTCTGTCCTGCGGTCAACTCATATGGAAATTCTTACTGCAATAATCAAGACGCAATTGCATATGTATTAGATGCTCTAAAAAAAGGACGAGAAAAGTATGAAAAAACCGAATCGAATGATAATGATATTGTCCTAGGCAGCGATAGCGATGATGAAGATGTTAAAGTTAATTTAAACAAAGATGATTATAAGGATAAAATAAAATATTGTGAGTATGATGTAGATGAAAATGAATTGGATTGGATATATAATATTATTAATAGCCTCGATAAAGTCGAAAAAGGTAATATCAATAAATTTGAGTTATTCGAAAATCAATATTACAAAGGCGAAAATCCTTCAATAAGAAGTTGTCTTCGAAGGAATTACAAAAGATTCGAATATTTTGCTGCAGGTGTGCCATATAAAGCCGAAGATGATAATCCGATATATCATCATAACCATCATCCAGAAATTGAAATATTTCTAGGTGACACCAACCAGAAAAGTTTAGAATTGAGAAATGATTTGAATGATTTTATTCATTATGCAAAAATGAAAACTATAAGTGAACTTAGTGCTACGATAATATATTTTGGGAATGAAAAGGCAAATATTGAAAATGCCAGTGTTCTTAATATTTCCAACTTAAAATATGATTTAGTTAAGGGAAGTTTTGACTTGGTTCTGGATAATGATTTCTATGACAAAAATAATCAAATTTGTCCAAGAATAGAAAATTATGATCTCCATATTAAGGCTTTGGTAGACAAGGATAGCATTCCACTTCGATTTTTAACAAAAAAAGAATATGATGAAAAAATAAGAAAATATTTGAGAAAGTTTGAATATGAGAAGTATTCAGCCCTAGAAGAATTAGTGATTAATAGAATAAATGAATTAAACAAAAATTTTACCTCGTCATGTATAGGAAGAAACAATCTTTCCTTTTTATTTATCCAGGATTTATCGGCTTAAAAATCATTAATAAAAAAAATTTCTATAATTTCAAATTATATATTAAGTAATTTTATTTATGGGCTATATTTATAGTTGTAATTTTAGTTTTTTTTCTCAGGCACAGCTTGCTTGATACTCTGTACACACAGTGTATTTATACTTTAGGCTATCTTCTCCTCTCCAAAGTCTTCTTCAATACCCCTTCTTCTTTCGAGAACTATTAATTCAAGGGTTTTTCTCAATCTCAATGTTTGAATATATGCCTCAACCTGGTTCGTGACATCTAGTTCCTTCAGGTACCTTCTATGATATCGTGTAACCACACCGTCCCATGTTATAACATATGGAATAATTTCAAATTAAATATTATATAATGTATTTAAAATTACAAAAAATTATGCCTTACATGAATCAAAAAATTTTTACAGCTTATTCTTATTTTTTTAAATAATTCTCATCTATAATGAATTTCTGTAATTGTTGTTAGTGTCATAGCGAACTAAAATTTTCTATATGAAAAAAAATTAAAAGATCGTTTTTTTGTTTTATACTAAAGTAATGGATGAAAAAATAATTACATTCATTTTTTAATTGAATGAAATTTTAAACGCAATATTTTAGTATTTTTAAACACTTATAATATAAAATTTAAATAAGGCTATATATGCACAAAAAAAAACATACTTTACTATAAGATAAAAAGGCAAAATACAATCACTTCTTTAGGAAAAAAAATATAAATTGCTGTTACCATGATAGAAATAGTCATTGGAATCTTTTCTAGCCGTGTCAAAGAAATAATATATAGAGTATTGTTATATAAACTGTTTTTTATGTTCGACAAAGCTACAAGTAATATACATAATATATTAAAAAAACTATTTATACCCACGACCAAAGCATAATCTGCGCCTATAAAATGAACATCATATAAAATAACATCTTCTGTCATCATAGAGCTTTATATTAGATAAATCTATTAGTATGATATTACTTGTATTTGCAATAAGTATAAATGATAAAAGTATAGCATCAAGAAATTAAATATACATTTTAACATGTTATCATTTTTTTATGCATGAAGAATACAATAATACACATTGGTATATACAAAATCACCTAAATTACCCTATCAAATGATATAATTCCCCTGTTATCCCTTCATATTATATAGTGTGCAATTAACAATAAATATCCGCTAAAATAAGAGTAAACTCCAAAAATTCCAATTCACAGGGCTGGTCAAACATTTTTTAAGTTTTTTGTGTTTATAAATGATAGTCTAGGCATAAAGTTTACAAACATACGAAAAACATTTATTGATATAAAATCTTTTTTCTCAATATATTGCATTGTTTATCATAAAATTTCATATATGATAATGTATCATTACAGTATATTTAATATATTATTTTTTTTTATTTAATCAGCAGGCAAAAATTTATCTGATAAAAATCTAAACGCTGGTGTTTTTTTTGGATAAACGTTACATTTTTATAAGAAAGAATATTGTCATATGGGTTCTTTCCGGCGTTACACTATATTTATTTCGCCAATTTTACGGTTCGTAATCTTTATGTTTACGTTTAACTGACTTATGGGGCCGACATTAAATATACTAATTTGACGTGAAACATGTTAAAAATTTGTTTTATAAAGGTTTGATCATAAACATGTGTTCTAATATCGTTATTCCCGCGAACTGATATAAAATGTATATCTTTAAATGAAATTAAATAAAGGAACCCTTAAGATGTAAAAAAACATGGTTAAAATTTTCAAAATTCCAAGTAAAACTATATGCAGCTTTTTATTCCTAACCACACATATTCTGAAAAACTTATAAGATTTTACCCTAGTTTTGCGGAAATTTAACACGTAAACTATCATATTTTGCGTTATTTACAAATCTAAACATATTTCAACATTTCAAAATATGCTAGTTATGAGCAGATAAATTCTTGTAGACTTGCAATCCTGAAAATATATTTTTGCTCTTTTAGATCTTCGAATGAGGCGGTATTTTTTTTGTAAGAAAACATATGAAATTACTAAATTTAAATAAGAATTAAATAAAAAAATCACATATCTTTTTTACTTGCAAAAAAATCTTTAACATTATTTAAAATGGCGCTGTCTTTTTTGATATCGGTAATGTAAACTAAAATAACATAAAGCGTTATCATCTTAAGTTTAGATATCCAAGTTATAAATATCCTGGCAAAACGTTTTAATATCATACAATAGTTTTTATGATGTCTCGTATAGACGCGGTTAATATGAGCTCACTTAATGTGTATGGGAGCAAATATCTATTCTATAGCAGCCGATTTAAATCATTCGAATTGCAATTTACACATCGTATACAAGATTTATATATTTGATATTGTGCCATTTTATTACCTATTTTCACGAAAAAAAACCATCAATTTAAGGATGTAATTTACAGTCTAGCTTTAATTGCTACAGCGAAGATCATCATTAAATAAATGTTAGAGTTTATGTATGCAAGCACACAAATTCATATTTCAAATTGGGTTTTTACAGTGAAAAAATATATTATATTATACTTATTAAACAAAATTTTTGTGCTGACATGTCGATAATTGTTGCAAAATACTATCAAATCTACTTTTTACGATAATTCATAACGAATAGAAAAAATTACGTCAAGGCGCTATGAAGTTATTTTCTCCTTTGCACAAACATATACAAAAAAATAAATATAAATCTTTTGTTGATCAAAAGTGTAAAAAACACGAGAGAAAAGGTTTTATTTCTTATTTTTAGCTTGTTTTTTTTGTCTAAAGTTATTAGGGAAGTATCATTAACAAATTTTTTTTATGTTAGAAAAAAAAATTTAATGTTATTTGTTTATAGGACATTCTTTGATTGAAAAAAATACTAAAATTAAACTCTATATACATAAGCATTTTTTTTAGCATATTCTTTTACATATAAAGAAAAAATTCGAGTCATAAAACGAATGTATAATAAGTAAACTTTACATATCAAAAGAATATTTTCTTCGACTGAAATAGCACTAATCTTGAATTTATATAGTTTAAAAATATATTTTTAATTATAGTTCTCGGAGACGAAAGCCAAACAAAAAAAAGACATTAGTATTCCATATAATGTTTCTAAAAAAGTATACATGTTAATACTACCTTATGGCGCTTATGTATTATTTTCTAAGTCTTCAACTGACCATTTATGTTCGAATTATAAGTTATCTATTTTCCTAATTTCTTAGAAACATTGTATATCTATTAAGTCAAAAAATTAATGCGTTATCAAACTAAGGTAAATTAAAATATAGAAGAATCGGTTGGAACTCTACTTTTTTGTCTAATTGACTTAAAATATCAAACATAAACTATATCCATAAAGAAATATTATTCGCCAATGTAAAAAGATAGATAACATTGATGATTATATTATTTGTAATTACATAAAAAATCGTAATAGATGTTTTATGTATCTTATATGGCGACCATTCTGATCATAATGTGACAGAATGTAGAGCGTATTTGAAAAACGCATCCTCTTTTTTTTGTGGCATAAATTATTTGCTAAAAAACAAAATATGTACAATATGGCAAATTATAGCTACTAAATTGAAGTATAATAAAAAAACAGTTTTTAGCTTGTATCATAAAATTAATGTTTGCATTCTTATGTGAATTATATTCGAAATGTTATCAAATATTTTTTATGTGTTAAAAAGTTCATGTCCAGTATCCATAGTATAGGAAAAAGATAAAATTTCTATTTAGCTAAAACATTTTGTGTGTAAAGAATCAAACAAAATCTAAATTCTATGCATAAAAAGATGCGATGATCGACTAACAAGTTATGATCTGCAGTATACTTTATTTATTATTCGTGCTTATATAACTAAGGATAATATTGTGTTTTTAATAAAATCTCTTATACTTTTAATATCGAAAATTCCTTTGCTTTAATTTATATGTGTGATATTTTATTTTAAAATTTGTAAAAAACAAATTCGAAAATTTGTTTCAAATTTCGTTGTTGTGTTACAGTAATTTTTATATGTTTCGTTGCGGCTATTCCTATCAATTTGTCTATTTATATTAATGAAGCTCTGCGTAAGTTTCACAAGTCTTTGATACATATCATGACGCCTTTTCTGATCGGTCTTCATTAACTGCTATATTTCTCATATATATTTTTTCAGTTGTCGTCTTCAAATCCAAAAAAATAATATTAATGTAATGTTGAATTAAATTATTGGGAAATATTCTACTGTTCTGTATGCTTTTTAGGATTTCCACAACAATAATGAATAGTGCATCGAACTTGATTCGGTTACATAAGCGAAAATACATCGATTTGATTGATTTATATATTAAACTTAGCAAAATATCATTATTAAAGCATAATTTACATACAGAAAAAATAACCATTCTAACGATCAATTAGTCATATTTTTTATTGGATATAATTCCCTAAAGAGCGAATATTTTAATATGCTTTATAGGTCATATTTTGTCTTAAATATATTTATTGCTTTCATAAGAGCAGTTGATTTATATTTATTATACAACAATAGTGAATTGACCGCAAGAAACGCAATTTTTTTTATTATACATCATTTAAGAATGAATCAAAAATTTTGACTTAAAATATCTTATACTTTGAATCTTACGTTTCAGCATGAAATTATGCATTTATTTATTTTTATAAAATATTTCAGGGTAGCTTAAAATTTATTTTTTTAGATACAGATGTGATATTTTTAGACTTCTGTTTGTGCTTCTTTGTTAGGTGGCGCATAAAAAGGTAATTAAGTATTTTGTATGATTATAAAAACTCATTGTTGTATAGAAGTGAAATCACAGATAAATTATTAATCTTTCTATTTAACAGGAGGATTTTATATAGATTTTTAATCGCATCGTTTAATTTTCAATATTGTACATTGGTAGAATTTTTTGCGCCAATTGAATGTGTACTAAAAATCAGTGTTAAAATTTCCTAAAATATCAGCTTATTATCAAACTTACATATTAAATCCAAGAAATTATGTTTAATTTTTGTATTAAAATATCAAATTTTGACATTTATATATTCCGGTTTTCTGACGTTGTATCATTACAAACTCTTCACTATTTAAAAAATACGACGTTTGAGAGATTTATGCCATATAAAACTGCATAACAACAGTTTTATTCTACAATAATAAACAAATATTTACCGATGATTCACAGTTTTTATGTTTATACCTATGGAATCTATAAAAGACGTAAATTTTGGAAAGCTAATTTCTTCTTCATAAAATCACATAAATTACGATCTTTTAAACCCGAAGGCTGTCTGTAAGATGTTTACCAGTCAAAATATTTATTCGAAAGTCTTTTCATTAAATGGAAATCAAAGGTTCTTTCTATGTCAAAATTGGTTAATACATTATAAAAATAACCTTCAAATGATAAAGCTTAATACATCGCTATTTTTGTGTTCAAATGACTTAAAGAAGGCAGAGGCAGTTTCTAATATAACAAAATGATATTAAATATATACATTTTATGTTTTTGCAACTTGGTATCATTATTTAATCGCTAAATGTAATTTCAAAGATCGAAAAATAATGTATACAACATTTTGTGTTGAATGCGATATGAAAAATGTTTACAAATCACAAAAAAAAATAGAAATGAATTTAGATTTAAAAGCATTTTTAACGGTTACATAAAAGGTATTCTTTTGAATGATTATAATAACTTTATATATATGCCACTAAAAGCATAATACAACTATTATCACAGTTATCCTCAAAAAAAAATTTCGTATAAATTCAAAAATATCATGAACAAAAAATCGATTTCTTATGTATTACATATATACAGAATAGATAATATTCACTTCAAATGTATTATTAGATATGTAGATTTGGCTAGGAGATAATTCTTTCTACAGTTTATTTTTTAGCTATAAGGAGGTAGATTATCGCGTTCATATAAATAATTTCCTGGCTTTTTACGCAATTATCTAGCTAAAATTCAAAATTTACAGCCTCGTTACCAATTTAAAGTTATTATATAAGATAAAAGCTGTTGATATATGTGAATATCAATTTCTTTAATAAAAAAAAATAAAATTGAAAAATTTTTGTTATAGATTAATAAAATATTTCAAATAAAGTACATGATTGCATATAAGCACTCTATATGTAATCTTCGCCGATTGGAATCTATTTTTTTTTGGTTACCAGAGTATGCTACTGTGATTTCACTTTATAAATAATTTCAATGTATGGTTAGCTTTATTCTTGGGATAAAAAAATTTTTCTATTTCGTTGCCTACAATGTTAAGCTGTAAAAATATCAAATAAATTGATAAAATCCACTTCTTCATATAAATACAGCAATCGAAATTTTATTTTCAATTTTTTAAGTTAAATATGCACTTTGAATATATTTTAATATTTTATTCATTTTATACGGATATTTCAAGTATCTTTTTGGCTGTTTATGATAACAAAGTAACATTTAAGTCTTACAGTTTTTCGTAAAAGATTATTTCCTGCGCGAAACTTAAATATGCTATAAACCTTGCCTCAACCTTAGATAACGAAATCATTTATAATCTGTAAAATATCAGCTATACATGATTGAATTTTCATATACAATATTAAATTTATGTAATTTTAAGCTCAATAATTGGATATTTTATTTTTTTTGCAATATATAACGGACACATTGTTTGTGATCATTGGTGACTCTTAGTTCTATCCGATAAAAAGTATAAATCTAATATATAAAAGTTAACAGATATATATCAAAATTTTTTTTTTGTTATAAAAGCTATAAATTATATTTAAATCGTATAAATGCAGCCTTTTCCATTCCTTCTTAGATATTATAAAATATAAATTTTTTATGATGGTATGTCAGATCAACATACAACTAATATAGAGTCAAATGCTTTTTTCTCGCTAAATTTCATTTATTAGTACATGAGTATAATTGGTTATTTTTTTCATGAGACAAAAATATACACCTGCGAATTTAAATATAAAGACATTTTTCATTTCTTTTTTTATGCATATATGATTATAAATACAAAGAAATCATGCTGCTTGAGACATTAAATCTATAAGAATAGGTAATAATATTGAAACCAAAAAGATACTTATCGGGTGGAAAGTTTTATAATGATTAAGTGATACTTTGTAACAGTGTTATTATTTTAAGTAAAGATACATAGTACTGTATTGTTTTTAATCTAAAAGAATCTATAAAAATAGCAGTACCTGTAAATTCTATATTTTCTCAAATGTTTTATATTACGGAAAACACATATTTTTTTACTTTATTTTATAACTTAATTTCTAAATCGTAATCGTAGTTTCTATAAAAGAATTGAGATGTTTAAGATAGTAAATAAAGAACTTAAACCTTATATATTTAGATTTTTACGACATGAATTTGAATATTATATTATATTTTTTATTTCTGCGTTTCTTAGTGTTTAAATCCAAGCTTTTTTTTTAATTTTCATAGTCACATTTTTTGCTTCATCAGCTATAATTCATATTTTGTGTTAATTTATGAAATGATGATTATTTATTCAAGCTATATAAAGATGTCGGAGCATATTTCTTCGTTTATTTTAAAAAAAAAATTTAGTATTTATATAAGAATATAAAATCGATTTCAATTTTTTATAATATATAATATACGAAATGCTCATTTTTACGTATAAATAGTCATTTAAAATATTATCTATACATCTAATGTATAATTAAAGCAACATTAGTACTTAAATCTCTTTTACTGTAAAGATCATCTATATTCTTTTACATATTAGACTAAATATGCATTGCAATTTATGTCAAAAACATAAATTATTCTAGGGGATAAATCTTATCTGTGGTTAAAAATTATGATAATCATATAAAATAAAAGTAATCATATTAACACAGCTATATAAAGATATTTTCTTTCTGATATATTAGAATACGTTTGGTAATATTAATTATAATCTGTTCTGATGAATATGCAAATTGCATTAATATACATAGTAAAAAAACAATATATGCTGATTATTATATTTTTATACTGCTTCAAAAAACATCTCTATACTAATTAATCAGTTTATCGTTTTTTACTGGGAATGTCTAATGATAAAAAAGATTCTAATCTATATATTGCAGTTCAAAAAACCAAGACTGTATTTTATTTGTCATTCATATAGTTTTTGCTCGAGAACTCGTAGTCTAAATGCAGGTCACCATATATATTTATTTTATCATGATTTTATATAAAATTTGAAATTATTGTCTTTTGACGCTATTAAAAAATCACATTTTAAGTAATACAATTATTAAAAAAACCTTATTTTCAGTATTTATAAAATTTCAAGTGTTTTATACCAATAAATTATATTTTTAGTTCAAACAGCTTACAAATCAATTTTAAAAAAAAACAATAATAGTTGAATCTAATATTGTATTTGCAAAGCAGAAAATCAAAGCTATTCTAAATGTAAAGAATAATTTTTTACTTATTGAGATATTGCGATTTTCATCATATATGTTCTATCCCATCTAAACACATTTTAGTGTTTTTCATTCACGCAGATGGCGAAGAAATGATTTTTTTTTAAATATAAACAAAAAAAATATTTTACTCATTACATATCTTTATGGTGAATTTTGGATTTAATTACAATATATTTTAAATCTAAATGTTGCATCATAAAGCTTACAATTCCGAATAATACGCTATAAAATACAAATTTCAATCTAATGTATAAAATTGTTAGACACACAAGCCCAAACATAATGTTGTTCTGCGTATTCTAAATTTAAAACAATCTTAAAAATAATTTGCAGCTTTAATAGTTGTGCTAAAATCTATTGTATGAGTCTATATCTATGAAACGAAAAAAATTCTTATAACTATTCTATAAACACTTCAAACTAACACTGAGATTCTTGCTTATATGAGAAACTCTTTTTTTATACCTTCATAGTATCAATTTTTACAGGATGAAATAGTTTGTTTGTGTGCCTTTTCTTTTTTTTCTATTAATTCAGTGTTCTTGTAAATATAATTTTTTAAATTTATTTTAGCCTTGAACATTTATTGAGTAAAATCATAACCAAATAATATAATTGCTTTGATGGATAAGTATTTAGCTACATATAAAACATATAAAATTGAATACAATATAAATTTCACTTAAATAATAATTATAAATAAAAAAATTGATATACTCAGTTTTTTCCGTGATATTTTATTTCATAATAATTAATCCTGTATATATGCATGAGTTATGATTTATTACGTAGAATACACATATTATAACAATAAAGAAAACAATTTTTAGAAAATATAGGCGGTATTTTTTTGTAAAAAAAATTAAAATAAGATCAAACAATCAGTAAAGTATAAGATAGAAATGTAGTATAGTAAGAGTAAAACATTTGAACAAAGACTGTATCTAGTATGCAAAGAAAATCAAATTATCATGAAAATGCATTTCGCGACTGTTATAAAATCTAAGTTTAAAAAAAATTACATTCTAATGAAAATCTTCTAGATAACTTCATTAAACTAAAAAAGAAAAAAAAGTTTGTTTTTTTTTGCAAGTACGATTCCCAATTTGTATTTTTTTTTTTCAAATATGGCTTACACATATTAAAATGAGAACAAAAATGATTTATTACAAATACAGGATTTATATATTTTTATGCGTCTACTCGTCTTTCTATTTATTTTGAGATGAATCTGTTTTTTTATAGCTTAGATCCTTTTAGGCTGTCATATTTAATGTATATAAATCAATTATCTTATAATTTGCATCTACAAAAAACATTTAAAAAAATGGATCTGGTAAATTTTTTACACTTATATGTTAAGGCTAAAATGATATTCTCCCCGTAGGTAGTTTTTACATAATTACTATGCAATCATTGTGCATGAAAAAAATATAACTTAGTCTAAAATAGCATACAAATTATTCAAAACAAGGCTAATATATAATTTTTTTAGGCAACTGTATACGTTTTAAAAAGATAAATATACTTGTCTGGTAATATAAGACCTTAGAGAAATTTTTGAAATCGCACGCTAATTCAGGATATAATAATAACTCACCACTTGAAGATTACAACAGAACAATGAAGAATATTTGCCGTTTAACATTCAATGCCTGAATTATGTTTAAAATACATCTATCCCAATATTTTTCTCTAAACTTGCATGAATTTTATGCAAATTATCTTATTATTATGTAAGAATATATTTAAATGGCCCCAACATTATGTAACGATATAAGAAATAAAATATTTTATGTGCGTGATGCGCTTCGTAGCACATTATCGCCTGTAAGATAGTACGATATATCTCATTAACATGTTTTTTTATATTGACCATTCGCTGCCTTTATAAACATTATGCACAAATCTTGCTGATAACAGATAAAAAAAATTGGTCACTGAAATATATCAATACACTTTTTTTCATGCGGTAAATAGGTTTTTATAGCGTAAAATAGAACGAAATGTCTATTAAGTAAAATATAGATGCAGCAATAATAGCGCATAGTATGTTTTTTAATGCGGTTTAGAATATTAAACAACAATATAATCCATAAAATTCATATAAACTATATTTCAACCACTCTAAAATAAAACTTTATTTATAAACTTTATATATAACTAAAACTCACAAATAGGCAAATATACACTAAAGAAACAGTTCAATCCAGTTTTGTTTTTTTTTAACCAGGTTTTTATAGCACGTTTGGCAAGTAAAAAATTGTATATTGATACAAGAATTATAAAAAAAATACTTCAAATAAAAATAACATTGGATAATGTTTATCACGGTTAAAACAATTTTATGTAAATTTAATCTGTATATTATATCTTTATGCACTAGAACTAGTTATTAGCGTAGTCTGCGAACAGACTATCAGAGCATATTTCTGTAAGTATGCCACTATCTATATTTAAACCTGCTTTTATTTCCTATAAATGAAAGTTTTATTAACCTTAATATATACATCCCAAACAAAATAAAGGTTATTTAATATTTTAAAAACTTCCGATTTGATAACAAAATTAAATCGCGCAAATAAAAATACTGTCATTCAATGGTTAAATATATTAAAAGTAGAGATATTACTTTTAAATGCAAATTCCTATTACAAGTTTATGATTGATAAATGTATTGGTAAAAGTTTGACTGAAGAATAGCGCATTAATAATATTTAATTTGTTTATACTTTATAAGAATAAAATTGATTTTTTCTGATATAGAAATAAAATTATTTTTGATATATTTAAATTCCTTTTTGTATGCTTTCGCCTATTTGATTTTTATATTGAAATGTACTAAAAGGTCAATGAAGTATATTTTTGTATTTTATCACACACTTTTTATACCAAAAAATTAGTTATAGTTTTGGAATCTTATAGCATAAATTTTAAAATTATAATGACTGGAATCACTCAAAAGTTTAATTACTTTTAAATGTATATAATTGGAAAAATTTTGTTCGAGAGAGGATAAAATAGATATATTGTATCGAATGCATGAAAAAATTTGATAACCTTGCAAGAAGATGCAAGAAAATCTTAGCGTATGATTACACTCGAAGATACAATGAAATCGTAATATGTCTTTATTTCCTCCTATAAAAAACGATACAGCTGCAAGAAAACAAAAAAAAAGAAATCATCAGTGCAGGAGATCTGCATAAACAAAAATGCTGCAATTAAAGTTGAAACCCGAATAAAAACAGATATTTTAATCTAAAAAAATAAACCTGATATTATTCTATACGATAAAAAGGATATATGATTACTCTTATTATAATAAGTATAAATAGCCTTGATAACGTAACTATAGTTGAGAATGAAAAATATAGGAAGTATGACATCTTGGCATCCGAACTTGGTTTAATGTACATAAAAAACAAGAAAAATACCATATGAGATATCTTGAGATGTGTTAGTTACAAAATTACATAAGGAATATGATTAAGAGTTGCAAAACCCAGACGAAGTAGAAGCATTCATAAAAACTTTGATACTTTGCGGAGCACTTGAACCCATAAATTAAATACAAAATAACAGTTTAATAGATTGAATCTAGGAAGGTGTTATAAGATGCTCTTAAAAGTTATGATGCGTTCCCAATGGGATAACCTTTTCTGAAATATATATAAAAATTCTAAAAAATATATGCTATCGTCAGGTGACTATGATTATAATAATAAAAATGTTTTGTATAACAGATAAAAAGTATTTTGTTTATCAACCTGTAATATATATATTTGAATTTTTTTTATCTGTAGAAATTCCCTGTAAAAACAATAAATTAATAAAGAGTTTAAATGTAGAAGAATAGCATTTAAAATTATATTAGAATTGATTTTTAACTATTTTGCCGTAATATAATTCTAATATATTTGATAATAAACAAATTTTCTTATGTTAATAATTTTTGTTGATGAAAAAAACTGCCTTTATTGCATGAAATCGAGGTCAATTTAGATGAAATTAAGAACCCTCCCCTTCAATAATGTTTTTATTTGACGGTTATTACAATGCATATTCAATCTATAATATTTATATTTATTTATGGTTCTATTTTTTTTATCGATTTTATCTATTTAGACGTGCTCAGCGTGTTGGGAAAATTTCACAACTCCTTGATGCATCTTTTGACACCTTTCTCTGGTCTGTCTTCACCAACTATTCATCTTCTCTCAAATAAGATGAATTCAAGTATCTTGCGGAGTGTGAGAGCTTGCATGTATGCTTCTACTTCGTGTGGTTTTTTTAAATCTTTAACATATTTTTTATGATATTTTGTGACCACTTTGTCCCAAGTCATCACATATGGTATTATTCTTGTTTTAAATTTGTAAATTAAACCGAGTTCGTTTGCCAAGATGTTATACTTCCTATGTTTTTCATTCTCAACTTCAGTCAAGTTATCAAGGATCGTTATTCCTATTTTAATCATGTAATCATATTTGTTTTTTATCGTATAGAAAAATATCAGGTCTATTTTGTTTGATTAAAATATTCGTTTTTACTCGGGCTCAACTTTTATTTCTGCATTTTTGTTTTCGCAGATCTCTTGTAGTATTTGAAGTGATCCTTTTAGTTTTCTTGAAGTTGTATCTGTTTAATAGGAGGAAATGAAGACATCTTACTATTTCATTATGTTCTAGCGTGTAATCATGCCCTAACATTTTCTTGCATCTTGTTGCAAGGTGATCGATTATTTTCATAGCTTCATTACAGTGTGGGCATTTCATCCTCTCACCGAAAAACAGATTACGGTCTTGAATGAAACAGAATTTTCCTTCTTCACTTGGTTTAATGTTGCCATTTTGTATCCATCTTGATGATCCAACAATATCAACCATATGCTTATTCTTAGCTTCAAAAAGTTTTGGGTATAATGGTTTTTATTTTATTTTACACAATAGACTTTCTTGCTGCTTTTTCTCAAATGTTTCGGAGTCAATAATATTAGCATATTATTTATTTTTTTAGATATTCTTTAATATATGAGAGATGTGTCTTGTTATCTTTTTCTACTTTTAGAATCGCGGCCCTCCTCGGTGAGCTGTTTTTACTGTTTGCAAGCAGATTTTTAAGCTGATAGATCATATTCTCAGCTTTAAATTCGATATATCATAGCATACGTCCTAGTTCATTTCTCTTTATATATAATCTTTGTTTATTACTAGGCTTGAGCTGAATACAAAATTCGTTTAAAATATCTCTTATCTTATCATCAAGTTTATGTATTCTTCTGGTTCTAATTTTAATACGCCTATGTGGTAATTTATAAGTGACGTTGCATGTTCATTAATGGCTTTAAAAAAATTCCAGGCATTAAGTTTAGTCTTACATAAATTTCTTATTCGATTTAATATTTGTTTTGCAATTATATCTATAGTTTCTTGCTTGAGCTCTGATTTGCTATTTTCAATTACCCCAAGATATTTGTAGGCTGCCGAGCCTTTTATAAATGTTGCTACATCTGCACATATTTCATGGTTGGTGGCTGATTTGTTTTTGTTTATTTCAAGGCCTACTGCATTAAAGAAGGTTAGTGTTTCGTCTGTCATGAGTTTAAGTGTTTCTGGAGTTTTTGATATCTATTTGAGGTCATCTATGAAGAGTAGGTGATTTGTTGTATATGAGTTTTCATCGTTCAGTACACTCACCCCTGGAAAGCGTTCATTTAATTTTCTGCTTAAGGGGTCAATACATAGAACGAATAAAAAAGGTGACAGACTATCTGTTTGTAGTATTCCTTTATTTATTCTTTTGTTAATGATTTCTTCTCCATTTAACCTAAAAGAAGTACTCCATTTACTTGTAATCTTTCTGATGAAAGATGTTATCCATGCTGATAGATTCAAATTTTCAATATATGCATGTAGGTAGTTATTTCTATTATGTCAACCGCTTTTTTTACATCAATCCACGCTGAGTACAAATTATTTTCATGATCTTTATTTATCACAATATCGATAAGAGCACGTTCTTTTATTCCTTTAACGCGCCTTATTGTCCCTAACAGATTTTCTGCAATTAATTCTCTTGACTCTACTTCATACTGAATTTTTTTTGAGACCGCTTTTGTCGTGAATTTATATAAATTAGACATACATTTTATTGGTCATAATTCATTTCCTATCTTGACATCTTCTTTTGGTATAAGGTATGTAGTGCCTGAGTGCAACCAATCTTCCTGGTTTATATTTTCTAAACATTCATCTGATATGATCTGATATATATATCAATGAAGACTCGTCATTTTTTTAATGAAGAAATTAAAGATTCCATCTGGTCCAGCAGTTTTCCAGTTTGGCAGTGATTTTATTATATTATCAAATTCAATCTCTGGTATGAAGCAATTTTTTTCCTGTTTTTGGACAGGTAGAAATGGTCATAGGTAATCGTTATAATTATTTTTGTTGTGATTTTCCGTACGTTTTTCCCACATTTTCATCTAAAATTTTTTGATTTGTTCATCTGAAGCTTCTTTCGATAATTTTTGTTTTGTGTCAATCCTCTATAAAAAAGTCTTCTATTAAGCTCAAAGCAGTTATTTTCTCTGGTGAAGTCACATCTTTTTTACGTACTGCTCTATTTTTTTCTGCAATATTCTAATATTTATTGTATAAATATTTTTCACAGGTTTAAGATGATCATCTATGTCCAGGATCGTGTTTCTTGACCGCATTATTTTTCTTAATTTTTTTACTTCTTCTTTTTTACTTCACTGCGTTTATTTTTGTATTATTCCTGTTTATCTCTTATTCTTTCTAAAAGCTCGATTTTTTCTGAAATTTATTTGTTGTCTTTTTTCGGTTGTGTTGTGAGGCGTTTGTAAGTCTGTTGTGCGGTTTGTAGCAACACTGCAACATCGGACATATCCATGAGATTCTGAGTGGATGTAATTGAAGTCTATTATCACATCGATAGTTTGGAGAGTACTTACGTCAACTTTGTAGCATGGTATTTTCCTTGTCCTTTCTATATCAACGATATTTGCCTTTTTTAAGCTTTCGTATATTTCATTGAATTCCCTTCTACATAAGGCGACTCTTCTATACTCTCTAATTCCAAAATGGGAAGAATCACTTAATTTTGCTCTATTTGCGTTTTTCACGTTTTCGGCATCAAATCGTTTGACAACCGACTTCTTTTCATTTTGGTCTATTAATATTCTCATCGCTCGTCTTTTGAGTTCCTATTACGACAAATTACATTGGAATTATCCGTTGTATATTTTTGGAGTTTATCCCATCCAAAGCGTGGCATACAGTGGAATCGTATTAGGATTGCCGCATAGGCATCTTGAATCCATTCAACCGACGAAGATTCTGTTGAAGTAAAGATCGAATCTAGTTTAGATGTCTTGTTGATGTTTTTAAGGTGGTTTGTGCATGTTCCGCTGTCAACACATCTTTTTTCTTCTGTTTACAGCCGCAGTTTCGCATGGTTTATCTTTGTAGTGCTCTGCTTCTGATTTTTCTGTTTCACCCATACTATATTTAATCTAATATGTATTTAAATATAGAAAATAAATGCAGTAAAAGGCGTTTAATTACAAGTAAGGCTTTAATATAGAACGGATTCATGTATAATATTTTAAATATATAAAACGTGAACAAAAATGTAGTATACAGAATATAAAGATATAGAAAAATTGAAATCGATTTTAAATTCTTATAAAAATATAACGTTGTTAAATCTAAAATAAATCAAGAAATTTCTTCCATCATTTTTAGATGACTCTAATAAATGATTTATATACTTAAAATAGCGCGCAAAAAAAGTTGTAGTTGATGTGGTAAAATAAGTACGTTATTAAGTCAATTAAAACGCTAAAAAAAACCTTAAGAAGCGGAGAAATAACTATAAGAAAAAATAGAATATTCTAATTCATGTTGTTTACACAAAAAAAAATCGAATAAAATACAATAAATGTTTTATTTCATGTTCAAATTGTATATAGAAATGTTTTTATGAAAACAAATATATTCAAAAATATATAAAAAAATATTTATGTGTGTATTATAGCAAAGGAATGTTTGAGAAATAAAGAAAGCATAAATATTGCATAATTTTGTACATTTCTATAGAATAAAAAGCATTAAGTACCTTGTATCATAATATGTATGTATAAACAGGTTAAACTGTAATATATAATCAATATTAAATTTTTACGATTGTTAAATATCTTTTTGGTTTCAGTAATATGCTCTTTTCTTTGAATTTTATTTCCGCAAGTAGCATAATTTCTGGCTATTTTATATCATATTTGCACCGAAAAATAATCTAATAAATACTTTATTCTTATTTACAGGTGAAAATTTTTGCCCCATAAAAAAATTAAATATTTAATCCATGCACTAATTCATCTTATTATGCGTAAATTTAATATTTAATTCTATATTGATTATATTTTAATCTGACATATTAATACAAATAATATACATTTTAGTATACTATCACAAATAAAATATTTTATAATACTCAAGAAGGATTCAAAAGGGCTGCATTATATAATCATTTAAACATAATTAGAGATTTTGACAACAAAAAAAAAATGAAAATATATTAAATATCAATTAACTTATATAGATTTTTGATTAATACCTTTTTATGGGATAGAATCAAGAGTCACTAATGGTCACAAACAATTGGTTAATTATTATTGCAAATTACATAAAATATGTACTTATGAGACTTAACTTTACAAAATTTAAAATGATGCATCAAAAAAACTACATTTGAATAGCGGATATAGCACAAATAAAGGGTGAATCGGACATCTAAGGATGAGGCAAGGATTATAACAAAATATATTTCACACAAAACAGTAAGACTAATATTTGATTTGTTATTAAATATAGCCAAAGGTCACTTGAAATATCCATATAAGATGAATTATATATTTAAAATGTATTTCAGTGCATTTTAAATTCTAAAAAACTTAAAATGAAATTTGAGTGTATGTATTTAGTAGAAAATTTTTTTCTATTTGCTAAAATTCATACACCTTATTATGGTAGAGAAGAGATAGAATACTTTTTTTTATCTTAAGCACATAGAAATATAACTTTGACATATAAAATAATTGTAAAAACACTGTAGCTACTTCGGTAAGCTTATAAAAATTGATTCCAAGCAGATATAATTACATTTACAGTGATTAGATGTAATCATGTTGTTAATTTAAAATATTTGTTTGAATCTACAAAAAATTTTGTGTGTTTTTGTTTTATTTTTATTTTACTTAAAAAAATAGATATTTGCAATTAATGAAGCTATACAGATGTTTATATTTACTTTAGTATGTAAAATGACTATAAATTTGTTATTAAAGATAAATATCTGTCTTAAAATCAAGGAAATTTTTATCTATATGCGATACTCTAGCCACATTTTTATTAAAAACTGACTTAAGAACATTATCTATATGTGAAATTTACGTAATTGTCATTGAACTTTAGTATTTGTAATCATATATGTTATTATGCAATACTTAAGGAATCTAGTTTTGTTGATGATAAACTATTAAACACTAGCGAAAAATATTTTTTTCGAGATAACTGTAGATTTATGTTTTATTATACTTTCGGTGGCATATTTTTAAGTTTTTTTAAATCATTCAAAAAAAACCTTTTTTTAAAGGAACCGTAAACACCGCATGGAAATTTATAATTATTTCTATTTTTTATCTATTAATAATCATTTTTACAGATCATCGACACAAAATGTGTTTGCGCTATGTTTGATCTTTGGAATCTCATTAGGAAGATAAAAAGATGGGTACAAAGTTGAAATTCTATAAACTAATATTATTTATAATCTTTATATAGTAAATAAAACTGTTTATGCACTCTTCAAAGTATTTTGAAGACAAAAATACCGATATCATAAGCTTTATCATAAGAAGGAGATTTTTAAAGTGTATAAACCGATTTTAACATAGAAAGACTGCTTGATTTCAAATAAATTAAATTGCTTCTGTTTATATTTTCTGACTGTTATACATCTTACAGGCAGCCACTGGATTTAAAAGATTGCAATTTATTTAATTTATTAAAAAAGGTAACCGCCTTATAAAATAAACGTCTTTTATTGATTCTATAAGTATAACCAAAAAAAATAGAGATTCTTTTTGAAATATTTGTATATTATTGTACGTTAGGAACTGTATTATGACATATTTTTACGCCATTAACTTCGTATTTTTTATATGTTGAGAGTTTGTAATGATACAATTTCAGAAAACCGGAAAACTAAATTACAAAATTTGCTTCTTTTAAAAAAAATATACCAAAATTTCTTAGATTTACCCAGTTCGTTTGGTAATGCGTTAATATTTAAGATAGTTGTAGACTTTCATTTTTTTGTACACATATATTTTTCGTAAAAAATTCTACAATATACAATATTAGAAGTCAAAGCGGCAATATAAAATTGTTATGCTATCAATCGTGTGTTACATAGAAAGATTTTAAATTTTGATGCTATGTAACTTCTTTTCAACAAAGAGTTTATATAATATTACACAATACCATAATACCTTTTTATGCCCACCTAACATAGAATCACAAAACGAACGCTGTAATAAATACATATACAGTAAAAAAATAAGTTTTGTGTCTTACTCTGATATATCTTCAGAAAATTGAAAAGTGGCATTTTTTTAAGCTGAAACATAATCTTCCGAAGTATTCGATATTTTATGTGTATATTTTTGATATATATTAAAATAATGTATAATAAAAAAATTTAGGTTTCTAACGGTCTCATCTATATTTTTAAATGATATTAATAAATTATCAGTTCTTATAAAAGCATTAAATATATTTTGACTAAAAATATGACCTATAAAGCCTATTAAAATGATCTTTCTCCATCTCAATTATCCAATTAAAAAAATAACCAATTAATCAACGGCAAGGGTTTTTTTTCGTTCACATAACAAATTTATTATGATTTTTTATAAATTTATGTTGAAATTCGAGGCACTCGATGTATGTAAGTTAATATAGCAAATCTTATTTGAAACACATTTTATTATTGTTGAGGGAATCCTAAAAAGCATACAGAAAAAATTCTAAATAAACTTTTTTAAATTAAACATCACATCATATTATTGTTAGTGAAGATCAAGCAAGACACCTGACTTATCATAATTAGAGCTGAAGAGCAGTTCATAAAAAAATATAAGGTGAAACATCATAAGTTGTAACAAGGAACCGTGAAATATTCCGAAAAGCTGACTAAGCCTCAATAGATAAAATTTATAAAAAGAACTTACTCAAAACGAAAAAACACAAATTGAAACATAATATAATGAAGCTTAATCTATATAGAAATAAGAAAGACATTGTCGTTATTGTTGCATACATCATGTAAAAGAACAAAATACACATGAAAATACACTTAAATGCTTAAAATGGTACTAAAAGGTAAAAAATTTATATTTGAAGTATATTATTAGATACTTAGTTATATAAAAAGAATCGTATTGTAAGTATACTAAAGATTATAGCCTGTTAGTAAGTTGGCGCATTATTTTATTCTATGAACTGGGATTGTTTTCTGATTCTATAATTAAGATTTAGCAGCTAGAAAGACCCTTCATAGTATTCTTTTACTATGTATACGAGCAGCAATTTTTAACCACATGAAAACATTTTTGTTAAATTCAGAAATATTATCATATTAAAATGCATACATTTGTTTCATGATACAATAAGATACCAGTTTTTTAAAAAAAACCAAACCAATTTGATTCTAAAAAATGCTATTAAATCGTATTTTCTTGTTAAAAACAAAATATTCATAATATAAAAATACAAATAAAGTGTTTTTTTCTAATACTTTTCTTCAAATTCTGCCTGATTATAATGTGAATTGTCGCCTATAAAATGCATAGAGTATTTTTTGAATTTTATATACAAATTCAAAAAAAATTTATGTCAATGTTATATATCTTACTACTGTAACAGAAATTATTGCCTTAAGAATATAGTTATTTTTTGAATTTTTTTTATTTTTATTAGAAAAATAACTGGCGAGCTTTATGCGATTTAGAATATAGTTTTTTTCTTTGGTTTAAGAACACTATTATTTTTTATAACATAGATTAACATATTGTTTCTAAAATATTTAGAAAAATTATCTAAAAAATTATAAATCTAACCTGAAAAGGTCAGTTAAAAAAAAACATAAATTGTTAAAATTTTTATGATCTAAACACGTGTTAAACCAGTTAAAACTAGATATAGATATGTAATATTTTTTTTTTATTGTGTAGCCATCGTCTCTTAGAACTAAATTCAAAGAATAATTTTTAAATTTACAAAATCAAGATAAGTGCTACTTTTATAGATAATAGTGTCTATTTTGATATGAAATGTTGGTATCGTATTTTACATCCTTTTTTGACACGATTTTCTATTGATATGTAAAAGAATGAGTTTAGAAAGAAGACTGGGTATAGAGAATTATAATTTTTATTTTTTTCTATTCAAGAATTATAATTACTTTAAACATATGACAAATAACATGCCGAAAATGTGCAAGAAAATTTTTTCTCAGATAAATATTGTAATTTTTATTACAAAATTGATATAAATTTATTTTTTATATATGTTTGTGCAATAGAGAATTTTCGTCGTTCCGCCTTAACCATATTTTTTTGTTTGAGAATCAAGCATTATGAAATTTATATTTTTAGAAGTTTCATAAAATATAAAAGTGGATATTATATTATTTTGCGGCAATTCATGGCATAAAAGCTAGAAAATTATGTTTTAAAAATGTCTATTTAAATATTTATTTTTATTGTATGGAAGTCGATTTCTAGTAAGAAACAATTACTTGTATGCCTAAACGCCAATATTTATATAATTATGACAGGCTTTGTAGCAATTACAGCTGGACTATAAATTTCAATGTTACATGAAAATTTTTTTTCTTGAAAATATGTAATTAAAGGGTATAATGCCAAATTCTAAATCTTTCATACGATGTGTAAATTTATAATTGAATACATTTTTACTTCAGCTTTTTTTTAACAGATGTATTCACATTTACAAATTAAGTGAGCTCTTATTTACCGTTACTATACTAAAACTCATGATAAAGATTATAAATGATGAATAGATGGTTTCGCAAGGTTTAATAAAATTTTTATATCCAAACTTTCGATAGAAACGCTTTGGGTCATTTTAGTTTACAAAACGAAATCAATAAACACCGCGCTATTTTAAATAAATATTTAAGTTTTTTTGGAAGTAAAAAAAATTAAATTCTTTTTATTCTTTCTTATTTTATATTATATATTTGAGTTTAAAATAAAATCGCAAAATTCGAAGGACTATAGAACAAAAATATATTTTCGGTATTGCAAGTAAACAAGAATTTATCTGCTGATTACTGTCATATTTTATAATGTTTAAATATGTGTAGATTTGTAAATAACGCAAAAATTGATGGTCTACAAGTTTCATTTCCGCAAAACTAGGGTAAAATCTTTTATGTTTTTTATGCTCATTCTAAATGACCATAAATATTTTTAATATATTTAAAAGTAACCAGAATATGTGTGGATAGGAATAAAAAGCTATATGTAATTTTACTTAAATTTTGAAAATTTTTATAATGTTTTTATTGCATCTTAAGGGTTCCTTTATTAGTTTCATTAAAAGATATATATTTTTATAAGTTCGCGTTAGTAATAATATAAGAAAATATATATATGGTCATAACCTTTTAAAAACAAATTTTTTTACATGTTTCACTGCAAATAAGTATTTTTAATTATGGCCATATCAGTCAGTTAAACGTAGAAATTTTGCTCACGAACTTAAAAATTGGCAGATAAAATACAAAAAACCACATGAAAACGGTTTTTTTTAATACAATGTAACTATTATATAAGAAAAACATCAGCGTTTAAATTTTAATCTCATGAATTTTTGCCCGCTGATTAAATATCTAAAATCAATATAGATGAATAAATTGTTATGATTCATCAATTTAAAAGTAAATAGGTCACTCGCAATGCTATATATTGCGAACAACGATTCCAGATGATTAAAAGTCGCACGTAAGTTTGTGAACTTTATGCCTATACTATCATTTCTAAATAAAAAAAACGTATAAAAAGTTTTAGCAACTATATGCCTAAAATGTATACGGCCATATACGTATAAGCGGAAAATTTATTCTTGATTAAACAATTTATAATATCAAAGCAAAAAAGGGTATTTAAATCATTTGATAGCGTTATTGCCAAGATTGTAAAAACACCAATGTGTGATTGTACTCTTTATGTATAAAAAAAAGATTAAAAACATTTATATATGTATATTTCGTTTCTTGATGCTATACTTCTATTATATATTCCTTATGCATATACAAGAGATATTATAACAATATTTTTATTTCTATATAAACCTTTGTGATAGCAGCACATTTTATATTGTGTGATAAATATTATTAAGTCACATATTTTGCTTTAGTCGGTTTAGAAAATATATTTCGTTTATATTATCTCTAATGTTTGCATGTTTTGTCAAACATAAAAAGGGTTTTTCTAACACTCTTTATATCTTTATCTTTAAAACGACTATTAATATTCCTACGACTATTCTTATCATTAAAACTTCAATATGCATGTTTTTTTTTTATATCTGGGACTAAATTTGCGCTATATCTTAGAGTATATTATGTTTTCGAAAGTTATAAAATAGCCATATTAAAATTTGTAGGTTTTGAGCCTTTTAATCTTAAGCGCGCTCTATAAAACATATTTAATTATAAAATAAATCATATATTTTACTGACCATTACTTAATAGTTATGCAAAAAAAACCTTTTTTTTTATACAGATAATATTACTTCTGTCTGAAACTAAGGACAGTTACAGCATATTCTATATAGATGAAATTAATTCGGAAAATAGGAACATCTTTAAAAATTTTTTGAAAACTCGTTAAGCATATTTTTTGTAATTTTACATACATATATAATATATAAGTTATATAACACATGTATGTAGCTTGTAACTCTTAGCGATGAAAGTAGACAGAACCACATTCCCTCCACAAAATGACTGCCGCCTATGAGAAACGGCATAATCCACGGTGATTACGGGTGATAATGAGTGCTGGAGGAATTCTACAGCGAGACGCATCAGTAAAGCAATAGTTCCCTTTAGTATAAAGCGAACTTCTTAAAAAGTATTCAAAGTAAAACGAAATAAATAATGTAAATTCGATTATAATTTTTTATATAATACATGTATAATTTATAATTATAAAAAAAAAAATTATGAATTTTTTAGCCGATAAATTTTCCCGTAATACAAAAGAAAGATTGTTTCTTCCTATACATGACGAGGTAAAAATTTTGTTCGGTTCACTTATTCTATTGATGACTAAATCTTCTAGGGCGGAATCCTTCTCATATTTTAACTTTCTCAAATATCTTCTTAATTTTATCATATTCATTTTTCGTAACAACTAGAAGTGCAATACGATCATTATCATTTTCCAAAAAAGCAATGATGTCGCAATTAGGATAATTTGCATGACAAATTTGTTTCTTTTTGACATGGAAATTATTATCCATAACCAAGTCGGTACTTCCATTAACTAAATCGTATTTTAAGTTAGAAATATTAAGAAGACTGGCATTTTTAATATTTGCCATTTAACTCCTTCAATATATGGTGTTTAAACTAAGTTCACATATAGTTTTCATTTTTGCAAGATGAATATAATCATTCAGATCATTTCTCATTTCTAAACGTATCTGGTTAGCATCCCCTAGAAATAATTCAGTTTCTGGATGGTAGTTATGACGATATATCAGATTATCATCTTCGGCACTATATGGCACATCTGGAGCAAAGTATTCGATTTTTTTGTAATTAATCCATAGACAACTTCTTATTGAAGGATTAATGCCATTGTAATATTGATTTTTAAATAACTCAAGTTCTAAAATATTACCTTTATTGATCTTTTTGAGGCCACAGATATGATATATATCCAATCCAGTTTATTTTCATCTACATCGTTCTCACAACATTTTATTGAGTCTTTATAAACTATCTTGTTAAAATTCACTTTATAATGTTCATCATTACTATCGCTGCCCAGGAAGCTTTCATTGTCATTCGATTCGGTTTTTTTATACTTTTCTCTTCCTTTGTTTAAAGAATCATATACATATGCTATTGCGTCTTGAAAATTGCAGTAAGAATTTCTAAATGAGTTAACTGCTGGACAGAAAGGCAATGATCCCATAAAATTGTTTATACTGGATGTAATAGGATTAGTCAATTCCATATATGCAAAATATATAATGAAGAAAAAACAAAAAATAAATTCATCTTTAGATAGATTTTACACACTATAAATAGCTAGATGTCAAAAAAGTATTTTCCTAAATTGTGCAAAATGGTTATAACATGTCAAATATTATTACCAAATGTCTTCAAAATATATATTGCCAATATTTCAAAAAAGTTTTCATCTGTCAACGCTTTTATTTTATTTGTTTCAAAAATATTTTGTTTGATCTTTCAAATGATTTACATTGTTATACCCGAAAATGTAATTTTAATTATTTATGGGTTAATTTTCTTATTATCTATTAAGACGTGGTCAGCCTATTGGAAATATTGCACAACTACTTGATGGATCTTTTGACACCTTCCTCTAATATATCTATATCAACTGCTCTTCTTCTCTCAAATGGGATGTGTTCGAGTGTCTTGCATTTATGTGAAAAAAGATATATTTCCATTAAATATATTTTAGAAGAAGAATAGATTTAAGTAAATTCAACCCCCAATTTCTAAATAGGATATTTGTTTTAAAATTCATGAAAAAAAACTATTAAAAAAAAGTAAATTACAACTAATATAAACACAATAATACAACAAGAGAACAAAAAATATAATCTAACTATTAGAAACCAATATCACATCTATAATTGAATTATCGAAAGATACGCCGTCTGGCAGCCACATTTTCTAATCTAAAAGATAAGAGCCAACAAAGTTAAGCAAGAACGTAATTTGGTAAAAATATTTTACAAGATGGCCCATTTATATTTAAAAAATTTATTGTCTGTAGCAAGATTTCAGTATCTTCGATTTGTATAAGAAGACTTCCATAGTTCATGGTAAAATCTAAAATAGTAGAGCATATGTGCGCAGTAATAACTTTTATAGAACAGGTAGATGTTAGAATTACCACAATAATATTGCCGACCTCAATATTCTAGTTATAGGTCGGATGGAAGACTTTGTTAGATGGATGGACGAATCTTAACCAAAATTAACAATGCGCATGATGATTAAGATATATTAAATATTGCATTGAATTTATTTAGTATTTATTAAAAATGTCATAACTTAAATTAAAATAAATAACTTAAGCTGTATCATAATCACAAACAATAGGATTGAGGAAGACCCCCGTGCTAATAAGTCTTGAGAGAACAAGATGCATCGATTAAGATTGTAAAGACGATGGGGCAAAAAGAAGTATCAGTCAAATATTTTCTATAGAGCAATCACAAGTTTTGTTTGAACAATTACAAATAGCTAAAAATTAAAACAGCCCAAAAATCAACATTGATAAATTTTATAAATATATGTTTTTAGAATAGCCAGAAGCTTTGATTGGATAATTCTAAATAGCTTAAACCAAAATCACCGAATTTTGTATTTATTTAAATTGGATATATTTATTTTTTTGTGTAATAATAAGCTTTGATTGAACAAATTTGAAAATGATAAAAATCGGAAAATACCCAAGTTTGAATATGATTAAAATCAAAAAAACATAATAAACGAAAAAGCTTTCGTTTTCTGTACAGGAAACCAACTCTTTTTATGAAAATTAGATAGGAAAAAGGATCGACAAAAAAAAATATTTAAATATTAGACAATGTGGAATTTGAGAAAAAATAGTAATATATTTTCATTTTATTTTAGATTTAATTTTATTTTGGTGACATAATAAAAGAATATAAACAGAAATTGAATTTGGCATTCCAAAAAATTTAATAAATTATACTAAACGGTATTATCGACATCAACAGATAAACAAATCAATACCTAATTTCTCCCAAACATAATTTTCCCATTTCTAGAGCACTAAAAATATATTTGAGATGGAAAACTTATTTATATCATTTTAAAGTGTAAGATATGTATTAATAGTCTAATAATAGAATCTGAATCCCAAAGTACTTCCTATTATCTGTTTTATAAAAGCTTTCGCTAACTTTTGCTTTTTTAAGAATATCACGAATCAAAATAAGACATACCTATAAATAAAACCTCATTTTGAATTATGTATCTTTTTTCAAACAACGCAAAAAATTAATAATTATGTGTTATTTATAGAAAAATACAAGTAAACACATAGTATTATCAATATCTTTTTTTACTTAATGTTTAAAATATATATATGTGTGTACCTTATGAAAAAAAATATTTAAAAATATTGATACAACAATATCGTGTCTTTACATGTAATATTCAAAAATAAATATTAATGTTTTCTCCTGAGAAACACGTAAAATCACTTTGGATCACAAATAAATAATTTTTAATGTATGCTTTTTACAATTTTTAATTTGTTTTGCGATTAAAAAAATTTTCAATCATTAAAACAATATCAGGTCTTCTTCATTTTTTAATTTATCACAATTTTTTAAACAATTCAGTCTATTTACTTATTGATTACAGAATAACTGAAATCGCCTATATATTTTAAATTAAAAAATTGTTGATAAAAAAATACAACTTTTTTGCTTCTACATATAAGCTTCATGCAAATTTTTTGTACAACCTAATTTTCCTGTTTTATTTCTCATAAATCATAATCAAATTTTTTTTTATCTTTATTTTTTAGCTATTTATTCATAGTTTATATGTATTTTGAACTAGTTTAATTCAATCTATATACGTAGAAAACAAAGATTATTATTTTTTTGCTGAGACACTAAGTTTCTTTACTTAATAATACCACACTAAAATAATTTTTCTATTCATAATGTTCCGAAGCAGAAAAAATATTACTTGGATTCATGTTATGTTAAAAACATATTTGGTTCGAGGTTAAAAAAAACAAAATTTAGTAAATTTATAAAGATAACTTATGATTTGCTTCATTTCGTATTATGTCAAAATGACACTTTGAATACAGAATGAAAAAAAAATTGTAAATTTATTATTGATATCTTTAATACATTTTCTTTTTATAAAAAAAAATGATATAAAATGATATATTAGATTTAAAAAGTGTCTATCAAAGGAAAAATTCAATTGTTTCTGCATTATAAGTCCAAAGAAGAATGAAACTATCCATAAATAGAAATGTCTATGCTGTTCTTGTTATAAACCCAAAAAATTACTTAGAATTTTGAATTTACAAAAAAAAAAGCACATTCCATATACGGTATTGTATGTGAATACATATATGTGATATTCTGAAATATGAAAATAAATTTCTTTATCTTATATATAAGAACTGTCAATAAATTGAAATATCAGTATTTTTTGTTGCTCTTATTTAATGTTAATTGATCATCACTATAGGTAATCTTTTTTCGCGAAAAATTTTTTGTATAATTGCCTAGTGCGCAGAAAAAATGTTGCCCTGATTGTAAAGAACTTACTTATACACCGAAAATTTTGATTTAGGGAATATTAGATACTTTAATGATATTGTGTGATTTTTAAAATAAAATTTTTTAACAACACATATTTCAACTTTATTCTATAATAAAGTTAAAAATGGATTGTGCTTAAATCGAGAAATTTAGTTCTACAAAATAAAATATAAATTCTAGACAATATATTATATTATATGTTCAAATCATGTATATGTCACGCAGAAAATTTATTTTCATGCCAATAATTCGCAAAAAACGGCATTGGCTAATTATAGTTTATTTTTTAGAAATAATATTTATGATACAAAATTTACATATAAATTTATTTCTTTTTCTTTACATCCATACTATTACTATGCTGTGCTAGTTAGTTTTTTTAAATCAGTCACATTTCACTTATTTTAAATTCCATAAGTTATTCTGGTATAATAAAAAAAGTTTCTATAGATGGTCTGTTTAGATGGAATAACTACAAAACTAATGCGAAATTTTTTTTTATATTATTTGGTTTGTGCTTCTTATCATGATATTCAAAGGCATATTTATCAATAAAAATATAAAATTTAAATTTTACAAAGTGAAAATTTATGGTCTTGTTAGATTTGACTCCGTATAGCCCAAAGTTATTGATATATGTTATTTTGCAATGTTTGAAACTATTACAACACATGCTTTAGAAGGTATTTTTTATAGCTGAACATTATTTTATTAGGATTAAAGCTTTACATTAATACCTATTTGTTTTTTTATATTTGCTGTAGAAACCTTTTCCCTCATTGCCATATGTATTTTAATAACCCATGCATGACACAAATTTGAAAAATATATGAGAATATGCGAAATTTTTATAGAAATCTGTACAAAAATGCTAAAAAGCATTTTAACATAAACCAAATGAATTTTTAAAACATTAAAGATATTAAATCAAAAGTGTTTTTCACAAAGAAAAATATTCGTATAACTATTATAGACATGCCAACAACTCGTAAGCTTTTAAAATTTATTCTTCTTGACTCTTCATATAATCATTTGGGCTTTTTAATTTAAATTTTGCATTCGTTCTACTTTGATAGAACTTATCCCCCTTCATATTCATATTACGAGAAAACATTATAAATGTAAGTCGCATTTTTGATAAAAATGCTAAATCTCAAATTTTGTCGGATATATATTTTAAAAACAGAATAAGCCTTTCTAAAGACTTGAACTATGCTTTTTCATGATCAAAAAATGCACATAATAAAATAAATAAATAATAAGTAGACTCAAAATTTTCAAATTATCTATTTATTAAATGGCAATTTACACAATAAAAACCTAATAAAAGGCAATACCAATATTAAATAAATTTAATGAAGGTTTTATAGAATCAATTAATAGGTAATCGTGCTCATAGATTTTAAAAATTTCACTCTAGCTTCTAAAATAGGTTGAAATTAGTTTTATTCTTGTAAAAAAATTAATAAACTGAAAATCCTACAATTCTTTGTTTGATTTTTTTTAAAAATTTATCATTACATTGAGGATACTTTTTACCGTCCATGGAGGATTTGTTTTATTAAAGTATGTTAAATCGTAAATAAAAATTTATAATTGATTTTTTATAAATATTTGCAGTAAAAATACAAAATTTTTATTGCTGACTAAGTATAAATAGTTATGCTTTGAATTTTCTAAAAAAAAGAAGCTTATAAGATATAGATTCGATATGTTGGATAACCACAAAATAATTTATCATAATTTATATTTTTTGATATGATTCAATTTTCTTTATTACAGTGTAGAATTATATTCTGATGATATAAATCTGTTTTTTTCATAATCGCTATAGTACATTAGATATGAAACTAATGATTATATTTTAAATCTCTTATGATTATCAATATATTTTATGAGATTATTTTTTTGCATAAAATAAGATTCTATTTCAAGATCGGCAATAAAACATTTCCACAACAAAATTAGATCTACATGCATAAAAAAATAGCAACAAAATTTAGTATGTACCTCTCATGTAAAAAAAAAAGTGCAATCAAATAATAATACATTAAATTTATGATAATGCTATAAAAATTATCTAGATAAACGCTATGATAAATAAAATATAAAAATTAAAAATGTAAAAAAAAATATCTTCATTTAAATTTAAATACAATAATTTAATTTCGTTTCGACATATTCGTTTTTTTTCTTTATTCATATATGATAGAATTTAAGTAATTTTATTTTATTTTATAAATATTTAGTATTTGACAATACCAATAAAACAGCGAATCTAACGATGCAATCGTTATTTCCACTATTTTCTTCTTTGTGATACGAATCGACGTTAAAATACCATTGTAAATATTTTTTTATGTGTACCTATGTTACAAAGGATATAAATCTTGCAGTTTTTCCAACTTTTATATATAATACGAATTCTTACGAATTGTCAGGATTTTGGCAAGGAAATCCTACATAAAATTTTTTTCTTGGCTGTAATTTAGAATGGTTACTAAAAATGATTAGCCTGATATACTACATGCTTAATTCCTCATTGATTTTTACTTTCATTTTTAAATATAGATATAAATTTTCCCTTGTAAAAAAATATACTTTATGGACATATTTAGGTTTCCGAGTTTCCGAATCTAAAATATTAAATCTTAAGCTGTAAATTATTTTGTGAGCGTTTAATTTTCTTATACTTCGCTTTATTATAGTGTGCTTATCGATAATATTAGCATTTTTAATATAGAACAACGCAATATTTCTACTGATTATAAATATGTGTCACTTATATAAGACATAAATGTATGCACCACATCGTACATTTTAGAAAATAATGTATTATAAAAGACAGTAAAAATAAAAAATTTTATTAATTGTATACGTAGATAGAGAAAATCCGTATTTTAGTAGCAACAACATGTGTATGACGAATCATAACATCTGTCACGTTGGCTTCTTATTTCGACAAATTTTTTTTTCGTTATCCTAATTTAGATGGGCTTTAAAATCTTTATGATCGTAATATAAACATTTATATTCTTTTCAAAATTACTGGAACAGAAATCAACGGATCATGATAACTCATTCTTTTCGATTTTATATTTGTAAGTCTCATAGAATAAACTGTAAAATTTTGCGCGATTTAAAATCTAATTCCGAACATTTTTTTCTATCCACAGTGAAAGTTCAAAAAGAATATAAGATTACTATAGTAGTCCTTATATTACGCATCCATTTATTCAAGTAGATTTGATGATCGATTACAGAAGTTAAATAAGAAAATGGCGAAGCGTCAAAAACAGCTGGTATACTACTGTTAGGGTCTAAATATCTCCTAAGACTAATGGTTTAGGGATCAGAATGAATTTCTTATTTATATCTTAATATGAACAATGTTTTAAATTTATATTTGTGGATATAAATTTCGAGACTTTTTTTCTTTGATATAAATGTATTTTTTTTTATCAATTTTCATTCTTTCAAATAATTTTTCTTGATACCTGTCATCATTCATAAAAATTTTATGCTCATTTACTAGTAAGCTCAATCAATGCGATAATAAGTTTTAAGAATCTATTTTGTATTTGCTTTACGAATTTTGATTTTTTCTGATAATTATCTGCATTTAATAAACTTAGATAATATTTTTTCACAAGATAACACTGCTTTTTTAATGGTATCTGGTGCGAATCGTATGTTTTTTTTTGGTTTTTGATTTTGAATGTGCATTCACATCGAAGTTTATTGATTATCATTTATAGCCTTGGATATTATTTATATGCCAAAAAATTTTTTGATCTCAAAATTCTATAATCTTTTGCATTTTCAACGCAAATTTCAACTATATTATCACATGCTGCTAAAAAACCTCTCCAATAGGTTTAACAAATGTACTAGATTTTGAAAAAGTAGATTTAGCATTCGAAAAACATAATTTTTCTATTTTGAGAGTATTTTGAATCGATATTATTGATCTTAGATACATGTTATTTTTATTTAATTATATTATCTCGAATTTTTTTTAATTTCTTAGATTTTATTTTTCAGTGTGATCAGTTTGCATATCTAACCTATGTTTTGATTCGACCATTTTCGTATACACGTCTTTAATTTATTTAAGCGAAAAATTCTTTTTTGTTGGCGTGGTGATATAAAATAAGATTTTAAAACTTACTTTGTATAGTTTCTTTAACGTTGCTTATATGTATTTTCTTTTGCACCGTATGTTTATTTGCTGATTCTTCTTCGTAAAGCTTGTTCTTGTTTTTTAACTGTAAATTTTTTTCTCAACCATTCCTTGTCTGTTTTTTATGCACTTATCAGCCCTAACATTTACATCGTTTTTTTATTTTTGGTTTTATGATATATTTTGACTATGAGAAGAACTTTTTGATATACTTCTTATTTTCAATCTTTTTCTTCATAATTTAATATCCTCAGGTGAATCTTTTGCTGCTTCAGTATATGAAATTTGAATATAATAATGCAGTATTTATTCCCTTACAGTATCACAGCAAGAATATTTATTTTATTCTTTATATATTCTCCATGTATTTGTTTTATTTATGAATTTTATTCAACGAAGATTTTTATCTTTCGGTTATTTGCTTTATTATTGGCCGCAGCGTAATCTTCTTTTAATTTAAAAGACAGATTTTCGCCCCCCGCCAAAAAAAAACATTAAATTTATGAGAGTATCATAATATAGAGCATCTAAATCATATAATTTCGTCATGGGGGCATCAATAAAAAAATTTAAATCCATTATGCTCATAAATGAAAAAATATGTAGCATAACTTTAATGATTTCATCCTGAATAAATATTCTGTGAATTTTTAAAATTGTATATGAATGTTGGTTATACCGGCTATAATTGTGTGTTTTTAAATATCAAACCTTAGATGCGGATATAATTCATTGATTTTATCGGTTTTTTGTTGTAAATAAAAAAAAAAATTTGTGAGTTATTAGTTTGATCTAAGCATTCAGTATTTCTATTTTGATTCATATCATAAATATTGAAATTTATATGTTAAGAAACAATATTATCTACAATGAAAGTTTTTTGCTAAATTTTGTTTTCTGTTTTTCTCGTTTTTAACTACAACAAAATTCAAATCTTTCATTTATCTATACTTTTTTTACATAGAGTAGATCTTAAAGGTTCTGAACTTCATAGAAAACTAAAAATGTGTTGATAATCACCTTATAAAAAAATAATGATATGTGCACTAACAATACTTTATTTGCATCTTTTCATTGTTTTCTATTATTTTTGGAATAAGCATTCTTTTCTTTTCTATTTCTTTCGGTGATTTTTTTTAGCTTTCTTGTTCGATGACTCATGTAAAGAACTTCTCAGATCATCAAAATAAATTTTTAGTTTATTTTTTGAAATCTTTCGCAGTTATTTCTTGAATTGTGAAAAATGCGCAATTTGTAAATTTCTTGAAAAAATAATACTTTACGAAATGGATTCTTTGATAGTAATTTATTCTTTCCGATTGTATTCTTGATTAATATTGCAATAAAAGAAGGCATGGTTGATTTACTCTACGCATTAAAACTATCGACTTTGACCGTTTGTATAAAAAACAAATTTTTCATTCATTCCTTCTTTGATGCACAATATATATAAAAAATTACAAAAAAATAAGATTTATATATTTTTAATTGTCTTATATTTACCAGAAGGTTTTTTTTGAATTCGTTGATGTTTTTGACATTTTATTTTTTGGACTTGATTTTTGAGAGTATAAGACTTTCATTTTTACAAGCCTGTTTTGAACGGCTTCAATGATTTGCTGTTCGTGCTTAGTCTATTTATTGATTTTTCATTCTAAAATAATTTCCTAATTGTAATCTAGTATCGTGTTCATCATAAAGTTTATCTATGTTCTTGTTAATAAAAAATAAAAATAAAACTACTAAATTTTTGTTTTTTTATATATGGCGAAATTTGCCTTCGGCTTTTTATTCTCGGTTGCGCATAATTTTATATTGCTCTAAAACACAATATTAATACTTTTTGTTGTTTTTATTTTGTTAAATGCTTCTATACTGCTTTTATGTATTTTTACTAAAATAACTGTTAATTTACATCCTGTTCTTCTGCGTATGCATCACTTTGAATTTAAATCCTAACTCCATATATACCCCATATGTCTAATTTTTTAAAATGTTTCAAAATATTTTTAGTTAATTTAATTATCTTGCAAAAGTAGTATATCTTTCTAAAGAACACATTTACTAGTGTATTATCTCATTCTTTTGAGAATATAAATGCTTCTTATGGGTTAATTTGATTTTTAGCTATAAATATTGATCAAGTAGAGCTTCAGAATCCTCTTTACAACAAATTAAGCAGCATACAATATATCATGTAATCTTCAAATCCAACTTTCCCGACATATTGTTTGAAGTTTTTCCATCTTTTTGTTTGTGCCTTTGTTGTGTTGAAATTACAGACTTCTGAATATGACTTATGATATTTTGTGACCATATAATATCCTGCTATTTTGTATAAGTTTAGATGGTTGCTATAAATAGGAATAATGGCTAAAAAAAATACCTCAAGGATGATTTTGTTATGGTTCAAAATTTGTGTAACGCACATTCTAACCAAAAGCAAAGAATATTATTAACATTTTTTATATAAAGTAAATGTTCGTCTTGAAGAAATTACATAACTAATATGCTTTTAATATAGCAATTAGTAATATCTAAATATTTCAGAAAAATATAATTTTCAAAAATAAAATTTACGAAGCAAAGAAAATAAAATCTAAAGATAAGAAATGGCTGTGTTTGCTAAAAAAAGAACCAAAAATATATTTTTACACCATACACTATTAAGTATTTGATTTAATCTATGTTATATTGATCTGCGAGCTTCTATTGTTTGCATACAAGTTAAGTATAAACTTTCTTTTTAAATTATATGACAAAAAAATATCAAAAACATCGATTTTTAACAAAATCTGGTCTTAACATAGGACAATCTTTAAGTCTAATTATTGGATATAAATCCTAGTTTTAAACAAACATATTTAAAAAAAAATTGTAAAAATCCATATGCTCAATTTTTTAAATTAATGCTTAAACTATGGTTGTTTGTGAATTTTTTATTATTTTGTTTTGGTGTGATACGAATGGAACCATTTGAAATTTTAGTTATATTCGATTTTTTTCGTTAAAATTCTACGCCGAAGAATATAACTGCGTACCATTAACAGCAGGATTAGCAATCGTTCAGAGTAAAATTATATAAAACCATATTAAAAATTACAAGCAGAATATGTGGAACAGAAAAACCAGAATCAGAGCACTAAAAAGACAATTCATTTGAAACTCTTGCAGTAATGGAAAAAAAAGATGAGGTGGTATTAGAATATGCGCAATTTACCATAAAAAAAACAACAGGATAAGTGTTATAGAATTGATATAACAACAACATAATGTTCATTGGGGAATGGTAAAAAATGTGTATACTGCAATACTAATACGCATCCATCGTATGCCGTGCTTCGGATATTGAAACTCCAAAAATATGTAAAATGATCAATTACAATGTAATTTGTACCAATAGGAACATAAAGAAAGAGATGAAAATATTAAGGGACTAAAATGGAAGGAATTCGGTTGTCAAACGATTTGGTGCCGAAAACTTCAAAAACCACATATATAACAAAATTAAGTGAACAATCAAATTTTGAAATTTAAGAGTTGAATTATCTAAAAGGAATATAAAGATACACAAAGCTTAAAAAAGGCAAACATGTTGAATTTTCAAAAGGAAACGAAACATAACATACTAAAGTTGAATTTATTATTCTCTAAACAATATTAAGAAATATGGGGACAAGTAAATCAAAACAAGAATTCCAGTTTATTGTCAGATGTTTTAGTCTTGTTAAAATCCGCACAACAGTCTTACAAACGTTTCACAAAAAAACCAAATAAAGACAACCAATATATTTTATAAAAAATTTGTTAAATTAGGCTTTTGCATTGAATAAGAGATAGACTAGAATTGTACCATAAAAAACGCATCGAAGGTATCAAGAAGAAGATAAACAAAGTAAGAAAAATAATGTGATCAAGAAATATGATCCTAACATAGATGATCATCTTAAAACAACGTTTAATGAATCTACAGAAAAAATCATAGCAGTGAGAAAAAAGATGTTACTTTAACAGAGAAAATAACTGCTTTGTCCATAATTGCGACTTTTTAACAGAGGGTTGATTAAAACAAGAACTATAAAATCAAAGCGTCAAATAATCAAATCAAGTACTTTTGTATGAAAATGTACGGAAAGGGATAAGGAAAATTTCGAAAGGAATAGTTAAATCGCTCACCTATGCTCATTTCTAAATGTAAAAAAACAGAAAAATATAGCTTCTTAACATAATTTGATCTTGAAGACAGAAAAGCACCGTTGAACTGCAAAGCTGCTGGACCGATGAAATTACAATTTAAACATTGAAAAGATGAAATAGGTATATAAATTCAATCTTCAGATTATATTGACCGATCGTTTGGAAAAGAAATATTAGGAAGAATGGTTCTACTCTAATACGACTGATCTAATACCATAAGAAACTTTACGCAGATCAATCATAGTATGTCTACATTTTCTTAAGTGAACGACAATTGCGGTCGTGAAAATATTTAAATATGAGGTGGAGACAAGTGAATTGATTACGGAACTAGCGATTAACAATAAGGCGCGTTCAAGGAGCAAAAGAACAGACTTCTTTGCATATTGCGATAAATTAAGAGTATCAAAACTATCTATATACAGTGTTGATTTATGTAAAAAGGCATATTTTTGTAGAACACACCTACTTGCAATCATGTAACAGAAATTTGAATTTACCAACATGGAAAACGTCTTTTATAAAAAAGATATCACGTAAATGAAGTATATAAATAAAGTTAAATGATGAACAAATTATATTTAAAAGGTTGATTAAATGAATACCGAGATAAGATAATCTTACACTTTTTAGATCGTTCTATGTATAGATTCCATAAGCAGAAATAAAATGAACGCTTTCCGGGGGGAATGTAATGAGTGCTAGTAACTCATATACAACAAACCATCTACTGTTCACAGATGACCTTAAATTTATGTTCAAAACTCTAGAAACACATAAACTCAATCGGATAAAGCAATAATCTTTTTTAATGCAGTGGGTATGGAAATAAACAAAAATAAGCGTGCTATAACCATGAAATATGCGCAGAAGTAGCAACATTCACTGAAGAGCCGGCAGCCTATAAAAAACACAAAGAGCTTGAGATTAGTATATCTGTGCTATCAATCGTAACTTATGATAATATTGCAGATAAAATATAAATCAAATAATAAATTTATGTATGGCTAAAAAAATATCGGGGTGAATTTATAGCCATTCATAAAAATGCAACCATACACATAAATTACATTTTTAGCACATAAAAATTAAAACCAAAGAATTCGCAAAACTTTATGACAAGATAAAAGATATTTTAAATGTGTTTGTTATTCACATCAGCCTAGTAATAAACAAACATTATATACGCAGAGAAATGAACACAGACGTGGAAAATTTTATTTAGGTTAAGAAGCTGAGAAGATGATCTACCAGATAAAAAATTGGCTTTAACAAGTAAAAACAGTTCACAGAGGAGGGCTGAATATTTAAAGTAGAAAAAGATTACAAGAAACATCTCTCACCATAATAAATATCATAAGTTAAATATCATGCCAATATCACCATTTCCGATGCATTGGAGAAAAATTCTGAAGAAAGTCTATTGGGTAAAATAAAGGCAAAAACAATACACCTAAAAAAATTTGCAACCAATAATAATGATGTGGTTGATGTTTTTGGATCATCAAGATGAGTAGTTGACGGAATTATTAAACCAAGTCAAGAAAGAAACTCTGTTTTTATCAAGACAGGAATGAGATTTTCGGTGAGGACATAAAATCTACACATTGTAATCAAATCATGAAAATAATCGACCATCTTGCAACGAAATTATAGTAAATGTAAACACATAATTACACACGAAGGCATAATAAAATCCAATGACTACGCTATTGTCACCTTTCAAGACGATACAGATTTAAGAAAACCAAAAAAAAATCAAGACTCACTCAGTACAAGAGATCAGCGAAAACGAAAATGTAGAAATAAAGGTTGATAACAGAAAAAAAACAGACATATAAATCAATCAAAATAAGCCTGAAATTTCTTTATACGATAAAAAAGGAAATATGATTACGTTGATTGAAATAGACATAACATGCTTTGACGATTATACTGAAGTGGAGTATGAAAAATATTAAAAGTATGTCATCTTGGCGAAACAACTTGATTTAATACACAAACATAAAACAAAGATAATACCTTATGTAATAACTTGGGATTGGGTGGCCACAAAATTAATAAAAATATGCTAAGGAGTTAAAATATCATATAAAGTGGAAGCCACATGCACGCTCATACGCTTCGCAAGACACTCGAACTCATAATATTTGACAGAATAAGGGTATTTGACGAAGAAAGATCTGGGGGAGGCATTAAAAGATGCATCTAAAGTTGTTCAATATTCCTAATTGGCTGTCTACATCACAGTAGATGGAATTCTTGAAAAGAAGGAACATAGCCAATAAATACAAAATAGTAGTATAAATTATACTAGAGCCTGGTATAAATAAATTCGTGGCGTAGAAATTCTAATTTAGAATATATACTTCATAAAGGTACTAAATTTATTGCTATGATTTTAGTTTTTCTTCATGAGCACAACATGTTTGATTTCTCGTGTGCACAGCATTTTTATAATTTATGCTATCTTATCCCCTTTGAAGTACTCTTCAACTCCTCTCCTCGTTTCGAGATCTATAAATCCTTAGAGTTTTTTGAATCCCTATGTTTGCTCATATGCAACGTTCTGGTTTGTGACTTCGAGTTCCTACTAGCACGTTTTATGATACAGTGTCGCCACCTCGTCTCAAGTTATAACATATGGGATGATTTTTATCTTGCACTTGTATATTAATGGCATTTCAAATTTAGAAGTCTATCATTTATAAACAAAAAATTAGGTCAAGTTTTAAAATAAGTGTAGAGATTACTAGAAATGTTAAAACCCTTCCCATTTTAAACTATTAAATAGATTTAAAATTTACATCAAAAACCTAAAATGAATCTTTATAAATTACTTATTGAAACCTTACAAAAAGAATTTTAAGAATCTTCCTTATATTAATAAAAGGTTTTACTAATTTATCAGCTAAACATATATTTTAAAATCTAGTTTAAAATAAGCTTACTAAAAATATCCAAATAAAATAAAAATAAATTTATTTGTTTAAAAAAAATATCCGATTAATCGTATATAAATATATTTGTTTTAATATAAAAATATAAAAATAAATCTTAGATAAGTAATTTGTTTTAATAAAAGCTACTGAAATAAATCGCATATAAAATTGATTTGTTTTAAAAAAAAGGTATCGAAATAAATCTTATTTAAATGAATTTGTTTGCAAATAAAGATCGAAATGAAATTTATTTAGTTGAATTTGTTCGAGTAAAAGTTCTCAAAATATATCATATATAGATTAAACTGTTTTAAGAAAGGTATTAAAATAAATTGTAAATAAATAATTTTTTTTGTAATAAAAAAGATCGAAACCTATGTTTTTAAAGTATTTAAATTATATAAAAAGCTTTACTCTGCATAAGAACAATAAACTTTCTTGTATTTCATTTCACGCATTCTTTGACCCCAGACCTGTGATAGCTTTTGGTTTCGTGTGAGTTCAAGCCTCTGAGATCGTGTTAAATGCTTCGGTCTCAAATCGTTTGACAATTTTTTAGCGGATTTATATTTTTCAATAGCTTCAACTAACCTTTTCTCACGTATCTCATTCATTACTCTTGTAATGTTTTTCTTCTCGTTTTTAATTTCGGATGGATTTACGGTTGTGCTTGATTTTTGCTGACGATAACTTTGAAACCATTCTTTCACTGTATTTAGTGTATCGAGAAGTTGTGGGATGGTTTGGGCGTTTAAATCAGCTGATGTTAATTTTTGTGACATTATGGGGGTAATTTAAATTCAACTTAGATATGTGACATATTGAAAAATAAGAATAATTATAAAAGGAAGCAAATCGGCGGGCACTAAAAATATATTATATTATGAAAGTTTAATCTGATCTCGGAAAAAAGGAAATTAAACTTTGAACTGTTTAGCCCTAACAAATACGGAAATCATCTGGTTCTGTCCTATTCTGCACTTTGTCATATTCTAAATTAGTTTAATCTTATTTATGTTCTAAATTTTGTAAACTCGTCTTTTTTTTTGGTTAAAACAAAGTTTGCTCAGCAGAAATTTTTTAAGACTCCAAACTGTGTCACATGAAATTACACTCTGCTCTAAATTCATCAAATGCACTGTTTCATTTCAAATTAAGCGTTAAAATAATTTTCAAAGTGTATGAGCATGTATCCATCTACTTTCTCTGATATTTTTAATTCCTTAATATATTATTTCCAAATAACTGGCAGTAAATCTACTATACATTTTCGATAACAAAAAAGCGAATTATGAAAAACAAAAATTTATAGTCGTGATCTGATTAAAATAGTGCAAATATAGATTACATAGTAAAAAGATTCATATATTGTGAAAGTATGGACATGAAATACCATAAGTCTGCAATTAAGGAGTTAGGAATGTCTACAGAAGAGAAACGGGCGCGCAAATATTAGTAATGAGGAAGACACTTGAACTAATATGCCTGTAAAGAAGAAAGTGTAATTAGGAGGATTCCAAAAATGAGAAGTCCAAAAGATTAATAACAAATCTGATTATAAGAGATCAGAAAGTTTTGTTTGAAAAAGATTTACAGGCTAAAAATGAAATTTTCCTATAAATAAATGAAATTGTTGTAATCTAACAAATTTTTGTTATTTAACGCAATAAAACATCTTAACATGTAAAGTACAGGTAAATATATTAAATTTATCTTATAATGAATTTTCTGATGCATATTAAATCTCTAACATTAGCGTAAAAGGCATAATATAACTTTATGTTATTTTTTAATTCTTTATTGAGGCTGTCATATATCTATAATATTGAGAAATGATCAATTTCATAAATAGAACAAGAGTCTTTGCATTTGAGCAAAAATGAATCAGAAAATAAGAATTCATTCGAGTTTCACAAGCGTGTTCTTTAAATAAATTCAGCTTGAGTTAATACAAGAGCAGATGTGAATCCGATCATTTGACTAAAATGTTTAAATAATCAAGTTTTTATAATTTAATAGATATACACTTATCAAAAGGAAAAAATTATCTATCTTATATATTTAAGCTTACAAATGTATAAGCTTATTATAATAGGTCAGTTCGAAAAAAAAATATTTGTTTTAGCTATATTATGAACAAAGTTTATAGAGTAATTTCTATAATAGACATATTTATAGATATGCAAGTGATAGTTGCAATATCACAAGCACAAACTATACCTTAAACATAAAAAAAATGCGGCTCTAGCAACTTTTGACCGTTCTATTTATTATTTTAGCCAATTTAATTATCCAGCAATTCTTATATGAGTAGAATCTAACATTCGTCTTTGGGTATAGGTTAGCAACTATATAGCGAGAGATGGTTCATTATACTATGTTGATAATTTTTGTTACTAAAATATACTAGCAGTATATATTTCTGTTATATGCCCTATTTATGTTTATAATATCACTAAAAAAGTAAAACCAAATTTATTTAAAATCTATATAACAGTAAAAACCAAAAAGTTGTTCTTTTTATTATTTTAAAATATAAATATACGATGAAAATCATTACAGACAGCAAAAATGCGTTTTGGAAAACGATAAAACATTTATCTATTGAGTTTTTATCCTTCAAATCACTAATTCTACATTACTGTAACCTAGTTACCTAATTTTGTTAATTTTTAAGAAGGTCAATATATCCTTTCATATTTTTAGGCTTTTGAACAGCTTTACTTGCAAATTCGATGAATTCAAGTTTCTTGGGGTGTGTAGGAGCTCATGTGTTTGCGTCTACGTCTAATTTAATTTATAATTCAAAACATATTTTATACATGCTATTGTATAAATTTTTCCCGAAAATCTTATATATAATCGCTTTGGGACATATAAAAAATATGATCTCTCAATATTCTTTAAAGATGCGACAATTTGAAATTCGGGATTAGCCTATTGTTTTATTATAGGATTTCATAAAAATTTCCCACATTTATTTGCATGCGCATGCGCATGTGTAAATATAGTAAAATATATTTTACAAGCAAAATCAAGTTAATAAATAATGCCAATGAAAGCATTATCTTATCAAAAGTCTTTATTATTTTAGATAAGCAGTAAGGGATAGATATGTAATATTGAAGTTAATATCTTGTTTTATTGCTTTCTTTGAATTTGAAAACTTTATAATACATTTTAGGAATATTTATCTGAATTTTATGGTAATCACAATTATATTGATCATTATGTACTATCCAAAAATCACGCGGTTTACAAAATATTTATAGAAATAGTTTATTAATGCGCCTTTTACATTTCAATCTTCTAAATTTAGAATTTTGTGATTATTATATAAAGATGATGCATTATTATAGAATTAAAGGAGGGATCATTTAAATTTTGATACTTTGTGTTAGATTACTATACATAACCTGTTAGAAATAATTTTAATAACAACATGAATTCGAAATCAATCTCTTATACACACAAAAGACTCCTATCTTAAGGGAAAGGTTAAAACTGAATTTGAAGTATTTCTTAGTTGAATAATTTGTCCTTATGGGGCTAAAAATTTCAATAAATTGTTTTAAACATATTTCGGTTGGCGTATTAAAAAAAATACAAAAATGATATGACAAATTTGACTTCTATCTTATTCCGAAAATTTAAATATATATTTTTGAAGCTTCAATTTAGATTATATTTTCCACTTGTTAAGGAGTTAAAAATTTAAACGAAGCATCAGCATATATGCAAGCTCTCACACTCCGCAAGACACTTTAACAGATAGTATATGGAAAAGAAAAAGGCTTGATGGTAAAGAATAATTAAAAAGTGTTGTAAGATGCTCTAAAAAATATGATGCGTTCCCAATGTGCTGACCACGTCTTAATAGAAATTCCGAAAATATACCCATAAATAAATATAAAGTATTTTATCGTATTAAAGTATTTTATCTTATTACAGTTTTAAATCTTATTAAAATCACAAATTTCATTAAATTCGTAACATAAATCTTTTTGAAACAAATGATATTATATTATGACAGGTGAATACTTTTTTGAAATATTGGCAATATATATTTTGAAGACATTTGGTAAATATCTTTGACATGTTAAAACCATTTTGCACAATTCAGGAAAATACTTTTTTGACATCTAGGTATTTATAGTGTACTAAATCCATCCTTAGATGAATTATGTTTTTGTTTTTTCTACATTTTATTTTGCACATATGGCATTAACCAATCCGATTACATCCAGTATAAACAATTATATGGGATCATTTCCTTTCTGTCCTGCGGTCAACTCATATGGAAATTCTTACTGCAATAATCAAGACGCAATAGCATATGTATTAGATGCTTTAAAAAAAGGACGAGAAAAGTATGAAAAAGCCGAATCGAATAATATTGATATTGTCCTAGTCAGCGAAAGTAAAGATGAAGATGATAAAGTTAATTTAAACAAAGATGTTTATAAGAATACAATTCAATGTTGTAAGGACGATGTAGATGAAAATGAACTGGATTGGTCATATATCACATGGGATAACTTCGATAAGGATAATAAAGGACTTATTTTTGAACTTGAGTTATTTGAAAATCAATATTACAAAGGCGATAATCCTTCAATAAAAAGTTGTCTTAGGAATAATTACAAAAAATTCGAATACTTTGCTCCAGATGTGCCATATAGAGCCGAAGATAATAATCTGATATATCGTCATAACTACCATCCAGAAATTGAATTATTTCTAGGGAATGCCAACCAGATACGCTTAGAATTGAAAAGCAATCTGAATGATTATATTCATTATGCAAAAATGAAAACTATAAGTGAACTTAGTTCAAACATAATATATTTTAGGAATAAAATGGCAAATATTGAAAATGCCAGTGTTCTTGATATTTCCAACTTAAAATATGATTTATGCAATGGAAGTTTCGACTTGGTTATGGATAATAATTTCCTTGTCAAAAAGAAACAAATTTGTAATGCAAATTATCCTAATTGTGACATCACTGCTTTTTTGGAAAATGATAATGATCGTATTGCCCTTCTATTTCTAACGAAAAATGAATATGATGAAAAAATAAGAAGATATTTGATGGATTTGAAATATCAGAAAGATTCAGCCCTAGAACTTTTAGTCATCAACAGAATAAGTGAATTGAGCGCAAATTTTACCTCGTCATGTATAGGAAGAAACAATATTTCTTTTGTATTTTGGGAGAACTTATCGGCTTGAAAATTCATAATAAAAATTTTTCTATAATATCAAATTATACATGTGTTTTATTACTTTTATATTAAATAATGTATGTAAAATTGCAAAAAATAATGCTTAACGAGGATCCGAAAAATTTTAAAACGTAATTTATGTCATGAAATCGTTGTTATTCATAGTGAATTGGCTGTTATTATCTTAAGTTCTATACCGAACTTATAATCCATATGTAAAAAAAACATAGATCGTTTTTTGCATAAATATAGATTAATGGTCAGTAAAATGTGATTTAATGTATTTTTATATTGAATGAAGATTTAAGAGCCGTATAAAAGTACCACAAAGCTCATAACGTACAAAATTTTAGTAAGGGAATCTTTTAACTTTAGTAAACATAATGTACTAGACGATATAAAGGAAATATACAATCACTGATTTAAGATACTGTAATAAGAGATTTCAGTTATCATGATGGTAATAAGCGTTTAAATATTACGAGCCGTGTAAAAGAAAAAATATTTAGAGAATTGGAAAAACTGTTATTTATACTCGAAAAAACTGCAAGTTTATAGATAATATATAAGAAATATATTTACTAACAATACTAAAGCATAATATGTGCCTTAATAATAAAAATCACACAATTATAAATCTTCTGCTATCACAACGCTTTATAAAGATATAAATCTATTGGTATTATATCTCTTGTATATGCATACGGAATTTATAGTAGAAGTGAAGCTTTAAAAAAGCGAGTTTATTCTTATTTATTTATTTATAGGTTAAGTTTCTTTTTTTCGATTTTATCTATTTAGACGAGTTCAGCGTGTTGGAAATATTGCACAGCTCTTTGATGCATCTTTTGACACCTTCCTCTGATCTATCTTCATCAACTGCTCTTCTTCTCTCAAATATGATGAGTTCAAGTGTCTTGCGGAGTGCTTGAGCTTGCATGTATGCTTCTACTTCGCCCGGGATTTTTAACTCCTTAACATATTTTTTTAATATTTTTTGTGACCACCTCAATCCAAGTCATTACATATGGTATTATTCTTGTTTTGTATGTAAATATAACTAAGTTCATTTGCCAAGATGTCATACTTCCTATATTTTTCATTCTCAACTTCAGTCAAGTTATCAAGGCTCGTTATGCCTATTTCGATCAGCGTAATCATATTTTCTTTTTTATTGTATAGAAAATATCAGGTCTATTTTGTTTGATTGAAATATCCGTTTTTATTCGGGTATCAACTTTTATTTCTGCATTTACGTTTTCGCAGATCTCTTGTACTGAGTGAGTAGTGATCTTTTTGGTTTTCTTGTAATTGTATCGTCTTCATAGGAGAAATATAAACAATTAACTTTTATATTTTGTCTTCGTGTATAATCATGCCATAACATTTTCTTGCATCTTATTGCAAAGGGAACAATAGTTTTCATAGCTTCATTACAGTGTGGGCTTATTATCCTCTCACCGAAAAACACATTTCTGTCTTGAATAAAACAGAATTTTCCTTCTTCACTTGGTTATATGTTGCCATCTTTTATCAATCTTGATGATCCAACAATATCAACAATATCATTATTCTTAGCTTTTCTAGATTCTAAATTTACATTCATACATGTTTATAAAAATTTTTTTGCATAAAAAATACAATCATACATATTGGTGTGTTAAAAATCTTGGCAATAACCCTGTCAAATGATTTAAATGCATTGTTTTTTTTTATAAATTGTTTAATCAAAAATAAACTATCCGCTTATATATAAATGAACCGAAATATTTAAGGCTTAGAGTTGCTAAAACTATTTATACGTTTTTTTTTGTTTAGAAATGATAGTCTGGCATCTAGTAACAAACATACAAAATACATTTATTAATAGAAACATTTTACTCAATATTATACATTGCAAATCAGTAAATTTTTTTCATAATAATGTGATATTACAATATATTTTTCTATATTAATTTTTTTTAATATCAGTATGTAAAAAGTATGTGATTAAAATCTAAACGGTGGTGTTTTTAATTGATAATAGTTACATTTTGAATATAAATTTTATTTTCAAGTATTTTTTTTTGCCGGCGTTACACTACATGTAAATCGAAAACTTTTAAGTATGTTATCTTTATGTTTAGGTTTAACTGACATATGGGGTCGAAATTAAAAATAAAAATATGACGTGAAACATGTATAAAAATATGTTTTATATAGATTTGATCATAAAAATGTGTTCATATATAGTTATTTACGCGAACTGATAGAAAATATATATTTTGCAATTCTATTAATAAAGGAATCCATAAGATGCATAAAAAAAAATGGTTATATTTTTCAAAATTTGGAGTCTAACTTTTTTTAGCTTTTAATCCTTTAACCCAACATATTCTAATTACTTTTAAATCAATATAAAAATTTTATGGTCATTTAGAATGGACATAAAAAACATAGAAGATTTTACCCTAGTTTTGCAAATTAAACATGACGACTATCAATTTTTGCCTTATTTGCAAACCTTCAATATATCAACAGCAAAAAATATGCTATTTATCAGCAGATACATTCTTGTTGCTTACAATCCCGAAAATATATTTTTGTTCTTTTAGTCCTTCGGATGATGCGAAATTTCTTTTATACTTCGACATATGAAATAAAAGATATAAAAAAAGAAAATAAAAACATATTTTTTTTACTTGCAAAAGAAATCTTAAACTTACATTTATTATAGCGCGAGTTTTATTGATATCGGTTTTATAAACTAAAATAACCCAAAGCGTTAGCATCTTTAGTTAGGATTTTTAAGTTTTTAATTTCCTAGTATAAGCGTTCTTTCAACATTATAATCTTTATCATAAGTTTTCGTATAGTAGCGGTTAATATGAGCTCACTTAATGAGTATAAAAGCAAATTTATATTCCTAAACAGCTGAAGTAAAAATATATTTGATTATTTATTTTACAATTCGTATTAAAGTTTTCAATTTTGGCATTGTACCTTTTAATTACGTATTTTCGAGAAAAAAAACCCTCAATTTAACGATGACATTTTTCGTCGAGCTGTAATGGCTAAACGCCGTTCATATAATTATAAATACAGCGTTTAGCTATACAAGTACACATTTTATACATGAAATTGGGTTCTATACGATATAAATTTAATTTTAATTACACATTTCTAAAACATTATTTTATAGCTGATATGCCAAATAATGCCGCAAAATAATGAGATTATACTTGTATATTATATGTATATCTTCTTGCATAAAATATCAGAACATTCGATTCTCAACAAAAAAATAGGTTAAGGCGGAAAGAAGTAAATTTACTTTTGCACAAACATATACAAAAAATTGAATTTCTGACTTTTGCGTAGCAAAAATGTTATTTATCATTTGTGAATAATTTTTCTTGCTTATTTTTGGCTTGATACTGCAATTATGTCTAAAGTTTAAAGTAATTGAAATTTTTAAATAGAAATAAAAATCGTGATATTACTTTTTATACCCAGATATACTTTCTTAACACATCATTATACGTTTAAAGAAAAAATTTAAGTCAAAAACGGATGAATTTCAAACCAACATTTCTTATCAAAATCGACACTTATATCTATAAAAATAGCACTTAACTTAATTATGTAAATTTAAAAGTTATTCTTTGATTAAGTTCTAAGAGACGAAAAACACAATAAAAAAATCATATTATATTTCTTTATTGATTTTTAACTGGTTTCTCACGTGTGAGAACTATAAAATCAAAATGATTTATAATCTTTTTTAAAACTGTCCATTTCTGATTAGAATTAATTGTTTTACTTTGATTTTTCTATATTTCTATGAAACAATTTTTTTTTATTTTATTTCAAAAATTATAGTGTTCTATAACCAAAGTAATATATAATATTTATAATCGCATAGAGCTCGCCAGTTATCTTTCTAATATAAATAAAAAGATCAAATTTCTACTATATTTTAAGACAATAAAATTTGCTACTGTAGTAAGATGTAAAACATTGAGTTTAATAAGATTTGATTTTGTATAAAAAATTTAAAAAAAACTTTATGCTTCTTATATGGCGGCACTTTACATCATAATGTGGCAGAATTAATAGAAAAGTGTTGGAAAAACACACTTTCAATATATTTTTATATTATGAAAATCATGTTTTAAACAATAAAATACTATCAAAATAGCAACTTTGTGATTCAAAATAGTTTGGTTCTGCAAAAAACTGGTATCGTAGCATATAATAAAATTGTTGATTGCATTTCATGTGTGTTTCTTTCTGAATTTTATAAAATTATAGAAATGTGGTTAAAAGTTCATACTCGTATACATAGTATAGGAAATGAATATTAGGTCTTTCTAGCTGCTAAATCTTATATATAAAGAATCAGAACAAAATCTAAAGTCTTTTACGTAAAAAATAGCGCCGATCTACCAACAGGTTATGATCAGTAGTATATTTACATTAAATTTCGTGCTTTTTTTATTAAGGATTCATTTTTGTACAATAAATTAAAATGAATGTTTTTAGTACCATTTAAAGCGTTTGATTTTATTTTCATCTGTGAATTTTATCTTTAAATGATGTTAGCAACAATTACGATAATGTGGTTTTTATTCGTATGTAGATATTACTTTATAGTAAAAATTATCCGCTTTATGCTTTTTTTCGTGATTGCCTTATTTTTTTTATAAATAATATCTTTTAAGGCATAGTCAGCTCTTCGGAATATTTCACGGCTCCTTGTAACATCTTATGATGTTTTTCTCTATCAGTATTTATGAACTGCTCTTCTTCTCTCACATATTAAAATTCAAGTGTCTTGCTTGATCTTTAAAAACAATATTATGATAAAATGTTATATCAAAACAGGTTTTCTTTACTTTTCCTTTGTTTTTGCTTTTTAGATTTTAGATTTTCCTCGTCGTGTATGCATTGTACATCGAACAAGATTTGCTATACTATCTTTTATACATCGAGTGGCTTGATAGGCATTATAAATATATAAAAAATCATAATAAAATAGTTTTGTGAACGAAAAATAAATACCCTTGCCGTTGGCCATTCATTTCTATTTTTATTTGGGGTAATTTTTTAAAGATATTATTTTAATATGCTTTATAGGTCATATATCAAGTCCAAAATATATTAAATGCTTTTATTTGAACAGATGATTTATTTATATCATATAGCAATATAGATGAGACCGTAAGAAACAAAAATTTTTAAATACAATATTTTTATTCTAAAAACCATTTTACATAAAATAGCGTATACTTTGGAAGATTATGTTTGGCATAAAAAAATGCTGCTTGCCAATATTCTATTGATATCCCAGATTAAGGCTTATAACTAATTTTTATCTTTGTAGATGGGATTATTAAATAGTTAATTATGTGTTTTTATGTTAGATGGCGCATAGTAAAGTTAATATGTATTTTGTATGATTATAAAAACTCGATGTTGTAAAGAAATTACATAATATCAAATTAATATTATTTCTGTATAAAATGATGGATTATAACAAGACTTTTATTTCGCTTTATTAAATTTTTAATATTGTATATTGCTAGAATTTTTTACGCCAAATATAAGTGTACTAAAAATCAGTTTTATAATTATCTAAAATATTAACATATTAACAAACATTATATGTAAATCTTAGAAATTGTGGTTATAAGTTAATATTTTAGATAATTATAAAACTGATTTTTAGTACACTTGTATATTCCGGTTTTCTGAGATCTTATTATTACAAACCCTCAACTATATAAAAAATACGTAGTTTATGTGGTTTATGACGTTTAAATCTGGTCATAATACAGTTTTATTCTACAATAATATACAAATATTTACCGATAAATCACAGTTTTTATCGTTATACTTATAGAAATAATATTAGACGTATATTTTTTAATGAGATTTTCTTTTTTACAAAATCACAAAAATTGCGATCTTCGAAACACGAAGGCTGTCTGTAAGATGTTTAACAGTCCAAATATCAATCCGAAAGTCTTGGAATTTTTTGAAATCAAAGGTTCTTTCTATGTCAAAATCGGTTTATACATTTTAAAAATAACCATCCCATGATAAAGCTTAATATATCGCTGTATTTGTGTTCAAAAAACTTAAAGAATGCAGAAGCAGTTTCTAATATATAAACTGATTTCAAATACCAGAATTTTAAGATTTTGCAAATTTGTATCATTATTTAATCGCTAAATGTGATTCCAAAGACAAAATTATGTATACAACATTTTGTGTTGAATGCTATTAGAAAACTGTCATAAAATTACAAAAAAAAATTAGAAATGAATTTATATTTTATAGCATTGTCCACTGTTCCTAAAAAGGTGTTCGACATTAGATTTTAATAAAATTATATATTTGCCAAATGAAGTATATACAACTATCACGTACAGTTATCTCTAAAAAAATTTTTATTCGCTTGTGTTTATTAATTAAATATCAACAAAAACTAGATTTCTTACGTATTGCATAAATACATATAAGATGTAATTCACTCAAATGTATTAACAATTTTGTGAATTTTACTTCTATATAATTTTCTTAAGATAGTTATAATAAAATCTAAACTAAATTGTAGCACATAAATGATAATTTCTTTGCTTTTATGACATAAGTCTAGCTAAAATTCGAAATTTATGGTCATATTACTAACTAAAGTAGATATAAATATCATAAAGGCTTTATTTTATGCAAATATGTATTTTTTTATTAAGATGCAACAAAATACACATAATATAGTTTGTTACAGATTCGAACAAATATTTCATATATATAACGTAATTTTATAATATTTAACTATATGTAATTATCTCTGATTGAAATCTAAATTTTTCAAGCTCCAAGAAGTATGCGACTGTGTTTTCACTATTATCATATATGTCGCAGTATATATTGCTTTGTGCTTAAGATAAAAAAATTATTCTATCTCTTTCTACAATGATAAGCTGTATGATTAAAAAATAAAATAAGATTTGTAATTTTTCCTTAAATACAGTAATCTAAATTTCATTTTATTCATATTGGCGTTATAAATGCAAGAAAAAATTTTATGGATATTAAATATATCTTATAGGATATTTCAAGTGGTCTTCTGCTTTATATAATAAAAAATCAAAATATGAGTCTTACTGTTTTGCGTAAAAAAATCATTCCTCCTTCTAATATATATATGCTATTCTACTTTCCTCAACCTTAGATGCCCAAATCACCTATTATTCTGTAAAATATCAGCTATATATTTTTGAATTTTTTTTTGATGCATCATTAAAATTTTGGTTGTTAAGCTCCATAATTCCATATTTCATGAAATTTGTGATAAATAACGGACATATTGTTTGTGATCATTGGTGACCCTTGATTATACCGCATAAAAAAGGTATTAATCGGATATCTATATAAGAGATAAGATATTTTACATATATTCATATTTTTTTTGTTCAAAGCCTCATATTATGTTTAAATGATCGTACTTTGCTGCCATTTTTATTCCTGCTTGAGTATTATAAAATATATATTATTTGTGTTAGTATGTCAATCAAAATTTAACCAATATAGAGTCCAATGCTTATTTCACGCATAATGTGCTGAATTTATACATGCGTAAAATTGATTATTTTTTTATGGGACGGAAATTATCACCTGCAAATAAAAATAAAGTCATTATTTCATTATTTTTCGGAGCAAATCAGATAATAAAAAACTAGAAAAAAAGCACACTTGCGATATTTAAATTCAAAGAAAGGTGCATATTTCTGATACCAAAAAGATATTTAACGGTCGTTAAATTTTGATAATGATTTATTGATACAGTTGTACCTGTTTATACATACATATTATGATACAATGTGCTATTTGCCTTTTGAAATAATAATTGACTATTATATGCAATCATTATTTTACAAACATTCTAACATACGTAACACACTTAATTTTTCTATTTTTATATGTCTAATTTTAATTTCTAAAATTTAATCGTAGATTTGTATATAAAGAATCGAGATGGTGTAGATAGTAAACATAGACCCTGATCTTTATAACTTTTCTGATGTTTACGACATGGATTTAGAAGATACATTTTTTATTTTACAAATTTCTGCTTTGCATAGTTTTTAAATCCAAGCGTTTTATTTGACTTTATAACGTACTTATAGTACTTCACCGCGTCTATTTAAAGTTTTTGCTATTTTAATTATTTAAATCATATATTAGAGTCATCTAAAAATGATGGAAACTATATCTTGATTTATTTTAAAAAAACAACGATTATTTTTATGAGAATGTAAAATCGACTTTCAATTTTTTTTTATTTATTTATATTCTGAATAACTACCTTTTTTTGTTTTATTTGTTTCAAATGATTTCTATAAATCTGTTGTAATATAAAAGCATTATTTGTACTTAAAACTCTTTTACTGTAGTGATTTTCTATATTTATATACATATTGGACTAAATGTGATTTTTAATTTATGTCAAATACATATAATATTGAAATAAGATATTAATATTTTTGGTAAACTATTCCCTTAATCATAATAAATAAAATTTGAATTCATATTAACACAAATATATAAAGATATGTTTTTATTCAGATATATTAGAATACTTATGGGAATATATATATTCTTTTTCTTTTCTGATATATTTGAAATTAAATTCTTGTAGCATTTATCTCTATATAATTCAATCGTTTTCGCAGGGAATTTCTACTGATAAAAAAAATTCAAATTTATATCTTACAGGTTTAAAAAAACCAAAATTGCATTTTATCTGTTATTCTTATAATTTTCATATGATGAATCATAGTCTAGCTGACGGTACAATATTATTTATTTATGGTAAATTTTCTTTTTATCTATTTAGACGTAGTCAGCCCATTGGGAACCCATCATAACTTGTAAGAGCATCTTATAACACCTTCCTTAATTTTTCTATAATTAAAATTTTATTTATCATAAATATGATGAGTTAAAGTGCTTTGCAACGTATTAAAGCTTTCATGAATGCTTCTACTTCGTCTGGGTTTTTTAATTCTTTAACATATAATTTATGTAATTATGTAACCAACCCATCTTAAGTCATCACATATAGTATTTCCTGTTTTTAAAGAATAAAAAGAACCAAGTTCATCTGACAAGTTTTCATCTCTTTATATTTTACATTTTCCACCACAGTAAAATTTTCTAATCTTTTTATGCCTTATTCAATCAACGTTATCATATTCCCTTTTTTATGGTATTAACGAAATATCAGGTCCATTTTTTTGATTAACATTTCTGTTTTTTTTCTGGTATTAACCTTTATTGCTACATTTTGGCTTTTGCAGATTTCCTGTTCTGATGAGTTCTGATCTTAATGGTTTTCTTGAAGTTTTATCGTCTTGATAGGAGGAAATTGAGGAATCTTACGATTTCATTGTGTCTTCGCGTGTAATCATGCCCTAGCATTTTCTTGCATCTTGTTTCAAAGCTAGCATTTGTTTTCATCGATTCGATACGTTATATGCATCTAATCCTCTCATCAAAAAAATTCGTCCAATTATATACATTTATAAGTAATCTAACTTTTGAGTGATATGGTCATTATAATTTGAAAAATGATGCTATAAGATTCCAAGACTATATACTAATTTTCTGGTATAAAAAGTGTATGATAAAAAACAAAAATAGATTACAATGACCTTTTGTACGTTATAATATATGAATAAAACAGACCAATAAATACAAAAAAAAAGGAACATTAAATATATTTAAAGTGAAATTATTTCATTATTAGAAAACATCAATTTTATTTTTATAAAGTATAAAAAAATTTAAACGTTAGAAATGTTAATTTTTTTCAGTCAGACTTTATGTCTAACATTCTTAAATCATAACCTTTATAGATAAATTTGGCATTAAAAAGTATAACATTTACATTTAATTTTATTAAACCATTAAAAAGACATTAGTTTTATTTACACGATTTAATTTTATGCATCGAATTGAAATAATTACAATGAAAAAAAACCTTTAGTTAGTTAGGGATGTATAAATTAAGCTTAGTAAGTTTATAATTATAGTAAATAAAAGCATGTTTTATAAATTAGTAGTGTCTTATATGTATAAAATAAGATTAGATTATTTGATTACACACTACGCTAATAACTAGTGCTAGTTAACATAGATATAATATACAGCCTAAATATACATAAAATTGTTATAACCGTGATAAAAAATATAAATTGATATTTTTATTTGAAGGATTTTATAAATTCACAAATCAATACACAATTTTTTTACTTACCGAATTTTACTATAAACCTTTTTAAAAAAAATCTGATTGAACTGTTTATTTAGTGTATATATGCCTATTCGTGAGTTTTAGTTTTACATCACTCTTATAATGAATAATGTATTTAATGGGTGGATTGTGCAAAATTCATATAGATTTTATGAATTTTATTGTTGTTTTATTATTATAAACCTCATTCAATAAAATATGTTCTAAATCTACTGCATCTTTATTTTACTTAATGTACATTTCGTTCTAATTTTATATATAAAAAACTATTTTTCACATGAAAAACAGTGTTTTGAATTATTTCATTGACCAATTTTTTATTTTTATCCATTATCAGCAGTATTTGTGCAAAATAATTATAAAAGCTGCGAGTGGTAAAAATTAAAAAAAACTTTCAATGTCAAATCTCAAACAGGATTGCAGGCGATAATGTACTACGAAGCGCACATAAAATAATTTAATTATTTTTAAGTTGCAAAAATTAAGGGCCATTTAAATAATTCTTTTAGTATTATAAGATAATTTGCATAAAATTCATGCAAGTTTAGAGAAAAATATCATGGAAGATGTATTTAATACAAAAATCATTGATTTATTGTTAAACAGAAAAAATTGTTCATTGTTATATTGTAATATACAAGTTGACGAGTTGACGAGTTATTAATGAAACCTGAATTAGCGAATGGTTATCAATTTTTTTTCGAGGGTAGTCTATTACAGTAAAAAAATTTTTTTCATATAAAATGTATACAAATTGTCCAAAAAAATATCATAACTTGGATTTTTTGTACAAAATTTGTTTGATATTTTATACCAAGTTGTTTTTTTATATGCACGATTATTAAATAGTAAAAATATAATACCAAACTGTGAGGAAAATTTCATTCGAGGTCAGAAAATATATTCAAAAAATGTACCAGATTCATTTTTCACAATTTTATTGCAAATGCAAATAATTAGATATTTGATTTTTATACATTGAATATCACTGTCAAAAGGGATCTTCACTAAAAAAAACATTATAATCTTAAAAAAATAATAAGACAGACAGACGCAAAAAAATACATTAACTATTGACCAGCTGTGGTTTTAGCAAATATATAAACTCTTTATTTGTAATAAATCATTTTTGTTCTTATTTTAATATATGCAAGCCATTAATGATACAAAACAATAAACAGGGTGCATTATACTTGCAATAAAAAAAAACCAATATTTCTTGTTTTTTGGTTTTATACTTTTAACTTTAAGATTAATTGAAGAAATGTAATTTTTGTCTCTTAGATCATGAAACATTTGTGAAAAATATTTTCATAATATTTAAAAAAATGTATTTTATATGTACATTTTTGCCTATCCATAAACGGGCTGTTCTCTCTTTAAAATATTATATATCTCATTAAACCGTGTATATTTTCTAATTTTTGTTTTTTTTTATGTTAAAATACATGCATCTCACGTAATAAATTATAACTCATGTATAATTATATATTAAATACATGAAGTAAAATATCAAACAAAAACCGAACATTCTAATTTTTTTTATTTATTATTATTATTTATGCGTTGTTAAAGGGATCGCTGAAACAGAAAATCCGAAGCAGAGCACTATAAAGACAAATCATGCGAAACTGCGGCTGTAACCGAGAAAAAAGACGTGTAGCCAATAAAACATGCGCAAACCTTATCGATTTCAAAATAAACATCTGACATTTCAATGGATCTTTACCGCAGCAGAATCTTCTTCGGACGAATGGGTTCAAGATGCCTATGCGGTAATACTAATACGCTTAAATTGTATGCCACGCTTCGGATGGGAGAAACACCATAAATTTTACAGCAGAAAATTCCAATGTAACTTGTCCCAACAAGAACAATAAAGAAAAGCGTTGAGAATATCAATAGACGAAAATGGAAGGAAGTCGGTTGTAAAACGATATGATGCCGAAAACGTCAAAAACAAAAAAAGAGCAAAATAAAGTGATCCACCTCATTCTGGAATTGAAGGGTATAGAAGAGTCGAATAATGTAGAACGGAATTCAATTGGATTTACATAAGCTTTAAAAATGCAAATATCGTTTCGTTGAATTTGAAAGAACAAGAAAAATTCCATACTACAAAGATGAAACCAATATTCTACAATCTATATATGTAAAAACTCGGACAATCACATCCACCTAGAATCCCAAGAATATGTCTGATGTTGCAGTATTGCTACAAACCGCACAATAGACTTACAAACGCCTCACAACAAGACCGAAAAAAGACAACCGATATATTTGGAAAAAATTGAGTTCATGGAAAGAATAAGAGATGGACTAGAATTATATAAAAAAACGCAGTGAAGTAAAATAAGAGGATGTAAAAAAATTAAGAAAAATAATGCGATTCAGAAACATGATCCTAGACAAAGAATATCAATTTAAAACAATGATAAATGTATATACAGAAAATATCAATATTAAAGAAAAAAATAGAGCAGTACAAAAAAGATGTGACTTTACAAGAGAAAATAACTGCATTGAGCTTAAAAGAAGACTTTCCTACAGAGGATTGACACAAAACAAAAATTATACAATCGAAGCTTCAGATAAAAAAATCAAAATCTTTTCCATAAAAATGTGGGGAAAAGAAAACGGAAAATCACAACAAAAATAATTATAACGATGACCTTTGCCTATTTCAACCTGTATAAATACAGGAAAACATAAGCTTCATAGCAGAAGTTGAATTCGATAATTTAATATAATCACCGTTAAACTGGAAAGCTGCTGGACCAGATGTAATCTTTAATTTCTTAATTAAAAAAAGACGAGTCTTAAAAAGTTTTTATATCAGATAAATGATTTGAAAAAAAAACAGAAAGAATGGTTTTACTAAGGTATGACATATCTTTACCAAAAGAAGATATCAAGATAGTAAATGAATTTAGACCAATCGTATGTATGTTCAATTATATAAAATAACAACAAAACTGTTTCATAAATCATTCAGTAAGAAGTGGAGACAAGAGAATAAATTGCAGAAAATTACTCAGGGACAAAAGGATCGTTCAAGGAGCAAAAGAACAAGCAATTATAATTATTGCGATTTATAAAGAGCATTAAAATCATTTTTATACGACGTGGATTGACGAAATAAGTATTTGACTCAATAGAATAAAACTTACTACATGTTGTATGTAAAATTTTAATATACTCGTCTGGAAAGCGTCTTTTATTAAAAAGAAGACAAGTAAATGGAGTATATCTTTAAGGTTAAATGGAGAAAAAATCATGAACTAAAAAATTTAAAATCGAATACTACAGGATGACAGCCTTTCACCTTTTTTATTCGTTCTATGTATTGATCCCCTAAGCAGAAATTTAAAGCTAGCTTTCCAGGGGTAAGTGTATTGAACGAAAAAAACTCATATACAACAAATCACCTACTCTTAACTGTTGACCGTAAATAAATATCAAATATAGCTAAAACACTAAGAATCATTACGGACGATCCACTGACCTTCTTTAATGAAGTAGACCTTAAAAAAAACTCGTCTGAAACTAACCATGAGATATGTGCAGATGTAGCAACATCAATAGAAGGCCCGGGTGCCTATAAATATCTTGGGGTAATTGAGAATAGCAAATCGGAGCAAAGCAAGAAACTATATATATAATTTCTTAAAAAATACCAAATCGAATGTGAATTTGTGTTAGACTATACTCTATGCTTGTGATTTTTATAAGCCATTCATGAACATGCAAAATCACTTACAAATTATATTATAGGTGTATTGAAAATAAAACCAGAAGAAAACATTAAACGTGATGACAAAATAAGACATATTTAAAACGAATTTTCGATTCACCTTTAGCCTAGTAATAAACAAATATTATATAATAAGAGAAATAAATTGTGACTTGTGCTATGTTATACCAGATTTAAAGTTAAGTTGATGATCTACAAGCTAAAAAATCTTATTTAAAACAGTAAAAACAGCACCCTGAAGAGGGTGCGATTCTAAAAGTAGAAAAAGATAACAAGAAACACCTCTCACTAATTGAAGAAATCTTAAAAATAAATACCATGCTTATATCATCGACTTCGAAACACTGGAGAAAAAGCAGCAAGAAAGTTAATGTGTAAAATAGAAGAAAAACCTTTTGAAGCCAAGAAAATGATATGTATGATATTTTGAATCGACAGGAAGGAGAAAAGACGGCAAAGTTAACCAAGTGAAGAGGAAAATATTGTTTGTTTTAAGACAGAAATGTGTTTTAAGGTGAGAGGATAAAATGCCCACATTGTAACGAAGCTATTTAAACAATGTATCACCTTGAAACACGATGCAAGAAAATTAAGTAGCATAATTACACGCAATGATACAATGGAATCGTAATATGTCTCAATTTCCTTCATTCAAGACGATAAAACTACAAGAAACCAAAATTCAGAACTTATCTAGTACAAGAGATCTGCGAAAACGAAAATGCAGAAATAAAGCAGATACCCGAATAAAAACGGATATTTTTATCAAACAAAATAGACCACATATTTTCCGTACGATTAAAAAGAAAATATGAGTACGCTGTTGAAATGGATATAACAAACCTTGATAACTTAACTGAAGTTGAGAATGAAAAACTATTTATTATATGTCATCTTGGCAAATGAACATGGTTAAATTTACAAATTTAAAACAAGAATAATACCATATGTAATGACTTGGGATGGGGTGGTTACAAAATAATAATAAAAATATGTTAAGGAGTTAAAAATCCTAGATGAAGTATAAGCATACATGCAAGCACTCATACTTTGAAAGACACTTGAACTCATCTCATTTGAGAAAATATAAGCAGTTGATGAAGATAGGTCAATAGAAGGTGTCAAAAGTTGCGTCAAAGAGATTAAAATATTCCCAACAAGCTGAACACGATAAAATAGGTGTAACGAAGAAAGAAAATCAAACCCAAGACAAAAACAAGTAGGTGTTGTTTATATTGTATTCAATTATACATGATTTATGTAGCTAAATACTAATTCACCAGAGCAATTATATATTTTGGTTATGATATTACTCAAGAAATTTTCAAGGCTAAAAGAAATTAAAAAAATTATATTTACAAGAACACTGGATCATATAAAAGGAGAACAGGCACACAAACAAGCTTTGTCTCCAATAAAAATTTAAACTATGGAGATTTTAAAAAAAGAGTTTATATATAATCAAGGACCTTAGAGCTAGTTTCAAGTGTTTATATGCTTTAATTATAAGAATTTTTTTTTAAAAATATAGACTAAAATAATAGATTTTCATACAACTTTTGAACATATAAATATTATTGAATTTTTTTTATAATTCTAAATTACAGAACAATATGATTTTTGGGCTGGCCCGTTAAGCAATCTTATAGATAAGATTTAAATTTGTATTTTATAGCGCATTTATCGCATTGAAAGCAATATTATGACACAGTATTTTTTTTAAATGAATTCTAATAAAATGCAAAATAAAGATATGCTATGTGTAAAATATAAGTTTTTTGATTTAATTTTAAAAAATTTATTCTTCCCCAACTTTAAGAGAGAAAATGACTTTATGTGTTTAGAGGAATAGAAAATCTGCACGAAAAATAAAATATCTCAATAAGTAAAAATATTCTTTACATTAAGAATAGATTTTTTTCTGCTTTGTAAATACAATATCAGATTTACTATGTTTGTATATCTTTTAAAATTGATTTGTAAGCTGTTCGATCCGAAAATGTAATTATATGATATAAAGAGCTAAAATTTTATTAAATACGTAAAAAAGTGTTTTTTCATGATTTTATTACTTTAAATGGGATAATTTTATTACGTAAATAGATTATCTAATTTTATAATAAATGTTGATCAAATAAATAATTATAGTGATCTGCATCTAAACTACGAGTTCTCTAGCAAAAATTATATATTTTACAATTAAAATGCAGTCTTGGTTTTTTGAACTGAAAGATATAGATTAGAATCTTTTTTATCAGTAGACATTGGAGTATAAAACGAATACACTGATTCATAAATGTAATGATGCATTTGTTAGTAGTATATAAAAAAAGGAATCTGCATTTATTGTTTTTTTCTATGTATACATTCATTTAAGTTGAAAATATAACAGAACAGACTATAAATATATATTACTAATAGTATTATAATATATCAAAAAAAAAACATATCTTTATATGCGTATTTTGATGGGAATTCAACTTTTATTTTATATGATTAAGGGAATAGTTTACCAAAAATAAGAATTAGCCATTCAATGTTATATGTATTTGACATAAATTACAATGAATATTAGGCCATATATTTTTAAAAAATAAAAACTCAGTACAGTAAAGGTGTTTTAGGTATAAATAAGTCTTTCGATTATACAACAGATTTATAGATAATATTTATAATGTTTATAACACATAATAATGCAATTATTCATAAAATATTAAATATAAATCGATTTTTTACTCTAATAGAAATAAACCTTTTTATTATAATAAAGAAAGAAATGTGTAACAAAATCTTTAAATGGCTCGAATACATGATTTTCATGATGTAGATTAGCACAAAATATAAATTTTAGCTGATGAAGCAAAATATAAACTATGAAAATGCAAATAAAACGCTTGAATTGCAACACTTATTAACGCAGAAATTAAAAAATTTAAAATATAATTTTAAAATTCATGTCGAAAACATCCGGAATAATTTTAAAGATCAAGGTCGATGTTTACTATGTATAACATTACGAACCTTAAATAAGAAATCGACGATTAAGATCTAGAAATATCTTTCAGCATGATAAAAAATAAGAATCTTGTGTTTTCAGCACAAAAATCGTTTGAGAAAATATAGAAATCACATAAACTGCTAAAAACCATACGTTCCTATAAAAAAACATACAGTGCTAAGTATCTTAAATAAAATGTATACACTTGTACGTGAGTATTGATTAATCATATTGAAAATCTTCCACCCGATAAGAACCTTTTCGGTTTAAGGAATATGCTATATTCTTACGACTGTGATCACGACTTTTACTAAAGTTAGTTTATTTTTCATATTTGCTCTAAAAAATAGTAACTTTACATTTTCATCCGTAGGTATTATTTTTTGACCCGTAAAAACAGTGTTAAATATACCACGTATTACTAATTTTTCACTATATTTTATAAATATGTATGGAACGTTATAAAGGTTTTATTTTGATCTGGCATACTATCCCGAATAATATATATACTTTATAATGCTCAGGAGGAATGAAAAAAGTTGCATTTTTTATCATTAGAACATATTTCAAGCTTTTTTAATAATTAGAAATTGATCATATGATAAAGATCTTATAAATATATATTTAGATAAATACTTTTTTTGTGCTTAATCAAAAATCACAAAAAATTGGTTTTTTAAGCATTTTAAATTTCATTAAAATACGGAATTATGAAAATTAACAATACAAAATTATAAAAATGCATCTTTTTTTATTCAATTATATATAGCTTATATTTTACAGAATAGAAGGTTATTTGGGGATCTAAGGTTGAGGCAAGGATTCAAATAGCATATATTTCACACAGCAAATATTTTTACACGCAAAAAACAAAGACTGCAATGTTTATGTGTATATATATAAAACAAAACCACTTGAAATATCCGTAAAAGATGAGTTCAATATTCAAAAATATATTTCAGTGATTATTAAACTCCAATGAGCTCAAAATTAAATTTAAACTGCTGTATATACTAAAAAATATATAAAATTATGTATAATAGCAATAAGTTACAGCTTCTAAATATATGAAAAGAGAGGGAAAATTATATATTTATAACAAAAAGTAATTTATATTTTAGCATATAATATAATGGTGTATCACAGTAGAATGCTTTAACTAGCAAAGAACATAGATAAAATCAGGTATATGTATATAATCTGTTGCTTTTTTTTTATCTTTTATTTATTTGCATCTATAACAAAAAAGGTTTGTGTATTTTTTGCAATTTTATCAATAAATTTGACGTGCATACAATACAAGCTAAATATTCGTTTTCTATTTACTTTAAGTTAGTGAGGATGCATATTTTAATTAAAAAAATTAAATCTATGCCTATTTATACATGCGGGATAATCTAGCTCCTATTTTCTCAAAAAACAACTTTTAAAAAAATTATCTTTAAGTAAAAATCGCAAAATAATTATATTATACATTTGCAACAGCTTTAAAAGACTTTATATCATATATAAAATTTTTGAATTTAATTTAGTCTTTTATGTTTTATTGTAATACGTATGAAATTTATTTTTTCGTGCATGAAAAATTATTAGTTTATAGCGAAAAATGATTTTTTATATAGAATATATGTAATTTAGAATAATATACTTCAGTGAGCTATTTCTAAATCCTCTTAGCATTTTCACAAATTATTTTTTGCAAAAACTGTGATAGTACTTGAATATTAAAACGAATACTTATTCTTTGTTTTTAATTTTTTATATTATCCCCGCTCATTGACATAAAATGTTATTTAAATCATTCTCTTATCTTTGGAATTACATTTAGGTGATAGAATTATGGAACTTTGTTGCAAAAACTAAATATTTTGATTTTTAGAATTTTTTTGAGGATAGAAACAGTTTCTGCACACTTAAATGGATTTAGGCAGAGAAAATGTGTTTAAGAAGTTAAATCACATGAAATTTATTTTTATAATGCTATAAACTTTATTCTACAAACAATATAACCAAAACTATCATATATATTAACTTTTAACATCGTATAGACAGCCTAAGGGATTTCAAGTTCTGTCTTTGTGAATCATATTTAAAAGAACAATGGTTATCATATAAAGTTTTTTTGTTTAATATAATAGGTTTAATCATAAAAATGTGTTCCATCATTAAATATTTGTATATTATCGTGGGATCTTACTGTTTATAAAACAGATTTATAGAGCGAAAACCCCTAAAATAAACATTTTTCGATATGTTTATGATTCGTAATAATACAATTCTAGAAACCTAGCGAGATAAATATCGAAATTTGCGTCTTTATAAAAATTAAAGTAACTATCACGATTTCTCAAATTTACTAAATTAAATTGGTAGTAAGCTGATATTTTAGTCCATTAAAAATAGTGAGTTTTATTCATGATCTTAAACGCACATTTATTTGTCTTAAAACATACTACCAATTCACAATATTGAAAATTATAAAAAACGATATAAAATATATTATTCAAATCTTCCAGTTACACAGCAGGATTAAAATTTTTAAAGTGATTATAGGTACCATTTTTTCAAACAACCAGTCTTTATAATCTCAAAATGCTTAACAATCTTTTTTTATTCTACAGAAGATTAGAGCACAAAAAGATGATTTTAATAATAACAAAAAATTTCAAAAATAATTATATATCGAAAATTACTATAATACAATACACGATTTTTGATGAAAAATTAGTTTTAATCCTAGCTCTAGACACTCTTCAAAAGAATAAAAAACGGCATTTCCATATACTAAAACATAACTCTCATACATTATTTGTTTATGTCTAATTTGTAATTCATAAAAAAATATTGTATAATAAAAAAATACGCGTTTCTTACGGGCTCATCTAAATATGTTTCGTATACATAATTTCTCTCTTCGCATAAAAGCATTTAATGTATTAACGACTTGATATATCACTACTGAAGCATGACAATATGCTCTATCTATAAGAAAAATTGCCAAATATAAAATAGAACTGATCGGTCAACCAAATTTGTTATTTTTTTCTTATAATATGGAAATTTTACCATGATTATCAATAAATCTACAGTTTTTATGTATTTGAAAGATATTTTTGTGTTTATATAACCGAATCTTTTTCGATACACAATAGATTATTGCTGAGCGAATCTCAAAAGCAAAAAAATATAGAATTATATAAAAAACTAATAGAAATTACACAAAACATCTATATCATAGTATTTAGAACTGTAAATTTTTAAATAAAAACCTTTAGTTTACTATATTTCAATACAAAATATGTTTTTATTATATGCATATCAGAATTTTTGGTACGAAAATAAGCTATCTAATATGATCTATTTATATCAGATAATGATAACAAAAATTTCTATAAATAGATTACTATTTGAACTCATATATTGCGCATGCTAATAATAAATAACATAAATAAAATATTATCATCAGTTTGCTGGTCTGTGGAACATTTATCTTTAAAATTGAAATAATTAAATGAAAGCCTATTGAATCACATGAGCATAATCAATTTTTATACAAGTGGAAGAATAAAATTTAATTACTGCATAGGATTCCTTAAATGAATTTAGAGGAGCATAAAATTTATTTGTGTGTAATATTATACTATAAATCTAATTTTCACACGTTTTCAATGTGCTTTATAACATAAAACTGTCAATTTCCATAATTTTTCAAATAAAAGCAAAAAAAAAATTATAAAGCTTTGAGAAGCATATGCTAAATGAACAAGGCGGAAACTTTTAAGATGGGGCATTCCAAATTTTTAATTAACATAGATATGTATTAGAAGGTGCAGAAAATGTTAAAATAAGTGGACGCTTTTGATTTTTGGTTCGAGTTTTAAATTATAGTCATAGTTATGCATATTAAAGGTCCTGAAATTATATCAGATATTTGTAAACTGTTGGTTGAAATGTAAAATCGTAATAATATATTCTTACCATGCATAATATTTTGAATTGTATAAATTTATAGATTTTAACATATTGTTAAAAAAAATAAAAAGACAAATAGGATTTTAAACAAGCTGTAATTTAAATTTATATAATTTAAATAAGAAAAATTATAATATTTTAAACAAATAAATGTCCGATTTACGTATTTATACAAAAAAATCATCGAAAATTACAACTGCACCATTTTAATCATTTTAAATAATAATGAAAAATTATAACTTGAGTTCTAAAACTATTTCATTTTATAAAGTTGATAATAAAAATACTAAATAATCAGCCGAAAATAACACAAATACATGCAGCATACTGTCACTTTACATTAAAAAGAATAATTAAATTAGATATTGCAGAAAATTAGTAATTCAAAAAATTCATAATCTAAACCCAGTAATTAAATTTTAAAATATAGAATCCTAAATGAAAACCAAATAATTTACGAAATTTAAATATAACCTAAATTATATGCATATTAAAATATAAATGTATCACCCATTTGTATTTAATGCCTTTTTTGCTAATATAACCTACAAAATATAAAAATACTAAATTTCAACGGATTTAATATGCAATAAATTTCTCGTATATAATCTTATCGATTAAAGTCAAGATTACAACATTTTACCGATGACTTTAGTGGCATATTAAGTACGAAAAATGTGTTCTTAGTCTCATTTGGATTTTGTTTGGCACATAAGTATTCGTATAGTTTATCTATAAAGCGGCGTATTTATATTTTATATAACGCCATAAACGATTTTACGATTGTTAAAAATAATAAATTGTATTTTTATCTAGTATCTTTTTTTTGCGAATATAATTCTTTTAATTTAGATAATTTATATGCGTATATAATTTTCAAGCAATTATTTTTCTCAAAATGGTGCGCTTACACCTTGAAAGAATCAGATAAAGGCATTCAACTCATCCATTGGTCATGTTTTTAAGGATTTACTCATTAAATTAAATAATGATATTGTATTAAACAGAAAAAAAATGAAGTATAATAAAACACTGAATTGCATTAAAAAAATTACAGCAACAAATATGTAAGGGATTATGTAAGAAGAAACAAAGAAATACATCTGTATTTTTATACCATTAAATCTTGCAGGGCTTAAATAACCCTGAATGTATTCACTACGATCTATTCTATCATTACTTAAGTATTTTTTATAGCATAAAACATCAATACTTCACTTAAAAATAATATTTGAAAGGCTGTTTTGAATTGAGATAATAATATCTAAAAATATTGTGTGATTTTCCTGCAGACATCTACAGTTTAAAAAAATACTACTGTTAAATCATAAAAAATTATTTTTCAAAGTGATTTCTATGTATTTTACGAAAACAGATTATTAGATTTTCGTATAAAAATATGTAGAGGAATAAATAGTATAAAGTCGAATGCATTTTTACGAAGAGAAATTAAAGGTATGAAAATGATTAGTAACGTTATTAAGAGATGTATTAAAGTGATTTGAATGAAGCTAAGACTGCCATAAAAAGAAAATTTGTTGTATGTAGTGCTCAGAGCAGTTCTTAATACCCCATAAACATTTTTAAGCAAAATTATGCAATATTTTTGAATTTATTTCTTCTGTACATGTGGAAGTAAATGTATTGTATGGTAAATATGCAAAAAAAAATTATTTAGAACATAGCGATAGCAGAGAAAACAATAACAGATATTATAAAATTTAAATAAAAAACGATATTTTTCACGTCTTTCGAAATACTAATCTTTTGGAATCTTTTTCATGCAATTCAAAATATTTTTCTATCGTATAAGTATTTATATTTACACACTTTTTTATCGATCTATTATTAACATGTCACGACAACACTCATATGTATATTTTTCCTTTTTTAAATACGAAAAAATTGAAATAAGATTTGTAATTTTGGAGGCTCTAACTGTATTTTATGGTTTACATTATTTCAAAACAATATATTTCCAAGGAAAAAAAAATTTAAACTTATAATTTTTTAAACGCTATGGGTATAAAAACAAATATATGTTGATATATTAAGAGCAACATTTATATAAATCTCACAGCTATGATGATGTTTTTAATAGATTCATGATTAATATGCAACACAGGTGAATTGAATTATTACTGAGCAGAACATAAAGGGCCCGTAAGCTTTTGTCTTGCCAGTTTTAAGCTTTATAAACATTAAAGACCAAAACTCAAAGTCAAATTAAAAAAATTTTGATTTAAATTAAAGTTCGACGAAAATTATAGACCTTAGATTATAAATATAATCAATAGCTGAATGCCAGAAATCAATATAAATAAATTATGCAGTAACTTGAAAATCGCAGATCTATAGATAAAACTTTTTTGGGGGTATTTTTTATTGCATATTAGTAATTTTTCGCATTAGAAAAAATGAAACTTGTATTCGATATAAAAATTATACACACCAAAATTATCTTCTTTTTTCTTAATTGAAAACATCTTTTATAAAAATTTACAAAAAGTTCAAATTATAAAAAAAACAATTATTATAGGAAAATATAATAATATTCATGCGAAAATGATTTTTTGATCTAGATTGAAAAATTCCTGTATGATATCTATTTCACACATCGAGTTTTTAACTTTTGTTTGTATAACGCTGATAAATTATGCATATGAAAGTTTATGCTATTGTTTTGTGATGTACAGATACTGATTACTTTTACGATTTTTAATTTTAATAATATTTTTAGATGGTATAGTTTTCTAACCCCATTAAATAAAAGCTAAAATTATAAAAAAAAGTAAAAATAAAATAAATATTATAGAAAAACAATATATGATTCTAAAAAAATTAAAATATATTTAAAAAGTACTGAGGTTTGCAAAGAAGCTTAAAATAAAAAATTATGAATGTTTTGCATTTTAAACATTTATATTTATTCACATATCTATCAAAGTTCTCCAATTACGTCAAAATTAAGTTAAATCTGAAACAATATAGATCTTATTGCTCAAAAATAGCATTTTATATAGATATGTTTATTTTATTTTGTAAATGTCTATTACGTATATACAAAATAGATTACCCAAATGGCATGTAGCTTAAGACAAAATACACGGAATTAAAAATTTTGGTCCGATTTAAGTAAAAATTTAGATAAAATTAATAATGCTTGATTAATTAATAACGTTATCAAAATTTAGTTTGTTTTAAATACACAAAAAAAATTATAATAAAGCTAAATGGGCAATTGTTTGAAAAATTATTATTAATCAATTAATAATAATGTAAATCACAAAAAAAATGCACGTAGAAAGAGGATTTCAGAAAACATATTAAATTGAATAAATAAATAAAATATTCTGCAACATATAAAAACTGATAATAAACATATGTGAATATGCTTATATAAATTTTATTTATGATTCTAATTAAGAACTATTTCATGGGATTACTATTTTTAAGGATTACATATGATATATAATCCTTTTTTTTCAAGCTACATTTACATATATCATTGTTAAATTACATAGGTAATACAATATCTTATACTTGAATATAATCATTTTATGACTTAGGAAAAAATATAAAATTTTGTTAAGTAGCCATGTATATAATTTTTTATATTTGAAATACTTGATCCGGTGTAAAATTCAAAGCCCTTTTCATATACATTTTTCAAGAAGTTTATGCATTTAGATATATTATGTGGAACGAATTTATATTTTTATATCACCTTATGAATAAGTATTAATTAGTAAAACCAAGCGAAAGATGTCTTTTATTTTTAAAGTCATTATATTTGTTTTTTTGTGAAATTTAAAAGCGCTCATATAATAAATTGATTTAGAAGCGAACATGATAATTATTTCGACTAAATTCAATTTATGATCACCTTAGTTTTGTTACATGTAAAAATGCCTCATATTTAAAACAAACATTGGCGGTCTGTTCATTTTTTCAAATGTATTCAAACAAATTTTTAATAAACATTCCCTCACTAGTGATTCTATTTGAATAAAAAGTACATTTTTTTGTATTTTCTAATATTAAAAACAAATTTTCTGATTCAATTTTACTGATCTTATGACAGGTTAATATATACCCTTTGTACGTTCATGCATTTATTTTTACTAAAATTTCAATTATATTAAAAACAAAACATAAATAATATCAAACGTCATAAGATGTGAAATCGTGGTCATAAAATATAATAAGACTTATATTTAAGTGGTAGAAATACCGTAGTAGCTTTACCAAACGCATATAAAAATGATTTTGAGGAATTCATTTGCAGTGATCGGTCTTGAATAAATAAAAATAACCTCATAAAAAATAATTGGAAGGATTATGTAAAAAAAAGGATATATGAAAAGAAGTTTAGAGCCATTAAGCTAACATTGTTATAATAATAGTAAAAGAAAGAATAAAAGAAATTATAAATAGATTAAAAATGTGTATTGTATGCAAATCGTTACTATCACATTTGTTTTACATAGATACATCGACAACTGAAGCCCTTTATAATTTTTTCAATATTAACTTGTATTATATATATCACAAAAATTATTTTTGTCATTAAAAGCTTAACTTTTCAATGATTTTATTCTTGTTTATTAATGTATATATCAGTTTAGTTCTATTTATTATATAGTTGTGGGAATATTTACGAATATTTTATGTTTTTATTTTAAGAATATGGTTCAAAGTTATGCAATATTCGCGTTTCACAACATAAGATCTGTATCATGTGATTCATACTGAAAATTTTTACTGTAATATCTAGAAAATGATATTTTAGCCTTATTTTATCCTGTTGCACATATTTAATCAACTTTTATAATGTAAAAATAATAACTTTTATGTAGTGGATTGGAATTTATAACATAAAAATACAATGTACACATTTATATACTAAATACATTTTTATTTTTGACTTTTCGGTTAATCTTTAATTTTTTAAAATAACCAAGATCACATAATTGCAGTTTCGAATATTTTAAGTATTTATTGTATTACTTCATAAATTCGAGGAAAATTTACCTGTTTTATTAATTAGCTCGTAATCTCGTCTTTTAAGATCGTTTCTATAACTATACGAAACTTTTCAAATCTAAATCACCAATTCGATTAAAGATTAAAATTTCTTCTAACCGGTTTGATAACCATGAATCTTACCTGTAATAAACGTGGTTGTTCATATATAAGGAGGAACAGGATTCTATATACATACCATCGAAATATTATTCTACCAACACAATACATTTACATATATCTTTGCAGGGAGAAGCTGGTTGTTTACGTGTTTTTATATACTTTTATAGCGTCTTACACTTTTACCATCTAATCTATTCTCGGCTCGTCGAACTTGTCAGAGTTTTATTATAGTTTAAATAGATCACCCTCTTAGGTTATTCTCGTTTTCAGTAAATTTATATGAATCCCTGAGGTTCTTTGTAGATAGAAATCAGGCCACATATTAAGCTCTTTCAAACCAACAGCGCTAGCACACCCCCTAAATAATTAATAAATAAAAGCAGTTTATAGAGATAGATCATTAAAAACGTCATAAAATGTATCAATGAGTTTCGCAATATCTCCAATGTGATGACTTACGTCTCAATAGATAGAATTGATCTAAAGCAATATACAAAAAATTCGATTCTATCTACATAGGCTAAAGAAACAGATTCAAGAATTCTGAAATTACAATATGAAAAATAAGGATTTATAACACAAATAAAAATAATCAAAGACTTTATTTGGTTTTTAAAGCATCTAAGCTCTTATTTGACGTATAATATATAATCCTGAAATTTAATTTGCATGAAAAACTTTGTAAAAGTACTACATATCAAAACCTAGTAGCCGATCGGCACATTATTTTATATAATAGGCTTTAGGGTTTGTTCTAATGCCTTATATAAAGATGTGGTAGCCAAAAAAATCCTTTATCGATTTCTTATACTATGTATACATGAGAATAAAATTATAATCAAAAGAAATATATTTTATATAGATCCAGAAATGTATCTACATAAGATGAATCTATTTATTTATCGAAAAAGATGATAACTGTTTTTTAAAGAGCGTAAACATTTTTAAAGATAAAATTTGCTATTGAAATAGTATTTTCATGTGTATAGCACTAAAATTACAAGTTATTCTACAATTATATCTGTGTTTTAATTATACTTTGCTTTAAATCCAGCCACATTATGATGTGAATAGTTGCTATATAAGATTCTAAAATATTTTTATTGATTTTTTATATCGAGTCAAACCCTATTTCTTCCAATGTTATAGATCTTACTGCATTAGTAAGCACAATTTCTTAATAGATATGCTTTATATTCAATTTTTTTAGTGCTGTATAAAAAATTTCTTTCGAGCACGAATCGACGTTTCTGAACTATTAATAAATTTTTTTGTGAAAGAATCACTCGAATTTATTTTTATAATAATAAAAAAAAAATTTTTTATGAAAAGTTAAAAATTATGAACTCGAAATTATAACCAGAAAAGGCCCAGTGAAATAAAAAAATCATAAAATATTGCCATTTTTTGAGCTTTAACATAAGGAAAACTCTTTAAAAGAGCATATGGAATTAAAATATGAATTTAGTTGTGTGTTTTATATTATTGTAGAATTAAAATTTATAAATTACGAAAATCAAGAAAGCTGCTATTTTATATATGAAAGTGCTCTTTTATTATATAATGTTTATTTTTCTATACATAAATTTCTGTAATTTTTCTATATAAGAATGAAAATATTTTTATTTCATTAGATACAATTTTAGAAAAGCTATAGAATTTCGATCTCATTTTTTCCATAAAATTTCACGCAAGAGCAAGCCGAAAATAAGCAAGAAAATTTTTTCTCGCGTGATAATTGTCATTTTTGATCAACAAACGATATATATTAATTTTTTAGTATATATTTGTGCAAAGAGGAATTTTCGACGTGGTGCCTTTACCTTATTTTTTGTTCGAGGAATTTTTCGTTATTTTTTCATTAAGAATGGTCCATATAATATTAAAAGTGATATTTAAAATTTTTGCGGCAATAATCGGCATATCAGCTAAAAACTAACCTTAATATGTGTAATTAAATATATATTTTTATTGTTTTAAACCGATATCGGATAAGATACCGAATTTTGTTATAATCAAATTACAAATTAATATAATTATGACCATGCTGCATAAAATTACAGCTACACTAAACTGTCATCTTAAAATTGAGAGTTTTGGTTTCCTTAAACTATGTAATTAAAGGGCACATTCCCAAATGCATAAATCGCTCATCTTATGTCTAAAAATGAATTTTATTCATATAAACTTGCTGTTTTAAAACAGATAAATGCTCAGTTACACTGTAAATTAGCTCTTATTAACCGCTACTTTGCAAAAACTCCTTCAAAGATTATAAATACTGAATAAACGCCTTCGCTGGATGATATGAATTTGAATATTTAAACTAGAGATAGATACATGCTAGAACGTTTTATCATACAAAATCGATATTAAAAAACACAGCGCTACTTTAAATAGATACATTAGATTTTTTTACAAACAAAAAAAAATTTTGGATCATTTTATTTCTTCTAATTTGTGATATAATTTTGCAATAGTGAAGTTAAAAAAAAATACCGCCTCATTCGAAGAACTAAGAGACAAAAATATATTATCGGGATTGCTTGTCAACAAGAATTCATTGCTAAAATGTTGCAAATTTTTTTATGTTGAAATATGTTGATATTTGTAAATAACGCAAAAATTGATAGTTTACAAGTTTAATTTCCGCAAAACAAGGGTAAAATCTTTAGCCTTTTTTATGCCCATTCTAAATTTAAATTAATATTTATGATACTTATTAAATTAGTTTATCATATTACTTTTGCATAGCTATACTTCAAATTTTTTATATGTTTCATGTTTTTTTTTGCATTTTAAGGGGTCCATTATTAATTTCATTAAAAGATATATATTTTATATTAGTTCGCGTTAATCAGCAAAACAAGAGAGATATCTATAATAAAAACTTTTTCAAAACAATTTCTGTTACATATTTCACGTCAAATTAGTATTTTAATTTCGACCCCATAAGTCAGCTAAACGAAAAATAAAGATTACGAACTTAAAATTAGCGAATATCACTTAGATAAAAGTCAAAAAATACCATATTACAATATAATATAAATTTTCTTGTAATTATTATCTAAGAACACACCAGCTTTAGATTTTAATTACATATAATTTTGAATACTGGCCAAATAAAAATAGAAAAATAAATTATAATTACACATTATTATAGATATAATTTGGTGATGCAAGAGCTTTTTATTGGGCAAACGATCATACATCAATAAAAGTTTTTCGTATGTTTGTAAATTTTATACCTAAATTATCGTTTAAAACTCAAAAAACTAAATGATAAATTTAGCAACACTATTCCTTAGAATATTATGGTTTATGTATATTTTAGTGGATATTTTTTTCTTGATTTAACAATTTATAATATGAAAACATAACAGGGTTTTTATTATTATTTAATAGGGTTATTTACATGATTTGCAAAACACTAATTTATATGATTGTGATCTTTATGTATAAAAAAAAGTTTATAAACATGTTTAAATGTTATTTCGTTTCTTGATGCTACACTTTTATTATTTTTCCGTATGCATATACAAGTAATATTATGCTAACATATTTATTATAATATAAATCTCTGTGATAGCAAAAGATTTAATATTGTGTGATTTTCATTTTTAAACAAAATATTTTGCTTTTTTCGTGGGTATTAATTATATTTCTTCTATATTTTCTATAATACTTGCAGTTTTTTCAACAATTTATATATTATTTCTGTGTCGCGCCTAGATTTTATTTCCATGCCTATTCCCATCATCATAACTGCAATCTTAAAAAATGTTTTCTAAAGCAGGGACTTTACTCTACCATTTAGTCTTATAGTACATTATGTTTTTTAGAGTAAAATATAGCAAAATTTTAAATTTGTAGGTTGATGGCTTTTTAATACCAAAATAATACTCTTAAAACTTCATTAAAAAAAGATACATCATATCATTCTTATTTGACCATTAATTTATATTTATACATATAAAATCTCTTTAATTTCTTTTCATACAGATCATTATAGTTCTTTGACACTAAGGACAATAACAGCTAATTCGCTACAGATGAAAAAATTTTCATAGAATAAGAATAAGTTTTAAAAAAAATTGGATCGTATTAAGCATAATTTTTTTATTTCTATATGCATTATAAAATATTCAAGTTTAAAACTAATGAAAAATTTGACATATAGAAAAAATTTTTATTTATCATTTTCATGCCGATAAATCCTCGAAAAATAAAAAAGAAATTTTGTTTCTTCCTATGCATGACGAGGTAAAATTTTGATTCAATTCACTTAATCTATTGAGTACTAATTCTTCTAGATATGAATCATTCTCATACTTTAATATTCTCAAATATCTTCTTATTTTTTCATCATGCTCTTTTTTCGTTAAAAATCGAAGTGGAATACTATATTTGTCTAAGTTAGCTTTAATATGAGGATTTAAATGATTTTTTCTTGGACAAATTTGATTTATTTTGTCATAGAAATCATTATCCAGAATTAAGTCAAAACTTCCATTAACCAAATCATATTTTAAGTTGGAAATATTAAGAACACTGGCATTTTCAATATTTGCCTTTTCATTCCCAAAATATATTATCCCTCCACTAAGTTATCTTATAGTTTTCATTTTTGCATAATGAATAAAATCATTCAAATCATCTCTCAATTCTAAACTTTTCTGGTTGGTATCACCTGGAAATATTTCAATTTCTGGATGATGGTTATGATGATATATCGGATTATCATCTTCGGCTTTAAATGGCACACCTGGAGCAAAGTATTCGAATTTTTTGTAATCACTCCGACAACAACTTCTTATTGAAGGATTTTCGCCTTTGTAATATTGATATTCAAATAACTTAAGTTTATAAATACCACCTTTATTGACCTTATCGAGTCTATCAAATGTGATATATATCCAATCCAGTTCATTTCTATCTACATCGTACTCACAATATTTTGTTGTATCCTTATAAACACCCTTGTTAAAATTAACTTTAATATCTTCATCATTACTATCGCTGCTCGGGAGGCTTTCATTTTCATTCGATTCGATCTTTTCATACTTTTCTCGGCCTTTCTTTAGAGCATCTAATACATATACTAGTGCGTCTTGATTATTGCAATAAGAATTTCCATACGAGTTAACTGCAGGACAGAAAGGCAATGATCCCATCAAATTGTTTATACTGTGTGTAATCGGATTGATCAATGCCATATATGCGAAATTAAATGTAGAAAAAACGAAAACTAAATTCATCTAAAGGTAGATTTTCCACACTATAAATAGCTTGATGTCAAAAAAGTCTTTCCAGAATTTTTAAAAATGGAGATAACATGTCAAAGATATTTGTAAATGTCTTCAAAATATATATTGCCAATATTTCAAAAATGGTATTCACCTGTCAACAATATAATATCATTTGCTTCCAAAATATTTTGTTTGATCTTTCAAATAATTTAAATTATAAAATGCACACTGTTATACACGAAAATAGCATTTTGTTTTATTTATGGTTTAATTTTCTTATTATCTATTTAGACGTGGTCAGCTTATTGAAAATATTGCACAACTCTTTATTGCATCTTTTGACACCTTGCCCCATTCTATCTTCATCAACTGCTCTTCTTCTCTCAAATGAGATGAGTTCAAGTGTCTTGCGTTTATGAGAAATAAGATATATTTCTATTAAATATATTTTACATATCGAATAGATTAAATTATATTCGACCCCTTAAAAAAAGATGTGTGGTTTAAAAATTCATGAAAAAAAGTAAATTACAACGAATATAAACACAATAATACAACAAGAGAACAAAAAATAACATCAAAATAACATCTAACTATTAGAAACCAATATCACATCTATAATTGAATTATCTGAAAGATACGCCGTCTTTCAGCCCCATTATCTAAGCTAAAAGATACAGAGCCAACCAAAGTTTTCCTAGGCCGTAATTTGATAAATAGAATATATTTGATGGCCTTATTGATTGTAAATAAACTTTTTATTTGTAGCGAGATTTCGGTATCTTCGATTTGTATAAGGAGACTTCCATATATCATGGTAAAATCTAAAATAGTAGAGTATATGTGCGTAGTAATAACTTTTATAGAACAGGTAGATGTTAGGATTGCCACAAGCATATTGCCGACCTCAATATTCTGGTTTCAGGTGGGATGGAAGATTTTGTTGAATGGATAGACGAATCTAGATTAAAATTGACAAATTTAGCAATGCGCATGATGATTACGATAATAAATGTTTCATTAAATTTATTTGGTATTTATTTAAAATGTAATAACTTAAATTAAAATTACCAACTTAAGCTGTAGCATAATCACAAACAAAAGGATTGAGGAAGACCCCAGAGCTAATAAGTCTTAAGATAAGAAGATGCATCGATTAAGATTGTAAAGACGAGGAGGCAAAAAGAAGTATCAGTCAAATCTTTCTATAGAGCAATCATAAGTTTTGCTTGAACAATTAAAAATAGCTAAAAATTAAAACAGCCCAAAAATAAACATTGATTAAATTTTATAAATATGTTTATAGAATAGCCAGAAGATTTGATTGTATAATCCTAAATAGCTTAAATCAAAATCACCGAATTTTATATTTATTTAAAATTGGATTATTTTATTTTTTTGAGCAATCATAAGCTTTGATTAAACAAATTTATCATATTAAAAATCGGAAAATATCTAAGTTTGATAATAATTTAAATCAAAAAAACCAAATAATCTTAAAAGCTTTTATTTTATGTACAAGAAACAAACTCTTTTTATTAAGATTTGAAGAAAAATAGAATAGGAAAAAGGATCGAACAAAAAAAAATATTTGAATATTAGACAATGTGGAATTTGAGAGAAAAGAGTTGAAAATTTATATTTTATAATAGATTAAATTTTATTATGGTGGCATATTCAAAGAATGTACGAAATTAAATTTTGAAAATTTTCATAAATTCGCGTTAAAACTTAATTTGCCATCCACAATATTTTATATAAATTGCTAAACGGTATTATCGACATCAGCAGATAAACAAATCAATGCCTAATTTCTCCCAAACATTTTTTTCCCATTTCTAGTGCACTAAAAATATATTTGATTAGTAAACTTTAATTTATATGTTTTTAAAGTGTAAGATATTTATTAATAGTCTATTGATGAAATCAGAACTTCAAAATACTATTATTATCTGTTTTATAAATGTTTTTGCTAACTTTTGCTTTTTTAAGAATATCACGAATCAAAATAAGACATACCCATAAATATTAATACTTGTGCGTTATTTATAGAAAAATACAAGCAAACACATAGGATTATCAATATTTTTTTTTACTAATATGTTCAAAATAAATATATGTGTGTATCTTATGAAAAAAAATATTTAAAAATTTTGATACAACAATATAGTGTCTTTAAATGTAATATTTAAAAATAAATATTAATGTTATCTTCTGAGAAACACATAAAATCAGCCTAGATCACAAATTTTTAATTTTTAATGCATGCTTTTTACAATTTTATATTGGTTTATCGCTGTAAATAATATTCTATAACATTAAATTAATATCATATCTTCTTCATTTTTTTTATAAATCATTTTTTCTATAACATTGTAGTCTATTTGATTTTGATTACAGGATAAAAGAAATTCGCCTAATATCTTTTAGATTAAAAATGTGAATATTAAAAAAAAAAATTTGCTTCATATATACGTCTATGCATAATTTACATGTATAGCCGAAGTTTTAATGTTTTTTTTTACTTATGATCATAATTGAAATTTTTTTAGCAATGTATTCATAGTTTATGTGTATTTTGAACTAGTTTAATTTTATCTTTATACGTAGACAACAAAGATTATTATTTTTTTGCTGACACACTAAGTTTCCCTCATTATATGTACCACATAAAAATATTTAACGCTTTGATAATGTGCCGAAGCAGAAAAAATATTACTTAGATTCATATTATGTTTAAAATACACTTTTGGTTCGAGCAAAAAAATTCAAAATATAGTAAATTTATTAAAGATAACTTATTACTTCGCTTGATTTCGTATTATTTCAAGATGACACTTTAAATACAGAATGAAAAAAAAAATTGTAAATTTATTATGGATATCTCATATTAATTTTCTTTTTACAAGCAAAAAATGATATAAAAACATATTTGAGAATAAACAGTGTCTATCAAAAGAAAAAGTAAATGTTTCTGCATCTTTAGTCCAAAGAAGAATGAAACTTTCCATAAATAAAAATGTCTATGCTGTTCTTGTTATAAACCCTAAAAAAATTACTTTTAATTTTGAATAAACAAAAAAGAAAAAAAAAGAAAATTCTACATACGGTATGTATGCGAATCCATATATGATATTTTATAATATGAAAATAAATTTCTTTATCTTATATATAAGAACTGTCAATATATTTACGAATCTGTATTTTTTGTTGCTCTGATTTATTAGTAAATGATCATCACTACAGTAACACTATTTCGCGAAAACTTTATTTGAGTAATTACCTACTGCGCAGAAAAAAAATGTTGCACTGATTGTAAAGAACGAACCTTCCTCGGTTAGAACTTACTTATACACCGAAAATGATGATTTAAGGCTTAATTACAATCTTAAATGTTATTGTGGGACTATTAAAATAAAATTTTTAACCAACACATATTTCAACTTTATTTTAAAATTACGTTTGAAATTGGATTGTGCTTAAATAGAGAAATGTAGTTCTACAAAATAAAATCTAAAATTTTGAATATAATGTAATATTATCTGTTCAAATCATGTATCTTACACGCAGAATTTTTTTTTCATGCCAATAATTCTTAAAAAACGGCATCGCTAATTATACAATATTTTTTAGAAAAACTATTTTTGATGAAAAATTGAAATATATATAATTATTGGTTTTTATTTTTAAATTTATACTTTTACTATGCTGTGCTTGCAAGTTTTTTTAAATCAGTTACATTTTTCTTATATTTTAATTCCATAAGTTTTTCTGCTAAATAAATAAAATTTTCAATAGATGGTCTATTTTCATAAAAAAAATACAAAAATAATGGGAAATAATTTTTTACTTTATATGTTTTGTGTTTCTTTTCATGATATCCAAAAGCATGTTTATTTATCACAATATAAAATCTTAATTTTACAAAGTTAAAAGTAATTGCCATAAAAGATTTGACTCCATGTAGCCCAAAGGTATAAATTTATAATTTTGCAATGTTTGAAACTATCACAACACATGCTTTTATAGGTATTTTTTTATAGCTTAAACATTTTTTTATTGGAATTATAGCTTGAGTTTGACTTCCATTTGTATTTACGAATTTGTTGTATAAACTATTTCTTTCTCTGCCATATGTTTTTTAGTTTACTCATGCGTGCCACAAATTTAAATATTTTATATGGATATTAGAAATTTTTACAGAAATCAGTAATAAAATGCTAAAAAGCAATTACACAAAAACCAAATGTAATTTTTAAAGACTTGAAGATATTAAATCAGCAGTGTTTTACACAAAGAAATATATTCGTATGACTAAATACGACATGCCATCATCGATCGAAGCTTAAAAAATTCATTCTTCTTGACTCTTTATATAATTATACACCCTTTTTATTTTAAATTTTTGCATTCGTTCTACTTTATAGAACTTTTTCCCCTTCATATTCATATCAATATATAACATTATAAATGTAAGTCACTTGAGAAATAAAAATCAAATTTCGTCGGATATATATTTTAAATACAGATAAAGGCTTCCAAAAAACTTGACTTATTCATTTTCGTGATCAAAAAATGCACAGAATATAAAAATGAAGAATATAAAGAAATAAAATTTATGAATTTTCTATAGTTATATGGTATTTTATACAATAAACACATTTTAAAAGGCAAAAGCAACATTTAAATAAATTTAATGAAAGTTTTATAGAATCAATGAATAGAAAGGCGTGCTCATAGAATTCATAAATTTCTTACTAGCTTCTAAAATATGTTGAAATCTGTTTTTTCTTGTAATAAAATCATAAAACTGAAATTCCTACAATTCTTTGTTTGATTTTGTGCAAAATTAATCATCACATTGACGATACTTTTATCCGTTCATGAAGAATATGTTTGTTTAAAGTATGTACCATCTTGAATAAAAAAATTTGTAATTGATTTTTATTTAACATTTGCAGTAAAATTACAAATTTTTATTGCTGACTAATTATAATTAATTATGCTTTGAATTTTTTAAAAAAAGAAGCTTATGTGATATAGATTCGATATGTTGGATAACCATAAAAATTATTTTGAGGTAAAAATTATATTTTTTGGTATGTTTCAATTGTTTTTTTTACATATTAAAATTATATTTTGATGATTTAAATTAGTTTTTTTAAAAATAGCTATAATACAATAAATATGCAGCTGTAAATTACTTTATTACTCTTCTTGTTTATAATAATATATAGCGAGCATATTTTTCTTGAAATACCTAGATTTATATTTCAAGTTCGGAATAAAACATTTACGCGACAAAATTCGTGCCACATGTATAAAAACATTGCCAAAAAATTATATAATTACCTCTCTTGTATATAAAAAAAAGTGCCATCAAAAAATAATACAGTATATTTATGATAATTCTATAGAGATTATATAGAAAATGCCATGGTAAAAAAAATATAAATATTCTATCATAAAAATTAGAAAAAGAACAAACATTTTCATAATAAATACAATACAATAATTTAAATTACGATTCGACATATTTTTCCCATTTATATACGTGAGGATTTAGGGAATTTTATTTTATGTATAATTTATTTTGACATTGCTAATAAAACAGCGAATTTAACGACGCAATCATTATTTTCACTATTTTCTTTTTTGTGATCCGAATCGACTTTAGAAACCATTATACATATTTTTTCAATAGTACCTTTGTACAAAGGATAAAAGTCTTGTAGAATTGCTATTATATTTATATAATACGAATTGTCAAGATTTTTGCAAAAAAATCATACGAAATACATTTTATCTTATCTGTAGATTCATAATAGTTAATAAAAATGATTAGCCTGAAATTATAATACCTTGATTCTATTATAATTCTCCATTTAATTTTTTTATATTTATATTACTTTTCAATTGTATAAACATATACCTTATTCAACATACTTAGGGTTCTTTGAATCACGAATTAAAAACATAATAGCTTAAGCTGTAAATTATTTTGAGAGCGTTTAATTTTCTTACAATTTATTTGTTAATGTGTGCTAACAATAATTATAGCATTTTGCATAAGGGACTAACACAATATTTCTACTGATTTTAAATATGTATTTCTTTTATAAGATATGATGAATACTACACTTCGTACATAGTTAAAAACAATGTATTATAAAAGACTGCATTAATAAATTCTATTATTTGTATAGTTAGATAGAGGGTATCACAGTTTTTGTATGCAACAACATGTGTATGACGAATCATAAAGTCTGAAGTGTGGCCTTCTTCTTTCGACAAATTTACTGCTATACCTAAATAGAAATAATTTGTCTCATTTGCCATTCAAACATCGAAAATTTTTTATTTTCATATCTTGATTTAGATGGGCTTTAAAATCTTCATGATCGTAAAATCAACATTTATATTCTTTATATAATTACTGGAACAGAAATCAACGGATTCTGATAATTCGTTGATTTCAGATTTTGTGTGTACAAATCTCGTTGAATGTACTACTTAATTTTTTGGGGTTGAATTTCTTATTCTGATTTATATGTCCTCCAACATTGACATTTTTTTCTGTTTATAAGATTACCAAAGTAGTCTGAATATTCAGATATCCTATTTATCATATAGATTAGATGATCGATTTTAGAAGTCATATAATAATATGGCGAAGCGTCTGTAACAACAGCAGGTATACTACTGTTAGAGAATAAATATCTGTAAGAAGTTTGGTACATGGATCTGAATAAATTTCCTATATATATTACAAATATGATCAATGTTAATAGTCGTAAATTCGTTGACATAAATTTCGATCTTATTTCCTTTGATGTAAATGTATTTTAAATATCAATTTTTTTTCTTTTATATAATTTTTAATTATTTTTCTTGATCCTTGTCTTCATTCTTCAAAATTTTATACGTATTTATGAATGGGCTCTCTGAATGCGATATCAAAGTTTTTTCTTTAAATTTTGTATTGGCTTCACGAATTTTGATTTTTTCTGATGAGAGATCTTCATTTAATGTATAAGATTTCTTTTTTTCACAACATATAACTTTAGTTTCTGCTGTTTTAGATGGTATCTGGTGCGAATCGTTTGCTATTTTAGTTTTTTATATTGAATTCGCATTCACATCATAGTTAATTGATGATTTTTTGTAGTTTTTTGGGATTCCTTCACATGTTGCAATATTTATGATCTCTAAATTTATAAAGGCTTTTTATTTAAAACGCAAATCTTTTAGTATTTTCACATGCAGAAAACACCTTCCAATAGGTTTTACCGTTGTACTATATTTTGGTACAGTAGATTATTCATTCGGAAAATATACACCATCTATTTATAGGGTATTGATGGTCGTTATTATCTCGCTTAATTCCAAATTCTTTTTATTTAATTATATTATCTCGACTTTTTAACATTTTTTGACTAAAATATTATCTTTTTTATATTTGCCTATGTGATCTGTTTGCATATCGTACCTTTTTTTAAGTTCGATCATTTTCGTAGTGACTTCCTTTCTTTATTTAAGCGAAAAATTCATTTTTGTGTCCGTGGTTTAATGAAATAAGATTTAACAACTTACTTAGTATAGTTTCTTGTTATATTCCTTATATGTATTTTCTTTTGCACTGTATATTTAATTTGCGATTCTTCTTTGTAGGGCTTATACTTGCTTTTTAAACTGCAAATTATTATTCGCAATCGCTTTTTGTCTGTTTTTTTTACATATCAGCCATGACATATATCGTTTTGTTATTTTTAGCAACTTTCGAAATTTTTTGACTATGAGAAGAAATTTTTGATGAACCTTTCACTTTTTTTCGCATTTTATTTTATGATTTAACATACTCATGTAGAAGTTGTGGCGCTTCTGAATTCAATATTTGTATATCAAAATGTAATATTAATTCCCTTACAGTATCACAGCAAGAATATTATTTACATTCTTGATATACTATGCATTTATTTCTTCAATTATCGAAGTATATTCAACGACAATTTTTATTATTCTAATATTTGCTTCATTAATAGCCGCAACGTAATCTTCTTAAAATTTTCGACACAGTTACCCCCACCCAAAAAAAAATGCTCTAAAATTTCGAGAACTCTATAATATAGAGCCTCACAATCAATATCTTTCGTTCTGGGGGCATCAATAAAAAATAATATTATTCGATTTTCATCTTTATTGAAAATTTTGTATCATAACTCTAAAAATTACATCCTATATATATATTCTGTGAATTTTTGTAAGATATTATATGGATGTTAGTATATCCGGCTAAAATTTGTGTTCTTTTGAATCACACCTTTATTGCGGATATAATTACTTCGTTTCCTCGCTTTGTTGTTTGTAAAATATAAATAACGATTTATGAATTCGTTGTTTGATCTAAGCATTCAAAATCTTCTATTTTGTTTCCTTCCATAAATATGAAATTTTTTAAGTTTCGAAACAAAAAGATTATCTACAATTAAAGTTTCTTACTTAATTTTGTTTTCTATTTTTATTCTTTCTTAGCTACTTCAAAATTCAAATCTTATATTTTAACTATACATTTTTACACATAGAATAGATCTTGAAGGTTCTGAGCTCCATAAAAAACTAAACATGAGTTCGTGATCACCTTCTAAAAAAATCATGATATGTGCACTAATATGCTATATTTTTATTAAATTGTTTTCTAATATTTTCGGAATAAGCGTTCTTTTCTGTTCTATTTCTTTCGGTCATTTTTTTTTGTTTTTTTTTAGCTTTGATATTCGATGAATCATGTAAAGAACTTCTTGGATCATCAAAATAAATTTCTAGTTCATTTTTTATGATCTGTATGTAGTATTTTCTTATTTTGTGAAAAATACACAGTTTAAAAATTTCTTGAAAAAATAATAGTTTATCAGATGAATTCTTCGATAGTGATTTAATTCTTTCAACAGATATTCTTGCACTTTAATCCGAATCAAAAGAAGACATGGTTGATTTTAAATATGCGAGTTAAACTATCGACTACGACCGTTTGTTTTATAAACGAATTATTCATTCATTCTGTCTTTGATGCACAAAATATATATAAAAATCTCAATAAAATCATGATTTAAATATTTTTTATTGATATTTATATTTACTAGTAGGTTTTTTTAGAATTTTAAGATTTTTTTTAAATTTTAGATTTATGGACTTGATTTTTGAAAATATACGACTTTAATTTTCACAAGCTTATTTTAAACGGCTTAAAGGATTTGTAATCGTGAAAAGTCTATTTTTATAGGATTTTTTCGTTTGAAATAACTTAATATATGTAATCTAGTATTGTGTTCGTCATAAAATTTTACTATGATCTTGTATATAAATTATAAAAATAAAACTTACAAATTTATGTTTTTTATTGTAAGGCGAAATTTTCTTTCGGCTTTTTATTCTCGTTTGCGCAAAATTTTATATTACTCTAAAAACATGATATTAGCACTTTTTGTAATTTTTCCTTTTTTACATGCTTCTATAATGCATTTTTTATTAATTGTTATTAATATAACTGTTGATTTACATCCTTTTCTTCTGCATATGCATCACTTTGAAGTTAATTATGTTTCAAAATATTTTTAGGAAATCAATTAACTACGATCAATGTATTGGATTTTATTATAGAACACATTTACTAGTGCATTATTTCTTTCTGTTTATCTTTAAATGCTTCTCATGTGTTAATTTGATTTTTAGCTATTAATATTGATTAAGTTAAGCTTGTGAATCCTCTTTATAACAAATTCAGCAGCAAGCATTTTACCAAGTAATCTTTAAATTCTTCTTTCCAGATTTATTGGTTGAAGTTTTTCCATCTATTTGTTTATGCCTTTGCTTCAGTTGACATTACCGACATCTGTATATGACTTATAATATTTTGTGACCATATAATATCCTGCTATGATATATTTGTATAGTTAATTGCTATAAATAGAAAAAAAGCTAACATTCATTACTTCAAGGGGGAATTTTGTTATGGTTCAAAATTTGTGTGAAGCACATTCTAACCAAAAGCAAAGAATATTATATATTTTTTATATTGTAAGTTCATGTGTGCCTTGAAGAAATTACATAAATCAAATGCTTATAATAAAGCAATTAATAATTTGAAACTATTTAAGAAAAATATAATTTTGAAAATTGTTAGTTACAAAGCAAAGAAAATAATATTTAAAAATGATAAATTTCTGTGTTTACACTTAAAAGAGCCAATAATATATATTTTAATACCATAAACTTATAAGTATTCGATTTTATATATATTATATTTATCAAAGAGCTTCTATTGTTTGCATACAGGCCAAGTTTAAAAATTTCTTTTTAAATTATATGACAAAAAAATAAAAAAACATAGATTTTAAGAAAATCTGGTCTTTTCATAGGGATGATCTTTAAGTCTAATTTTAGAATATAAATCCTAGTTTTAAACAAACATATTTAAAACAAAATTATAAAAAGCCATGAGCTCGCTTTTTTATTAGCTTGAAAATATATTGTTTGTGAATTTTTTATTTATATATTTTATTGTAATACGAATGTAAACATATTGAAAATATAGTTATATTTGATTTTTTTCGTTAAAATTTTACGCCGAAGAATATAACTGCGTGCCATATACAGCAGAATTAGCAATAGTTCAGATTTTAATTATATAAAAACATATGATAACTTACAAGCAGAATATGCGGAACAGAAAAACCAGAAGCAGAGCACGTAAAAGACAATTCATGCGAAACTCTGCAGTAATGGAAAAAAAGATGAGATGGTATTAGTATATGTGCAAATAACCATATAAACTACAATAAAACAACTGATGTTTATATCGAATTTCACAACAACAGAATGTTCATTGGTATATGGTATAAAATGCATATACGGCGATACTAATACGCATCCATCGTATGTCACGCTTCGGATAGGAGAAACATTAAAAATATGTAAAATGATCAATTCCAATGCAATTTGTTATATTATAACTAAAAGAAGGGGATGAAAATATTAAGGGTCCAAAATAGAAGGAAGTCGGTTATCAAACGATTTGAATGCCGAAAACTTCAAAAACTACAGATAGAACAATTTTAATGAACCATCTAATTTTGAAATTAAAGAGTGAATTATCTAGAAGTATATTAAATGATATATACAAAAGCTATAAAAATGCAAACATCGTTGAATTTTCAAAAGAAAAGTATTATTCCATACTACAAAGTTGACTCATATATTCTCAAAAAATATAAAAGAAGATCGAAAACAATTATATATACCCATAATCCAAGAAATTGTCCGATGTTTCAGTCTTGCTAAAATCCGCACAACAGACTTACAAACATATTACAAAAAAACCGAATAAAGAAACCAATATATTTTGGAAAAAATTTAAAAAAATAGCTCTTGCAGTGCTTGACAGGATGACTAGGATTTTATCTTAAATAAACGCAGTGAAGTATAAAAAGAGGATGATAAAAAAAATAAGAAACATAATAAGATATAATATCATGATTCTAACAAAGATGATCATCTTAAACAACGTATAATGAATCTACAGAAAAATCAGATGATACAAGAAAAATATAGAGCAGTACGAAAAAAGATATGACTTTACTAGAGAAAATAACTGCTTTGTTATAAAAAGGCGACTTTTATACAGAGGGTTGATTGAAAGCAAGAATTATAAAATCAAAGCTTCAAATAATCAAATCACGTACTTTTGTATGAAAACGTAAGAAAGGTATAGATAAATATCGAAAAGAATAGTTATAACGATTACCTATGCTCATTTCTAAAAGTCCAAAAACAGAAAAAATAGCTTCTTAACAGAAGTTACATTTTAAGACATTTAAAAATCACCGTCGAACTGAAAAGCTGCTGGACCAGATAAAATTACAATTTCTTCATTAAAAAGATGAAATGGCTATATTAATTCAAATATCAGATTATATCGACCGAATGTTTGGAAAAGAAAAATCAGGAAGAATGGTTCTACTCTAGTACGACTTGTCTTATACCAAAATAAAATTTAAAAAAAGGAAATGAATTCAGATCAATCATATGTATGTCTAATTTTTATTTGTGAACGATAAAGCGGTCGTAAAAATACTTTACTATGAGATAAAGACAAGTGAATAAAATTACGGAAAATCAGTTGGTAACAATATTTCGCGTTCAAGGGGCAAATGAACAACTTCTATGCAAATTGCAGTAATATAAGAGCATCGAAACAATCTATATACAACGTGGATTTTTGTAAAAAAAAGTATCTTTTACATAGACATACCTACTTGTATGCATGTATTGCTTATTTGAATCTGCCAGCATAGATAACGTCTTTTATATATAGATTACAAGTAAATGAACAATATCTATAAGGTTAAATGGAGAAGAAATTATGTATAAAAGAATGCATAAGGGATTGCTATAAGGAGCAATCTGTCACTTTTAAGATCGATTTATGTATGGATCCTTTAAGCAGAAATAAAAAAAAAACGCTTTCCGGGGATAATGTAATGATTACTTAAAACTCTTATACAAAAAATCATCTACTGTTCACAGATGACCTCAAATATATGGTCAAAACTCTAAAACACTCGTATTCATGATAGATAAAGCGATAACCTTCTTCAATGCAGTAGGCATGGAAATAAACAAAAATAAGCCTGTCATAACCATAAAATACGCGCAGATGTAGCAACATATATTGAAGCCCGCAATCTATGTAAAACACGAAGAGCTTGAGCTAGAAAATCTATACTTATACTGAAACTTATGATAATATTGCAGAACAAATATAAATCGAATAAGAAATTTATGTAAGACTAAAGGATTATTGGGTGTGAATTTATAACCATTCATGAACATAAAACATCACTTATCATTTACATTTAAGGCTTATAGAAATTAGAACCAAAGAATTCGCAAAACTTTATGATAAGATAAAAGATATTTTATGCGAATTTGTTATTCACCTCCAGCCTAGTAATAAACAAACATTATATATAAAGAGAAATGAACACAGACATTGACTATTTAATATTGAATTATAAGCCGAGAAGATGATCTATTAGCTTAAAAATTTCCTTTTACAAGTAAAAACAGTTCACCGAGGAGGGTTGCAGCATCAAAAGTAGAAAAGATAGCAAGGAAAATCTCACTCTTATTGAAGATTATCCTAATAATAAATTAAATGCCAATATTACCATTTCCGAGACACAGGATAAAAAGGGCAAGTAAGTCTATTGTGTAAAATAAAAATCGTACCATTACACCAAAACCATTTGAAACCATGAAAAATGATGTAGTTGATATTGTTGAATCATCAGATGGACAAAAGACGGCAGCATATAACCAGTGAAGAAAGAAAACAATGTTTTATTCAAGACAGAAATGTGATTACCGATGAGAGGATAAAATGCCCGCATTGTAACGAAAACATGATAACAATCGACTGACTTGCAACTAGATGCAAGAAAATATTAGGACATGATTACACGCACGGGCACAATAAAATCGTAAGATTTTTCATTGTATCCTATCACGAATTTACAGCTTAAGCAAACCAAAAAGATCAGAACTCATAATATAAGAGATCTGCGATAACGAAAATATAGAAATAAAGGTTTATCTTAGAAAATAAACATATATATTTTTTAACTGAAATAGGCTTAGTGTTTTTCTTACGATAAAAAAAGTGATTACGTTAATTGAAATATGTAAAATTAGTCTTTAAAACTAAACTGAAAGTAAGAATAAAATATGATACGTATCTTATCTTGGCGAAATAACTTTGTTTAATAAACAAATGTAAAACAAGAATACTACCATATGATATGACTTAGAATGGTAGGTTACAAAATTACATAAATTATATGTGCAAGAGTTACAAAACCCAGAAAATGTAGAAGAATATATGCAAGCTCTAACACCAAGCATGACACTTAAACACATCTCATTTGAGAGAAGAAGAGCAGTAGTTAAAGATAGATCAGGGGAAGGTGTCAAAGATGCATCAAGGAGTCGTGCAATATTCCCAATGGGCTGACCACGTCACAATAGATAAAATCGATACAATGGAAATTCACCTATAAAAAAAAACAATTAAATAATTATTGTACCGTCAGCTATATTATGGTTCAGTATATTCAAATTTTACAAATAACAAATAAATTGCTTGATTGGTTTTTTGACTTGTTAGATATATATTTGAAATTTTTTATTCTTAAGACATTCCCATTAAAAAACGATAAAAGATAAATTTATATAGGCATAAAGAGTAAATGTATAATTTACAATTATATCAGAACCGATTATAGATAGACATCTATAATCTTACTCTAATAATCCAAATGAAACAAATAATTTTATTTTAATATACATGTGTTGATATAAATAAAACCTTTTTTTTATGAATTAAGTAATAGTTTACAAAAAATATGAAAAAAATCAAATCAATATTATATGTGTTTGATGTAAATAGCAATGAATATTTAGTCTAATATGTAAAAAATATAGAAAAAATATAGAAAATCAGTACGAAGGGGTTTAGGTACGGATAAAGCTTTCGATTATACAACAGATTTATAGATAATATTTTAAATGAACAAAACACGTATAAAGGCAGCATTCAGATTATATTAATACTAAATTGAAATTATTTTTTATTATCATAAAAATACTGCGTTGCTTTTTCTAAAATAAATCAAGAAATTTTCCAGGTATTTAGATGAATCGAATATATTACTTATATAATTGAAATAGCACAAACTACTTAAGTATTGTCGATATTGTAAAATATGTACTATATAAGGTCAATTCAAAACGCTTAAATAAAAACACTAAGGTACGCAGAAATTACCGAACGAAAAAATAGAATATAACACTTCATGTTGTATTCAGTCGATAAATAATTCTAAAGATCATAGTTTGAGATTACTATCGAATACAATTTGATTCTAATTAAGGAATGTACGTTTAAGATCCAGAAATCTACTTATAACATATAAAAACAAAATAATCTTGCGTAATCCATAATATAAATCGTTTGATAAAATAAGGAACTTATAATGCGCTTATTTTCTACATTCCTATGTAATAGAAACAATAAAGTACAATGCATCTTAAATTTAAATGTATACACAGTAAAACAGTATCGGCTAATTATTATGAAAATTTGACACCAGTTAATTATCATTTTCATTTTTAAATACACCTAATCTTGTAATTTACATATCAAAAGTAGCATTTTTTTTAGTTTTTATCTTCATATTCGGATAAAAAATAAAGACTGCATATTTTCATTCACAGGTGTTGATTTTTTACCGTAAAAACAATATCCAAATATACCACAAATTACTACTTTGTCACTTAATGTGTAAATATGCAAGAAAATTTATATTGGCTATAGTTAGATCTGACAAACTATCACAAATAATATGTATACTTTATCATGCCTAAGAAGGAATGAAAAAGGCTGCATTATATAATTATTTAAACATGAATAAAAGCTTATAAGACGATTTCAATATTATTATATGATGAATTTTCTGAAAATTTTATATTTTTTTAGATTAATGCTTTTTTAAGGGCTTAGTAAAAATCCACATATGGTCTCAAAATATTTGTTTGTTATTTATTTTAAATTTCATACTATACGGAAGGATAAAACTTAACATTAAAAAAATTTTATGATACATCAAATTGTATTTAAATTACGTATAGCTATATTTAGAAATAATCGAAGGTGATTTGATTATCTAAGGTTGTTGCAAGGATATATAAAGACTTATGTTTACCACAGAAACAATCTGGCACGCAGAACAGTATGGACTCAATTGTTGATTTGTTAAAATAAAAAGCTTAGTTCACTTTAAATATCTACATATGATAAATTTGATCTTTAAAAATATATTTCAGTGCATATATAACACAAATATGCACAATTGAAGTTTTTAATGCCGTATTATTTAGAAAATTTTGATTTTTTATAAAATTATACAGCTTCTGAATGTATGAAAAAAATGTAATGATTTTTCTATTTTAAGCACAAAGCAATCTATACCTTGACATTTATGTTAATGGTAAAATCACCGTACAATACTAAGGGTAGCTTAGAAAAATAGATAAAAAAAAGATTGTTACATATAGAGTTCAAAATTATTCATTATATTTTATTTTTCGACAAAATTTATATTCACGCGTAATAAAGGCCATTAAAATGTTTTTTATCTACTTTAAGTTAGTAATGAGGCTTTAAATTTTATTTAAGATATATAAATGGTTGTTAAGCAAGGAAATTATTTATATATGCGCGAGATGCTAGCCTCCTAGTTTCTTAAAACTAACTTAAAGAAAATTATTTCCGGTAAAATTCGCAAATTTAGTATCACATTTAAAAAGAATAAAATCTTATATTTTATTATGTAATAGTTAAGAAATGAGTTTTTTAATGATGATAACTTATTTAAACAAAGCGAAAAATTATTTTTTAGAGATAACTGTGAATTTTTGTTGTATAATACTTTATTTGGCATATTATATTTATTTTTAATCGCATAAAAAAATGTATTTTTACGCAAAAACCGCGACTCTGTTTAAAAATTCATGTGTATTCATTTTTTTTAATATTTGTAAGCGCATATCTTCGCATTCGACACAAAATTTTGAATATATTTTTTTTTATCATTGGAATCTCATTTAGCGATTAAAAAAATGAAACTCAGTTGCACAACATGACTTTCTGCCATATAAAATCATTTTTTTAAAGATAGAAATAAGCCGGCCTCTTAAAAGTCATTTGAACACAAAAAAGTATGATATTAAGCATTATTAGGGGAAGTTTATTTTTATGATGATAACAAACTTTTTTTATTAGAAAGAATCCTAATTTCTAATAAATTAAACAATTAATGATCATATATACTGACTATTAAACATTTTAAGATAGTCTTTAGGTTAAAAGATTGCAATTTATGTTATTTTTTGAAAAATAATATCGCTTTTCAAAATATACGTCTTTTATTAATTCTATAAGTATAACCGTAGAAACTCGGAATCTTCAGCAAAATTTGTATATTATTGTAAAATAAAAATGTTAGAAAAACAAATTAATATGACGAAAAGCTCATAAACCTGGTATTTTTTTATTTAGTTGGGGTTTCGTAATGACACAATCCTAGAAAACCGAAAAAACCCCAAATTTTTCTTATTTAAAAAAAAATTACACAATATGATCGTAGATTTATAAATTCGTTTGGATATTAGCTGATATTTGAGGAATTAAACTCACAGAATTTTATTGATGATGTTTAGTACATATATATTTGACGTAAAACAATTCTTCAATTAAAATATAGAAAATTACATGAAGAGATATAGAATTCTTGATAAAAAATTTCCTGTTACGTATAAAGATTATCAATTTAGATGTGAGTTCACTTCTTCGCGAAAACGAATTTTTTTAAATATACAAAATACTTAATTACCTTTTTATGCTCCAAAACAAAAAAAACACTCAAATTAGTCTATAATAATCATATATATCAAATAAAACTGTTTTAAGCCTAACTCTAGGCACCTTTCAGAAAATTAAAAAACGGCATTTTTTCATGCTGAAACATGATCTTCAAAAAATTAGACGTTTTAGGTGAAAATTATTGATTCGTATTAAAATGTTGTAAAAAAAAAATGTGCGTTTTTATGAGCTCTGATACATATATTATCTGTTCTTATAAAGCATCAAATATATTTTAGACTTATATATGAACACAGAAGCCTATTTACATGCTCTATCTTTAGGAAATTTTATTCAATTGAAAATATGATAGATCTTTTATTAGGATGGGTATTTCTTTTCATAAAAAATGATGATTTAATTATTATATTTTGCTAGGTTTATTTTTAAAATCAATCAACCTGATGTATTTATGCTTATGTAACCGAATCATATTCGATTCACTTTTCAATATTGTTTGGAATCCTAAAAAGCATACAAAATACAAAATTATCAAAAAAAATTAAATAAAACATATGGTCAATATTATTGTTTTTGGATTTGGATTTGAAGCTTACATCTGACTTAACATATTTGAGAGATGAAGACGGATCATAAAAAGCGTCATAAGTTGTAAAAAAGACATGTGAAAAATTTTGCAGAGCTGAATATGCCTAAATAGATAAAAATGATAAGAAAAACTTAACCATTAACTAAAAAAACTTTAAAAGAAACATAATAAATCTGCAGTAACATCTACATAGAAATAAGAAACACATTTCCGATTTTTTTTCTCATAAAATTCAAAAGGTATATCCCATCCGAAAATTAAAGCAGAGGCTTTTTATGGTATTCAAAGTAAAAGAGATTATATTTTAAATACAATATTATATTATATCCTTAGTTATAAAAACACGAGCAATTATATATATATACGCATATCATAACCTGTTAGTCGATCGGTGCTTATTTTATGCAATAGAATTTAGATTTTGTTCTGATTCGTTGCATATAAGATGTGACAGCTTCAAAGACTCTTTATCCATTTACTATACTATCTATACAGAGCGAGAACTTTTAATCACATGAAAATGATTTTCTATATATTCAGAAATATATTCGCATTAAATACATACATTCATTTTATTGAATAATAAGATACCAGTTTTTTTAAGAGCAAAACAATTTAGAAAGCTAAAATTTGCTGTTTTGATTGTATTTTCTTGTTTACAGCAAAAAGCTCATATCATAAAAAAACAATATTATATGTGTTTATTTTGATAATATTAATACTTCAGCCGCATTATGACGTGAATATACTCCATATAAGTTTATAAAAATATTATTTCGTATTTTTTTTATAAAGCCAAATCTTATTTTATCAATGTTATATATCTTAGTACAGTGGCGAATGTATTGCCTTAAGAATATAATTGATGTTTGATATTAGATTTCTATTAGAAAAATTACTGTCGATTTCTATATGATTTACTGAATTATAAATTACTTTGGTTAAAGAATATTAAATTTATTGATATAATAAATGAAAAAATTGTTTCTAAGAAATTTAGAAAACTAAAAAATAAATAACTTAGAGCTATGTCCAGAAATAATAAGTTTACGACAAAAAAACAGCAAAAATTATATCAAGCTTTGTGTCTAAACACGCTGAAGCCCTTTAAAACATTATATGAAATTATAATATGATTTTTTATGTGTAGCCAGCGTCTCTTAGACTAAAATTCATGTAATAATTTGCAAAATTTACTAAAATAAAGATAAGTGCTATTTTTATGAATGAAAATATCTCTTTTGATAGTTAATGTTTATTTATTATACATTCGTTTTTTGACTCCAATTTTCTTTTTATATGTAAAAGAATGTGCTAAGAATTAATGCTTATGTATATAGAATATAATTTCTGTATTTTTTCAATCAAAGAATGATAATATATACAAAAAACATTCTATATAATTTTATAACATAATATAAATATCGTATAGTTTTTGTCTATAACTTTAGACTAGATAGAAAGAATAAGCAAGAAAAGATTTTCTCATATGTAATTTACATTTTGGCCAACAATTGATACATATTCTTTTTTTTGTGGATGTTTGTGCAAAAGAGAAATTAACGTCTTGGCGCCTTAACGTGGTTTTTTGTATTAGAATCGAATTTATTGTTTTTTTTTCATATAAAATGGTTCATATCTTATAAAAGTAAATATTAGAAAATTTTATATAAATTCACGGCATATCAGCTTAAAATTATGTTTAATAAGTGTAATTAAATATATATTTCTATTGTATGAAACCCAATTTCTATTGGAGTACTGTTCACTTATATACATAAACGCCAAACTTTTCTGATATTAACCATCCTATAATATAGATACAGCGTAGACTCGACATATCAACCATGAATAGGGAATTTATTTAATCCAAAATCTGTAATTTAAGGACATAAAGCCAAATTTATACATCTCATACACTATGTATAAATTTATATTTGAATGCGTTTAAATATCCGCTATTATAAACCAGATATATTTACATTTATTAAGCTCTTATTAACCGTTGTTATATAAAAACTCGTTATAAAAATTGTAAATGATGAATAGTCGCCTTAGCAGCGATATTTACGATTTGTATTAACAAACTTAGGATACATACTCGTTGGGTCATTTTAGTTAGCAATGCCTTTATTGATATGCGTAGCGCTATTTAAATAAATACTGTAGATTTTTTTTGAAGGTAAAAAATAACAGATATTTCTCTAATCCCGTTTTATAAATATTTAAACTGTATTAATTGTGTTTAAAAAACAAATACCGCCTCATTCGAAGCACTAAATGAACAAAAATATATTTTCTAAATTGCAAGTCAAAAACAATTAATATGCTGATAACTGGCAATTTTTTTAAAGTTGAATAAAATTTAGATTTGAAAATAAGCAAAGATTGCAAGTATACGAGTTTAATTTCCGCAAAACTAGAATATAATCTATTGTGTTTTTTTATGACCACTCTAAAAGCAGTATGATATTTTAATTTTTTTAAAAGTCAAAATATTTATAGTTGTCTAAAATTAAAGCAAATTTATAGTTATACTGTAAATATAAACAAATTAACCATTATGCATCTTTAGGGATCTTTAATTAATTTTATTAAAAAATATTTTTTTTAGTTAGTTTGCGATAATCAGTAAAATAAGACAGATTTCTATGGTCAAAACCTAATTAAAACAAATATTTATGCATATATCACCTACATTAGAATTTACAAATTTTTAGCCCATAAGTTTGTTAAACGTAAGCATAAAGATTACGAACTTATATCTTATGCTAATAAAATATATATTAAAGCCGACAAAATACCATATTTAAATAAAATTTGTATTTAAAATGTAATTATTAAGCAAGAAATACATAAGCGTTTAGATTTTAATCAAATAATTTTTAAATACAGATCAAATAAAAAAAATTAATATAGAAAAGGATTTTTATTATCATATTATAAAAGATATAATTTGATGATGATAACTACTTAATATTGATAAAAACGATTTTACATCAATAAAGGTTTCTCGTATGTTTGTGAACTTTATACCTGTATTATAGTTTAAAACCCAAAAAATAATTATATTTTTGACAAAATTTTGCCACAGAACATTTCGGTTCATTTATATTTACGCGGATATTTATGTATTGATTAAAAAATTAAGATATAAAAACATAACAGGGTATTTATATCATTTGATAGGGTTATTTACATGATTTGCAAGAAATCAATTTGCATGATTGTTATCTTTATGCATAAAAATGTTTAAAAACATGTAATAAAATATATTTCATATTTTGATGCTATATTTTTATTATATATTCTGTATGCATATACAAGTAATATTATACTAACAGATTATTTATAATATAAAGCTCTGTGATAGCAGAAGATTATATATTGTGTTTTTTTCATTTTTAAGGCGCGTATTATGCTTTGTTTGTGGGTATAAACTATATTTCTATAATATTATGTAAAATACTTGCAGTTTTGAAGAACATAAGTAAAGGATTTTCCAACACTCTTTATATTATTTCTTTGTCGCGGCTAGATTTTATTTCGATGCCTATTCCTATCATGATAACTGCAATCTCGTTTGTTTTCTAAAGCAGGAACTGTATTTTGCCTTTATGTATTCTGGTATATTATGTTTTTAAAGTTAAAATATATCCTATTTTAATTTTGTAGGTTATAAGCTTCGCAATACTAAAATAATACACTTAAAACTTTATTAAATAAAAGATACATCATATCATTTTTTACTGACAATTGCTTAATATTTATAACAAAAAACGGTCCTGAAATTTTTTTTCATACAGATAATTGATGTTCGTTTGACACATATGACCTTAACTGCTAATTCACTATATATGAAAAAAAATTTCATATTATAAGAATAAGTTATAAAAAAATTTGGATCCTCGTTTAGCAAAATTTTCACAGTTTTATATCTATAAATGAAATTCTAGTTTAAAACTCATAAAAAAACATAAAAGTGAAAATATAAAATTTTTTGCTTCATGATTTTATTGCCTATAATTCTCAAAAAAATATAAAAGAAATATTGTTTCTTCCTATACATGACGAGGTAAAATTTCTGTTCAATTCGCTTATTCTCTTAATAACTAATTCTTCTAAAGCGCGATCCTCCTCATACTTCAACTTTCTTAAATATCTTCGTATTTTTTCATCATGATTTTTTTTCGTTAAAAATCGAATTGGAATAGTATCCTTGTCTAACAAAACCACAATGTCGCAATTAGAACATTTTGCAGGACGATTTGCAGCTGAAATTTGTTTAATATTGTCATCGAAATTATTATCTAGAATCAAGTCAAAAATTCCATTAATTAAATCATATTTTAAGTTAGAAATATTGAGAACACTGACATTTTAAATATTTGCTTTTTCATTCCCATAATATATTGTTTCTGCACTAAGTTCACTTATATATTTCATTTTTGCATAATGAATAAAATCATATAGATCATCTTTCAATTCTAAACGTAACTGGTTGGTATCCCCTAGAAATAATTCAATTTCTGAATGATAGTTATGACGATATATCGGATTATCATCTTCGGCTTTATATGGCTCTCCTGGAGCAAAGTATTCGAATTTTTTGTAATCACTCCGAAGACAACTTCTTATTGAAGGATTTTCGCCTTTGTAATATTGATTTTCAAATAACTTAAGTTCATAAATACCACCTTTATCGACCTTATCGAGGCTATCGATAACTTTATATTTCCTAAACAATTTATTTTCATCTACATCGTACTCACAATATTTTATTTTATCCTTATAAACATCTGTGTTTAAATTAACTTTATCATCTTCATCATTACTATCGCTGCCCAAGAGGCTTTCATTTTCAATCGATTTGGTTTTTTCATACTTTTCTCTTCCTTTGTTAAGAGAATCTAATACATATGCAGCTTCGTCTTGATTATTGCAGTAATAATTTCCATATGAGTTGACCGCAGGACAAAAAGGCAATGATCCCATAAAATTGTTTATACTGGATGTAATAGAATTGGTCAATGCCATATATGCAAAAATAAATGTAGAAAAAACGATAACTAAGTTCATCTAAAGGTAGATTTTCCACACTATAAATAGCTTGATGTCAAAAAGGTATTTTCCCGAATCGTTAAAAATAGTGAAAACATGTCAAAGATATTTAACAAATGTATTCAAAATACATCTTGCCTGAATTTCATAAAAGTATTCACCTGTCAAAAATATAAAATATTTGATTCTGAAATATTTTTTGCTTGATCTTTCAATAATAAAAATTATAAAATTTACATTGTTTGTCTCAAAAATATAATTTTTATTTATTTATAGGTTATATTTGTTATTAGTTATTTAGACGTGGTTAGCATATTGGGAAATTTTCAAAATTCCTTGATGGATCTTTTGACACCTTCCTCTGATCCATCTTCATCAACTGATCTTCTTCTCTCAAATGAGATCTGTTCAAGTGTCTTGCGGAGTGTGAGAGTTTGCATGTATGCTTCTGCTTCTTCCAGAATTCTTAACTCCTTAACAAGTGGAAAATATTAACTAAATTAAAACTTCAAAAATATATATTTAAATTTTCGGAATAAGATAGAAGTCAAATATGTCATATCATTTTTGTATTTTTTTTTGTAATACGCCAACCAAAAATATGTTTAAAACAATTTTATTGATATTTCTAGCCCCATAAGGACAAAAAATTCAACTAAGAAATACCTCAAATTCAGTTTTAACCTTTCCCTTAAGATAGGAGTCTTTTGTGTGTATAAGAGATTGATTTCGAATTCATGTTGTTATTAAAATTATTTCTAACAGTTATGTGTAGTAATATAACAGAAAGTATCAAAATTTAAATGATCCCTCCTTTAATTCTATAATAATGCATCATCTTGTATATAATAATCACAAGATTCTAAATTTAGAAGATTGAAATGCAAAAGGCGCATCTATCAACTATTAATATAAATATTTTGTAAATCGCATGATTTTTGGAAAAGTACATAATGATCAATATAATTGAGATTGCCATAAAATTCACATAAATATTCCTAAAATGTATTATAAAGCTTTCAAATTCAAAGAAAGCAATGAAACAAGATATTAACTTCAATATTATATAGATATCCCTTACTGCTGATATAAAATAATAAAGACTTTTGATAAACTAATGCTTTCATGGGTATATTTAATTAACTTGATTTTGTTAGTAAAATTTCTTATACTATATTATCATATTTACACATTTGCATGCAAATAAATGTGGGAATTGATATCAAATCTTACAAGAAAACATTCGGCTATTTCCGAATTTCAAATTTTCGCATTATTAAAGAATATTGAGAGATCATCTTTTTATATGTCCCAAAGCGATTATATATAAGATTTTAGGAAAAAATTTATGCGATAGCATGTATAAAATATGTTTTGAATTATAAATTTAATTAGACGTAGAGGCAAATACATGAGCTCCCACACACCCCGAGAAACTTGAATTCATCGAATTTGCAAGTAGAAGCTGTTAAAAAGCCTAAACATTTTAGAGGTTGAATTGACCTTTTAAAAAATTTCAAAATTGGGCAACTGGGTCAGAGTATAGTAGAATTAATAAATTGAAGGATAAATACATCTAAATAAATGTATTATCGTTTTCCAAATCGTATTTTTGCCGTCTGTGATGATTTATATACTATATATTTATATTTTAAAATAATAATAAGATTAATTTTGGTTTTTACTGCTATGTAGATTATAAATAAATTTGTTTACTATTTTTGGGATATTATAAACTCAACTAGGGCCATTAACAGGCAAATATACAGTTAGGTCATTTAAGTAGCATCAATATTCAATATAGTATATCCAATCATCTTCTCGCTATATGGTTGCTAACCTATACCCGTAAAGACTTAATATTAGATTAAATCTCATAATTTCATTTCTGGAAAATTAAATTGACCGATTAAAATGAAGAACGTTATAAAATATGCTAAAGCCGTATTTTTTTTCCTGCATAAGGCAGAGTTTGTGCTTGTGATATTTTAACTATCACTTGCATATTTATAAATCAGTCTAATATTTAAATTACTCTATGAAGCTTTGCTCATCATATAGCTAAAACAAATATTTTTTTTATCAAACAGATATATTATAATAAGCTTATATATTTGTAAGCTTAAAATGATAAAATAAAAAATTTATTTCTTATTGATGTGTGTATATCTACTGAATCTTATAAACTTGATGTTATTAACATTTTAGTCAAGATATCGGGTTTCACATTTGCTCTAGTATTCAGCACTGCTGATTTTAAAAAAAATCATGCTTGTGAAGCTCGAATGGATAATTATATTCTGATTTAAACTTGCTCAAATGCAGAGAATCTTGTTCTATTTATGAAATTGATCGATTAGCAATATTCCAGATATATGACAGCTCCAATAAAGAATTAAAAAATAACATAAAGTTCTATTATGCCTTTTACGCTGATGTTAGAGATTTAATATGCATCAGAAAATTCATTATAAATTAAATTATATATTTACCTGTATTTCTACATATCCAAGATAAATTTTATTGTGTTACATATATAAAATTATGTTAGAATAAAACAGTTATTTTATTTATAGGAAAATAAAATTTTTAGCCTGTAAAACTTATTTAAACAAAACTTTTAATGCTCTTTTTAATCAGATTTCGTGATAATATCTTGCAATTCTCATATTTGGAATCCTCCTAATTTTACCATTTTCTTTCCAGGCATATTAGTTCAAGTGTCTTCCTCAATACCAATATTTTTGCGCCCTTTTCTCTTCAGTTGGCATTCCTAACTCCTTAATTACAAACTTATGGTATTTCATGACCATATCTTCGCAATTTATGAATCTTTTTTCCGGTTAATAATTATTTAAACTAGTTTTAATCTAATCACTTTGTACAAATTTTTGATTTTTATTATTCGGTTTTTGCTATCGAAAATATAATGTAAATTTACAGCTAGTTATCTAGACATGATATATTAAGGAGTTAAAATATCAGAGAAAGTAGAGGCATACATGCAAGCTCATACGATTCGAAAATAATTTATACTCTTATTACGTGCGTGAACCAGAGCAGAGTGTGATTTCAAGAGACGCATTAAGGAGGTTAGAATATTTCTAATTGGCAAACTACCTTTTAACCGAAAGAACAGACGAGTTTAGAAAGTTTAAGACATAAATAAGATTAATGTTATTTAGATTATGACAAAATGCATGAGTAGGATAGAATTAGATTATTGCCGTATTTGTTATTGCTAGACATTTCAAAAAAAAATTCCTTTAGTTTTGTGATCAGAATGGAGTTTCATAATAAAATATATTTTTGCTACCTGCCAATATGCTTCGTTTGTTAATTTTCTTATTTACCAATACGACAGATTTTTAAGTTGAATTTAAATTACCCCCTTAATGTCACAAAAATTATCATCAGCAGATTTAAAGGCTCAAACCATCCCACAACTTCTCGAAACACTAAAGACAGAGAAAGAATGTCTTCAAAGCTATCGTCAGCAAAAATCTAGCACTACCGTAAAGCCATCCGAAATCAAAAATGTGAAGAAAAACATTGCCAGACTAATGAATGAGATACGCGAGAAAAAGTTGGTTGAAGCTATTGAAAAATATAAATCCGCTAAAAAATTGCCAAAGGATTTGAGACCGAAGCATTTAACACGATCTCAGAGGCTTGAACTTACACGAAACCAAAAGCGATCACAGGTATGGGGTCAAAGAATGCGTGAAATGAAATACAAGAAAGTTTATTATTCTTATGCAGAGTAAAGCTTTTGATTTAATTTAAATAATTAAACAATATAGGTTTCGATATTTTTTATTTTCAAAAAATTAATTTATATACAATTTACTATTCCAATACAATTCTTAAACAGTTTAAATATATACGATTAATTCCGAAAATTTTTTCAAACAAATTCATTTAATTAAGATTCATTTCGATGTTCTTTATGTTAAAAATTATTTAATATAATTTATTTCAATATCTTTTTTAAAACAATAGAATTTTATACGATTTTTTTGGATATCTTTTTTTAAAACAAATTAATTTATATACAATCTATTTCATCATTTTTTATGTAAACAAATTCATTTAAATAAGATTCATTTCGATATTTTTTTTATAAAACAAATTAATTTATTTATGATTTTTTCATTTAAAATTTTTATCAAACAAATTGATTTAAATACAATTCATTTCGATATCTTTGATTAAAATAAATTTATATATATACAATTTATTTGGATATTTATAGTATGTTTTTTTAAAGTAGATTTTAAAAATATATATTTCTATGATTTTTTAGTAAATCCATGAATTGATATAAGGAAGATTCTTTCAATACTTTTTGTATGGGTTTCAATAAGTAATTTAAAAGATTCATTTTAGATTTTTGCGGTGAATATTTAAATTTATTGAATTACTTAGAATGGGATTGGTTTCAATATTTTAGGAATCCCTACACTTATTTTAAAACATGTCCCAATTTTTTGTATATAAATGATAGAATTCTATATTTGAAATGCCATTAATATACAAGTGCAAGTTAAAAATCATCCCATATGTTATAACTTGAGACGGGGTGGTGACACGGTATCATAAAAGGTGCCAGTAGAAACCTGAAGTCAAAAACTAGAACGAGGCATATGTACAAAGATAGGAATTGAGAAAACCCCTTGGATTAATAAATCTCAAAACGAGGAGAGGCATTATAGAGGACTTCGGAAGGGGGAAATAGCATAAATTATACATATGATATGCAAAGGGGAAATAAAACAACTTTTGCTCGGAGAACGAAAACTAAAATCATAACCTTAAATTTGGCCCTATAATAAATTATATTCTAAATTTAAATTTCTCGACTATAAATTATTTATACCAAGCTTTATTATTATTTAATATACCTTTTTTTAGCTATAAACTATGTTTTTTATTTTTATAAATTCCATCTACAGAGATGTAGACAGCCCGTTAGGAATATTTCACATTTCATTAATGCATATTTTGGCATCTTCACCGATCTATCTTCCTCAAATACTCTTCATCTGTAAAATATTATGAGTTCAAGTGTCATGCGAAGCGTATGAGCGTGCATCTAGGCTTCCACTTCATCTGATATTTCAACTCCTTAGTATATTTTAATGAATTTTGTAACAACCCAATCATAAGTCGGCACATATAGCTTTTTTTTTGTTTTACGTTTGTGTATTAAACCAAGTTCATTCGCCAAAATGTCATACTTCCATAATTCCTCTTTCTCAACTTAAGTTGTCAAAGCGAGTTATGTCTATTGTGTATAACGTAATAATATTTTCTTTTATATTGTGTAAGAAAATAACTGGTGTATTCTGTTTGATTAGTATATTTTGTTATGATTCTATTGTCTACCTTATTTTTGAATGTTCATTTTCGGTAATGTCTTGTACTTTGTTGATTCTGATTTTTTATTGGTTTTCGTGAAGTTACAGCGTCTTGATAAGAGGAAATGAAGATTCTTAAGATTTCATTGTACCCTCGCGCATAAGCATGCCCTAACATTCTTTTGCATCTTAATGCTAGATGATCGATTGCTTTAATGGCTTCGTTACAATATGGACACCTTTTCCTCTCACAGAAGAACAACTTTTCTGTATCAAATAAAACAGAATTTATCCTCTTCATTTGGATTCATGTTTCTGTATTTAGCCACCTTGACGATCAAACAAATCAAACATTTATAATTCTTTGCTTCGAAAGGTTTTTGGTATGATGGCTTTTCTTTTACACAATAAACTTTCTTGTTGCTTTTAGTGTCTCGTAGTCGATGATATCGATATTCTCTTTATTTTTGCGATATTCTTTAATTAGTGAGAGATGTGCTTTGTTATCTTATTCCGCTTTTAATATTATGCCCTATTATTTATTATTATTAATGTTTAAAGTAACGATCATTTGAATATTTCTTATATCAGTAAGGAAGAATCTAATTAATTATTAGAACCAAATTCTAAATCAGTGAGACATTCATCGTATAATTTTTGGTAAAATTATTATTCCATATATTAATGCTTGGGACGGTGTGGTAACACAATATCATAAAAGTTATTCGAAAGAACTCGAAGTGAGTAAGCAGATTGGGGCATATAAAAAAACCTTGGTTCTGGGAAAACCCTTCAATGAATAAGTCTTGAACGGAGGAGAGGTATTTAAGAAAACTTAAGAGTAGAGAAAATAGCCGAGAGTATTAAAACATTTTGCGCACGAGAGATCAAGCAAGTTGTACTGGAAGGCAAAAACTAAAGTTATAACGAATAATTTAGCACTAAAATAAATTTGGTGAAATTTATTCTTATTTAAAATGCCTAAAGAAAATATTTAAGAAATGGCCCGGTTTAAATTTCTATTATACGTTTTTCAAGTTTTATATTTTCTATAAAATCTTATATATATTTAAAAGGGAGATAGTGTCATATTATTTTAATTATTACAATTGCGAAACTTAACTTTTATTTATGAATTAATTGATTTTCAACTATTTATAGTTGTTCATTTGGAATTTCAGAATGCTGTTTAGAGCTTACTTATCTATTACTTCATTACACTTCGCCGTCTTTACAATATTCTTCCCTCAAGACTTATTAGCTCTAGTGTAATCCTCATTCTTGATTCTTGTGTGTATGCTTCAGTTGACATTTATCACTTAATTTTCTTTAAAAAAAAAATTTGTATTGTTAGATTCTTTTTAAAAAAAATTGTATTGTTAGATTTTTATTAGATCATTTATGAATTATTCGAGTAAACCTTGGATTTCTCTCTAGTGCAGATTTGGTTAATATCTCTTTATATTAAAACAAATTAGATTAATCATCTATGTAGTTCCCCCTTAAATACTAATTAATTCAAGTATTTTTCTATGTCCTATTGTTTGTAAATATGCATTTGATTGGGTTCACATCCGCAACCCCTTAATTAGCGACTAGTATGTTATTTATATACCATCCTATGACATTACATAAATGAAGTGGAATTTTTCCAGAAAACAAGTTAAATTCATATAAATGACCATTTTTTTATCATTTAATAAATGCATATAATTTAAATGTATTTTAATTTGCCTATTATTATTAATCTAGATAAGATAATCGAAAAAAACCTTAATCAATAAATATTCAATATCAAAAATTTACTAAACCAAAAAGTCGAATTCACAATCAGAATTTTTTTTTGATAAATTTACAATCTTTAGGTTAGAAATTTCATTTGAAAGAATACCGGATTTTCATTCTTATAGATAGCCTTGCTAATGTTGCAAATGAGAATCCAAGAAACATTGTCCTATTAGCAAATGAACTTTTTTATCCACAAATTGCCGTAAACATCATAACTTCGGATGGTACGGTTACAAAATACAATAATTCGTATAATGAGAAATTAGGAATGCCAACTGAAGCACAGGCATACGCACCAGAATTAGATTGAGGAATGAACTTGAACGAATAAATCTTGAAAGATTATATTTATCAAGGATGATTTTTAAGATTATGGAGTGGAAAGAAGTATGAGCCAAATCTATTCTATAGAGCAATCTAAAGTTTTGCTTGAACAACTACAAAAATCTTAAAATCAAATTAGTCCATAAATAAATTACAACATTGCAAAACTATAATAAATTATGGTTTAATTCTTTTAAAAAAGATGTGTGGATTTTTAAATTTTTTAATAGATTTTTAATCTTCTTCAATGCTTAAAATGATTTTGTTTTTATTTTGTTTGAGAATTCTAATTAACCTTTACTAAACGACCTTTATTTTTAAATCTCCTTTATTCTTTCATATAATGGTGGTATGGTTGTGTGGTTTACAAGTCAGACCCCTGTGAGGGGTCGCGGGTTCCACTTTCACCCACCTCACTAATTTCCAAACGAATTTACTCTAAAGAAAAATATTCAAGGGGGCGGCCAGTGAACATTAAAGGATAAACCATAAAGCACTTACAAGCCATGATAAATAGGAGGTCGATGTGTAAGCCGTTGAACTGTGCCTCCAGTATGGAAAAGGATCCCACACCGTTCAGCAAAGATACAATTAAGTCTAGAGTGTGGTTGTAGCTTGTACACCATAGCGATGAACAGTAGACAGAATCACATTCCCTCCACATAATGATTGCAGCCTATGAGAAAGGGCTCAATCCACGGTGATTAGGGTGACAAGAAGTGCTGTGGGAGTCCTACAGTGAGATGCAGCAGTTAAGCAATGGTTCCTATATATAAAGCGAACTTCCTAAAAGTTATAGAAGTAAAACATAAATAAATAAAGTAAATTCGATTAGAATTTTAAATTTTTCCATATACACACATTTAACTATTAGAAACCATATACTAAATGAAGTATACATTTACTGAATTTAAATATTAAATTACTTTAATTCAAAGATATGTAGATTTTTCATAGGAATAATTGCGGTAATAAACCTTTTAAAAACGTTCTGCTTATATACGCTCGTTTATATGATTTTTAGCTTATTTTCAATGAATAACTATGTACCAATATTTCCATATATATTTTATTTTACTTCAAAATATCTTGAATTTTAAATTCAGAGAATTCCAATAACCTTTCTAATTACCTCCTTTTGAAAATAATCTCAATAATTTCATAAACTAATTTTTCAACTAGTTCATGAATCGTTGCAGGTTCATTTTTAATGACGCATCTTTCGTATGACTTATATTGTTCTTGCCCAATTATTTTGGTTCATAAGCTCTATATAGATTTGTTTTGTAAAAACGCAAATTTTTAAAAAAAGGCTCCGTATAGGCTAAAGTTCACAAAAAAATTTATTCAAAAAGCGTGTTAATATTATGTTCAACTTTATTTTTTAATTTAAAACTTGAAAGTTTCGACATTATAATTTCTTATAACGTTTTGTTTGTAGCCATAAAAAGTTTCATCATTACCTATTCAATATCTCGATGGAACATCAGCTTTTAACCCGGACAATTTACCAGTATCATTTTCGTATATTTCCTGGGAACTGGATCATTAAGGTGTGTACTGTGGTTTATTGCAGCATGCGTGTGGCGAAGTTCAAATATTCCAGAATAAAGACGCCTTTATCTGAAAAAAACCACTCTAACAGGCATAATATAATGTTCAATAAGATTTTTCGGTGATTGAGAAGTACGTTTTTAGCTCAAACTAATGAACGCCCGAAATTTGGAATTTTATATCATAATGAATGCACAAAACCGATTCATTCTCTTTCTTCTATGAATTTTGCGTTTTCTGAATTTAGATTCGTCAATTTAATCAATGATTTCTTCGCAGACGTTCTTTTTAGCCGAGCCGTAATATTTTTTAATATATATTTCTAAGATATGTTACAGAAGGATGAATGGTGCTTCGAGATACCTTTATTATGCTATTTATTTGGAAAAATAGAAAGCGACCACAATTTTAAATGAATTAATCAACAGTGTCTTTGATTGGAATGTTTTTTTTTATTTAATGATACACTGTTAAAGACATTATCTGTCTTTCTACACCTTCGCTAAGCCACTTAGCGTATTTATGAATTGTTTAAAGCCTAAAATAGCCAAAAAAATGGCAAAGGCGTTGAACGAGCCCTTCATTAAGTCTATTTTGAAAATTTTTCATGTGAAAGTTTACTTTAACGAGTGTTCACAGAATTAAGAAGGGTCCAGGAATAAAAGAGGTACAAAAATACGTTATTATAAGCGGATATCAGCCCATGTTTTTAATAAATTAACTGTTTACTAAGATTTTAATAGTTGTTCATTTATCGTTCATAAAGGCTTAATAAAATACTTTATTTTATTGATTAACTGGTTACTAAGATTTTAGTAGTTGTAAATTTTACGTTTCATTGGAGTTTACGGATATTACTTATTTTATTATTTAACTAGTTACTAAAATTTTAATAATTGAGCATTTTATATTACATAAAGGTTTACAGACAATAATTAATTTTATTTAAATATAATCAATTTTTATTGATATTTCAATCCATCATTCCTTAAAAAAGTCGAGCATCTTTACATCTGAGTCTTTAAGATAAGGAATTGCTCTGTCACAACATTTAGAAAAGACATGTTCTTCCAATTTATCGGAATCAAGATCACTTTTACAACTTGGACAACTAGTAAGAGAGTAGAACATTTTAGTGCATGGATGATCTGGAACTGAGCGTGGATAAGTAAAGCATCCAAAACAGAAATTTCCAAGAAATGGGTTTTCGATGCCTGGACAATAGATTTTGTAGTAGTCGATTAAAGTTGTAAAGGACCTGAAAACAGAAACATACTTGCTTCTTGTCAGAATTTCAGATAATCTTTGTTTTTCGTCTCCATGATAATGTTCGATATGTTTTAGCGCAATTGCTTGAGATTTAAATCCAACGTTACATGAAGCTTTAGGACAGGCGTATATAAAGGCACCTTTCAAATGACTGAATATATGAATTTTCAGTGTTGATAATCTTTTAAATTTTTTGGTACATGGCACGCAATCAAAAATGTAGTCTTCTTTATTGTTTTTGAAATTACTTTCATATTCTGGATTGTTACTGAAAGATAAATTATTGGCTTGTAATTCCGAAACGAAATCTTTATCGTTTGAGTAAAAGTATTTGTTATGATAATTATCTTCTGATCCATCAAAAACAAAATTATGCAAAAGACCTCTATTTATAATCATTTTTTTCTCTTGATCATAGTTTTTTAGCTGGCTTAATTCCAAATCGGGCTGTTCCATTAATCGATCTTGGTCAACAAACAGGCGCAGTTTACATTGTTTTTGTTTAATATCGCCTCTTAAATTGTTGTAATTTTTATTTATTCTGTTTTCGAATAGTTGTTCGTTATTCCAACTGTAATTTTCATATTTATTTTCACGATTTCGACGATTATTAAGAATATCACCATTTTTAAATCCATTATCCAATAAATTTTCATTATTTGAATTATAATCTTCGTGTTGTGAATTAGAAAAATACCTTGGATCGCTATCAGTCTTTTTAAAATCTCGATTTTTTGAAAAATAATGCGGTGATTCAAATGGTGAAAGGCTTATTGTTCTTTTTTTTCGAAATTGGTCTTCACGAGAAGTGTTATTTAAATCGTATTCGTATGGGCAGTAAATGGCATTCATATCATATTCATTGCAAAAGTCATTGGGTTTTGAATTGACATTATAATTCTGCTCAATATTATGGTGATCCGTTTCATGTGTGTAATTACTCAATTTAAGATTTCCGTTATAATTATGCATATTTTTCAACTCAGCTTCTCCAGCATCATAATATTTCAATTTTGAATTATAATTCTGATCATTTCTTATATTTAAATCAGATTCACATCCATAATTGTTTAACTTTAAATGATAATTCTGATCTAAAGTTACATTTGAATCTGTTTCGGATTTAAAATTACTCAATTCATTGTTTGTCTGATAACTCGGCCCATTTTCTATATTAATGTCATATTCAGATTTAAAATTGCTCAATTTCAAATTTGATCGAAAATTTCTACTTTTGCCAATAGAATTTTCTAATTTGGTATTTTTATCGTAAAATCGATCATTGCCACGCATGTCAAGATACGGAGAAAGCTTGTTCAAATGCCGAGGAAAAGTTCCATCTGTGTTTTGAAAAGTATTTTCATGACTATTATTAGGACTAAAAGATGATCTTCCTCTACGTTTTCCACTCTCTTCTCCATTAAATTCTCTTTTCTTCTTTTCATCACCAGATAACTTACTTTGGTAGGAAGAAGAGATTGGCGAAATATCGATATCTCGTGCTTCATTCTGATGTTGGTTGTATATTGGCATTTGGATAGTTGTTGTCGCTTTTTGATTTGTAGTTTCACCGTTAGTTATATTCATCACCCCTTGATAGTTATATTTGGGTGGAATATTGTTACAATCCATTTTATAATTTTCATACTGACTAAAATTCTGATGATTAAAATAATCAGCATCATTTACATCTTCAAAGTTATAATATTGTGGAGATGGCTGGTTATAACAATCAGAACGATAATCTAAGACTGCACCAGCACACTGGTCAAGATTATTATAAATATTTACATTTGATCCATTTTCATTATATTCTAACACATCAGCCTGTAAGCTCGTATCACAATGCTCAGATATTTTATCTTCAATAGCATCTCCATCATAAGACTTAAAAATTATATCCCCATATTCAGAGAAATTCTCATTACTATACAAATTTCCATTAACATTTTCATAAGTATTCCCATCGAGAAGATTCCAATCTTCATTATTAGTATAAAATTTATCGCCTACATCTTTTAAGTGATCATTCCTACTTATTTCTTCACTAAAACTCGAATTTGTCGTTGATACTTTTTCGTTTGTTAAACGAACATTATGGACCATATTTTTTTCTACTTCTTTTTATATATATAATGCACTCTAATCAAATGATATGAATGTATTCGGGGAAATTTTCTTGGTACTCAAAACGTTGGTTACTTTAAGCAAATTGATTGATTAGAATTTAATAAAGGAAAAATCAGTGTAATGTCTCCTTATAATAGAGATATTATCTGATTGTATTCCTAAAAGAATTTGAAATATTTTTTAAGCATAAAACTGTCGAAATTATTATAATTTAAGAAACTTCAAAATTACAATTATTTTATTTCTTCATTCTTCGATCTTACAGACTCGTTTCATATACACTCGCTAATACATTGACACTGATGTTCTAATCTATTGGTATTTTACTATTTTAATATAATAAAACTCGGATTTGTACAAATTCTTATCTCCACCTGTCAAATATCTCACTTATATTTTTATCGTGACCTTTTTATCTTTGTGATTGGGTACTTCAAAAAGGAAATCGAATATATATAAATCCAAAATCTAATTGAAAAAATATATTTTTTTGGTCTTTGATTGGCCATCCAATTCTTCCCTTCTTTTTTTCTACAACAATCGTTTAATTTTTCAAATCAAGATATTATCAGCAATTATAGCTCTAATTACAAAAACATAAATCCACAATCATAATGTATTCTTATCCTAGCATGTATAAAGTAAATTCATGTTTATTTAAGACCTCGTAAAATCATAAAATCCACGATCATGCTGTATTCGTATCCAGGAATCTATCAACTAAATTCATGTCTTTTTAAGACCTAATAAGATTTTACATAAATTATAAAATTAATTCTATTAATTTTAGATGTTAATTATATTTTTCATTTACTCGTGCTTGTATCATCGATTCCCTAAAATATGGCGCTTGCATTATAATTCATAATTGTATAGATATCTGATAAAATAAATTTAAAGCCGAAAGAAAAAACATATTTATAAAATATCGTTTGAGTGACTATATTTTTGATTTGATTAATACAAATTATTATATTACATATAAAAATTTATGTGTACAGCAGAGGATGGGTGCTCGTCTGTCTTACTAGTTTGGTATTGTGTTAATTAAAAAAAATTAAAAATTTGTTGGGCATTCAAAGAATCCACCTATAAAATAAAATAACATGCGAATTTACCTTTTAAAAAAATATTTATTGAAATTTCGTTTCCTGTTAAATGTTAGCAATAGATTGCCTAAATAAATAGTTTATCTCTAAAATAGAAATAAAAAATCATATTACAGTTAAATAAATGGTTTCTCAAAATATTTGTTCATAAAACTTATAGATTTCATCGTAGGTTTTATTTTGAGAATATGAATACCACAAATGCTTTTAATTGTAAAACTATATGTTTAGTGGTAATCCTTTTCTAAATATAGTTAATATTGTATTGTCATTTACGAAAATATTTCCGATTGAATTTTTAAAATTATTGTCCACCATTGTCAAAACATATACATTCTCCAGTAATTTTAAACTTGGCTTGTTTTTTTGCCATTTAATCACCTTTTTATACATTTAAAATTTTCCCAAAAGTGTATCTATTTCCTATACATAGCTCTTAAAATATATATTATTTGAAAAAATGGTCTTTAAACCTTATATTTAAAAACTTGAACTATATACTGCAAAATGATTCCCCTAAAACCAATTGATATCGTTAGAATTTGTACATAATTTTATACTATAATTTTAAAAAGTATAAACTACGTTTCTAATCACGTAGAACTGTTGATAATTGAACAAACCACAACCGTTTTATATAAAAATTAAAAAAATATTGTGCATTTAATATAATTTTGACACGATGATTCAAAGAATAATTTTATCAAACCATTGCGGATAAATTGATTATAATTTTTTTATATGATTTTTTTAATGTGTAATAAGAATACAACCGTAATATTAAAATAAAGCTGTGAAATTTTTTGTTAAAAGTGAATAAATTGATTCTTTTATTGTTTATAAGGATAAAATTTTCCTCTACAATAGATTATTTTTATCCTTCAACTCTAGAATTGCTCTAAATACTTGAATTAAGCTTAATCTTATTTTATTTACATTTTGACGCTGGAAAACAGTTTGTATTGCAAAAATAAACTATTTTCGCATATTTTTTCGCACTTTACAAACTGTTCATCATAAAAAATACAGTCATATTTGATTTTAGACAATTAAAAAATAAGCGCAAAAAAGTAGATTTTTTTTAGATACCAATGATATATTTATTTGCAACACAAAGTTAACATAGCCAAACAATTATTATCTTAGTGTTCACAAGGAATTAATATTTTTCAACTTTAAAAAAAGCATAATTTGAAGAAAGCTGGGTTGAATTATAGACTAACTTGTGTTTTTTTATCACAATCAGTATTATATGCGAATTTTATAATTATTGCATTATAATTCTGAAATTAAACATATAATAAGCTGTTCTATCTTTTCAAACTGAACATTAAAATAGTCCGATTTAATATGAATCGTCACAACAATATCTGTATAAATTATTTTAAATTATATGCAATGACGAATAAAAACATTTCCAGCTTCAAAAGATTTATACTAATTAAGGCACAGTAAAAAGCAACTCACAACATTTAACTTAGAAATGTGGGGAACTTCAATACCGATTTATTCAAAATTTTATATTAAACATATAATTTTATCATGGTTTTTAGAGCGGTTTTTTATATACATAAAATACATAATATTGTGTTTCATAGTGATCTTTTATCATAAATCAATTTTGTATGCAATATTAATGGTTGACTTATTTCAATATCTACTGATTGATTTACAAGAGTCTGAAATCACACATTAGATCATAAAATGATTTTTAATTCCCCCTTTAGACGACCTGCATTTCAAACCAAGTTCAATAGTTTGTTAATAAAAATCACAAAAGGAGACTTTCGTATCTCTTAAACATTTAATAATTTGTCGATAAATTCCTTTAAAAGATTCAAGATGATAATAATGTATATGAACTTTTTCGAGATGATTTCTATGTTATTTCTTTGGAAAACTAAATTCGTTAACCTTGTCATCTTTTCTTAATTTTATTTTTAAATTAATCTAGTATTGGAATCAAGTCTATAAATATGTAAAATATAATTAAAACAATGATATAAGCGGTACAGATAGAAATGCACTTGAACTCATCTCATTTGAGAGAAGAAGAGCAGTTGATCAAGATAGATCAGGGGAAGGTGTCAAAAGATGCATCAAGGAGTTGTACAATATTCACAATGGACCAACTTCGTCCCAATAGATGGAATTGATAAAAAGAAACTTAACTCATAAATTAAAATAATTTAAGCGCTACGTTAACAAATCCTATAATTTGATATCTTGAAATAAAACCAATGTATACATTTAAAAGATATATTGATGTGAAGTAATTCTAATAGTGCACTATGTTTTGCTTCATAACTTAATATTTTTAATTATAAACGAATTCTAATCGAATTTACTTTATTTATTTATGTTTACTTCTATTACTTTTTAAAAAGTTCGCTTTATACTAATATTAACTATTGCTTAACTGATGCATCTCTCTGTGGAACTCCCCCGGCACTCATTGTCACCCGTAATCACCGTGGATTGGGCCCTTTCTCATACGCGGCAGTCATTATGAGGAGGGAATGAGATTTTGTCTACTTTTCATCGCTAAGAGTTACAAGCTACAACCACACTCTACACTTACCTATATCCTTGCTGAACGGTGTGAGATCTTTTTCATTCTGGAGGCACAGTTTAACGGCTTACACAAGCAACCTCCTATTTCTCATGGCTTGTCAATGCTTTATGGTTTATCTTTTATTGTTCACTGCCCGCCCATAAACGAATTTATAAAACTTAGTAATAGATAATATGAATCGTATCCAATAAATAGTATTCAAAAAAACACTCAAATTTATAAATATTGAGCACAGAAGATGCATTGAGAAAGACTGTAAACATGATAGGCTCGAAACCTGCATACAGCAAATTTGGTAAATAAAACAATATAAAGTTTTGCGCGAAGAAACACTAAAGTTAAAATAAAAATTAGCTCATAAGAAATAAATAATTCATATAGATAAAATTAAAACGTATGTGTTTTTAAAGTATAAGGTAAGCTTAAAATAACATTCATAGAAATTATATCTCATCATAGGATATCTAGATTATATTTTCACGGGTATATATGCCACATTTGGGGATAATACATAGTTTCTATCTCAAAATTTTGTTACAGTTAAATATTTTAATACACATATTTAAACCAAACATAGCTAAATTTAATTGTTATATGTATATTTCTGAATCCCTGTTTATTCTTTTAGAAACTTTAAAAAACAATTTTAGTTGTTAGTTTTTGTCAAATGCAAGTATTTGTTCTTTTTTTTTATAATTAGACTAGTTAGGTAAATCAAAATTATATTGTTTGCGCAATAAACTATAGTGTTATATAATAAAACTTTGAACTATTCCAAAAACGCTCCTAGTGGTACTCAGTAATATTCTTCGCCGTTTACTTTTAACGAAAAAAAGCAAATAAATACTAAAATTTGAAACTGTTCTATTTGTATTAACCAAAATATATAAATAATCTGTTATCAAACAATATATTTTATAAGATAAATCCAAAAAATTAAGCTCTGAGCTTATGGGTTTTTTCTAATTTATTTATATATAAGTCTATTATAGATGGTATCTTATAGTTAATAATTTAATGTAATGATTATGCCTACTAAAAAACCCTGTTTTTATTATATATCGATATTAGTACAGATATATTGTGTTATATTTCAGAAAAAGGTTTTAAACTTGGCCTGTATACAAACAATAGAAGCTCGTTGATCAATACAATAGATCTAAAATCGACTTTCTAAAAGTTTATGGTGTCAAAATATATATTTTTTATTTTTTTTTTTAAATATATAAAGAAGTATTTCTTCTCAAGAATATGATTTTTTGTTTCGTATTTTTATTGTTGATAATAAAATTTTTTTAAATATTTAAATATTTTAAATTGCTCTATTATAAGCTTACTAATTATAAAATTATATCAAGACACATAAGAACTTTTCATATATAAAGCATATAATGTTTTTTGTTTCTGGTTCGAATGTGCGTCACATAAATTCTAAAACTTAACAAAATTCTCCCTTGAATTAATGAATTTAGCTATTTTCCTATTTAAAGCAATTACTGAACAAATATATCATAATAGCAAATGGAGCGGTAACAAAATATGAAGAGTGATATACAGAAGTCGGTAATGTCAACTAAACCATAGGCACGAACAATAGGATGAAAAAACTTGAACTAATAAGCCTGGAAAGAAGAATGTGAAGATTACGAGGTAAAATGATTGCAGCCAAATTTGTTAAAAGAGCATTCTGAAGTTCTGCTTGATCAAGATTAATAGCTTAAAATCAAATTAACCCGTAAGAAGCATTTAAATATGAAAAGACTGAAATAATTCTTTAGTAAATGTGTTCTATAGAAAAATCTAAAATATTGATTTCATAGAATTAAATTGCCTAAAAATATTTTGAAACATAATTAAAATACCACATATATTGCCTATATGTGGTATTCTATGGAGTTGGTAATCGAATACAAAGCGAAGAAAACGCTAGAAAAATAGGATGTAAATTAACAGTTTAATTAATAGCAAATTGAAAAAATATGGAATAAAGAAGCATGTAATAATAAACAAAATGCGTAAAATATTACTAAAATAAGTTTTTAGAATAATATAAAACTATGCGCAACCGAGAATAAAAAGCTGGAGGAAATTTTTGACTTAAATAAATAAACAGGACTTTTCTAAGTTTTATTTCTATTTTTTATGATGAGCATGAACGATCCTATAAATATGTTATTTCAACATAAAGAAATATAAAAAAATAGACTGGACACGATTATCAAATTGTTTAAGCTGTTCAAAATAGGAATGTAAAACTTAAAGTCTTTTAATTTCGACAAATCAAGTTCAGAAATGTAAAATGTCAAAAAAATCAATATATTCCCAAAAAGACCTACTAAAAAAATATAAATATCACAGATAAAATTAGAAATCATGATTTTATTACGTTTATTTTTTATATCTTGTGCATCAAAGAAGGAATGGTTTAATAATTCGTTTTTTACACAAACGATCGTGGTCGATAGTTTTCTCGAGTATTTGAAATCAACCATGCCTTCTTTTGATTCGGATGAAAAAGCAAAAATATATACGGAAAGAATTAAATCATTATCGAAGAATCCATTTGCTACACTATCATTTTTGCAAGAAATTTTCAAATTGTGCATTTTTCACAATCCAAGAAATCACTATGAAAAGATTTACAACAGGAAACTGCAAAAATATCACATGAAACTGAAAAATGATTTTATAGATTCAACAAGATTGAAAGCAATAAAAAACCAAAAATATTCAAAGAAAGAAATTGAACGGAAAAGAATGCTTATTCCAATAATATTAGAAAACGATGAAATAGAAGAAATATATAATATTATTGCATATTTCATGATTTATGTTATAGAATATGATTATAAACTTATGTTTAATATTTTATGGAGCTCAGAGCCTTCAAGATTTATTCTATGTAAAAAATGTGAAGTTAAAATGAAAGATTTGAATTTAGTTGTTGCTAAGAAAGACCAAAAACAGAAAACAAAATTTAGCGAAGAAACCTTTATTATAGATGATTTGAATGTATCGAGACTTGAAAATTTTATTTGGATAGAGGTTAACAAAACAAAAGATTTCGAATGTTTAAATATCAAACTGCAAACTTTAAAAATATTTATTTATTATTTACACACAACATTAACGAGCAACCCAATAAATTATTCCCACAATAAAGGCTTGCTTCAAAAAAACGAACAATTTTTGCCGGGTATACGAAAATTAATGAACTATTTTTTAGAAAAATTCAAAGAATATTTATCTGGTATGGAATTATTAAAGTTGCGCTATGAAATTTTCACGAAAGATGGAAATGGATTAAAGGTTTTTTTTATTGATGCCACCAGAACCAATGAGATGGATGATGATGCCGTATATTTAAATACGCTACAAATTTTAGATAATCTTGAGAAACGAAATTGGGGTCAAAACTTAAAAGAAAAGTATGTTGCAACTATCAATGAGGTGAATATTAGATTAAAAAAAATTGTCATTGAATCTAATCAGAAAATAAAAGAATTGGATGTCGAATATTTAAATATTGTAATAAATATTCTTTTTGTGATACAGGAAGGGAATAAATCTTGCATTGAAAATATACAAATATCGAATTCCAAAGCTGAACATGAAGATATACCTGAAAATATTGAATCAAGAAATAAAATTTTAAAAAAAAAGAAACGTAAATCAAAAATTTCTTCATATAGTCAAAGCATTAAGCATCTGATAAAAATAAAAAAAAGGATGGATGTGTTATAAATGATATGTGCAAAAAAACAGACAAAAAGATGATTGAGAATAAAAACTTACAGGAAAAGAGCAAGAATAAGCCTCACGAAGAAGAATCAGCAACAAAACATCCAGTGCAAAAGCAAATCCATGAAGGCATTGAACAAGAAATTATACTAACTAAGAAAGAAAATCTGAATTTAAAATCACCACGTGAACAAAAAAGAATTTGTCGCTTAAATTTATTAAAAACGTGTAAACAAAAAGGGTCGAATCAAAAAAATAGTACGATTAGCAAACAGATTGCATCGTCAACTAAAATAAAAGAAAATAATATAGCCGAAAATGTTAAAAAAGGTGAAGATAATATGATAAATAAAAATAATACGCATAAAAGCAAGATATTAAACAATCAAAATACCCTAAAAATTGATGAAGTATGTTTACCGAATGAAGAATATATAGCAACAAATGTTAGTACAACAGGTAAAACTAGTGGAAGGAGTATAACTGCATGTATAGATTCCGTTAAAATCCACCTTGAAAATAAAAAAGACTATTTAAACTCAGAGATCATAAATATTGCAGCATGTTCAAAAAACTCGAATGACTTTGAAAACTTCGATGAGAATGCACATTCAATTGAAAAAACAAAAATAACAAACGATCATCCACAGAAACCATTTAAAAACTCTGAAACTGAAGTTATGGCTTGTGATATTAAGAAATCCAATATACCAAATGAATATAAATCATCTGAAAATATCAATATTTGCAGGGCCAATACAAAATTTGAAGAAAAGACCATGATCCAACATTCAGAGAGCATATTAATGGATGAGATAGATCCTTTGAAGAATGAAGACAAGGGTCGAGAAAAATCATTGCTAAACATGAAAATTGATAATGAAAATAGATTTAGATCAAAGGAAATTACTCTAGAATTTCATATCCACGTATTAAAATTTATAAACATTGATCTTATTTGTAATATACATAAGAAATTCATTCGGATCCATGTATATGAAGTTTTAACAGATATTTTACATCCTAACAGCACTATACCGACTGTTGTTGCTCACTCTTCACCATATTATAATTGCTCTTATAGAATCGACCATCCAATTTATATGATAAATAGGATAGCGGAATCTTCAGATTACTATGGTGATCTTATATTCAGAATAGATTGTCACTGTGGTAAGAAAAAAATGTTCGGAATAAGATATTCGATCGCGCAAAATTTTACAGTTTATTCTATGAGGCTATTAATTATTAAATCCAAAAAGAAAGAATTATCAGAATCCGCTGATTTCTGTTCCAGTAATTATGAACAGAATATAATATGTGGATTTTATGATAGTGAAGATTATAAAGCCCATCTAAATAAGTATAACGAAAATAAAAATTGTGCGATGGTTGGACCGGCAAATGAGACAAATTCTTTCTATTTAGGTATAGTAATAAATTTGTCGAAAGAAGAAGGCCACATTTCAGACGTTATGATTCGTCATACACATGTTGTCACCACTAAAACAGGGATTTCCTCTATCTACGTATACAAATAATAAATTTTATTCCATATTGTCTTTCATAATACATTGTTTTAAATTGTTTAGATAGTGTAGTATACATTCATGTCTTAAAAAGTAACTTATATTTAAAATCAGTAAATCATTGTGTTGTTTCCCATTTAAGAATGCTATAATTATTGGATAGCTCATTATAATAGAGAAAAGTATAAGATAAAAAACGCTTTCAAAGAAATGTACAGCTTACGCTCGAAAATTTATAATTAATAGAACAAATAAACATAATTATGTTGAATAAAGTATATGTTTATACACGAGTCAAAGTAACATAAATATTAAAAAAAAGACACTTGAGAATTATAATATCTGAATTTCAAACTGATTATTCATATAAAGATCAAAATCTACACAAAAATAATTCTTTACGTATAATGTGTTTGCAAAAATCTTGAAATTAGCTTGAATTTATATAATATATAGATCAGGGATTCTAGACAACACTTATCATTTCTATTCAAGGTACTTACACAAAAAATATGTACAATAATATTTAAGTTCAATTTGGATCACAATATATAAAAAAATATGAAAATACGATCTAATTGCTAGGTTCGCTATTTTATTGGCGTAATCATAAAATTGCATATGATAAAATAAAATTATTTAAATTTTTCACGTATATGGATGGAGAAAAAGATAATGAAGTCGATTCATAAATATAAAATTTTCATGTAATTAATATATAGATAGTTTTTATTTTTCTAATTTTTAAGAATGAATATTTTTCTAGATAATTTTTATATAATTATCATAAATTTAATCTATCATTTTTTAATTGCGCGTTTTTTTATCTACAAGAGAAGAGCATATTAAATTTTGTGGCAATTTTTTTATGCATGTGGATCAAATATTGTTGTTCAAATGTTTTATTGCCGATCTTGAATTAGAAACTTATGTAATGCTGGAAAAATAAGCTAGACGTATATTGATATCCATAAGAATATTTAAAACATTATCTTTAGCTTCATATCTATAGCATTATAGCTATTTTATAAAAAACAGATTAAAATCATCAAAATATAATTTTAAAATGGTATAAAACAAATTGAAAAATACCAAACAATAAAATTACACCACGAAGTTATTTTTGTAGTTATCCAACATATTTATCTATATCACATAAGCTTTTTTTTTTGAAAATTCAAAGCATAACTATTTACACTTAGTCAGCAATCAAATTTTGTGTAAAAATCAATTGAAAACCTTTTTTTATTTAAGATTAAACACCCTCGAAATTATCTTTTTATTCATGGACGTTGTTAGTATCATCAATTCGATGATATATTTTACACAAAATCAAGCAAAAAAATAAGAATTGTCGAATTTGCAGTTTTTTGATTTTTTTACAAGAAAAAATAGATTCATAATTATTGTTTAGCTAGTAAGAAATTTATGATTTCTATAAGCAAGTTTTTATTAATCGATTCTTAAAATCCTTCATAAAATGTATTTAAGTTCTTATATTGCCTTTGAAAGGTTTTTTTTGTATTAATTGTCATATAATACTTAGATAATTTAAAAATTTCATTGTATTAGTAATTTTTTCATTATATGCATTTTTTGGGCACGAAAATGCATAGATCAAGTCTTTTGGAAGCCTTTAGTAATATTTTTAAATATATATTCGACTAAATTTGGAGATTTAGGATTTTAATTCGTTAAGTGACCTACATTTTTATTGCATATTTATGATAATTAATGACAAAGAGATCTAAAGTTCCATTAGAGTAGAACGAATGCAAAAATTTACAATAAAAAAGGCAGATGATCATGTCAAGAGCCAAGAAGAATAAATTTTTTTCGCTCGATCAATATGGGAATGTTTATTTTATATGTAAGAATATAATATCTACGTGTTAAAAATTTTTGAATTAATATCTTCAATTATTCTATAAATTCCATTTAATTTCTGTGTGATTGCCTTATAGCAAGCATTTTATAGATTTCTGTAAAAAAATTTCACATACCACATTTAATATTTAAATTTATGGGAAGCAATGGGTAAATATATCCATATGGCAGAGAGGAAAAAGGTTTCTAAAACAAATTCAGAAATACAAATAGCAATGCGATTACGAAGAACCTCTTTAGATAAAAAGGGTTTAAAGTATGAAAAGTTACAATATGAATACAGAATATGATGGTTCAATTATTGCAATATTATAAATAAATAATGTTTTTGCATCATGGGAGTAAAATCTATTAATGCCATTACTTTTAACTATGTAAAATTTAATTTTTATATTGTGATTAACATACATGCCTTTAGATACAGAGGAATAAGAAAATTTTAAAAAATAAAGTAATAATATTATTGTCCATTATATTGTGTTTTTTAATTAAATTTAGACTCTTTATTTTAAAATTCCATGTATTATACGGGAAACTGATTGAATTCAAAAATAATAAAAAAATAACCGATTTAAAAATACCATAGACCCACGAAAATATAACTAGCCCTACATAATAATAGTATGGATTAAAAAAATGATAATATAAAAATTTGAATTAAATTTTCCATCCGCAAATAGTTTACCAAAAAAAATCTAAAACCAGCCAGGGATGTTTTTTTGCCATTTATGGCATGAAAATAAAAATTTTTTAGTGCGAGAGATCTGATTTAGATCTAAAATATTTTATTATAAATTTTAATTTGTTTTTTTAAAGAACCCGATAAATCCTTTTAACAATAATACAATTTTAAAATTATTTTCAGAATCAAATTAGAAAACTTGTTGTTCAAAATTTTATGTATAAACTGCCTCAAAGTCATTTGTGTATCGAAATATGCCTTAAATAATCGATTTAGGTGTATAAGTAAGTATTAGCTTAGAAATGTTCTTTTTTTTTACAATCAGAGAAGCAATTTTTGCAGGCGGGATATTGATTTTACAAATTAAGTTAATCCGAAAAAAACATCTAAAATTATAATCATGTACTAATAAAATAGGACGATAAGAAATATCTTTTTGTGACTATAATTACAGTTCTAACAATAAAGTGGTACATTTTCTTATCGTATTTCAAAATATTGCACAAATGTATTTGTTTATAGTACCGCCTGTAGAATCTGTTTTTTTTCTTTATAATATATCCAAAAATACAAGTAATCTGTTAGGTTTAATAGAAAAATAGCATGAATATTTTTATATGTGTTAAGTTTCATTCTTATTTGGATTTATAAAAACATATGTGTATGTTTATTTTTGGAGATACTTATTCATACCCGCAGATAATTTTGAAAAATTTTCTTGCGCATGGACACGTAAAATATAACTTTAATAAATTTGCTAAATTCTTTATAATATTTAAAGAACAATAATATATTAAAAATATTATAGAATCTATGTGATTATTTTTGTGCTACGGCACATTATGAATGCATAAAATGATTTGACAGAGGTAAATATTAGGTATGATAACTAAGGGTGTCTATATAGAATCGATAAATTTTTTTGTTTACGTATATAGATAAAATTAAACTAGTTAAAAATACATTATAATCATGAATATATAAAAAAAAAGATAAATTTGCAATTAGGGATCATGAGTAGTAAATTTACATAAAAACTTCGGCTATGCATAGAAGTTTTGCTAAAAGTGTAGATATAGGTGCAATTTATCTATTTTGTAGGCATAGAAATAATCTTAATAGATTTTAGACGGATTTAAGTTATCATGTGATCAACATCAAATGGACTAAAATATATCAGGAAAAAATTGACATCAAGAAAATGAAGAAGAGATTATAGAGTTTTATGTAAAAGCATATGATGTGCAGTGCAAAAAAATATATTTAGTAGAAAAAATTAAACATCTAAAATAGGTTATTTTAATACAGGCTGATTTTATGTGATTCTCGGTATATAACATTTATATTTATTTTTCAATATAACGTGTAGAGACAATATATTGTTTTATCAAAATTATTAAATGTTTTTTTTTCATAAGACACACACAGATATATATTTATAACGTCATAGTAATAAAAGATATTTATAACCCATATGATTGTACATATTTTTTTTAAATAACACATATATATTTATTTTTTGCATTGTTTTTCAAAAGATGTGCTCTGCAAAATGATTTTTTATCCATGGGTACGTCTTCTTTTGATTTTTAATATTCTTAAAAAGGCGAAAATTAAGACACACTTTATAAAACAGGACATAATAGTAATTCTATTAATAGACTTTTGTCCATATCTTAGACTTTAAAAAGATATAAATTAAAGTTTCTTCCACAAACTTATTTTTTGTGCGTTAGAAATAGGAAAATTATGTTTAGGTGAAAATATGGATTTATTTTGTGCATCTGTGGATATTTGCAATACCGTTTATTAGAATTTATTATATTTATGAAAGTCAAATTCAATTTTTACGGAAATTTATGAGCATCTTTAAAAATTAAGTTTTTGTTTTATTTCCGTGAATATATCGCCCCAATAGAAATAAACTAAAATAAAATAAAATTTTTTGCCTATTTTATCTCTAATTCCAGATTGTCAAATATTCAAATGTCTATATTTTTTTGTCCAATCCTTTTTGCTATTCTAATTTTCATAAAGAGTCATTATTCTTTTATATAAAATAGAAGTCTTTTCGATTATTCGTTTTTTTTAATTTGAATCATTATCAACCTTGGGAATTTTCCGATTTTAATCATAATAAATTCGATCAATCAAAACTTGTGATTGCTCTAAAAAGCAGATTGATATAATTTTTAATAAATATTTTTTTTGGTTATTTTAAACATTATGAAATCGTCAATTAAAGCTTCTGGCTGTTCTATAAAAGATTAATAAAATTTTATTAATGTTTTTTTTTTGGTTTTTTAAATTTTAGGTATTTGAAATTGTTCAAGTAAAACCTGTGATTGCTCTATAGAACAGATTTGATTATACTTCTTTTTATCTCATTGTCTTTACAATCTTACTCGATGCATCTTCTTCTCTCAAGATTTGTTACTTCAAGTGTCTTCCTAAATCCTATTGTTTGTGATTATGCTGCAGTTTCTGTAAACATTCTTGCCATTTAAATTTGTAAAGATGCTACGTTTAATAACTAGTAATTGAAATGTATATTCGCATCATATAATGAGACATATTCAACTTGGTTTAATATTGGGAACATGAGTGTTAAAGAAAAAAAAAGATATGTTTCATGCTGAATAAAATAATGTTCTTTAGAGAAAAGTCAAAGCGTTAGAACTACGGACAACATATAAAACAATGGATTTCCTAGAAATAGGTGTAATTTTATTATTGATGATGATTTTACACGTAGACATTTTCGAAAGGGCAGGGTGTATACATTTTATGCTAGCGAATGATACAATTTTTTAATCCAAAGAATATCTGAAAGCACTAACTATAAAAAAACAGTTAAAAATCTACTCGCAGAAATAAATTTATAGCTGAGCAAAAACCCTTGATGACTTTATGAATGATTGACCAGATCTCTTGTCTACGATAAAAAGAAAAAATTGATAAATTTGATAGAAATAGGAATGACAGATGAATATAATCTTACTTTTTTATTAATATTTTGAGTAAATAATATGACAATTAGCAATTTAACTATGCCGTATCGTTTTTGCAAAAACAAACAGTACCATACTTCATAACTTAGGATGATAAGATTAAAAAATACCTTAAGTTGTATATTAAGGATTTTAAAATACAAATTGATACAGAAGAAATGTGCACAAACATTACTATTTAACAAAAATTTTTATATTTTAAGGTGTCAAAGATGAATTTAAGTTTGGATATATTGAAGAATGCGAGTTTTAAAGAATTATTAAGCAAATTTATTCTATAGAGCGATTCAAGTTTCTAAAAATAAAAAACATATAATTTTATTCTATTTGTTTCGCATTTTAAGTTTTAAAATAAATTCGTACATTTTACACACTTATTTATCTTCAATATATTGATGGATCTAGTCCATACAAATTAAACTATATTAATATATTTAAGACCCTTCAAAAATATTACAATTTTCGGTGAGCTTATTGAAAATTTGCAATGTAATCTATACACGTGCTAAATCTACGTGAAACAATTTTAATATATTAATGTTCGCTATATGACTTAAAATCGGAAATATAAAAAGATATAAGTATGAAAAATATTCCCCATCAATTAACAAAAAACTATTTAAAAATACAGAATAAGACCTATAAACATGGCAAAAGCATATTCTATTGCATTTCGTATGGAATATGAAGATATATTAAAAAAACTGAAATAAGCTTAAATAAAATTTTAAAAATTAGGTATATTTAATTTTCCTGTTCTGTAAAATTTTATTTCACATTGATATGTACGGCAAATTTGTAAGAGTCTAAGCAATTTTCGTTTGATAAAATAGAGCCCTTGCATTGTAAATGGTGCAAATTACTTGTATACTTTAAAAAATGCACGTGAATAAGTAAAACTTAGATCTACTCATAAAATATAGAAAATGCGAAGAATATTTTTTTATACGCTTTTTTTATCATGTGTTTGCGGAAAATAAAACTTGAATGTCAAAAATATACAAGTTAGATAGGCAACAATATCATTATCCATAGATTAAGGTTTCTGATAGAATAGAGAGAGCTGAATTAATAGTTGAGAAATTTAATATTGAAAAATTCTTATAATCAGCTATTTATATATTTATACATGTATTATAATATGAGCTGAACCCAATAGTTATTCTATCATCTAGTAAGATTATAATTTTATTCATAGTATTTTTTTTTAAAAACACTTTTGAGTCATACAAATATTTGGCAAGTATATGAGGAAACATTTTTTTTCTAACGAAAAAAAATAAAAAATATTTTGTTAAATATACAATTTTAGCGATAAAATTAATTTTTTATATGATTGAAGGTGGGCTATATAGTTGATGCACAAAAATTACAATAATATTGCATGAATTTATTGTATAATAACCTTCTTACTTTCGTATATATGTTACTATATTCAAAGAGATAGTAGGTTCCATGATATAACTCTGTAAAGGTTTGTTTTGATATTAAAAGTGCAAAAATACCACATTGAACTGTATTTTAGTAAATATATAGTAACTTGGACTAGGTTTAGAAAAAAAATCAATTATGATTTTCGTTTTACTATAACTATTGTTGAGAGAGCATTGCTGGTATAAAGTAATCCAAGAAGATCTATAAAAAATAAAATGCTCAATTTTTACTAACCTTTTTGAGCATAAAAAAATGAAAATAGAATATACGCTTTAATATTTTAATTGTAATATTCTAACAAAATGAACTGCTTTTTGTTAATCATTATGCTAAACACAATCGGTTATTCATATAATTTCATTATTTTTAATCTTATACATCAATTTAATATTGTTTTCAAGCCGAGAAAATAAATTTTGTGGCTTTTTTTTCCTTTTTCATGAAATTTTATTCTAAATGATTTCTTTGGATGTGCTCTTCATTGTTTTATGTAATTAATAAGCATTTTCACTCTTATTGTGCATTTTTTTCTATTTATTAATGTACTTTATATTCGCATATATTTAAGAATTGTTGTAAATACTTAGCAAACCTTGGGATTGAGAAAACCCCTTGAATTTATACGACTTAAAAGATATAGAGGTATTGAAGAAGATTTTGAACGCGAGAAAATAACCGAAAGTGAAAATACGCTGTGCGCTTAGGTAATAAAGGAAGCTGTGCTCGAGAACAAAAACTAAAATCATATCTATAAATTTAGCCCATAAATAAAAAATACTAATATTCAAGCGAATCTAAATTTCAGTATAGCAATATTGAGTAGATTAAATAAAATTTCTAAAACTACGGGTTCAAATCTGTAGAACGAATATGATATCGAAAAATACTTAATCTTTAAATTTTTTGTTATAACACATTATTGATCAAGAATTTTACTAACAGAAGAGCATTAATTTTTTATGAAAACCGTCCATACGTTTTGAAGACTTATCATATTATTTTTTATATAAAAATATACATTCGAAATTTAATATTATTATAGCTAAATTTCACAACTACAGTGTGCTCAAAAAAATTATATAAAAAGATGTTAATCAAACATTGTTCGTGATACAAAATTATATCAAATGGCTAATAGGCTGAAAACTCGCAAAATATTTTTTTTATATTTTCTTTATCCACATTTTTTTTTATAAAAAATATATCATATATATTATATATCCCAAATATATCGTATTTTATAGCTATAATAAAATATCTGCTACCTGAAGTGCTGTTATTTTTCAATTTAAAATTTTGTTTTTAAAACATGCTCTTTACTAAGTTTATACTTCAATGATTTTTCTTTGATGATATGCTCTAAAATGCACTTTTCTTGAACCAGATAGTTAGAATACTTAGTGATGCATGAATTTTCGATTTTTTTACTTAAGCCTGAATTGAACAATAGCAGTAGAAAATCGGCATATTTTTGAACGTAAACTTAAAATCAGTTTAACAATAGCATTCTACACATATATAAAATTGCATTCATTTTTTTACTTATAAAAGTCTAATATTAGTGCAAATTTTGATTTTTTTACTTGAAAATAATAATATATCCTTAAAAAGGCTATAGGTAATAAATTTAAAATGATTCAATTATGGTATATTTTAATTTATAACAGCAAGTAGAATAACCGTTTCATGCATATATCAAGGCATGGAACCAAATCGGATGTTATTGATAAGTGAGTTTATTGTTCCGTGGACTCGAGTGTCTTTATAAATAAGAATAAAGAATAATTTGGTTATTATAATATAATATTACATAACACAAATATCTATAAAAAGGCTAAAAATCTTGTCTTAAGCTAAAAACTGTTTGCAAAGTCGGTATTTCTTGATTTTTTAGTAAATTGTGAGTCCTGTCCACAAATAAATTCTTTGATATGTTGTTTTATCGCAAGGAAAGTAGTTTTGTAAATAGAATTTTAATATTTTAATATAAATTATCTCAATTGAATACAATTATTATGGTAAAAAGTATATGGTAGCAAAAATACTGGATTTTTATATTTATTTTGTTGTAAGTCTAGCCTGTAATATTTAATTAGATATATGCCCTTTAATAATAAAATGAACTTAACTATATCAATGCAAAAAATAAGTAAACTTATTCTATATCGGAGTGCCAATCCGTATTTAGAATCTTCTGGACTTTAATATTTAATTTTAGCTGCAAAAAAAAAACAATATAAGTCCCATATACGATAGCTTTTCTTATACTTTATGATCCAGAACTTTACATTTCTAACATTTATATACATTTTAGTCTATCTTACATTCTTAGGAACAAAAAACTACATAAAATCGGCGTTATATATAAAAAAGTATAAAAACAGCGTATGGAAGAACATATATTACCACACATACTTATAAAAAAAGTATAACTTATTTATAAGCGTTGTTTTATTTTTTTCTAGCGTTTTTTATACTCAAAATTTATTTCGATGTACCTATAAAGCATCAAGTTTGATGATTTTCTGGTTATTTCATAAATTTCTCTATGAAAATTTGATTCATAATGCAGTCTTTGCATATAAATAGATTTAAAAGGGTTTATATTCGACCTAATGCACTATTTTTATTCTTTCAGATAAAAATTATGTGTTTGAACGCTTATTAGATATTTTACATATTCGCAAAGATTTCCCATATGACATTTTATATCTAGATATTAAATATTAAATAGTATATTTTTCTTTTATAAGTGACTTCTAATCAGCTTTGATTTTTTTGGTATCATAATTTTTGTGGTTTTCTAGATTCTTAGAGATGTCTAAAACTTATGAAATTTTTGTGAGTTCAATTTCTTTATCTGTAAAATGCTTCGTTATTACAAAACTCAACCTTGAAATAGGTTTTGAATGAAGCATTGACATTCTTTTCGTGATTATATGGCCTAAATTTCCATAAAAATAACATTAATATTAATGATACTATATTGTTCTAACAGATCAAATATGGTTTATATCTTACTTATGTTATCTTTCCTTGAGTCACACATTCATAAAGTTTTTATAACAAATATTGTTGAAAATCAATTTCAATTTTTTATTCGGTTTATATTTCTATATGACTTTTTTTTGTAGGCTAATTGGAAAATACGTAGATATTTACTTCTCTATTCTACTGTTATTCAAAATATAAAATTTATTTATGCATTTAAAAAAATTATAATCTATAAATAATGTTTTTTTAAAAATTATTTTTATGGTTTTGGCATTAAGTATCTGCAAATATGTTTTTTTTTTGTCAAATACTACTGGCATGAATTGTTTCCTTGTTTTTTTGTAGTGCTCTGAGTCAAAAGATTGTTGTGTTTATTTTTTCTTTGCCGTATTATCCAAATTAAAAAAACATTTATAAATTAAAATAATTAAAATTATTTTGTCAATTTTGCAGTAAGTCGTTTTTTTATTTAATTGTTTAGTACTTTTTATATAATTTTTTGACTATTTCTTGCTAAAATTCAATAATATAAGAAATTTTTATGGTTATTTTATTTTTTAATTTAAAAAAATGGATTTTTTATGACAAGCTATTTAAAATTTTGTTTAGCCTTATAATTTTAGAGGTAAGAATTTTTTTATTATGCATTTCCAAACCCAATTTAATTTTTCAAATTATTTGATCTATATGTATTTGTTTAATGGTGATCAAATATTATTATCCTGGTATTATTACTATTTTGCCAAAAAATTTCAATTTATTTATGTCTGCAATAAAGAATATTACTCCTTATATATTTTATTGCGCTGAAATTATGATTTGAAAACCGACTTTATTGTTAAGTTCAAACGACACTTTATTATCTTTGAATATCTAAATATAATTTTAGTTTTTTAAAAAGAGAATCTGTATTTGATATAATTAATGAGAATATGCAATTTTTTTCCTATAATCATCACTTTTTATATTATTTAAAGGAAAGGTTATTGAAATATTTGATTATGAAAGCATCCAAAAGCATTTCACTTTATATATTTACTAAACCCAGAAGCATGTATTTTTAAGTTAATAATGCAAACTTCCGGATGTCGAGAAACTTTATACGCAATATTTTAAAGACATATCTTATGTTATACATTCATATTGATTCTTTAAAAACAATGTTTTAACATTAACAGATGTAGTAAGCATGAACATATATGTTAAAGTTAATATATTATAAACAAAAATTTTCCATAGGTTATTATTATCTACAAATGCAAGGATAAAGTATGCAAAATGTAATACTTTAAATTAGAACCAAATTACCAAAATTAAAAAATTTTTTATTGCACTAACATTCAGTCTTTTGCCATTTAACTTATATATATATACTTATGATATCCATAAAATTACACTATATGTCCTTGTATTTTGATTTAGACAATCTTAAAATATTAATTGGCGTGATCAGAAAAGATATTGTCCCTCCATAGTTTGTCTTATTTATGATTATTGGATTTTTTATTTTTTAAAGTGCATTTAGCATGTTCTTTTATAAACTATATTCTTCTACTTGAGTCATTAGGGTGCAAAGACCGATCAAATCGTAATCATAAGCGTGATAAATCAAATTTCCAAGATTATGAAAGAAAAAAATTTTATGTGTCTTTAAACTTTAATATAAATTTTAATAAAACTAAAATCATACCTCTGAAGTTACCTTGTAATATTTATACCACTTTTTTTTCGAAGCTCCTTAATGTTGCATTTACAACTTACACTTTTATAACATCTTTTTATTTATAGGTTTCTGTATAAAATTTTAGCTTATTGATAGATTGTATTCTCGTTGTAGTAGAAAGAAGACTTTTTTTATGATACAATAAAGTTAATATGATGTAACTGCCTAGTTTATATTTTCTCTATACATTAATATATCATTTTGTTGGGCTTATAAACTTGAAAAATATATATACTTTCTCTAAAACACATCTATTAAATATTTTTTAGAATTAAAACCTCGCTTTTAATTTTAATATTCTAATGTCTCTATAAATAAATTTATTGAAAGATAAAGCTTAAAATTATCTTTTAGTTTAAGGTATGAAGTTTTTTACTCTATTTACGGGATGAAGATTCTATATTATTATTTTTGATGTTTATTTTTTTATTGATGTTTCCTGTAACAGCATTATAGATCGTGCCATAAATTATTGAATTCTTAATTCTATTGGTATAAATATACAAGTTTATTTGAATAAAAACTATAAATCATTTTTGTATTTTGTAACAAGAATATGTATAATAGGATCAATGGGATTATAAATTTTGCATGTACGCATTGTAATCTTTTAGTTTTATGTTGTTTAAAAAACCCAGATACAATGTTAAACACTATATGATTGTAGATAAAGAAAATTGACTATCGATGAAATATGGGCTGAACATTATCTTTGAGCGTATTTCTGTTACTCTTATCTAATAAAAAAAGCTTAACCAAGTATGAAAACAACATAATTGTGCCTGGATTGAGGCTAATATAATTGAAATTTGTTATATGTATTTTTCATGCATCACCGAAGATTGCTAAAAACATATAAAATTACCTATATTTCTATGTGATTTCATTATGCTCATTTCAGGCAGCAAAAACAAATGAGCCTTATATAAAGGATGTTGGGAATTTATATAGAATAAATACCTCCGCATATTTTTATTAATGACATTTTAACCTTTTTAACTATCCTGAATTATGAGTTTAATAAAAATCACGGTGTTTGCACTATTTATAAATTAATATTCTTAAATTTTTTTTTCCTAAGCTAAGCTCTAAGAAGAAAAAAATAAAATTCAATGATAAAATTAATACAGTAATATGCGTTGAAATTTTTATCTATCGTTTATTAACACAGCAACCAATATGCGCAAAAGAAAGCTTCATCAGATTATTTAGTGAGAAACATGTAATAACAATGCAGATTGAATTTTTATGTATCTTATATTATTAACAACTTCGATGTATTGCGAAGTTAGAAATATATCAAAAAATCTTGTAAAATAATCTGTATTTTTATTTGTAAACGTATTTCATATTAATCAAATTTTCAATTTCAATTATGATGATATCATAAAAACGGAGAATTGTAATTATCATGCTTATCAAAACACGATGACTAAATTATAGGAATTTTATTTCAGTTCTAAATTTTCAAATGTTTTAATAAACAAAGTGACGAAAGAAATTAATTTTTTCATGAAATACAAAAAAAAATTTCTTCTGATCTTTTCTTGAAAATTATATTGTTTTAATTCAATTTTAATATTTAGCAAATAAATCTATGATTTCAACATTTTAGAGCTTTTTATGCAAGTTTTCATATATTCATTTTTTTATTTTAGGATGGTAAAATATATGTTCATTTTTATCTTTGAAGATTTATTTACCACCCAATCTTAACCATATAATGAACTAGTTTTATGGGCAAAAAAGATGAAACATGTCAAATAGAATATTTAATGAGATATTAAGAAAGCTCGACCCATGATAAATTAAAATTTACAATATAACTTGCTTCAAGTGGATTTATATCAAAATCCGTTACAATTAATCACCTATGTCCGTTATTTTAATAACGTATAAACAAAGAAATGCCGTTTGGAAGCCTGAATGGGCGAGTATAAATTACTTTAATTTTTTCTAAAACAAAGTGGCTATATTTGTTTTTAAAATAAAAAAAAAGATAAAAATTCCAATAAAAAGTTTGAAAAGTCATATAAAATAATTTGAATAATTTATTGACAGCAAGGATTAATTATGCTGCCGCAACTCTTAATTCTATATAAAAAATAGGTCTTTAATCTTTTCCTATATATTTATCAACATTATAAATTCCCATACATTATTAAAGCGGCCTATTTATGTAGATTTTCGTCTCTATAGTTAAACGAATCATTCTTTATCTGAAAAGTAAAGGAAACATATATGCGATAGAATTTTTGGTCTATACGCATCACTCTTTAGTATTTACTTTTCTTTTTTTTGGACTCTTCAAAACAAGAATTTTCCACACATTTACAGATAAACCATTCAAAAAAATGATAATTTACATATAAGTAAAGCGAAAAATATTTTTGAGTTCACTAAGCTTTTCTTAAAAAAAGAAATTTTTGCCATATTTTCATGCATAAAATATTTTTGGTGTGTTCAGGTATCTAATATATATTTTAAAGAGCTTATTAGATTTATTTTCTCTCTCTATTTTATGCGTATTGCTCTAAGAGATGTTTTAAGCTCCGTAAATATCTTAAATATGTGCAAATCTGTATATTTCGGAATCAAAAAAAATCGTTTAAAAAAATAAATAAATTCTTCTATTTTAAGTGACTTATATGAGTGATAATACCCTTGTTTAATATGAAACATGCGACATATAGACAGAATCTAGAGAAAATCTTGAGTTCTATTGATAAAAACAGTATTCATGAAAAATATCTATAAAAGAATTTATGTTATTATTTAAGAAAGCCAAAATTATAGTATAAAGGCAAATCACAAACTTGACTCATTTTACTTCTTTTTAATCGTTTATTTATGATTATAATTAACGAAATTCTTATTTCGTATAACACATTTATTAAAATATAATTAAATGTTTTTATTTACATTCAATGTTTTACTGATGATAGTGTATTAAATCCAATCTATGATTAAAAAGACATCAAAAAAACTCTCGTCAATAATCCAAATTATAAAATAGAACCATTTATGTTTTGTATCTATTTTTCGGGCGGCATATTATAGCTTAATCTTATTAAATTCACCCTCATCTTTAGTAAATCTGAATATCTGAAAAGAATAGATTTTTCTGTCTGATAATCCTTACTTTTTTATGATTTTTCTTTCCGTTGTTCTCTTGGGCTTCATAACATCGAGTCGTGCAGATTTTATATTGTGGAAAGATATGATTATACAGCATATGCACTTTAAATTTTATAAAAAATAAAATTTAAAGAGGAATAAAAAAATATCAGAATAATAAAACTATTTTTGTTTTTTAATTTTGCGAGGCTTAAAAATTGTTGAAAATTTGAATTCTGAAAAAAACTGAATACTGTTCTATCAATGTATATTAGTTTATAAAAACCGTTTCTGTTCCATAATATTTATAAGAATTCAATATGTTTCCTAATTTCTTTGCGTATCAGAATTTGGAGTTAAATTGGTATACGATTATATAAAAATGCGTCGTTCAATATTGATAGAAATTTCATTTTACTTATGCGTTTAGAAAAAAATAGCAGACAGATGCTTGAATTTTTATAGTCAAAAAAATACGATCTAATCGATCAGCCAGATTCAAGATAATTTAATGTTAGAAAATATTTCTGGGAATGAAAAAATTATATACATTGTTTGTGAAAGGTTTTTGATTCTCAAAAAATCTGTGGGTTTTATAAATGTATATTTTACGTTATTCATAGTAAATCGGTTTTTAAGCGAAGTTTAGGAAACTGTCATATCTATCAAGCAGAATTTGATTAAATTATTTTTAATCGTCTAAAAAACACCTTTTGATTTTATTTTTTAGTCTTAGTATTGTATTTTTATAATTACACGTATAATTTTATTAGTAATTTGATTTTAGCCCAACCTATTAAATTTTCATTATAAAACTTTTAATCATTTTTTTGTGAAATTTTCTCTATATCTTTATTGATTAAAAGTTATAGCAGCTATTTTGGTAGTTACTTGGATAAACATGCTATTCTTGTGTCAGATGCATAAATACAATCAACGCATTTGCTTTTTTATGTAATTATTTTCCCGGTAATTATCACGCAAAATAAATAATTATATGTATATAATTAATGTGATTTCTATATTTTTGCCTTATTTTTTGTTCTGATTTAAGTAAACATATAATAATTGTGCTCTAGCAAAAACACAATCATAAAAATATAATTGTGATTATCACAATATCTCATGTTTAATTGCTTAATTAATTCTATTTGATGATATTTTACACAGCTTATAAGTGTTATCTGAATTTTAAGTATGTGATAGACGTTTAACCAGTGAGTATATTGTAAAACACATTTTATTTACTTTTTTAGATTACATGCTTATATTAGCTATAATTACATATTTTTAAACGAATATGTGCATCATATCAAATAAATTACCTAATTTTGTGTAATTTTATAAGAATTTAGCCGACTTAAGCATTTCATGTTTATAAATTATATATATAGAAACAAGAAGCTTAAAAAAGGGGTAAATATTTTGTAGAATAAATGATTTGTAACAATACACCATAGCAATTTTTTTATTCAATACGATTAAGATTTATGATCTAGAATATTCAAACACGTGTTTATTTTATATATGATATCATATTCTAAAACGAAAAAACAAGATATTCTTCTTTTATGTGATTTATTGCATCATGTTGAAAAATTGTATATTCATCTTGGTGGACATAATTGTACCCACAAAATCATATGTTAAAATGCCTATTTATAAAATTCAATATCAAGGATTGCTAAGATAGCCCAAGAATGTCACAATAATAGGTATGATGAATCGACAATATTTTTATACTAATCAATACCAATGATTGAAACGGGGTGTCAGAGTTATCTGCTTGGCAATTTCATTATTAAAATATAGTCGCTCTTTCTTTATTAATTTGTGCTGTGATAATATTTAAGTAAGTAAAAATATTTCTATGGAATGACTAATTTATTCTTTACTTAGGTTTGACTAAATAAACCCTTCAATTGCACCATAAAAAGACACAATAAATGATTTTGAAATCTGATCATATTTAAAAACTTTTACTGATGTATATTTTATTTTCAAGGCATATTAATTTGAGAGTTTTTCTCAATACTTTTGTTGTTCACATACTTCCGCTTTGTTGGGATCCTTAACAAATAGACCCATTTTTTGTTGTATTTTACACTACAATATCACATGTATATCGTGTGACTCGTTATTTTTGCATTCACATGTTATATGGGGTTTAGTCTCTAGTAAATAAATTTAAATTGTATGAATTATTATTAACTCGATATCACAAACTAAACTGTAGCATGAATTTAAACTATAGGATTAAAAGCCTCTGGACTTATGGGTTTCGAAAAGAGGAGAAGCATCGAAGAGGATTTAGCCAAGATTATGCATATGATTTCCAATAGGAAATGAATCGCGTTAAGACTAAAGAGAAGACATGCAAGTACAATACCAAAACCAACCCAATAATAAAAGATAATTTGTAATATTAATAAATAATGCACCAAGGATGTAAATATATTAATTTTGGAATTACTATTTGCAGCTGTAAGGCAAATATGAATTACAAATAAAATGTAAAATGTAAAATGTAAAATGTAAAATGTAAAATGTAAAATGTAAAATGTAAAATGTAAAATTTTGATTATAAAATTAAAATGGATTGCTTATAAATATTTGCAGTATATTTAAAAGAAATGGCTATTTTATGGGTTAATTTTCTTTTTATCAATTTATCTACTTAGACGTGGCTAGCCTATTGAGAATATTGCACAACTTCTTGATGCATATTTTGACACCTTCCCTGATCTATATTCATCAACTGCTCTTGTTCTCTCAAATGAGTTGAGTTCAAGTGTCTTGCGTTTATAAGAAATAAAATATATTTTAGTTAAATATATTTTAGATATGAAATAAGTAAATGCAATTTAACCCCCTTTTGAAAAAGAATGAGAGAATTAAAATATCATGAAAAAAAGCTTCTCAAAAAAGTAAATTTCGAAGAATATAAGCACAATAATACAACAAGAGAACAAAAAATAACATCAAAATTTTATCTAACTGATAGAAACCAATATCACATCTATAATTGCATGGTCGGAAAGATACGCCGTCTTGCTGCCGCATTATCCAAGCTAAAAGATACAGAGCCAACCAAAGTTACGCTAGGCCGTAATTTGGTAAATAGATTATATTCGATGGGCCTTATTGATTGTAAAAAACTTATTTCCTGTAGCAAGATTTCGGTATCATCGATTTGTAAAAGGAGACTTCCATATATCATGGTGAAATCCAAAATGGTAGAGCATATGCGCGCAGCAATAACTTTTATAGAACAGGGTCATGTTAGGATCGGCCACAAGAATATTACCGATCCCAATATTTTGGTTTCAAGAGGGATGGAAGATTTTGTTAAATGGATGGACGAATCTAAAATCAAGTCTAAAATTGACAAATTTAACAATGCGCATGATGATTACGATGAATATTAAATATTTGATTAAATTTATATTTATTTAAAATTAAAATTAAATTAAATAACTTACATATAAATTACCAACTGAAGCTGTAGCATAATCACAAACAATAGGATAGGAAGACACTAGAATTAATAAGTCTTGAGAGAAGAAGATGCATCGAGTAAGATTGTAAAGACGATGAGGCAAAAGGAAGTATAATTAAATCTGTTCTATAGAGCAATCACAAAGTTTTAATTGAACAATTTCAAATGGCTAAAAATTGAAATAACAAAAAAACAAACATTAATAAAATTTAATTAATCTGTTCTATATAGCAATCACAAGTTTTGATTGAACAATTTCAAATAGCTTAAAATAAAATAACCAAAATAAACATTTATTAAAGTATATTAACCCTTATTTAGAGCAATCGTAAGTTTTGATTGAACAGATTTATAATGATTAAAATCTGAAATACCCAAGATTGACAATGATTCAAATTATAAAAAACCAAATAATTACAAAGGTTTCCATTTTTTTGTTACAGAAATAATTTATATTTATAAAATTTGAAGAAAATTAGAATAGGAAAAAGGATCGGACAAAAAATATATACTTGGATATTAGACAATGTGGAATTTGAGATAAAATAAGGAGAAAAATTTAATTTTATTTGTGATTTAATTTTATTGTGGTGATATTCAAAGAAATGTAACAGAAATTTAATTTTTAAAGATACACATAAATTTTCGATAAAATTGAATTTGGCATTCCAGAAATATAATAAATTATAATAAACGGTATTTACGATATCAACAGACAAAAAAATTAATAAATATTACCTATAAACATAATTTTCCTATTTCTAATGTACAAAAAATAGATTTGAGCTGGAAACTATAATTATTATCTTTTTAAAGTTACATATATGTACAAAAGTCTATTAATAGAATCGGAATACTAGAAATACTATTATTATTATTTGTTTTATAAAAGTTTGTGCTAACTTTTGCTTTTTTAAGAATATCACGAATCAAAAGAAGACATACCCCATGAATAAAAAATAATTTTGAAGAGCCCATCTTTTTTTTATTAATGCAAAAAAAAATAATTTTGTGAATTTTATATAAAAATATAAGTAACTATATAAGATTATCAATATCTTTTTTTCCTATAATGTTTAAAAAAATATTCAATTGTTTTAATACAACAATATACCGTCTTTAATGTAATATTTAAAACTAAATATAAATGTTATCTACCGAGAAACAAATAAAATCACCCTGGATTATAAATAACCAATTTTTAGGGCATGCTTTTATAATTAATAATTTTTTTTGCGCAGTAAGAAATATTCTCTAACATTATAACAATATTATATCTTCTTCATTTTTTTCTGATACATTGTAGTTTATTTGATGTTGATCATATGGATAACTAAACTCGCCTAATATCTTTAAAAATAAGTTCGTTTCAACGAATAAATTATTTTCACCTTTATTCACACTTCGTGGAAAACCTTTATTAATAGCCGATCAGCATTTTTTACGTATAAATAATAATTGAAATTTTATCGTCTATAATTTTTTAGTTATATATTCATAGTTTAAATGTATTTTGAACTAGTTTTACTTTATCTATGCATTTAAAACAAAAATTTATCGATTCTTTGCAGACACTCCTGGTTTCTCTACCTAATATTTACCGCTGTCAAATCATTTTACGCATTCATAATGAGCCGTAGCATCAAAATATTACTTGGGTTTGTATTATTTTAAAAACATATATTTAGTAAGAAGCATAAAAACAAAACAATGTAAATTTAATAAAGATGACTTATTATTTTGCTTGATTTCTTATTATGTTCAAAAAACACTAAGGTTTACAGGTAGAAGCATAATTTAGTAAACTTATTGAAGAAATCTTTTTTTAATTTTATTTTTGGTGAAAACTTCCTTAAAATTATCTATTGGATTGAATAAGTGCCTATCAAAAGAAACAAAAAATCGTGCCTGTATTCTTAGTTTAAAGAAGAATGTAACTTTTTTTTATAAAAAATTTCTATGCTGTTTTTGTATTAAACCTAACAGATTACTTGTGTTTTTAAGATTATTATAAAGAAAAAAAAACAGATTCTACAGGCGGTACTATAAACAAATACATATGTGTAATATTCTGAAATATGATAAGAAATTTACGTATTTATTGTTAGAACTGTAATTATAGTCACAAAAAGATATTTCTTATTGCCCTTTTTTATTAGTACATGATTATCATTTTGGATGTTCTTTTTCTGATAAACTAAATTTGTAAAATCAATTACCCGCTTAAAAAGCTGATTCTCTGATTGTAAAAAACGAACTTTCCCTATCTAGTATTTACTTATACATCTAAATCGATTATTTGAAGCATAATTCGATACTTATATGATATCGTACAGCTGTAACATAAAATTCTAAAAACAAGTATTTCAATTTGATTCAGAAAATAATTTTAAAATTGTATTATGGTTAAATAGATTATTTCAGCTCTACAAAATAAAAACTAAAATTTCAAATACAATACTATATTATAGATCTAAATCATATTCCTTACACTTGGAATATTTATTTTTATGCCAAAAATTCGCTTAAAAACATCAATGGCTACTTATAAATTTTTACTTGGTATTATGTATGCAGATATAAATTTATAATATAAATTTGTTTTTTTCTATTTTTGTTATCCATACTATTACTATGCTGTACTTGTTATTTTTTTATAGGTCTATACAATTTTTAAATGGGTTACTTATTTCTTATTTTTGAATTCCATAAGTTTCTTGTTAAATAAATGTTATTTTTAATAAAGGGTCTATTATAATAATAAAAATACAAATAAAATAGGCAATAATTTTTTTAATTTATAGGCTTTGTATTTTCTTTTCTCGATATCCAAAAGCATAGATATAAATCACAATAAAAAATTTTAATTCTACAAAGTTAAAACCAATGGCCTCAATAAATTTTATGCCCGTATTGCCAAAACGATATATATTTGCAATTTTGAAATGTTTATAAACATCACAATACATGCTTTTATAGAGAAATTGTATAGCTTAAACATTTTTTTATCAGAATCATAGCTTGAGTTTGACATCTATATGTGTTTCTGAGGTTTTTATAGAAATCTTTTTCCTCTCTGCCATATGGATTATATTTACCCATTGCTTGCCATAAATTATAATATTAAATGAGGTGTAAAAAAATGTTATACAGAAATCTATAAATTGCTTGCTATAAGGTAATCACACAAATACTAAAAGAAATCTATAAAATAATTGAAGATATTAATTCAACAATGTTTTACATATAAATATTATATTTTTATATATATAAATAAACACTCTATCATAGGTCGCAGTGCATAAAATCTATTCTTCTTAGCTCTTGATATGATCATTCAGCTTTATTTATTGTAAATTTTTGAATTCGTTCTACTCTGATGGAAATTTAGATCCTCTTGTCATTAGTTATCAATAATATGCAATGAAAATAAAAGTCACTTAACGAAAAAAAATCCTAAATCTCCAAATTTAGTCAAATATATACTGTAAAAATATATAAAGGCTTCCAAAAGACTTGACCTATGCATTTTCGGCCCAAAAAATGCATATAATGACAAAAATTACTATTAAATAGAAATCTTTAAATTAACTAAGTATTATATGACAATTTATACAAAAAAAATCTTTTAAAATGCAATACTAAAACTTAAATACATTTTATGAAGGATTTTAAGAATCAATGAATATCAACTTGTGCTCATAGAAATCAATAATTTCTTACTAGCTAAAAAATAAATTTAAATCTTTTTTTTTCTTGTAAATAAATCATAAAACAGAAAATCCAACAATTCTAAATTCTTTGTTTGATTTTGTGTAAAATATATCATTGAATTGATGATACTAACAACGTCAATGAATGAAAAGATAATTTAAAGGGTGTTTAAACTTGAATAAAAAAATTTCCAATTGATTTTTACACAAAATTTGATTCCTGACTAAGTGTAATAGTTATGCTTTGAATTTTCAAAAAAAAGAAGCATATGTATTATACACAAACATGTCGGATAACCACAAATATAACTTTTCGGTTTAATTATATTGTTTGGTATTTTTCAATTTGTTTATACCATTTTAAAATTTTATTTTGATGATTTGAACCTGTTTTTTGAAAAATTGCTATAATGCAAAAAATATGAAGCTTTAGATAATGACTTAAATATTCTTGTGAATATCAATATACGTCGAGCTTATTTTTCCTGTATTACATAATTTTCTCTATCAAGATCGGCAATAAAACATTTGCACAACAATATTCGATCCACATGCATAAAAAAATTGCCACAAAATTTATGATAATGCTATAAAAATTATCTAGAAAAATGCTATGGTAAAATAAAATAAAAATATTCATTCTTAAAAATTAGAAAAAGAAAAACTATCTTCATATAAATTTAACAACAATAATGTGAATTATGAATTGACTTATTTATCTTTTTCTCCATCCATATACGTAAAGAATTTAAGTGATTTTACTTTATATTTATGTAATTTTATGATCACACCATAAAAATAGCACATCTAGCAATGTAGATCGTATTTGTATATTTTTTTTATATTGTGATCCAAATCGACTCTAAAATACAGTTGTACATATTTTTTGTTTTAAGTACACAGGTTACAAAGGATAAGTGTTGTCTAGAATCGCTGATCCATATATATTATACAAATCCCACAAATTTTCAAGATTTTTGCAAGGGAATCATAAGAAAAAGATTTATTCTGTAAATTTTGATCGTTTATATGAATATAGTTTGAAATTCAAATATTATAACTCTCAAGAGTCTTTTTTTTAATATTTCTGTTACTTTGACTCGTGTATAAACATATACTTTATTCAACATAATTATGTTTATTTGTTCCATTAATTATAAATTTTCGAGCGTAAGCTGTACATTTCTTTGAAAGCGTTTAGTTTTCTTATACTTTTCTCTATTATAATGAGCTAATTAATATTATAGAATTATTAATAAGGAAACAACACAATGATCTATTGATTTTTAATATAAGTTACTTTTATAAGACATGAATGTATACTGCACTACTTAAATGATTTAAAACAATGCATTATAAAAGACTGTATAAATAAATTTTATTTCTTGTATACGTAGATAGAGGAAATCCCTGTTTTAGTGGTGACAACATGTGTATGACGAATCATAACGTCTGAAGTGTGGCCTTCTTCTTTCGACAAATTTATTACTATAACTAAATAGAAAGAATTTGTCTCATTTGCCGGTCCAACCATTGCACAATTTTTATTTTCGTTATACTTATTTAGATGGGCATGATAATCTTCAGGATCGTAAAATCCACATATTATATTCTGTTCATAATTACTGGAACAGAAATCGACGGATTTTTCTAATTCGTTGATTTCAGATTTTGTGTTTAATAATCTCATAGAATAAAATGCAAAATTTTGTGCGATTGAATATCTTATTCCGAACATTTTTTTCTTACCACAGTGACAATTTATTCGGAATATAAGATCACCATAGTAATCTGAAGATTCCGCTATCCTATTTATCATATAAATTGGATGGTCGATTCTATAAGAGCAATTATAATATGGCGAGGTAGCAACAACAGTCGGTATACTGCTGTTGGGGTCTAAAATATCTATTAAAAGTTCATATACATGGATCTGAATGAATTTCATATGTATATTGCAAATAAGATCAATGTTTATAAATTTTAATGCGTGGATATGAAATTCTAGAGTAATTTCCTTTGATCTAAATCTATTTTCATTATCAATTTTCATGTTTAGCAATGATTTTTCTTTTCCATTATCTTCATTCTTCAAAGGATCTATCTCATCCATTAATATGCTCTCTGAATGTTGGATCATGGTCTTTTCTTCAAATTTTGTATTGGCCCTGCAAATATTGATATTTTCGGATGATTTATATTCATTTAGTATATTAGATTTCTTAATATCACAAGACATAACTTCAGTTTCAGAGTTTTTAAATGGTTTCTGTTGATGATCGTTTGCCATTTTAGTTTTTTCAATTTTATGTTTATTTTCATCAAAGTTTTTAGAGTCATTCGAGTTTTTTGAACATGCTGCAATATTTATGATCTCTGAGTTTAAATAGTCTTTTTTATTTTCAAGGTGGATTTCAACGGAATCTATACATGCAGTTATACTCCTTCCACTAGTTTTACCTGTTGTACTAACATTTGTTGCTATATATTCTTCATTCGGTAAACATACTTCATCAATTTTTAGGGTATTTTGATTGTTTAATATCTTGCTTTTATGCGTATCATTTTTATTTATCATATTATCTTCACTTTTCTTAACATTTTCGGCTATATTTTTTTCTTTATTTTTGGTTGAAGATGTGATCTGTTTGCTAATCGTACTATTTTTTTGATTCGACCCTTTTCGTTTATACGTTTTTAATTTATTTAAGCGACAAATTCTTTTTTGTTCACGTGATGATTTTAAATTCAGATTTTCTTTCTTAGTTAGTACAGTTTCTTTTTCAATGCCGATATGGATTTTCTTTTTCACGGGATGTTTTGTTGCTGATTCTTCTTCGTGAGGCTTATTCTTGCTCTTTTCCTGTAAATTTTTATCCTCAATCATCTTTTTGTCTGTTTTTTTGTATATATCATTTATAACATATTCATCGTTTTTTTTATTTTTGGTGACTTGCTTGATTCTTTGTCTATGAGAAGAAATTTTCGATGTACATTTCTTTTTATTTTCAATTTTATTTCTCGATTCAATGTTCTCAGGTATATCTTGTGCCGCTTCAGAATTCGATATTTGTATATTTTCAATGCAAGATTTATTCTCTTCCAGTATCTCAGCAAGAATATTTAGCACATTATTTAAATATTCGGTGTTCAATTCTTTTATTTTCGCATTAGATTCAATGACAATTTTTTTTATTCTAATATTTGCATCATTGATAGCCGCAACATATTCATCTTTTAATTGTAGACCCAGTTTTTTTCCCCCGAAATTATCTAAAATACGGAGGGATTTTAAATATAGAGTATCATCATCCATCTCATTGGTTCTGGTGGAGTCAATAAACAATATTTTCAATCCATTTCCATCTTTAGTGAAAATTTCGTAGCGTAACTTTAATAATTCCATCCTAGATAAATATTCTGTAAATTTTTTTAAAAAATTGTTCATAAATGATTGTATATCGGGCAGAAATTGTTCGTCTTTTTGAATAAAACCTTTAATTCGGAAAAAATTCATTTGTTTGCTCGCTAATGTTGCATGTAAATGATAAATTAACGATTTCAAAGTTTGTAGTTTGATAGTTAAGCATTCGAAATCTTCTGTTTTTTTAACTTCCATCAATATGAAATTTTCAAGCCTCGAAACAAGTAAATCATCTATAATAAAGGAGTCTTCGCTAAATTTTGTTTTCTTCTTTTGGTCTTTCTTTGAAACAACCAAATTCAAATCTTTAATTTTATCTTTACATTTCTTACATAGAATAGATCTTGAATGTTCTGAGCTCCATAAAATAATAAACATAAGTTCATAATCATCTTCTATAACATAAATCATAAAATTTGCAATAATGTTATATGTTTCTTCAATATTATTATCCTCATATATTTTTGGAATAAGTATTCTGTTCGGTTCAATTTCTTTCGGTGAATGTTTTTTGTTTTTTTTAGCTTTGATATTCGATGAATCATCTAAATTACTTATCAGATCATCAAAATACATTTGTAGTTTATTTTTAAAAATCTGTTCAAAATGATTTCTTGGATTGTGAAAAATGCACAATTTAAAAATTTCTTGAAAAAATGATAGTGTAGCAAATGGATTCTTCGATAGTGATTTAATTCTTTCCGTATATATTTTTGCTCTTTCATCCGAATTAAAAGGAGGCATGGCTGATTTCAAATATTCGAGAAAACTATCGACTACAACCGTTTGCGTAAAAAAAGAATTATTAAACCATTCCTTCTTTGATACACAAGATATAAAAAATAATCGTAATAAAATCATGATTTCAAATTTTATCTATGATATTTATGTTTTTTAGTAGTTCTTTTTGGGAATATTATTGATTTTTTTGACATTTTACATTTCTGAACTTGATTTCTCGAAATTAAAAGACTTTACTTTTTACATGCCCATTTTGAACAGCTTAAATGATTTACTAATCGTCTCCAGTCTATTTTTTTATCTTTCTTTATGTTAAAATAACTTATTTTTTAGGGTCGCTCATGTTCAACAAAAAAAATTTTACAATGGTCTTATGAATAAAAAATAGAAATAAAATTTACAAAAGTCCTGTTTATTTATTTAATTCAAAATTTTCTTCCAGCTTTTTATTCTCGGTTGCGCATAGTTTTAATTATTCTAAAAACTTATTTTAGTAATATTTTACGCAATTTGTTTATTATGACTTGCTTCTTTATTGCATATTTTTTCAATTTGCTATCAATTAAACTGTTAATTTACATCCTATTTTTCTAGCGTATGCTTCGCTTTGTATTCGATTCCCAACTCCATAGAATACCACATATAGGCAATATTATGTGGTATTTTAATTATGTTTCAAATCATTTTTAGGCAATTTAATTATTTTAAATCAATATTTTAGATTTTTCTATAGAACACATTTACTAAAGAATTATTTCAGACTGTTCATATTTAAATGCTTCTTACGGGTTAATTTGATTTTAAGCTATTAATCTTGATCAAGCAGAACTTCAGAATGCTCTTTATAACTAATTTGGCTGCAATAATTTTTACCTCGTAATCTTCACATTCTTCTTTCCAGGCTTTTCAGTTCAAGTTTTTTCATCCTATTGTTCGTGCCTATGGTTTAGTTGACATTACCGACTTCTCTATATGCCTCTTAATATTTTGTGACTGCTCCATTTGCTATTATGATATATTTGTTCAGTAATTGCTATAAATAGGAAAATAGCTAAATTCATTAATTCAAGGGAGAATTTTGTTAAGTTCTAGAATTTGTGTGATGCACATTCGAACCAGAAGCAAAAAACATTATATAATTTATATATTGAAAACTTCTTATGTGTCTTGATAAAATTTTATAATTAGTACGCTTATAATAGAGCAATTTTAAATATTTAAAAAAATTTAATTATCAACAATAAAAGTTACGAAGCAAAGAAAATATTATCTTGAGAAGAAATACTTCTTTATATATTATAAAAAAGTATGCTAAAAATATATATTTGGTCACCATAAACTTTTAGACATTCGATTTTAGCTATATTATATTGATCAGCGAGCACCTATTGTTTGCAAACAAGTAAAGTTGTAAACCTTCTTTTTAAATTATAGAACAATAATATAAAAAAATATAGTTTATAACGAAATCTAGGCTTTTTCATAGGTACGATCTTTGAGTCTAATTATAGAATATAAATTCCATTTTAAACAAACATACTTTAAAATTATAAAAAGTCAGTGGGAAATTTTTTGGATTTAGTTTGAAAATATATTGTTTTAAAATTGATTCTTTTAACATTTTAATGTGATTAATATAACTTTTTTAAATTTTAGTATATTATCGATTTTTTTCGTGAAAAAGTACAGCGAAGAATATAACCGCGTACCATAAACAGCGGGTTTTAAATGGTTTAGGTACACATTTTTTAAAACCAACGATTATTGCACTAACATAATGGGTGAAACCAAAAACCAGAAGTAGCGTACTACAAAGACAAATAATACGAAACTGCGGCAGTAACCGAGAAAACAGATGGGGTGACATCGGAATATGACAAACATCATGAAAAAAACAAAAAGACAACTGAAGCTAGAATAAATCTTTATATAAACAGAATATCATTGGATAAATAGGTTCAAGTTGCCCTTGCGGCAATACTAATATGCTTTTATCGTATGCCAGCTTCGGATGGGAGAAACATAAAAATATTTAACGAGAAATTCTAATGTAATTTATAACAGGAACTAAAAAGAAGTGCGATGAAAAAATCAAAGGACCAAAATGGAAGAAAGTTGGTTTTCAAACGATTGGATGTCGAAAACGTCAAAAACACAAAAAGAGCAAAATTAAGTAATTCATCCCATTTTATGATTGAAGAGTATATAAGAGTCGAATTCTGTGGAAGGAAATTTAATAAAATATACGAAACCTCTAAAAAGCAAATATCGTTAGATTTGATAGGAGATAATATTCCATACTACAAAGTTGACTCTAATATTCTCCAAACTATTGATAAGGACACTTACATCCACCCGGAATCCCAAGAATATATCGATGTTGCAGTCTTGCTACAAAACACACAACAGACTTACAAACTCCTCACAACAAAACCAAAAAAAGACAACCAATATATTATGGAAAAATTTCAAAAATTAAGCTTTTGCAAAGAATAAGAGATGTACTAGAATTATTTATAAATAAACGCAGTGAAGTTAATAAAGAGGAAGTATAAAAAGAAAAATCATGTGATGAAGAATCATTATCCTAGCATAGATGATCATCTTAAAACAACGCTAAATGTGTATACAGAAAAAATCAGAATATTAAAGAAAAAGATAGAGCAGCATAAAAAAGATGTGAGTTTACCAAAGAAAATAACAGCCTTGAGCTTAATAGAAGACTATATTTACAGATGGTCGACTGAAAACAAGAATATTATAATCGAAGCGCCAAATGAACAAATCAAAAAAATTTGGACTAAAATGTGGAAAAAGATACGAAAAATAACAACAAAAAAGATTATAACGATTACCTATGCCTATCTTTACCAGTCCAAAAACGGGACATAATAAACTTCATAACAGTGGTTGCATTCAATAAAATAAAAAAAATTACAGCCGAAACTGCAAACTACTAATCTAAATGGAACCTTTAATTTATTCATGCAATTGATAACGAGCCTTGATAAATTCATATTAAACATATTATGGACCGAATGTTAAAAAAATATAAATCAGGAAGAATGGTTCTACCCTGGTACTTCATATCTTATACCAAAAGAAGATGTCAAAATAGGAAATGAATGCAGACCAATCACATTTATGCCCAATTTATATAACGTAACATCAAGAGCGGTTACAAAAATCATTCAATATAAGGTGGATACAAAAGAATTAATTGCGGGAAATCATTTCGGAACAATAAAACTCATAGAAGAAACAAAGAACAAGCTCTTATTTATATTGCGAAAAATAAAGAGCATGAAAACAATCTATGTACAACATGGATTGATGTAAAAAAAATATTTGACTCAAAGAAACATAAAAACTTGCACGTATGTATTGAAAACTTAGATCTACCTACATTGATAACGTCTTTTATAAAAAAAGATTTAGAGCAAACGGTGTATATATTATAGGTTGAATAGATATATTTCATTGCTAAAAGAATAAAATAAGGTTTTATCACATGAAGAACATGTGTAACCTGTTTTATTTGCAATTTGTATTCATTCCTTGAGAAAAAAATCAACGCTTTCTGGGGGTAATGGAATGAGTGATGAAAACTCTTATACAAAAAATCATCTACTGTTCATTGATGACTTCAAAAATAATACTAAAACAATCGAAACACATATACTATAATCAGAATTAGCTATAATATACTTTATATGTAGTAAGCATATTAATAAACGAATCGAGCAAGCCACATACCATGAAATATGAGCAGATATAGCAATATATAATAGAGACTTGGCAGCCTGAAAATATATTGCAGTAATTGAGAATAGTAAATCAGAGCTAAAGAAAGAATCTATGGATAATATTGCATAACAAATACTAAATCGAAAAAATGTGCATGGAAGACTAAAATGCTATATATTTATAAAAAGCCAAAATGAACAATCCACTTCACAAATAAATTACCATATAGGCGTATTTAAATTAGAATCTAAAGAATAAATTAAACTTGATGATAAAATAAAGAATATTTTAAACGAATTTTCTATTCATCTCCACCCTAGTAATAAACAAATATTACTTCTAATGTGAACTTGACTGTGACGTAGGCTATGCAATATTGAATTAAAAGCCGAGAAGATTATCGTTCTGCTAATGTATTTGCTTTTATATAGTTTAAAATCTCACCAAGGATGCTGCAATAATAAAAGAGGAAAAAGATAGCAAGACACATCTCTCACTTATTCTAGAATATCTTAAGAATAAATATCATGCCAATATCACCATTTCTATGACACTAAAGAAAACGCTGCACGAAAGTATATTTTGTAAAATAAAAACAAAACCATTACACCAAAATCTTTTGAAACCAAGAATAATGATATGGTTGATATTTTTGGATCATCAAAATAATCAAAAGTACGCAAAAATACACCAAGTGAAGAAAGAAAACTCTGTTTTATTCAAGACGGAAATGCGTTTACCGGTGAGAAGATGAAAAGCCCACATTGTAACAAAACAATGATAACAATCGACCAACTCGCACCTAGAAGCAAGAAGATGTTAAGACATGATTACACGCGAAGGCACAATGAAACCCTAAGATATCTCTATTTCCTCTTATAAAGACAATATAACTAAAAAAAATCAAAAAGATCAGAACTCAAGCAGTACAAAAGATCAGCGATAACGAAAATATAGAAATAAAGGTTGATACCAGAAAATTTACAGATATTTTAATCAAACGAAATACACCTAGTGTTTTTCTTACGATAAAAAAAAAGTAATTACGTTGATTGAAATAAGTAAAACTAGTCTATAAAACTAAACTTAAGTTATGAATGAACTATAAGACGTATATTATCTAGGCGAATAAAGTTTGTTAAATTTACAAATGTAAAACAAGAATAATACCATATGTAATGACTTAGGATGGTATGGTTACAAAATTACATAAATTATATGTGCAAGAGTTAAAAAACACAGATAAGGTAGAAGTATATATGCAAGCTCTCACACCCCGCATGACACTTGAACTGCTCTCATTTGAGAGAAGAAGAGCAGTATTAAAAGATAGATCAGGGTAAGGTGTCAAAGCATGCATCAAGGAGTCGTGCAATATTCCCAAACTCCTAACCTCGTTAAATATATAAAATCGATTTAAAGGAAATGCACCATAAAAAAATAAAAATCCATTAAATAATTATTTTTTCGTCAGCTATACCATGATTCAGTATATAAAAATTATATAAATAATAAATAAATTGCATATTGGTTTTTTGACCTATAAGATATATATTTGAATTTTTTTTATTCTGATGACATTTACCGTAAAAAATGATAAACAGATAAATTTATGAAGAGATGAATTTTACATGCATGTAATTTACACTTATTTCAGAATTATTATTATTATATATTCCTCAATCGTATTCACATATTCGGAATGAAAACAAATCCTTTTATCTTAATATACATGTGTTGATGAAAATAAAATCTTTATTTTATGAACTAAGGGGATAGTTTACTATGAAATATAAAACAAATATTTGTAATATTATCTGTATTTGATGTAAATTGAAATGTATATTTAGTCTAATGGGTTAAAAAATTTAAAAAAAAACACGGCTGAAAGGTTTTAGGTACGGATAAGGCTTTAAATTATGCAACAGACTTATAGATAATATTTTAAAAAATCAAAAATCGTAATTAACAAGCATTTCAGATAATATAAATGGAAAAATCGAAATTAATTTTAAATTCTGATAAAAATATTCCGTTGCTTTTTAAAATAAATCAAGAAAAATGTTCCAGGTCTTTAGATGACTCGAATATATGATTTACATAATTGAAATAGCAAAAACTAAAAAATATCGTCGATGAAGTAAAATAAGTACTATATAAAGCCAATTAGAACGCTTTAATAAAAACACTAAGAAACGCAGAAATTACCAAACGAAATAATATAATATTCCAATTCATGTTGTGTACTGTCAATAAAAAATTGAAATGGTCACAGTCGGAGTTTACTATCCAATAAAATCTATTATAATATATAAATATACGTTTAAGATCCAGGAATCTATTTATAAAGATAAAAACCTAATAATTATGCGTGTTTTGTAATATGTATCGTTTTATAAAATAAGGAATCTATAATGCTGCTATTTTTCTACATTCCTATGCTATAGAACCATAAAGTGCAATGCATCTTAAATTAAAAAGTATACACAGGCACAACAATATCAGCTAATATTATGAAAATTACCACCAGGTACATATCTTTTTGGTTTATAAAAAAGCCTAATTCTTGAAATTTAGATTCCGAAAGTAGCATTCTTTTCGGTTTATTTTGTCATTTTCTGATAAAAAAAAATAAAGACTTTATGTTTATATTCGCAAGTGTTGATTTTTTACCGTAAAAACAATACCCAAATATACCACAAGCTACTAATTATTACTTTATGCGTAAATTATGCAAGAACTTTATATTGGCTATATTTTGATCTGACAAGCTATCACAAATAATATATATACTTTATCATGCCTAAGAAGTAATGAAAAAGGCAGCATTATGTGATTTTTTAAACATGAATATAAGCTTTAATAACAATTTAAATATTATAATATGATAAAGATCTCGAAACCTTTTATGGATATTTAGATTAATACTTTTTTATTGGCTTAATAAAAGTCACTAATGTTCACAAACAATTTTTTGATATTTATTTAAAATTTCATGAAATATGGAATGATGGAACTTATCATTACATAATTATTATGAGGCATAAAAAAATTCAATTAAGTATAGCTGATATTTTACAGAACAGAAGGTGATTTGAGCATCTAAGGTTGATGCAAATATGATAACAGAAATATATTTCACACCGGAAATAATTTTACAAGCAAAACAGTATGTCTCACATGTTTATTTGTTAAATTAAAAAACCTAGTATATTTAAATATCTACATGTGATAAATTAAATTTTTAAAAATATTTTTCAGTGCATTTAAAACATGAATCTGCACAAAATGAAATTTTAAATGCTGTATTTATCAGAAGGATTGATTTTTATTTAAAATTATACAGATTATCATTGTATAGAAAGATATATAATTATTTTTTCTATTTTATGCACGAAGCAATATATACCTTAACATCTATGTTATATCCGAAATCACAGTAGCATACTTAAGGTAGCTTTAAAAAAATTAATGAAATCAAAGAATGTTATATATAGAGTGCTTATTTCAAATAATGTTAGTAATTGAAATATTTGTTTAAATCTATAAAAAAATTATAGTATGTATTTTATTTTATTGAAAAAATTTTATTTGAATATAATAAAGACCATTAAAATGTTTAAAGTTTACTTTAAGTTAGTAATGTGTCTTTAAATATTGAATTTGAAGGAATCAAATGCCTATGAAGCAAGGAGATTGTTTATATATGCGCAATACGCAAGCCTCCTATTTTCTACAAACTGACTTGCAGAAAATTATCTGCAGTAAAATTCGCAAATTCAATACTACATTTGAAGCGAATAAAATCTTGTAAGTTATTGTGTAATAGTTAAGAAATAAATTTTTTGTTTATGATAAATTATTAAATCGCAGCGAAAAATATTGTTTTAAGGATAATTGAGAATTATGTTGTATAATATATTAATGACATGCTTTGTTGTTTTTTTAAATCACCCAAAAAGGTATTTTTTTGAAGGACAGCGAACATTTCTATATAAATTCGAATGTATTATATCTTTTTTTTATATTTGTAACGTATATAATTGCGTTCGACACATAATATTGTTTAAATTATTTTTAATCTTTGGAATCACAGTTAGCGATCGAAATAATGAAACCAAGTTGCATGAACCTGACCATCCGACATTAGTAATCCTTTTTTTTAATGATAAGAACTGTTTCTGCCTTCTTAGAAGCCATCTGAACATAAAAACAGCATTATATAAAGCTTTATCATAAGAATTTATTTTTATAATGATATCAAACTTTTTTTACATAAAAAGAACCCTAGTTTCCAAAAAATATAACAACTATCGATCATTTATTCTGACTGTTAAACATCTTCAGTGTGTCTTTAGGATTTTAAGATCGCGATTTATGTGGTTTTTAAAAAAAAAGAATATCGCTTTTCAAAATATACGTCTTTTAACAATTCTATCAGTATAACCGTAAAAACTTCGATTCATCGGTAAATATTTGTATATATTGTAGAATTAGACCGATATTAGAACATATTTATACGGCATAAACCTCTCAAACTTCGTATTTTTATATAGTTTCAGGTTCATAATGATAAAACCCTAGAAAACAGGACTATACAAATTTCAAATTACCATTTCAAAAAAAACAAATTTACCATGCTTTCTTAGATTTACTAAGTTCGTTTGATATTTAGCTGATATTTTGGAATTAAAAACACAGAGTTTTTTTGATAATTTTTAGTGCACAAACATTTGGCGTCGAAAAATTCACCAAAATTCAAAATTGAACATTTAATAAAGCGATATAAAAATTTTGATATAATTTTTCCTGTTACGTAGAAATATTATTAATTTAGACGTGATTTCACTTCTTCGCGAAAACGAATTTTTTTAATCATAAAATACACTTAATTACCTTTTTATGCACTAAAACAAAAAAGCACGAAAAAAAGTCGATATAATTATTTATTTAATACTTTGATTTAAGCCTAGCTCTAGACACTCTTAAATATATTAAAAAGTCTCATTTTTTTATACTGAAACATAATCTTCCAAAATATTAGACATTTTATGTGCGAATTTACGATTCATATTAAAATAGTGTATAAAGATTATATATGCGTTTCTTTTGGGCTCATCTATATTGTTATATGATTATATAAATTATCTGTTCTTATAAAAGCCTAAAATAAATTTATAAATAGATATATGATTACTAAGGCATACTAAAATGATCCTTCTTTAATAAAATTTATCAAATTAGAAATATTTTTGATCTGTTAACAGGATGAAGAGATATTTTCCTATCACATGATAATTTTATTATGTTTATCGATAAAAATATATGAAAATCAATCAACTCAATGTATTTAAGACTATGTAACCGAATCTTGTTCGATGGACTATTCATTATTGTTGTGAGAATCCTTAAAAGCATACAAAATAGAAAATTATCAAAAAAAAATATAATACAACATTACATCAATATTATTGTTTTTGGATTTGGATTTCAAGGGACCATTCACATATCATATTTGAGAGAAGAAGAGCAGTTGATGAAGACTGATCAGGAAAAGCGTCAGAAATTCATCAAAGAGTTGTATAATATTTAGCAGAGCTGACTATGCCTCAATAGAAAAAACTATACCTATAACATAAAAAACTCCTAAAGAAACATATAAAAAATACAATAACATCTACATAGAAATAAGAAACACACTTTCGAGTTTGTCGCTTATAAAATTTTAAAAATTATATCACACATGGAAATATATGCATAAACTTTTTATGAATTTAAAACTATAAGAGATTTTATTTGAATACAATATTGAATCCTTAGTTATAAAAGCACGAATAAAATTATAAAGATTCGACAGATCATAACCTGTAAGTCGATCGACCTTTTATATTATGTAATAGCATTAAGGTTTTGTTCTGATTCATTATATATAAGATGTGGCTGCTAAAAAGACCCTTTATTCATTTCCTATACTATGTATACAGCGCAAAAACTTTATATCCCGTGAAAATCATTTTCTACTAATTCAAAACTATTTCACATTAAAATTCATACATTTATTTTTTAATGCAATGCATTATCTGTTTTTTGAAGAGCCAAACAATTTTAAAAGCTAAAATTTGCTAATTTGATAGTATTTTCTTGTTTAAAGCAAAAAATTTATCGCATAAAAATACTATAACTGTGCGTTTTTCTTATATTTATAATATATTCTGCCACATCTTGATGTGAAAATACGCCATATAAGATGCTAAAAATATTTTTTTGTATTTTTTTTTATAAGTAAAATCTTATTTTTATCAATGTTTTATCTTAATACAGTTGGAGAATGTATTACCATATGAATAATGTTTGTATTATATCTTTTGATTTCTATCAGAAAAATAACTGTCGTGTTCCATGCGATTTTTCTGAATTATAAATTACCTTGGTTAAAGAACACTTTAATTTATTGATAAAATAAATAGAAAAATTGTTTCTAAGAAATTTCGAAAATTCTAAAAATAGAAAAACTAACTAACCTATAATTCTAACCAGAAACAGTCAGTTAATGAGAAAAAAAATCATAAAGTATTATCATTTTTTAGTCTAAACACGTTTGAAACCTGTTAAAACCCGATATAGAATATATATTTGATTTTTTATGTGTAGCCTTCGTCTCTTAGAACTAAAATTTAAAAAATAATTCTTAAATTTACTAAAATTAAGATAAAAGCTATTTTTATAGATGAAAGTGTCTCTTTTAATATGAAATGTTGGTTTCTTATACATCCGTTTTTGACAATCTTTTTCTCTTTATATGTATAAGAATGTTCTAAGAACATATGACTGGATACAGAGAGTTATAATTTAGATTTATTTTCTATTTAAGATTTTCATTTACTTAAAACTTTAGACACAAGAGCAAGCCGAAAATAAGCAAGAAAAATTTTCTCAGATGATAATTTACATTTTTGATCAACAAAAGATACATATTCATTTTTTTTGTGGATGTTTATGCAAAAAAGAAATTAACGTCGTGGCGCCTTAACGTTATTTTTTGTTTGAGAATCGAATATGTAATTATTTTTTTTATTAGGAATGATTCATATAATATATAAGTAAAAATTATAATATTTAGCGAAAATTATCGGCATATCAGCTTCAAAATTTTGTTTAATAAGTGTAATTAAATATATAATTTTATCGTATGAAACCCAATTTCTGATAAGATACTGTGTACTTGTATACATACACACCAAATTTTATATAATTATGACCATCGTTGCATATAATTACATGTTAGAAAAAAAATGTCATCGTATAATTGAGAATTTATTTATCTTGAAAATATATAACTTAAGGGCACAATGCCAAATTTATAAATCTTTCATACGATGTGTAAATATATATTTATATGCGTTTAAACATCCGCTGTTATAAAACAGATATATTTGCATTTAATAAGCTATTATTAACCGTTTTAATGTGAAAATTCATGATAAGATAGCAAACGATGAATTTTCGCCTTCGCTAGGATATTAAAAATTTGAATTTTCAAACTTAAGAAAAATAAAAGTTGGGCAATTTTAGTTTACGAAACCGATATAAAAAAGCACAACTTTATTTCAAATAAATATTGTGATTTTTTTACAAGTAAAAAATAATTGGTGATTCTTATATTTCTGTCTTATTTTATAATTATAAATATAATTATAATTGCAGTAGTTGAGTTTAAAAAACAAATACCGCCTCATTCATAGGACTATGAAAACAAAAATATATTTTCTAAATTGCAAGTCCACAATAATCTATCTACTGACAACTGGCATATTTTTAATAGTTGAATAAATTTTAGATTTGTAAATAACGCAAAAATTGACAGTCTACGTGTTTAATTATCGCAAAACTAAGGTATAATCTTTTATGTTTTTTTCTGACCATTCTAAAAGTAAGTTTATAATTTTAATTTATTTAAAAGTCATGAAAATTAATTAGTTAAAAATGGAAGGTAATTTTTTATTATACTTTAAATTTTGAAAAAATTAACCTTGTTTTTTTTGCATCTTAAGGGATCCTGTATTAATTTCATTAAAATGTATATTTTTAAAGTTAATTTGCATTAATCGGTAAAATAAGACAGATGTTCATGGTCAAAACCTTTTTAAAACAAATATTTATGCATGCATCACCTCACATTAGTATTTTAAACTTCGACCCCATAAGCCAGTTTAACGTAAAAAAAAAGATTATGAACCAAAAAATTTGCGAATTATATATAGATTAACCCCGACAAAAAACCTTATGACAATATAATTTATATTTTAAATGTCATTATTATCTAAGAAACACACCTGCGTTTAGATTTATATCACATATATTTTTGATTAGTGGTTAAGTAAAAAAAATTAATATAGAAAAATATTATGAAATAAACATTATTAACGATAAAATTTTGGTGAAAAACAATGCTTAATATTGAGAAAAACGATTTTACATCAAAAAAGGTATTTATATTATTTGTGAACTTATACCTAGACTGTCATTTAAAAACAAAAAAAAACATACTAATAGCTTTAGCAGACCTATGATTTAGAATATTTTAGTTCATTTATATTTAAGCGGATATTTTATTCTTGATTAAATAATTTATTATATTAAAACATAACAGTGTATTTAAATTATTTAATAGGGTTATTTATATGATTTGAAAAACATCAATTTGCATGATAGTATTATTTATGTATAAAACAAAAGAAAACATTTTTTTAACGTATGTTTCGTTCCTTGATGCTATACAACTATAATATATTATGTATGCATATACAAGTAATATTACACTAAAGGATTTATTTCAATATAAATCTCAGTGATAGCAGAAGATATAATACTGTGATATTCACATTTTTTGACCAACATTTTGATTTGTTTATAGTATCAAGATTTATTTCTATAATATTATGATATGACTTGCAGATTCTTCGAAAATAAATAACAGTTTTTCCAATACTCTTTTTATTATTTCTTTGGCGTAGCTAGGTTTTTTTAAATACCTATTCACATCACCGTAACTACAATCTTAAAAATTATTTTCTATATCAGGCACTGTATTTTGTCTTTATATCATCTAGTATATTTTGTTTTTTAAAGTTAAATTGTTGTAAAATTTTAATTTTGTAGGTTATAAGCTTTTTAATACCAAAATGTAGCTCTTAAAATCTTATTCAATTAAAAAATACATCAAATCATATTTTACTGACAATTACATAATATTTATGCAAAAAAACTTTCTTTAATTTTTTTTAATACATAAAATTTTAGTTCACTATGACACTAAGGACAATAACAGCTAATTCGCTACTGATGAAAAAATTTACATATAATAAGAATAAGTTTTAAAAAATTTTGGATCGTCTTTATGCACAATTTTTTTATTAGTATATACATTATAAAATATTTAAGTTTACCACTAATATATAAAATTCGAAATTTAAAATTGTAGAAAAATTCTTTATTAATGATTTTCTTACCGATAACTCTCTAAAAATACAAAAGTAATATTTTTTTTTCCTAAACATGACGAGGTAAAATTTTCGTTCAATTCCTTTATTCTCTTAATGACTAATTCTTCTAACGCCGAATCCTTCTCATACTTCAACTTTCTTATATATGTTCTTATTTTTTCATCATATTCTTTTTTCATTAAAAATAGAATCTTAATACTTTCCATTTCTAAAATCTTACCAATTTCGCAATTAGGATAATTTGCATCACAAATTTGTTTCTTTTTGACATGGAAATTATTATCCACAACAAAGTCGAAACTTCCATTAAATAAATCATATTTTAAGTTGGAAATATTAAGAACACTGGCATTTTCGATATTTTCTATTTCTTTCCCAAAATATATTATTTCTCCACTCATTTTACTGATGAATTTCATTTTTGCATAATGAATATAATCATTCAGATCATTTCTCAATTCTAGACGTATCTGGTTGGCATCCCCTAGAAATAATTCAATTTCTGGATGGTAGTTATGACGATATATCTGATTATAATCTTCGGCTTTGTATGACACTCCTGGAGCAAAGTATTCGAATTTTTTGTAATTACTCCGAAGACAACTTTTTATTGAAGGATTATCGCCTTTGTAATATTGATTTTTAAATAACTCAAGTTTATGAAGTTCCCCTTTATTGACCTTATCGCGGTTATCAAATGTGATATATCCCCAATTTAGTTCATTTTCATCTACATCGTCCTGACAACATTTCATTGTATCCTTATAAACATCCTTGTTAAAATTAACTTTATCATCTTCATCACAACTATCGCTGCTCAGGAGGCTTTCATTTTTATTCGATTCGATCTTTTCATACTTTTCTCGGCCTTTTTTTAGAGCATCTAATGCATATACTAGTGCGTCTTGATTATTGCAATAAGAATTTCCATACGAGTTAACTGCAGGACAGAAAGGCAATGATCCCATAAAATTGTTTATACTGGTTGTAATAGAATTGGTCAATGCCATATATGCAAAACGAAATGTTGAAAAAACAAAAACTAAATTCATCTAAAGGTAGATTTTCCACACTATAAATAGCTTGATGTCAAAAAAGTATTTTCCCTAATTGTTAAAAATGGTGATAACATGTCAAAGATATTTAACAAATGTATTCAAAATACATCTTTCCAGAATTTCAAAAAAGTATTCACCTGTCAAAAATATCTTTGTTTGATCTTTAAAATATTCAAAATTCAGGAATTTGCATTGTTTGAGTCGAAAATATAAATTTTATTTATTTATGGGTTAATTTTTTTATTATCTATTTAGACGTCGTCAGCCCATTGGGAATATTGCACAACTCCTTGATGCATCTTTTGACACCTTCCCCTAATCTATCTTAATCAACTGCTCTTCTTCTCTCAAATGAGATGAGTTCAAGTGTCTTGCGGTGTGTGTGAGCTTGCATGTATGCTTCTGCTTCGTCCGGAATTTTTAACTCCTTAACAAGTAGAAAATATTAACTAGATAGAAGCTTTAAAATATATATTTAAATTTTCGGAATAAGATAGAAGTCAAATATGTCATATCACTTTTGTATTATTTTTTGTAATACGCCAACAAAAAATATGTTTAAAATAATTTTATTGAAATTTCCAGCCCCACAAGGACAAAAAATTCAACTAAGAAATACTTCAAATTCAGTTTCAACCTTTTCCCTTAAGATTAGAGTCTTTGTGAGTATAAGAGATCTAATACGAATTTATGTTGTCATGAAAATTATTTATAGCAGGTTATGTGCATTAATCTAACAGAAAGTGTCATAATTTATATGATTACTCAAATAATTCTATAATAATGCAAAATCTTGTATATCATAATCACAAGATTCTAAATTTAGAAGATTGAAATGCAAAAGGCACATTTATCAACTATTTATATAAATATTTTCTAAACTGCATGATTTTTTTTTGGAAAAGTACATAATGATCAATATAATTGAGATTACCAAAAAATTTACATAAATATTCCTAAAATGTATTATAAAATTTTCAATTTCAAAGAAAGTAATAAAACAAGATATTAACTTCAATATTAGCATATTTATCCCTTACTGCTTATCTAAAATAATAAAAACTTTAGATAAGCTAATGCTTTCATAGGGATTATTAATTAACTTGATTTTGTTTGTAAAATTTCTTTTACTATATTTTCATATTTACACATTTGTATGCAAATAAATGTGGTAAATTGATATTAAATCTTATAATAAAACAATCAGCTAATCCCGGATTCAAATTGTCGCATTATTAAAGAATATTAAGAGATAGACTTTTATATGCCCCAAAGCCATTATATATAAGATTTTCAGGAAATATTTATATATATTATGCATAAAATATGTTTGGAATAATAAATTTATATAGATATATAGGCAAACAAACGAGCTCCTATACACTCCAAGACACTCGAATTCATAGAATTTTATGTAAAAGCTGTTGATAAGCCTTAATATTGAAAAAGATGAATTGTCCTATTAAAAAAACTTCAAAATTAGCTAACGCGGTCACAGTAATGTAGAATTAATGAATTGAAGGATATTTATCCCTAAATAAATATTTTGTCGTTTTCCAAATTGTATTTTTGCCGTCTGTGATGATTTATATACTATATATTTATATTTTAAAATAATAATAAGAACATCTTGGCGGTTTTACTGTTATGTAGATTATAAATAATTCATTTTTACTATTTTAGTGATATTTTAAACTTAAATTGGGCCATTAGCAGGAAAATATACTGTTAGGTTATTATAGTAGCATCAATAATCAATATAGTATATCAAACTATCTTCTCGCTATAAGGTTGCTGGCCTATATCCGTAAAGACTTAATATTAGATTAAATCTCATAATTTCATTTCTGGAAAATTAAATTGACCGAATAAAATGAAGAACGTTATATAATATGCTAAAGCCGTATTTTTTTGATGTATAAGGTATAGTTTGTGCTTGTGATATTTTAACTATCACTTGCATATTTATAAATGAGTCTAATATTTAAATTACTCTATAAAACTTTGTTCATGATTTAGCTAAAACAAATATTTTTTATCAAACTGATTAATTATAATAATCTTATACATTTGAAGCTTAAATTGATAAAATAAAAATTTTATTTCTTATTGATGAGTGTATATCTCTGATATTGAGAAAACTTCATGGTTTCAACATTTTTGCCAAGTGATCGGGATTCACATCTGCTCTAGATTTCAGCACTGCTGATTTTTTAAAAAATATCATAATTGTGAAGCATGAATGGATTCTTATATACATATTTATACTTGCTCAAATGCACATAATCATATTCTATTTACGTATTTTTGGTTGTTTCCCTATATTAAAGATATATTAAAGCGCCAATAAAAAATTGAAAAATGACATAAAGGCATATTATGCTTTTTACACAGATGTTAGAGATTTAATATGCAACAAAAAATAAATTATAAGATAAATTATATACTTTTTTCCCTGTATTTCCACATGTCCAAGAAAAATTTTATTGTGTTTCATATATAAAATTATGTTAGATCACAACAGTAAATTTATTTATGCGTAAATTTCATTTTTAGCTTGTAAAACTTATTCAAACAAAACTTTCTAGTGTTCTTTAAATCGAATTTGTTGATAATCTTTTGTACTTCGCATATTTGGAATCCTGCTAATTCTACCGTTTTCTTTCCAGATATATTAGTTCAAGTGTCTTCATCAATTCTTATATTTGTGCGCCTGTTTCTCTTCAGTTGGCATTCATAACTCCTTAATTACAAACTTATGATATTTCATGACCATATCTTCGCAATATATGAATCTTTTTTCCGGTTTAATAATTATTTAAACCAGTTTTAATCTGATCATTTGGTACAAATTTTTGATTTTTATCATTCGGTTTTTGCTATAGAAAATATCTAGTAAATTTACTGCTAGTTATTTAGAAATAATATATCAAGGTGTTAAAAACATCAGAGAAAGTAGAGGCATATATCCAAGCTCATACGCATCGAAAATAATTTGAACCCTTTATATGTGAGTGAACCAGAGCAGAGTGTGATTTCAAGCGACAAATTAAGGAGGTTAGAATATTTCTAGTTGGCAAACTACGTTATAATCGAAAGAACAGACGAGTTTAGAAAGTGAAACACATAAATAAGATTAATTTTATTGGAAATATGACAAAATGCATGAGTAGGACATAATTAGATTATTGCCGTTTTGTTAGGGGTAAGATTTCAAAAAAAAAAATTCCTTTATTTTTGAGATCTGATTAGAATTTCACAATAAATATTATTTTTAACAAACTGCCAATATGCTTCGTTTATTAATTTTCTTATTTATCAATACGACAGATTTTTATGTTGAATTTAAATTACCCCCATAATGTCACAAAAATTATCATCAGCCGATTTAAAGCCCCAAACCATCCCACAACTTCTCGAAACACTAAAGACGAGAAAGTATGTCTTTAAAGTTAATTTCAGCAAAAATAAAGCACTACCGTAAAGCCTTCCGAAATCAAAAATGCTAAGAAAATATTGCAAGAGTAATGAATGAGATACATGAGAAAAAATTAGTTGAAGTTAGATAAAAATTTAAATCTGCTAAAAAAATTGGCAAAGGATTTGAGACTAAAGCATTTAACACGATCTCAGAGGCTTGAACTTATACGAAACCAAAAGCGATCACAGGTCTGGGGTCAACGAATGCGTACAATGAAATGCAAGAAAGTTTATTATTCTTATGCAGAGTAAAGCTCTATGTTTAATTTAAATAACTAAACAATATAGGTTCGATATTTTTTATTACAAAAAATTAATTTATATACAATTTATTATTCTTATTAAATTCTTAAACAGTTTAAATATAACGAATAATTTGAATATCTTTTTAGAACAAATTCATTTAAATAAGATCTGTTTCGATATCTTTTACCAAAACAAATAAATTTATATACGATTTATTTCAATATCCTTATTATTATAAGTTCATTTAAATAAGATTTATTTCGATATCTTTTACCAAAATAAATGAATTTATATACGATTTATTTCAATATCTTTATTATTATAAATTCATTTCTATTCAGTTTATTTCAATATCTTTTTTTAAAACAAGTTCTTTATATACGATTTATTTGGATTTTTTTAGTAAGCTTTTTTTAAACTAGATTTTAAAATATATGTTTTGATGATTTTTTAGTAAATCCAGGAATTGAATTACAAGTAAGATTCTTTCAATTCTTTTTGTAAAGGTTTCATCAGGTAATTTATAAAGATTCATTTTAGGTTTTTGCGGTGAATTTTAAATTTATTGAATTACTTGAAATGGGATTGGTTAAAAATATTTAAGGAATCCCTATACTTATTATAAAACATGTCCCAATTTTTTGTTTAGAAATATTACTATTCTAAATTTGAACCGCCAACAATACAAGAGCAAGATAAAAATTATCACATACGTTATAATTTGAGACGGAGTGGTGTAACAGTATCATAAAAAGTGTTAGTAGAAACTCGAAGTCACAAACTAGAACGAGGCATGTGTACAAACATAGGGATTGAGAAAACCCCTTGGATTAATATATCTCGAAAAGAAGTAAGGCGTTGAAGAGGACTTCGGAAGGGAGAAGATAGCTTAAATTATAAATATGCTGTGCGCACGGGAAATCAAACAAGTTGTGCTCGAGAACAAAAACTAAAACCACAAGAATAAATTTAGCAACATAAATAAATTATATTCTAAATTTGAATTTTTCTGTCACGAATTTATTTATGCAAGGCTCTAGTATCATTTATTACACTATTTTTTATTGTTGAGCTATGTTTCCTTATTTTTTAAATTCCATCTACTGAACTGTAGACAGCTTGTTAGGATATTGCACAACTCATTAATGCATATTTTGGCACCTTTACCGATCTACCTTCGTCAAAAATTCTTCATGTGTAGAACGTTATGGGTTCATGTATCTTGCGAAGCGTATGAGCGTGCATGTAGGCTTCTATTTATCTGATATTTTTATTGAATTTTGTAACCACCATAATACAAGTCATTGCATATAGGATTATTTTTGTTTTACGTTTGTATACTAAACCGATTTCATTCGCCAAGATGTCATACTTCCTATATTTCTCATTATCAACTTATTTTAAGTTGTAAAGCTGGTTAAGCTAGTTTCACATGTCGTAATTATACTTTATTTTGCAAGAAAATATCTGACAAATTTTGTTTGATTAGTATATCAGCTTATATTCTGGTATCTACCCTTATTTTCAGATGTTCATTTTCGGTAATCTCTTGTACTGTGTTGATTCTGATTTTTTTTTTGTTATTTTGAATTTACAACGTTTTGATAAGAGGAAATGAAGATTCTTAAGATTTCATTGTACCCTCGCGTATAATCATGCCCTAACATTCTTTTGTATCTCATAGCTAGATGATCGATTGTTTTAATAGCTTCATTACATATGGAAACTTTATCCTCTTACCAAAGAATAACTAGTCTGTATCGAATAAAACAGAATTTACCTTCTTCACTTGATTTAATATTTCCGTAATTTGCCACCTTGACGATCCAATGGCATCAACTATTTATGATTCTTTGCTTCGAAAGGTTTCTCTTTTATTTTACACAATAAACTTTCTTGTTGCTTTTAGTGCCTTGTAGTCGATGATATCGATATTATTTTTATTTTTGTGATAGTCTTTAATTGGTGAGAGATGTGTTTCGTTATCTTATTCCACTTTTAATATTACGGCCCTATTATTGTTTATTAGTATTTTTTATTTAAGAGCTATATTTTTAGTCGCAATTTTAGTTTTCGTTCTCAGGCACAGCTTGCTTGATCCATTGTACGCACAGCGTATTTATACTTTCAGCTATCTTCTCCTCTCCAAAGTCTTCTTCAATACCCCTCCTTCTTTCGAGAATTATTAATTCAAGGGTTTTTCTCAATCCCAAGGTTTGAATATGCCTCAACATGGTTCGTGACATCTAGTTCCTTCAGGTACCTTCTATGATATCGTGTAACCACACCGTGGCATGTTATAACATATGGAATAATCTTTGTCTTGTATTTATATATTAATGATAGTTCTGATGCTAGCAGGTCATATTTTCTCAATTTTATGTTTTAAACTATGTTTATGTTGTCAATACTTGTCACGCCAATTTCGATCAGAGTGATACAGTTCTTCTTTTTGTCATATACAAACTTTTCGGGTCTGTCATTTGACAACTTGATGTCTGTTTTAATTCTTGTATCTACTTTGATCTCTGCGAATTCGTTTTCCACTATTTCTTGTACAGAGTGTCTGCGGATTTTTTTGGTTTTTTTGAAATTGTATTTTCTTGCTAACATAAAGTGAAGACATCTTACAATCTCGTTGTGTTTTCTTGTATAGTCATGACCAAGCATTTTTTTACATCTTCTTGCTAAGTGGTCGACAGTTTTAATTGAGTCGTTACAGTGTTGGCACCTTGATCTTTCTCCAAAAAATACGTTTCTATCCTGAATAAAGAAGAATCTCGCTTCTTCTAGTGGTCTGATATTTACATATTGTAGCCACTTTGAGGATCCTAATATTTTAAGCGTTCGATTTTTATGAACATCGAAGAGTTTTTTGTTTTAATTCAAGCAGAAAGATCTATGTCAACGGGGCCATATTTTGTTCTGAGGAATTCATTTATTACATATAGGTGGGTTGTATTTACATTTTCAAATTTCAATATTGCGGCTATTCTGGGTGATTGTCTTTTTTCTTGGTTTAGAGATTTATATAGTTGGTAGAGTATTCTTTCGGATTTATGCTCAGTATTTTCTAATCCACGTCCTAGTTCATTTCTTTTAAAATATAAGCTTTCTTTATTAGATGGTTGCAAGTGTATACCATTTTCTACTAGTATTCGCCTAATTTCATCGTCTAGCCTTCTAAAGTCTTCTGGTTCTAGCTTTAGTAAACCCACGTAGTAGTTTATCCGTGATATTGCATATACATTTTTCGCCTTTTTTATGTTTTTACCATTTAGTTTTGTTTTGCAAATGCTTTTCACTCTTTCTAGAATTTCTTTTCGAATTTTATCATCGTTTTGGGTTTAGTTCTCGATTTGATATCTTCCAGTATCCCGAGGTATTTATATCCATCTTTTCCTTCTATTACTGTGGTAATATCTTTGCAATTTATATTGTTAGTAGCAGATTTGGTCACGTTTATTTCCATCCGATATATAAATATGTAAAATATAATTAAAACAATGATATAAGCGGATCAGACATATAGACACCTTCCCACATCCCATTTGAGAGATGAAGATAGATCAGGATAGGTGTCAAAATATGCATGAGGGAGGTGCATAATATTCCCAATGGACCGACTTCGTCCCAATAGATGAAATTGATAAAAATAAACTTAACATATAAATTAAAATAATTATAGCGCTACGTTTACAAATCTTAATATTTATTAACTTGAAATAAGACCAATGTATGTATTTAGAATATATATTCATAGGAAATAATTCTAATATTACACTATTTTTTGGTTAAAAACTTAATATTAATAATTCTAAACGAATTTATAAAACTTAGTAATAGATAATATGAATCATTTCCAAGAAATAGTATTCAAAAAAACATTCAAATTTAGAAATCTTGAGCACAGAAGATGCATTGAGAAAGACTGTAAACATTATAGACTCGTAACCTGCATACATTAAATTTGTAAAATAAAACAATAAAAAGTTTTGCGCGAAGAATCATGAGAGTCAAAATAAAAATTAGCTCTTAAGAAATAAATAATTCATATAAATAAAATTAAAACGTATGTGCTTTTAAAGTATTAGGTAAGCTTAAAAAAACATTCACAAAAATTATATCCCTTCCAAGGATATCTAGATTATGTTTTCACGGGTATATATGCCACATTTAGGGATAATACATAGTTTTTATCTCAAAATTTTGTTATTGTTAATTATTTCACTACACATATTTAAAACAAAAATAGCTTAATTTGATTGTAATATCTATAACTCTAAAATTCCTGTTTATTCTTTACAGAAACATAAAAAAACGTTTTTAGCGGTTTGCGTACTGTCAGATGCATGTATTTGTTCTTTTTTTTATAATTAGACTAGCTAGATAAATCAATATTATATTATATTATTTGTGTAATAAACTATAGTGTTTTAATATAAAACTTTGAACCATAAAAAAACGCCCCTTAGTGGTACGCAGTAATATTCTTCGCCGTTCACTTTTAACAAAAAAAAGCAAATATATTATAAAATTTGAAACTGTTCTATTCATATTAACCAAAATTTATAAATAATCTGTTATCAAACAATATATTTTCCAAGCTATATCCAAAACATTAAGCTCATGGGTTTTTTTAATTTATTTATATATAAGTCTATTATAGATGGTATTTTATAGTTAATAATTTAATTTAAAGATCGTACCTATTAAAAAAGCCCTGTTTTTATTATACATCGATATCAGTATAGATATATTGTAGCATAATTCTAAGAAATTTTTAAACTTGGCCTGTATACAAGCAATAGAAGCTTGTTGATCAATATAATAGATCTAAAATCAACTGTCTAAAAGTTTATGGTGTTTAAATATATATTATTTGTTAATTTTTTTTTTAATATTTAAAGAAATATTTCTTCTTAAGATAATATTTTCTTTGCTTCGTAACTTTTATTTTTGATGATTAAATTTTTTTAAATATTTTAATATTATTAATTTCCCTATTATAAGCTAATAGTATTAAAAATATTCAGAGACACACATGAATGTGGCATATATAAAGCATATAATGTTTTTTGCTTGTGGTTCGAATGTGCGTCACAAAAATTCTAGAACTTAACAAAATTTCATTTAATTAATGAATTTAGCTATTTTCCTATTTATAGCAATTACTAAACAAATGTATCATAATAGCAAATGGAGCGGTCACAAAATATGAAGAGTCATATACAGAAGTCGGTAATGTCAACTAAACCATAAGCACGAACAATAGGATGAAAAAACCTGAACCAATAAACCTGGAAAGAAAATATGAAGATTACGAGGTAAAATGATTGCTGCCAAATTTAATATAAAGAGCATTCTGAAGTTCTGCTTGATCAAGATTAATAGCTTAAAATCAAATTAACCTGTAAGAAGCATTTAAATATGAACAGACCGAAATAATGCTTTAGTAAATGTGTTCTATAGAAAAATTTAAAATATTGATTTAATAGAATTAAATTGCCTAAAAATGATTTGAAACATAATTAAAATACCACATATAGGCAACATATGTGCAAATCTATGAACTTGGGGAATCGAATACAAAGTGAAGCATATGCTAGAAAAATAGGATGTAAATTAACAGTTTAATTAATAGCAAATTGAAAAAATATACAATAAAGAAGCATGTAATAATAAACAAAATGCGTAAAATATTACTAAAATAAGTTTTTAGAATAATATAAAACTATGCGCAACCGAGATAAAAAGCTGAGGAAATTTTTGACTTAAATAAATAAACAGGACTTTTCTAAGTTTTATTTCTATGCTTTTTATGATGAACATGAACGATCCTATAAATAAGTTATTTTAACATAAAAAAATATAAAAAATAGACTGGACACGACTATCAAATTATTTAAGCTGTTCAAAATAGGCATGTAAAAGATAAAGTCTTTTAATTCCGAAAAATCAAGTTCAGAAATGTAAAATGTCAAAAAAATCAATATTATTGCCAAAAAGACCTACTAAAAAAACATAAATATCATACATAAAATTAGAAAACATGATTTTATTACGATTATTTTTTATAATCTGTGTATCAAAGAAGGAATGGTTTAATAATTCGTTTTTTACACAAACGATCGTGGTCGATAGTTTTCTCGAGTATTTGAAATCAACCATGCCTTCTTTTGATTCGGATGAAAAAGCAAAAATATATACGGAAAGAATTAAATCATTATCGAAGAATCCATTTGCTAAACTATCATTTTTGCAAGAAATTTTTAAATTGTGCATTTTTAACAATCCAAGAAATCACTATGAAAAGATTTACAACAGGAAACTGCAAAAATATCACATCAAATTTAAAAATGATTTTTTAGATTCAACAAAATTGAAAGCAATAAAAAAAAAAACACCTTTTTCAAAGGAAATCGGACGTAAACTTCAACCACTTTTGCAAATATCAGAGGCCAAGAATATTGAAGAAACATATAATATTGTTGCAAATTTTATGATTTATGTAGTAGAAGATGATCATGAACTTTTGTTTAATATTTTGTGTAGTTCAGAACCTCAAAGATATATTGTATGTAAAAAATGTGAAGTTAAAATGAAAGATTTAAATTTGATTGTTGCTAAGAAAGACCAAAAACAGAAAACAAAATTTAGCGAAGAAACCTTTATCATAGATGATTTGATTGTATCGAGACTTGAAAATTTCATATTGATGGAAGTTAACAAAACAAAAGATTTCGAATGTTTAAATATCAAACTACAAACTTTGAAATCATTTATTTATTATTTACATGCAATAATAGTGAGCAATACAACGAATTATTTCCGCATTAAAAGTTTGACTAAAAAAGACATACAATTACTGATATGTATACCAGAATTAATGAACTGTTTTTTTGAAAAATTCAAAGAATATTTATCTAGGCTGGAATTATTAAAGTTTCGCTATGAAATTTTCACGAAAAATGGAAATGGATTAAAAGTTTTTTTTATTGATGCCACCAGAACCAATGAGATGGATGATGATGTCGTATATTTAAATACACTACAAATTTTAGATAATCTTGAGAAACAAAATTGGGGTCAAAACTTAAAAGAAAAGTATGTTGCAACTATCTATGAGGCGAATCTTAGAATAAAAAAAATTGTCATTGAATCTAATGCGAAAATAAAAGAATTGGACACCGAATATTTAAATAATGTAATAAATATTCTTTTTGTGATACTTGAAGGGAATAAATCTTGCATTAAAAATATACAAATATTGAATTCTAAAGAGGCACAAGATATACCTGAAAATATTGAATCAAGAAATAAAATTTCAAAAAAAAAGAAACGTAAATCAAAAATTTCACCATATAGTCAAAGCATTAAGCAAGCTGATAAAAATCAAAAAAACGATGAATATGTTATAAATGATATGTGCAAAAAAACAGACAAAAAGATGATTGAGAATAAAAACTTACAGGAAAAGAGCAAGAATAAGCCTCACGAAGAAGAATCAGCAACAAAACATCCAGTGCAAAAGAAAATTCATGAAGGCATTGAACAAGAAATCATACTAACTAAGAAAGAAAATCTGAATTTAAAATCACCACGTGAACAAAAAAGAATTTGTCGCTTAAATAAATTAAAAACGTGTAAACGAAAAGGGTCGAATCAAAAAAATAGTACGATTAGCAAACAGATCACATCGTCAACTAAAATAAAAGAAAATAATATAGCCGAAAATGTTAAAAAAAGTGAGGATAATATGATAAATAAAAATAATACGCATAAAAGCAAGATATTAAACAAACAAAATACCCTTAAAATTGATGAAGTATGTTTACCGAATGAAGAATATATAGCAACAAATGTTAGTACAACAGGTAAAACTAGTGGAAGGAGTATAACTACATGTATAGATTCCGTTAAAATCCACCTTGAAAATAAAAAAGACTATTTAAACTCAGAGATCATAAATATTGCAGCATGTTCAAAAAACTCGAATGACTTTGAAAACTTCGATTATAATGCACATTCAATTGAAAAAACAAAAATAGCAAACGATCATTCACAGAAACCATTTAAAAACTCTGAAACTGAAGTTATGGCTTGTGATATTAAGAAATCCAATATACCAAATGAATATAAATCATCTGAAAATATCAATATTTGCAAGGCTAATACAAAATTTGAAGAAAAGATCATGATATCACATTTAGATAGCCCACTAGGCAATGAGATAGATCTGCTGAAGAGTGAAGACAAGTGTCAAGAAAAATCATATAAAAGCATGAAAATTTATAATGATAATACATTTAGATCAAAGGAAATTACTCTAGAATTTCATTTCCACGCATTAAAATTTATAAACATTGATCTTATTTCCAATATACATATGAAATTCATTCAGATCCATGTATATGAAGTTTTAACAGATATTTTAGATACTAACAGCAGTAAGCCGACTGCTTTTGCTCATTCTTCACCATATTATAATTGCTCTTATAGAATCGACCATCCAATATATATGATAAATAGGATAGCGGAATCTACAGATTACTATGGTGATCTTATATTCAGAATAAATTGTCACTGTGGTAAGAAAAAAATGTTCGGAATAAGATATTCGATCGCGCAAAATTTTACAGTTTATTCTATGAGGCTATTAATTATTAAATCCAAAAAGAAAGAATTATCAGAATCCGTTGATTTCTGTTCCAATAATTATGAACAGAATATAATATGTGGATTTTATGATGGTGAAGATTATAAAGCTCATCTAAATAAGTATAACGAAAATAAAAATTGTGCGAAGGTTGGACCGGCAAATGAGACAAATTCTTTCTATTTAGGTATTGTAATAAATTTGTCGAAACAAGAAGGCCACACTTCAGACGTTATGATTTGTCATACACATGTTGTTACTACTAAAACTGGGATTTCCTCTATCTACGTATACAAATAATAAAATTTATTTTATACAGTCTTTTATAATACATTTTTTTAAATCATTTAAGCAGTGTAGTATGTATTCATGTCTTATAAAAGTAACTTATATTAAAATCAGTAGATCATTGTGTTGTTTCCCATTTAAGAATGCTATAATTATTGGATAGCTCATTATAATAGAGAAAAGTATAAGAAAATTGAACGCTTTCAAATAAATGTTAAGCTTACGCTCTAAAATTTATAATTAATGGAACAAAAAAACATAATTATGTGCATAAAGTATATGTTTATAAATAAGCAAAGTAATGTATTTTTTATTTAAGGGCTATATTTATAGTCGTATTTTTAGTTTTTGTTCTCAGGCACAGCTTGCTTGATTCTCTGTACACACAGCGTATTTATACTTTTGGCTATCTTCTCCTCTCAATAGTCTTCTTCAATACCCCTCCTTCATTCGAGACCTATTAATTCAAGGGTTTTTCTCAATCCCAAGGTTTGAATATATGCCTCAACCTGGTTCGTGACATCTAGTTCCTTCAGGTACCTTCTATGATAATGTGTAACCAGACCGTCCCATGTTATAACATATTGAATAATAATAAGCAAAGTAATATAAATATATAAAAAAAGACACTTGAGAATTATAATATCTGAATTTCAAACTGATTATTCATATAAAGATTAAAATTTACACAAAAATAATTCTTTACGTATAATGTGTTTGCAAAAATCTTGAAATTAGCTTGAATTTATATAATATATAGATCAGGGATTCTAGAATACACTTATCATTTCTATTCAAGGTACTTACACAAAAAATATGTACAATACTATTTTAAAGTCGATTTGGATCACAATATATAAAAAAATATGAAAATACGATCTAATTGCTAGGTTCGCTATTTTATTGGCATAATCATAAAATTGCATATGATAAAATAAAATTATTTAAATTTTTCACGTATATGGATGGAGAAAAAGATAATGAAGTCGATTCATAAATATAAGATTTTCATGTAATTAATATATAGATAGTTTTTATTTTTCTAATTTTTAAGAATGAATATTTTTCTAGATAATTTTTATAGAATTATCATAAATTTAATCTATCATTTTTTAATTGCGCGTTTTTTTATCTACAAGATAAGAGCATATTAAATTTTGTGGCAAATTTTTTTTGCATGTCGATCAAATATTGTTGTTCAAATGTTTTATTGCCGATCTTGAATTAGAAACTTATGTAATGCAGGAAAAATAAACTAGACGTATATTGATATCCATAAGAATATTTAAAACATTATCTTTAGCTTCATATCTATTGCATTATAGCTATTTTTCAAAAAACAGATTAAAATCATCAAAATATATTTTTAAAATGGTATAATACAAATTGAAACATACCAAACAATATAATTAAACCACGAAGTTATTTTTGTAGTTATCCAACATATTGATCTATATCACATAAGCTTCTTTTTTTTTGAAAATTCAAAGCATAACTATTTACACTTAGTCAGCAATCAAATTTTGTGTAAAAATTGATTGAAAACCTTTTTATTCAAGATTAAACACCCTTGAAATTATCTTTTTATTCATGGACGTTGTTAGTATCATCAATTCGATGATATATTTTACACAAAATCAAGCAAAAAAATAAGAATTGTCAGATTTGCAGTTTTTTGATTTTTTTACAAGAAAAAATAGATTTAAATTTATTTTTTAGCTAGTAAGAAATTTATGATTTTTATGAGCCCGAGTTTTTATCCATTGATTCTTAAAAGACTTCATAAAATGTATTTAAGTTTTGATATTGCCTTTTGAAAGGTTTTTTTTTGTATAAATTGTCAGATAATACTTATATAATTTAAAGATTTTTGTTTCTATTTGATAATAATTTTTAACATTCTATGCATTTTTGTGATCAAAAAATGCATAGGTCAAGTCTTTTGGAAGCCTTTATGCGTATTTAAAATATATATTCGACTAAATTTTGTGATTTAGGATCTTTAATTTATTAAGTGACTTACATTTTCATTGCATATTTATGATATCTTTGAGAAGGGGATCTAAAGTTCCATCAGAGTAGAACGAATGCAAAAATTTACAATAAAAAAGGCAGAATGATCATGCCAAGAGCCAAGAAGAATAAATTTTATTCGCTCGATCAATGATGGAATGTTTATTCTATATATAAGAATATAATATCTACGTGAAAAACATTTTTGAATTAATATCTTCAATTATTTTATAAATTCCTTTTAATTTCTGTGTGATTGCCCTATAGCAAGCATTTTATAGATTTCTGTAAAAAAATTTCACATATCACATTTAATATTTAAATTTATGGCAAGCAATGGGTAAATATATCCATATGGCAGAGAGGAAAATGGTTTCTAAAACAAATTCAGAAATACAAATAGCAATGCGATTCCGAAGAACTTCTTTAGATAAAAAATGTTTAAAGTATGAAAAGTTACAATATGAATACAGAATTTGATGGTTCAATTATTGCAATATTATAAATAAATAATGTTTTGGCTCCACGGGTGTAAAATCTATTAATGCCATTACTTTTAACTATGTAAAATCAAGTTTTTATATTGTGATTAACATACATGCCTTTAGATACAGAGGAATAAGAAAATTTTAAAAAATAAAGTAAAAATATTATTGCCTATTATATTGTGTTTAGTAATTAAATATAGACTCTTTATTTTAAAATTCCATGTATTTAACGGATAACTGATTGAATTCAAAAATAATTAAAAAATAACCGATTTAAAAATACCATAGACCCACGAAAATATAACTAGCCCTGCATAATAATAGTATGGATTAAATAAATGAAAATATAAAAATTTGAATTAAATTTTCCATCCGCAAATAGTTTACCAAAAAAAATCTAAAACCAGCCAGGGATGTTTTTTTGCCATTTATGGCATGAAAATAAAAATTTTTTAGTGCGAGAGATCTGATATAGATCTAAAATATTTTATTATAAATTTTAATTTGTTTTTTTAAAGAACCCGATAAATCCTTTTAACAATAATACAATTTTAAAATTATTTTCAGAATCAAATTAGAAAACTTTTTGTTCAAAATTTTATGTATAAACTGCCTCAAAGTCATTTGTGTATCGAAATATGCCTTAAATAATCGATTTAGGTGTATAAGTAAGTATTAGCTTAGAAATGTTCTTTTTTTTACAATCAGAGAAGCAATTTTTTTAGGCGGGATATTGATTTTACAAATTAAGTTAATCCGAAAAAAACATCTAAAATTATAATCATGTACTAATAAAATAGGACGATAAGAAATATCTTTTTGTGACTATAATTACAGTTCTAACAATAAAGTGGTACATTTTCTTATCGTATTTCAAAATATTGCACAAATGTATTTGTTTATAGTACCGCCTGTAGAATCTGTTTTTTTTCTTTATAATATATCCAAAAATACAAGTAATCTGTTAGGTTTACTACAAAAACAGCATGAATATTTTTATATGTGGTAAGTTTCATTCTTATTTGGATTTATAAAATCATATGTGTATGTTTATTTTTGGAGATACTTATTCATACCCGCAGATAATTTTAAAAAATTTCCTTGCGCATGGACACGTAAAATATAACTTTAATAAATTTGCTAAATTCTTTATAATATTTAAAGAACAAAAATATATTAAAAATATTATAGAATCTATGTGATTATTTTTGTGCTACGGCACATTATGAATGCATAAAATGATTTGACAGAGGTAAATATTAGGTAAGATAACTAGGGGTGTCTGTAAAGAATCGATAAATTTTTTTGTTTACGTATATAGATAAAATTAAACTAGTTAAAAATACATTATAATTATGAATATATAAATAAAAAAGATAAATTTGCAATTAGGGATCATGAGTAGTAAATTTACATAAAAACTTCGGCTATGCATAGAAGTTTTGCTAAAAGTGTAGATATAGGTGCAATTTATCTATTTTGTAGGCATAGAAATAATCTTAATAGATTTTAGACGGATTTAAGTTATCATATGATCAACATCAAATGGACTAAAATATATCAGGAAAAAATTGACATCAAGAAAATGAAGAAGAGATTATAGAGTTTTATGTAAAAGCATATGATGTGCAGTGCAAAAAAATATATTTAGTAGAAAAAAGTAAACATTAAAAATGAGTTATTTTAATACAGGCTGATTTTATGTGATTCTCGGTATATAACATTTATATTTATTTTTCAATATAACATGTAGAGACAATATATTGTTTTATCAAAATTATTAAATGTTTTTTTTTCATAAGACACACACAGATATATATTTATAACGTCATAGTAATAAAAGATATTTATAACCCATATGATTGTACATATTTTTTTTAAATAACACGTATATATTTATTTTTTGCATTGTTTTTCAAAAGATGTGCTCTGCAAAATGATTTTTTATTCATGGGTACGTCTTCTTTTGATTTTTAATATTCTTAAAAAGGCGAAAATTAAGACACACTTTATAAAACAGGACATAATAGTAATTCTATTAATAGACTTTTGTCCATATCTTAGACTTTAAATAGGTATAAATTTAAGTTTCCTCCACAAACTTATTTTTTGTGCGTTAGAAATAGGAAAATTATGTTTAGGTGAAAATATGCATCTATTTAACGCATCTGTGGATATTTGCAATACCGTTTATTAGAATTTATTATATTTATGAAAGTCAAATTCAATTTTTACGAAAATTTATAAGCATCTTTAAAAATTAAGTTTTTGTTTTATTTCCGTGAATATATCGCCCCAATAGAAATAAACTAAAATAAAATAAAATTTTTTGCCTATTTTATCTCTAATTCCAGATTGTCTAATATTCAAATGTCTATATTTTTTTGTCCAATCCTTTTTGCTATTCTAATTTTTATAAAGAGTCATTATTCTTTTATATAAAATAGCAGTCTATTCGATTATTCGTTTTTTTTTAATTTGAATCATTATCAACCTTTGGAATTTTCCGATTTTCATCATAATAAATTCGATCAATCAAAACTTGTGATTGCTCTAAAAAGCAGATTAATATAATTTTTAATAAATGTTTATTTTGGTTATTTTATTCATTATGAAATCGTCAATCAAAGCTTCTGGCTGACCTATAAAAGATTAATAAAATTTTATTAATGTTTATTTTTTGGTTGTTTTAATTTTTAGGTATTTGAAATTGTTCAAGTAAAACCTGTGATTGCTCTATAGAACAGATTTGATTATACTTCTTTTTGTCTCATCGTTTTACAATCTTACTCGATGCATCTTCTTCTCTCAAGACTTGTTACTTCAAGTGTCTTCCTAAATCCTATTGTTTGTGATTATGCTGCAGTTTCTGTAAACATTCTTGCCATTTAAATTTGTAAAGATGCTACGTTTAATAACTAGTAATTGAAATGTATATTCGCATCATATATAGAGAAATATTCAACTTGGTTTAATATTGGTAACATAAGTGTTAAAGAAAAAAAAAGATATGTTTCATGCTGAATAAAATAATGTTCTTAGGAGAAAAGTCAAAGCGTTAGAACTACGGAGAAACATATAAAACAATGGGTATTCTAGAAATTGGTGTAATTTTATTATTGATGATGATTTATCACGTAGACATTTTCGAAAGGGCAGGGTGTATACATTTTATACTAGCGAATAATACAATTTTTAAATCCAAAGAATATCTGAAAGCACTTACTATAAGAAAACAGTTGAAAATCTACTCACAGAAATAAATTTATAGCTGAGCAAAAACCCTTGACGACTTTATGAATGATTGACCAGATCTCTTGTCTACGATAAAAACACAAAAATCGATCAATTTGATAGAAATAGGAATGACAGATGAATATAATCTTACTTGTTAAATAATATTTATAGTAAATAATATAACAATTAGCAATTTAACTATGCCGTATCATTTTTGCAAAAACAAACAGTACCATACTTCATAACTTAGGATGATAAGATTAATAAAAAACCTTAAGTTGTATATTAAGGATTTTAAAATACAAATTGATGCAGAAGAAATGTGCACAAACACTACTATTTAACAAAAATTTTGATATTTTAAGGTTTTAAAGATGAATTTGAGTAAGGATATGTTGAAGAATGTTAGTTTTAAAGAATTATTGAGCAAATTTATTCTATAGAGCGATTCAAGTTTCTAAAAATAAAAAACATATAATTTTTTTATTTGTTTCAAATTTTAAGTTTTAAAATAAATTCGTACATTTTACAAACTTATTTATCTTCAAAATATTGATGGATCTAGTCCATACAAATTAAACTATATTAACATATTTAAGACCCTTCAAAAATATTACAATTTTCGGTGAGCTTATTGAAAATTTGCAATGTAATCTGAGCACGTGCTAAATCTACGTGAAACAATTTTAATATATTAATGTTCGCTATATGACTTAAAATCAAATTTATAAAAAGATATAAGTATGAAAAATATTCCCCATCAATTAACAAAAAAACTATTTAAAAATTCAGAATAAGACCTATAAACATGGCAAAAGCATATTCAGTTGAATTTCGTATGGAATATGAAGATATATTAAAAGAACTGAAATAAGCTTAGATAAAATTTTAAAAATTAGGTATATTAATATTTTCCTGTTCTGTAAAATTATATTTCACATTGATATGTACGGCAAATTAGTAAGAGTCTAAGCAATTTTCGTTTGATAAAATAGAGCCCTTGCATTGTAAATGGTGCAAATTACTTGTATACTTTAAAAACTGCACGTGAATAAGTAAAACTTAGATCTACTCATAAAATATAGAAAATGCGAAGAATATTTTTTTATACGCTTTTTTTATCATGTGTTTGCGGAAAATAAAACTTGAATGTCATAAATATACAAGTTAGATAGGCAACAATATCATTATCCATAGATTAAGGTTTCTGATAGAATAGAGAGAGCTGAATTAATAGTTGAGAAATTTAATATTGAAAAATTCTTATAATCAGCTATTTATATATTTATACATGTATTATAATATGAGCTGAACCCAATAGTTATTCTATCATCTAGTAAGATTATAATTTTATTCATAGTATTTTTTTTTAAAAACACTTTTGAGTCATACAAATATTTGGCAAGTATATGAGGAAACATTTTTTTTCTAACGAAAAAAAATAAAAAATATTTTGTTAAATATACAATTTTAGCGATAAAATTAATTTTTTATATGATTGAAGGTGGGCTATATAGTTGATGCACAAAAATTACAATAATATTGCATGAATTTATTGTATAATAACCTTCTTACTTTCGTATATATGTTACTATATTCAAAGAGATAGTAGGTTCCATGATATAACTCTGTAAAGGTTTGTTTTGATATTAAAAGTGCAAAAATACCACATTGAACTGTATTTTAGTAAATATATAGTAACTTGGACTAGGTTTAGAAAAAAAATCAATTATGATTTTCGTTTTACTATAACTATTGTTGAGAGAGCATTGCTGGTATAAAGTAATCCAAGAAGATCTATAAAAAATAAAATGCTCAATTTTTACTAACCTTTTTGAGCATAAAAAAATGAAAATAGAATATACGCTTTAATATTTTAATTGTAATATTCTAACAAAATGAACTGCTTTTTGTTAATCATTATGCTAAACACAATCGGTTATTCATATAATTTCATTATTTTTAATCTTATACATCAATTTAATATTGTTTTCAAGCCGAGAAAATAAATTTTGTGGCTTTTTTTTCCTTTTTCATGAAATTTTATTCTAAATGATTTCTTTGGATGTGCTCTTCATTGTTTTATGTAATTAATAAGCATTTTCACTCTTATTGTGCATTTTTTTCTATTTATTAATGTACTTTATATTCGCATATATTTAAGAATTGTTGTAAATACTTAGCAAACCTTGGGATTGAGAAAACCCCTTGAATTTATACGACTTAAAAGATATAGAGGTATTGAAGAAGATTTTGAACGCGAGAAAATAACCGAAAGTGAAAATACGCTGTGCGCTTAGGTAATAAAGGAAGCTGTGCTCGAGAACAAAAACTAAAATCATATCTATAAATTTAGCCCATAAATAAAAAATACTAATATTCAAGCGAATCTAAATTTCAGTATAGCAATATTGAGTAGATTAAATAAAATTTCTAAAACTACGGGTTCAAATCTGTAGAACGAATATGATATCGAAAAATACTTAATCTTTAAATTTTTTGTTATAACACATTATTGATCAAGAATTTTACTAACAGAAGAGCATTAATTTTTTATGAAAACCGTCCATACGTTTTGAAGACTTATCATATTATTTTTTATATAAAAATATACATTCGAAATTTAATATTATTATAGCTAAATTTCACAACTACAGTGTGCTCAAAAAAATTATATAAAAAGATGTTAATCAAACATTGTTCGTGATACAAAATTATATCAAATGGCTAATAGGCTGAAAACTCGCAAAATATTTTTTTTATATTTTCTTTATCCACATTTTTTTTTATAAAAAATATATCATATATATTATATATCCCAAATATATCGTATTTTATAGCTATAATAAAATATCTGCTACCTGAAGTGCTGTTATTTTTCAATTTAAAATTTTGTTTTTAAAACATGCTCTTTACTAAGTTTATACTTCAATGATTTTTCTTTGATGATATGCTCTAAAATGCACTTTTCTTGAACCAGATAGTTAGAATACTTAGTGATGCATGAATTTTCGATTTTTTTACTTAAGCCTGAATTGAACAATAGCAGTAGAAAATCGGCATATTTTTGAACGTAAACTTAAAATCAGTTTAACAATAGCATTCTACACATATATAAAATTGCATTCATTTTTTTACTTATAAAAGTCTAATATTAGTGCAAATTTTGATTTTTTTACTTGAAAATAATAATATATCCTTAAAAAGGCTATAGGTAATAAATTTAAAATGATTCAATTATGGTATATTTTAATTTATAACAGCAAGTAGAATAACCGTTTCATGCATATATCAAGGCATGGAACCAAATCGGATGTTATTGATAAGTGAGTTTATTGTTCCGTGGACTCGAGTGTCTTTATAAATAAGAATAAAGAATAATTTGGTTATTATAATATAATATTACATAACACAAATATCTATAAAAAGGCTAAAAATCTTGTCTTAAGCTAAAAACTGTTTGCAAAGTCGGTATTTCTTGATTTTTTAGTAAATTGTGAGTCCTGTCCACAAATAAATTCTTTGATATGTTGTTTTATCGCAAGGAAAGTAGTTTTGTAAATAGAATTTTAATATTTTAATATAAATTATCTCAATTGAATACAATTATTATGGTAAAAAGTATATGGTAGCAAAAATACTGGATTTTTATATTTATTTTGTTGTAAGTCTAGCCTGTAATATTTAATTAGATATATGCCCTTTAATAATAAAATGAACTTAACTATATCAATGCAAAAAATAAGTAAACTTATTCTATATCGGAGTGCCAATCCGTATTTAGAATCTTCTGGACTTTAATATTTAATTTTAGCTGCAAAAAAAAAACAATATAAGTCCCATATACGATAGCTTTTCTTATACTTTATGATCCAGAACTTTACATTTCTAACATTTATATACATTTTAGTCTATCTTACATTCTTAGGAACAAAAAACTACATAAAATCGGCGTTATATATAAAAAAGTATAAAAACAGCGTATGGAAGAACATATATTACCACACATACTTATAAAAAAAGTATAACTTATTTATAAGCGTTGTTTTATTTTTTTCTAGCGTTTTTTATACTCAAAATTTATTTCGATGTACCTATAAAGCATCAAGTTTGATGATTTTCTGGTTATTTCATAAATTTCTCTATGAAAATTTGATTCATAATGCAGTCTTTGCATATAAATAGATTTAAAAGGGTTTATATTCGACCTAATGCACTATTTTTATTCTTTCAGATAAAAATTATGTGTTTGAACGCTTATTAGATATTTTACATATTCGCAAAGATTTCCCATATGACATTTTATATCTAGATATTAAATATTAAATAGTATATTTTTCTTTTATAAGTGACTTCTAATCAGCTTTGATTTTTTTGGTATCATAATTTTTGTGGTTTTCTAGATTCTTAGAGATGTCTAAAACTTATGAAATTTTTGTGAGTTCAATTTCTTTATCTGTAAAATGCTTCGTTATTACAAAACTCAACCTTGAAATAGGTTTTGAATGAAGCATTGACATTCTTTTCGTGATTATATGGCCTAAATTTCCATAAAAATAACATTAATATTAATGATACTATATTGTTCTAACAGATCAAATATGGTTTATATCTTACTTATGTTATCTTTCCTTGAGTCACACATTCATAAAGTTTTTATAACAAATATTGTTGAAAATCAATTTCAATTTTTTATTCGGTTTATATTTCTATATGACTTTTTTTTGTAGGCTAATTGGAAAATACGTAGATATTTACTTCTCTATTCTACTGTTATTCAAAATATAAAATTTATTTATGCATTTAAAAAAATTATAATCTATAAATAATGTTTTTTTAAAAATTATTTTTATGGTTTTGGCATTAAGTATCTGCAAATATGTTTTTTTTTTGTCAAATACTACTGGCATGAATTGTTTCCTTGTTTTTTTGTAGTGCTCTGAGTCAAAAGATTGTTGTGTTTATTTTTTCTTTGCCGTATTATCCAAATTAAAAAAACATTTATAAATTAAAATAATTAAAATTATTTTGTCAATTTTGCAGTAAGTCGTTTTTTTATTTAATTGTTTAGTACTTTTTATATAATTTTTTGACTATTTCTTGCTAAAATTCAATAATATAAGAGATTTTTATGGTTATTTTATTTTTTAATTTAAAAAAATGGATTTTTTATGACAAGCTATTTAAAATTTTGTTTAGCCTTATAATTTTAGAGGTAAGAATTTTTTTATTATGCATTTCCAAACCCAATTTAATTTTTCAAATTATTTGATCTATATGTATTTGTTTAATGGTGATCAAATATTATTATCCTGGTATTATTACTATTTTGCCAAAAAATTTCAATTTATTTATGTCTGCAATAAAGAATATTACTCCTTATATATTTTATTGCGCTGAAATTATGATTTGAAAACCGACTTTATTGTTAAGTTCAAACGACACTTTATTATCTTTGAATATCTAAATATAATTTTAGTTTTTTAAAAAGAGAATCTGTATTTGATATAATTAATGAGAATATGCAATTTTTTTCCTATAATCATCACTTTTTATATTATTTAAAGGAAAGGTTATTGAAATATTTGATTATGAAAGCATCCAAAAGCATTTCACTTTATATATTTACTAAACCCAGAAGCATGTATTTTTAAGTTAATAATGCAAACTTCCGGATGTCGAGAAACTTTATACGCAATATTTTAAAGACATATCTTATGTTATACATTCATATTGATTCTTTAAAAACAATGTTTTAACATTAACAGATGTAGTAAGCATGAACATATATGTTAAAGTTAATATATTATAAACAAAAATTTTCCATAGGTTATTATTATCTACAAATGCAAGGATAAAGTATGCAAAATGTAATACTTTAAATTAGAACCAAATTACCAAAATTAAAAATTTTTTTTACAGCACTAACATTCAGTCTTTTGCCATTTAACTTATATATATATACTTATGATATCCATAAAATTACACTATATGTCCTTGTATTTTGATTTAGACAATCTTAAAATATTAATTGGCGTGATCAGAAAAGATATTGTCCCTCCATAGTTTGTCTTATTTATGATTATTGGATTTTTTATTTTTTAAAGTGCATTTAGCATGTTCTTTTATAAACTATATCTTCTACTTGAGTCATTAGGGTGCAAAGACCGATCAAATCGTAATCATAAGCGTGATAAATCAAATTTCCAAGATTATGAAAGAAAAAAATTTTATGTGTCTTTAAACTTTAATATAAATTTTAATAAAACTAAAATCATACCTCTGAAGTTACCTTGTAATATTTATACCACTTTTTTTTCGAAGCTCCTTAATGTTGCATTTACAACTTACACTTTTATAACATCTTTTTATTTATAGGTTTCTGTATAAAATTTTAGCTTATTGATAGATTGTATTCTCGTTGTAGTAAAAAGAAGACTTTTTTTATGATACAATAAAGTTAATATGATGTAACTGCCTAGTTTATATTTTCTCTATACATTAATATATCATTTTGTTGGGCTTATAAACTTGAAAAATATATATACTTTCTCTAAAACACATCTATTAAATATTTTTTAGAATTAAAACCTCGCTTTTAATTTTAATATTCTAATGTCTCTATAAATAAATTTATTGAAAGATAAAGCTTAAAATTATCTTTTAGTTTAAGGTATGAAGTTTTTTACTCTATTTACGGGATGAAGATTCTATATTATTATTTTTTTATTGATTTTTCTTGTAACAGCATTATATATCGTGCCATAAATTATTGAATTCTTAATTCTATTAGTATAAATATACAAGTTTATTTGAATAAAAACTATAAATCATTTTTGTATTTTGTAACAAGAATATGTATATAAGGATCAATGGGATTATAAATTTTGCATGTACGCATTGTAATCTTTTAGTTTTATGTTGTTTAAAAAACCCAGATACAATGTTAAAAACTATATGATTGTGGATAAAGAAAATTGACTATTGATAAAATATAGACTGAAAATTATCTTTATGCGTATTTCTGTTACTCTTATCTGTTAATAAAGTTTGACGAAGTATAATAACAACAAAATTGTGCCAGAATTGAGGCTAGTATGTTTGAAATTTGTTATATTTCTTTGTCATTCATCACCGAAGATTTCTAAAGGCATATAAAAATATCAATATTTCATTATGATCATTTCTGGCAGCAAAAACAAATGAGCCTTATATTAAAACATGTTGGGATTTTTTATGGCATAAATATTTCTGCATATTTTTATTTTCGATATTTTAACCTTTATAACTAATCCTGAATTATGAGTTTAATAAAAATCACGGTATTTGCACCATTTATAAACTAATATTCTTAAATTTTATTTTTTTCCTAGGCTAAGCTCTAAGAAGAAAAAAAGCAAATTCAAAGATAAAATTAATACATAATCATGCTATAAAAAACCTTTTAATACTATATTTATATAGAAATTAATATGCGCAGAAGAAAACTTCATCAGAGTATTAAGTGTGAAATATGTAATATTTAATGCAGGTCGAAGTTTTTAGTATCTTATATTATCAACAACATTTATTCATTGCGAGGTTAGAAATATAATAAAAAATCTTAAAACATAATCCATATTGTTATTTGTAAACGTATTTCATATTAATCAAAATTTCAATTTCAATTATGATGATACCATAAAAACGAAGAATCGTAGTTATTCATACTTATCAAAACACGATGACTAATTATAGGAATTGTATTTCAGTCCTAAATTTTCAAATGTTTTAATAAACAAAGTGACGTTAGATATTAACTTTTTCATAAAATATACAAATTTTTTTCTTCTGATCTTTTCTTGAAAATAATTAGCATTAAATTCGATTTTCATATTCAACAAATAAATAAATCTTATATTTCAACCTTTTAGAGCTTTTTATGCAAGTTTTCATAATATCATTTTTTTATTTTAGAACCGTCAAATATATGTTCATTTTTATTTTTGAAAATTTACGTACCATCCAATCGTAACTATATAATAAACTAGTTATATGGGCAAAAAAGTTGAAACATATTAAATAGAATATTTAATGAGATATTAAAAAAGCACGACCCATGATAAATTAAATTTTACAACATAACGGACTTAAAGTGAATTTATATCAAAATACATACAGTTCATTGCCTTTGCTTGTTATTTAAATAACAATCTATATAGTTTTGCCTATAAGAAGCTAAAATGGGCAAGTATAAAGTCCTTGAATTTTTTCTGTAACAAAATGGCTATGTAAGTTTTAAAAATAGAAAAAAGATAAATATTCTAGAAGGAGTTTGACAAGCGATACTAAAGTCATATAAAATATATTTTGAGAATTTTTTTATTTATTGACAGCAAGGATTAATTTAGCCGCCAAAACTCTTAATTCTACACAAAAAATAGTTCTTGAATCTTTGCCTATCTATTTATCAGCGTTATAATTCACATACGTTTCTTTAAAGAGTCTATTTATGCAGATTTTCGTCTCATTAGTTAAACGAATCATTCTTTATGTAAAAAGTTCAGGCATCATCTCTGAGATCAAATTTTCTTGGTCTATTAGCATCAATTTTCGTAATTATTATTCTTTTTTTGGACTCTTCAAAACAAGAATTTTCCACATATTTACAGATAAACCATTCAAAAAATGATAATTTTAATATGAGTACAGGTGAAAATAAATATGTGTTAACTAAGCTAATTTTTAAAAAGGTAACTTTTTGTATATTTTCATGCATAAGATATTTTTTGTGCGTTCAGGCATCTAATATATATTTTAAAGCGCATTTGAAATTAATAATTTTTTCTATTATATGTTAATTACACTAAGAATACTGTTTTAAGCTCTAAAATGAGTTCAAATCTTTATATTTTAAAATCAAATAACAATTGTTGAAAAGAATAAATCAACGCTTATATTTTAAGTGGCTTTAAATGAGCGATAAATATTCAGGTTTAATATGGTATCTGTATCATAAATACAGATTTCATCGCAAATCTTCAGTTCTGTTGTAAAAAGCATTATTTTGAAAAAAAAGAAGCTATAAAAAGATTTCTGTCATTATTAAAGGTATGCCGTAACTATAACTATGTAAAGGTATGAAACAAACTTGCTTCTTTTGGTTTTCTTTTTTATTACATTTAATCATTTTTATATATTATAAATGACAAAATTTTTCTTCCGTAAAACACATATATTAAAATGTAATTTAACGTTTTCATCTACTTTCAAGGTATATAACAGTATATAGAACATTAAATACAGATTCTGATTGTAAAGACAATAAAAAAACACACTGTAATAATCCAAATAAAAAAACACATTTATTTAAATTTTGTATCTGTTTCATTGGCGGTATATTACAGCGCAATCTTATTTATTCCCCCTTCTCTTTGGTAAATATGAATAAATATAGTTCTAGATTTTCTACCTAGTGATTATTGTGTTTTTGCGTATATTTTTTTACGCTGTTCTTTTGCGCTTCGTAACATCTAGTCGTGTAGATTTTCTTCTGTGGGAAAATATGATTATACAGCATATCTACCATAAATTTTATTAAAAATTAAATTTAAAGAGGAGTAAATAAAAAATAGAATAATAAAACCATTTCTGTTGTTTTTTTGTAAGTCTTGAAAATTGTTAAAAAATTACAATTTAGATAAAAACTGAATATTGTTCGATCAATGCATATTAGTTTTTTAGAACCGTTTTTGTTCCATAATATTTATACTATATCATTGGTGTTGCCTTATTTCTTTACATATGGAAATTTAAGTGCTTAAATTGGCATACAATTAGATAAAAAATGGGGTGGTTTTAGATTTATATAAATTTCATAATATCTATGCGTTTGGAAAAAAATAGCAGATAAACTTTTGAATTTTTATGGTAAAAAATAATTACAATCTAAGATGATCAGTATGATTCTTAGTAAATCAATAATAGAAAATATTTCTAGGGATGATAAAATAATCTAAATCGTCGGGAACGGTTTTTATTTTTTCAAAAAATCTGTATTTTATCTATTTTAAGTTATTTATAGAAAATCGGTTTTTAAATGAAGTACAGAAACTGACATTTTTTTTTAAGATGAATTTGATTATAATCTTTTTAAAGCGCATAAAACACTTTTTGTTTATATCTTTAAAATGTATTATTGTATTTTTATAATTACACGCATAAATTTATTAGTAATTTGATTTTAGCCCAACCTTTATATTTTAAATATAAAATTTTTGATCCTTTTTTGTGAAATTTTGTCTTTATCTTTATTTATTGAAAATCATAGCAGCTATCTTAGCCGTTACTTGGATACACATGCTATTCTTCAGTCAGATGCATGAATGCAATCAAGACATTAGCTCTTTATCTATAATTATTGCTCCTGGTTTATTATCACACAAAAATGAAAAGAATTAATGTGAATTATGAATTTTCGTAAAATTTTTGTCGTTCGTATAATTAAAAATATAACATTTGAGCTAAAGAAAGAACAGAATCCATATAAAATATGTGGATTTTTATCTCTATTACATCTTGAATTGCTTCAGCAACTAGTTTTGATTATATTTTTAGCTTCTTATAGGTGTTTATTAAATTTTAAGCATGTGGTAGGCGCTTTACTAGTGAGTTAATTCTAAAAAAAACTTTATTATTTATTTAAATTACATATTTTAGCTATAATTACACATTTTATAGCGTAAATGTGCATCATATTACATGTATTACCTAATTTTGATTAATTTTAAAGCCTTATGCCGATCTAAGCATTTCATGTTGGAAATTGAATAAATAAGAAGCTTGAAAAAGGGTGAATATATTGTGAAACATATGATTTAAAATAAATCATGTCAATTCTCTTGTTAAATGTTGATTAAGATTTATGATCTAGAATATTCAAATACGACTTTATTTTATGTATGATATCATATTCTAAGACGAAAAAATATAATATTCTTCTTTTATGTGATTCATTGCATCATGTTGACAAATGGTATATTATCTTGGTGGACATAATTGTACCCAGAAAATAATATGTTAAAATACCAATTTAAAATATTCAATATCAAGGATTGCTACGATAGCCTAAGAATGTCACAATAATGGGTTTATAGAATCGGCAATATCGTTATACTAATCGATATCAATGATTGAAACGAGTTTGAAAAGTTAGAAACTTGGCAATTTCATATTATAATACAGCCGTTTTTTCTTTATTAATTTGTGCTGTGATAATATTTAAATAAGTAAAAATATTTCTATGGAATGACTAATTTATTTTTTACTTAGGTTTGACTAAAAGAACCCTTCGATTGCACCATAAAAAGACACAATAAATGATTTTGTAATCGGATCATATTTAAAAACTTTTACTGATGTATATTTTATTTTCAAGGCATATTAATTCGAGAGTTTTTCTCAATACTTTTGTTGTTCACATACTTCCGCTTTGTTGGGATCCTTAACAAATAGACCCATTTTTTGTTGTATTTTACACTACAATATCACATGTATATCGTGTGACTCGTTATTTTTGCATTCACATGTTATATTGGGTTTAGTCTCTAGTAAATAAATTTAAATTGTATGAATTATTATTAACTCGATATCACAAACTAAACTGTAGCATGAATTTAAACTATAGGATAAAAAGCCTCTGAACTTATGGGTTTTTAAAAAAGGAGAAGGATCTAAGAGGATTTAGCCAAGATTATGAATATGATTGCCAATAGGAAATCAATCGCGTTAAGCCTAAAGAGAAGACATGCAAGTACATACCAAAACCAACCCAATAATAAATGATAATTTGTAATATTAATAAATAATGCACCAAGGATGTAAATATATTAATTTTGGAATTACTATTTGCAGCTGTAAGGCAAATGTGAATTAGAAATATACTGTAAAATTTTGATGATAAAATTAAAATGGATTACTCATAAATATTTGCGGTATATTTAAAAGAAATGTTATTTTATGGGTTAATTTTCTTTTTATCAATTTATCTACTTAGACGTGGCTAGCCCATTGGGAATATTGCACAACTCCTTGATGCATATTTTGACACCTTCCCTGATCTATCTTCATGAACTGCTCTTGTTCTCTCAAATGAGTTGAGTTCAAGTGTCTTGCGTTTATAAGAAATAAGATATATTTTAGTTAAATATATTTTAGATATGAAATAAGTAAATCCAATTTAACCCCCTTTTAAAAAAGAATGAGAGAATTAAAATATCATGAAAAAAAACTTCTCAAAAAAGTAAATTTCGAAGAATATAAGCACAATAATACAACAAGAGAACAAAAAATAACATCAAAATTTTATCTAACTGATAGAAACCAATATCACATCTATAATTGCATGGTCGGAAAGATACGCCGTCTTGCAGCCGCATTATCCAAGCTAAAAGATACAGAGCCAACCAAAGTTACGCTAGGCCGTAATTTGGTAAATAGATTATATTCGATGGGCATTATTGATTGTAAAAAACTTATTGCCTGTAGCAAGATTTCGGTATCATCGATTTGTAAAAGGAGACTTCCATATATCATGGTGAAATCTAAAATGGTAGAGCATATGCGCGCAGCAATAACTTTTATAGAAAAGGGTCATGTTAGGATCGGCCACAAGAACATTACCGATCCCAATATTCTGGTTTCAAGAGGGATGGAAGATTTTGTTAAATGGATGGACGAATCTAAAATCAAGTCTAAAATTGACAAATTTAACAATGCGCATGATGATTACGATGAATATTAAATATTTGATTAAATTTATATTTATTTAAAATTAAAATTAAATAACTTAGATATAAATTACCAACTGAAGCTGTAGCATAATCACAAACAATAGGATTAGGAAGACACTAGAACTAATAAGTCTTGAGAGAAGAAGATGCATCGAGTAAGATTGAAAAGAAGACGAGGCAAAAAGAAGTATAATCAAATCTGTTCTATAGAGCAATCACAAAGTTTTGCTTGGTCAATTTCAAATAGCTAAAAATTAAAACAACCAAAAAACAAACATTAATAAAATTTAATTAATCTGTTCTATATAGCAATCACAAGTTTTGATTGAACAATTTCAAATAGCTTAAAATAAAATAACCAAAATAAACATTTATTAAAGTATATTAACCCTTATTTAGAGCAATCGTAAGTTTTGATTGAACAGATTTATAATGATTAAAATCTGAAATACCCAAGATTGACAATGATTCAAATTATAAAAAACCAAATAATTACAAAGGTTTCCATTTTTTTGTTACAGAAATAATTTATATTTATAAAATTTGAAGAAAATTAGAATAGGAAAAAGGATCGGACAAAAAATATATACTTGGATATTAGACAATGTGGAATTTGAGATAAAATAAGGAGAAAAATTTAATTTTATTTGTGATTTAATTTTATTGTGGTGATATTCAAAGAAATGTAACAGAAATTTAATTTTTAAAGATACACATAAATTTTCGATAAAATTGAATTTGGCATTCCAGAAATATAATAAATTATAATAAACGGTATTTACGATATCAACAGACAAAAAAATTAATAAATATTACCTATAAACATAATTTTCCTATTTCTAATGTACAAAAAATAGATTTGAGCTGGAAACTATAATTATTATCTTTTTAAAGTTACATATATGTACAAAAGTCTATTAATAGAATCGGAATACTAGAAATACTATTATTATTATTTGTTTTATAAAAGTTTGTGCTAACTTTTGCTTTTTTAAGAATATCACGAATCAAAAGAAGACATACCCCATGAATAAAAAATAATTTTGAAGAGCCCATCTTTTTTTTATTAATGCAAAAAAAAATAATTTTGTGAATTTTATATAAAAATATAAGTAACTATATAAGATTATCAATATCTTTTTTTCCTATAATGTTTAAAAAAATATTCAATTGTTTTAATACAACAATATACCGTCTTTAATGTAATATTTAAAACTAAATATAAATGTTATCTACCGAGAAACAAATAAAATCACCCTGGATTATAAATAACCAATTTTTAGGGCATGCTTTTATAATTAATAATTTTTTTTGCGCAGTAAGAAATATTCTCTAACATTATAACAATATTATATCTTCTTATTTTTTTCTGATACATTGTAGTTTATTTGATGTTGATCATAGGATGACTAAACTCACCTAATATCTTTAAAAATAAGTTCGTTGCAACGAATAAATTATTTTCACCTATATTCACACTTCGTGGAAAACCTTTAATAATAGCCGATCTTTATTTTTTACGCATAAATAATAATTGAAATTACATCGCCTAAAATTTTTTAGTTATATATTCATAGTTTAAATGTATTTTAAACTAGTTTTACTTTATATATGCATTTAAAAAAAAATTTATCGATTCTTTATAGACACTCCTGGTTTCTCTACCTAATATTTACCGCTGTCAAATCATTTTACGCATTCATAATGTGCTGTAGCATCAAAATATTACTTGGATTTGTATTATGTTAAAAACATATATTTAGTAAGAAGCATAAAAACAAAACAATGTAAATTTAACAGAGATGACTTATTATTTTGCTTGATTTCTTATTATGTTCACTAAACACTATGGTTTACAGGTAGAAGCATAATTTAGTAAACTTATTGAAGAAATCTTTTTTTAATTTTATTTTTGGTGAAAACTTCCTTAAAATTATCTATTGGATTGAATAAGTGCCTATCAAAAGAATATAAAAATTGTGCCTGTATTATTAGTTTAAAGAAGAATGTAACTTTTTTTAAATAAAAATTTCTATGCTATTTTTGTATTAAACCTAACAGATTACTTGTGTTTTTGAGATTATTATAAAGAAAAAAAAACAGATTCTACAGGCGGTACTATAAAAAATTCATATGTGCAATATTCTGAAATATGATAAGAAAATGCACATCTTTATTGTCTGAACTGTAATTATAGTCACAAAAAGATATTTCTTATTGCCCGTTTTTATTAGTACATGATTATCATTTTGGATGTTCTTTTTCTGATAAACTAAATTTGTAAAATCAATATCCCGCTTAAAAAGCTGCTTCTCTGATTGTAAAAAACGAACTTTCCCGATCTAGTATTTACTTATACATCTAAATCGATTATTTGAAGCATAATTCGATACTTATATGATATCGTACAGCTGTAACATAAAATTCCAAAAAAAAGTATTTCAATTTGATTCAGAAAATAATTTTTAAATTGTATTATGGTTAAATAGATTATTTCAGCTCTACAAAATAAAAACATAAATTTCAAATACAATGATATATTATAGAGATAAATCATATACCTTACACGTAGAATATTTATTTTTATGCCAAAAATGCGCTTAAAAACATCATTGGCTACTTATAGAATTTTTTTAGGAATAATGTATGCAGATATAAATTTGTAATATAAATTTATTTTTTTCTATTTTTGTTATCCATACTATTACTATGCTGTACTTGTTGGTTTTTTATATGTCTATATTATTTTTAAATGGGTTACTAATTTCTTATTTTTGAATTCCATATGTTTCCTGTAAAAAAGGGTATTTTTTAATATAGGGTCTATTTTAATAATCAAAAAAACAAATATAATAAGCAATATTTTTTTTACTTTATAGGCTTTGTATTTTCTTTTCTCGATATCTAAAAGCATAGATATAAATCACAATAAAAAATTTTAATTCTACAAAGTTAAAACTAATGGCCAGGTTTAATTTTACGCCCGTGAAGCCAAAAAGATATAGGTTTGAAATTTTGCAATGTTTGAAACCATCACAACACATGCTTTTATAGAGAAATTGTATAGCTTAAACATTTTTTTATCAGAATTATAGCTTGAGTTTGACATCTATATGTGTTTCTGAGGTTGTTGTAGAAACCTTTTTCCTCTCTGCCATATGGGTTCTATATACCCATTGCTTGCCATAAATTATAATATTAAATGAGTGTAAAAAAATGTTATACAGAAATCTATAAATTGCTTGCTATAAGGTAATCACACAAATACTAAAAGAAATCTATATAATAATTGAAGATATTAATTCAACAATGTTTTACATATAAATATTATATTCTTATATATATAAATAAACACTCTATCATAGGTCGCAGCGCATAAAATCTATTCTTCTTAGCTCTTGATATGATCATTCAGCTTTATTTATTGTAAATTTTTGAATTCGTTCTACTCTGATGGAAATTTAGATCCTCTTGTCATTAGTTATCAATAATATGCAATGAAAATAAAAGTCACTTAACGAAAAAAAATCCTAAATCTCCAAATTTAGTCAAATATATACTGTAAAAATATATAAAGGCTTCCAAAAGACTTGACCTATGCATTTTCGGCCCAAAAAATGCATATAATGACAAAAATTACTATTAAATAGAAATCTTTAAATTAACTAAGTATTATATGACAATTTATACAAAAAAAATCTTTTAAAATGCAATACTAAAACTTAAATACATTTTATGAAGGATTTTAAGAATCAATGAATATCAACTTGTGCTCATAGAAATCAATAATTTCTTACTAGCTAAACAATAAATTTAAATCTTTTTTTTTCTTGTAAATAAATCATAAAACAGAAAATCCAACAATTCTAAATTCTTTGTTTGATTTTGTGTAAAATATATCATTGAATTGATGATACTAACAACGTCAATGAATGAAAAGATAATTTAAAGGGTGTTTAAACTTGAATAAAAAAATTTCCAATTGATTTTTACTCAAAATTTGATTCCTGACTAAGTGTAATAGTTATGCTTTGAATTTTCAAAAAAAAGAAGCATATGTATTATACACAAACATGTCGGATAACCACAAAAATAACTTTTCGGTTTAATTATATTGTTTGGTATTTTTCAATTTGTTTATACCATTTTAAAATTTTATTTTGATGATTTTAACCTGTTTTTTAAAAAATAGCTATAATACAAAAAATATGAAGCTTTAGATAATGACTTAAATATTCTTGTGAATATCAATATACGTCGAGCTTATTTTTCCTGTATTACATAATTTTCTCTATCAAGATCGGCAATAAAACATTTGCACAACAATATTCGATCCACATGCATAAAAAAATTGCCACAAAATTTATGATAATGCTATAAAAATTATCTAGAAAAATGCTATGGTAAAATAAAATAAAAATATTCATTCTTAAAAATTAGAAAAAGAAAAACTATCTTCATATAAATTTAACAACAATAATGTGAATTATGAATCGACTTACATATCTTTTTCTCCATCCATGTACGTGAAGAATTTAAGTGATTTTACTTTATATTTATGTAATTTTATGATCACACCATAAAAATAGCACATCTAGCAATGTAGATCGTATTTGTATATTTTTTTTATATTGTGATCCAAATCGACTTTAAAATACAGTTGTAAATATTTTTTGTTTTAAGTACACTGGTTACAAAGGATAAGTGTTGTCTAGAATCGCTGATCTATATATATTATACAAATCCCACAAATTGTCAAGATTTTTGCAAGGGAATCATAAGAAAAGAATTAATTCAGTAAATCATGATCGTTTATATGAATATATTATGAAATTCAAATATTATAACTCTCAAGAGTCTTTTTTTTTATAATTATATTACTTTGTCTCATGTATAAACATATACTTGTTTAAACATACTTAGTTTTCTTTGTTCCATTAATTATAAATTTTCGAGCGTAAGCTGTACATTTCTTTGAAAGCGTTTATTTTTCTTATACTTTTCTCTATTATAATGAGCTAATTAATATTATAGAATTATTAATAAGGAAACAACACAATGATCTATTGATTTTTAATATAAGTTACTTTTATAAGACATGAATGTATACTGCACTACTTAAATGATTTAAAACAATGCATTATAAAAGACTGTATAAATAAATTTTATTTCTTGTATACGTAGATAGAGGAAATCCCTGTTTTAGTGGTGACAACATGTGTATGACGAATCATAACGTCTGAAGTGTGGCCTTCTTCTTTCGACAAATTTATTACTATACCTAAATAGAAAGAATTTGTCTCATTTGCCGGTCCAACCATTGCACAATTTTTATTTTCGTTATACTTATTTAGATGGGCATTATAATCTTCAGGATCGTAAAATCCACATATTATATTCTGTTCATAATTACTGGAACAGAAATCGACGGATTTTTCTAATTCGTTGATTTCAGATTTTGTGTTTAATAATTCCATAGAATAATACGCAAAATTTTGTGCAATTGAATATCTTATTCCGAACATTTTTTTCTTACCACAGTGACAATTTATTCTGAATATAAGATCACCATAGTAATCTGAAGATTCCGCTATCCTATTTATCATATAAATTGGATGATCGATTCTATAAGAGCAATTATAATATGGTGAGGTAGCAACAACAGTCGGTATACTGCTGTTGGGGTCTAAAATATCTATTAAAACTTCATATACATGGATCTGAATGAATTTCATATGTATATTGCAAATAAGATCAATGTTTATAAATTTTAATGCGTGGATATGAAATTCTAGAGTAATTTCCTTTGATCTAAATCTATTTTCATTATCAATTTTCATGTTTAGCAATGATTTTTCTCGACCCGTGTCTTCATTCTTCAAAGGATCTATCTCATCCATTAATATGCTCTCTGAATGTTGGATCATGGTCTTTTCTTCAAATTTTGTATTGGCCCTGCAAATATTGATATTTTCAGATGATTTATATTCATTTGGTATATTGGATTTCTTAATATCACAAGCCATAACTTCAGTTTCAGAGTTTTTAAATGGTTTCTGTGGATGATCGTTTGCTATTTTTGTTTTTTCAATTGAATGTGCATTCTCATCGAAGTTTTCAAAGTCATTCGAGTTTTTTGAACATGCTGCAATATTTATGATCTCTGAGTTTAAATAGTCTTTTTTATTTTCAAGGTGGATTTTAACGGAATCTATACATGCAGTTATACTCCTTCCACTAGTTTTACCTGTTGTACTAACATTTGTTGCTATATATTCTTCATTCGGTAAACATACTTCATCAATTTTTAGGGTATTTTGATTGTTATATATCTTGCTTTTATGCGTATTATTTTTATTTATTATATTATCTTCACTTTTCTTAACATTTTCGGCTATATTATTTTCTTTTATTTTAGTTGACGATGTGATCTGTTTGCTAATCGTACTATTTTTTTGATTCGACCCTTTTCGTTTACACGTTTTTAATTTATTTAAGCGACAAATTCTTTTTTGTTCACGTGGTGATTTTAAATTCAGATTTTCTTTCTTAGTTAGTATGATTTCTTGTTCAATGCCTTCATGGATTTTCTTTTGCACTGGATGTTTTGTTGCTGATTCTTCTTCGTGAGGCTTATTCTTGCTCTTTTCCTGTAAATTTTTATCCACAATCATCTTTTTGTCTGTTTTTTTGCACATATCATTTATAACATATTCATCGTTTTTTTGATTTTTATCAGCTTGCTTAATGCTTTGACTATATGAAGAAATTTTTGATTTACGTTTCTTTTTTTTTGAAATTTTATTTCTTGATTCAATATTTTCAGGTATATCTTGTGCCTCTTTAGAATTCAATATTTGTATATTTTCAATGCAAGATTTATTCCCTTCAAGTATTGCAAAAAGAATACTTATTACATTATTTAAATATTCGGTGTCCAATTCTTTTATTTTCGCATTAGATTCAATGACAATTTTTTTTATTCTAAGATTCGCCTCATAGATAGTTGCAACATACTTTTCTTTTAAGTTTTGACCCCAATTTTGTTTCTCAAGATTATCTAAAATTTGTAGTGTATTTAAATATACGACATCATCATCCATCTCATTGGTTCTGGTGGCATCAATAAAAAAAACTTTTAATCCATTTCCATTTTTCGTGAAAATTTCATAGCGAAACTTTAATAATTCCAGCCTAGATAAATATTCTTTGAATTTTTCAAAAAAACAGTTCATTAATTCTGGTATACATATCAGTAATTGTATGTCTTTTTTAGTCAAACTTTTAATGCGGAAATAATTCGTTGTATTGCTCACTATTATTGCATGTAAATAATAAATAAATGATTTCAAAGTTTGTAGTTTGATATTTAAACATTCGAAATCTTTTGTTTTGTTAACTTCCATCAATATGAAATTTTCAAGTCTCGATACAATCAAATCATCTAATATAAAGGTTTCGTCGCTAAATTTTGTTTTCTGTTTTTGGTCTTTCTTAGCAACAACCAAATTCAAATCTTTCATTTTAACTTCACATTTTTTACATAGAATATATCTTTGAGGTTCTGAACTCCACAAAATATTAAACAAAAGTTCATGATCATCTTCTACTACATAAATCATAAAATTTGCAACAATATTATATGTTTCTTCAATATTCTTGGCCTCTGATATTTGCAAAAGTGGTTGAAGTTTACGTCCGATTTCCTTTGAAAAAGGTGTTTTGTTTTTTTTTGCTTTCAATTTTGTTGAATCTAAAAAATCATTTTTAAATTTGATGTGATATTTTTGCAGTTTCGTGTTGTAAATCTTTTCATAGTGATTTCTTGGATTGTGAAAAATGCACAATTTAAAAATTTCTTGCAAAAATGATAGCGTAGCAAATGGATTCTTCGATAATGATTTAATTCTTTCCGTATATATTTTTGCTTTTTCATCCGAATCAAAAGAAGGCATGGTTGATTTCAAATACTCGAGAAAACTATCGACCACGATCGTTTGTGTAAAAAATGAATTATTAAACCATTCCTTCTTTGATACACAGGATATAAAAAATAATCGTAATAAAATCATAATTTCTAATTTTATGTATGATATTTATGTTTTTTTAGTAGGTCTTTTTGGGAATAATATTGATTTTTTTTGACATTTTACATTTCTGAACTTGATTTGTCGAAATTAAAAGACTTTATCTTTTACATGCCTATTTTGAACAGCTTAAATAATTTGATAGTCGTGTCCAGTCTATTTTTTATATTTTTTTATGTTAAAATAAGTTATTTATAGGATCGTTCATGTTCATCATAAAAAGCATAGAAATAAAACAGAGAAAAGTCTTGTTTATTTATTTAAGTCAAAAATTTCCTCAGCTTTTTATCTCGGTTGCGCATAGTTTTATATTATTCTAAAAACTTATTTTAGTAATATTTTACGCAATTTGTTTATTATTACATGCTTCTTTATTGTATTTTTTTTCAATTTGCTATTAATTAAACTGTTAATTTACATCCTATTTTTCTAGCGTATGCTTCGCTTTGTATTCGATTCCCAACTCCATAGAATACCACATATAGGCAATATATGTGGTATTTTAATTATGTTTCAAATCATTTTTAGGCAATTTAATTATATTAAATCAATATTTTAGATATTTCAATAGAACACATTTACTAAAGAATTATTTCAGACTGTTCATATTTAAATGCTTCTTACGGGTTAATTTGATTTTAAGCTATTAATCTTGATCAAGCAGAACTTCAGAATGCTCTTTTAACAAATTTGGCTGCAATAATTTTTACCTCGTAATCTTCACATTCTTCTTTCCAGGCTTTTCAGTTCAAGTTTTTTCATCCTATTGTTCGTGCCTATAGTTTAGTTGACATTACCGACTTCAGTATATCACTCTTCATATTTTGTGACCGCTCCATTTGCTATTATGATACATTTGTTTAGTAATTGCTATAAATAGGAAAATAGCTAAATTCATTAATTAAATGGAAATTTTGTTAAGTTCTAGAATTTTTGTCTTGCTCATTCGAACCACAAGCATAAAACATTATATGCTTTTTATATGAAAAGTTCATGTGTGTCATATAAATATTTTATAACTAGTACACTTATAATAGGGCAATTTAAAATATTTAAATATTTAAAAAATTTAATTATCAACAATATAAGTTACGAAGCAAAGAAAATATTATCTTGAGGATTAATACTTCTTTATATATTTAAAAAAAATAATCAAAAATATATATTTTGACACCATAAACTTTTAGAAAGTCGATTTTAGATCTATTGTATTGATCAACGAGCTTCTATTGTTTGTATACAGGCCAAGTTTAAAACCTTTTTCTGAAATATAACACAATATATCTATACTAATATCGATATATAATAAAAACAGGGTTTTTTTAGTAGGCATAATCATTACATTAAATTATTAACTATAAGATACCATCTATAATAGACTTATATATAAATAAATTAGAAAAAACCCATGAGCCCAGAGCTTAATTTTTTGGATTTATCTTGGAAAATATATTGTTTGATAACAGATTATTTATATATTTTGGTTAATACAAATAGAACAGTTTCAAATTTAAGTATGTATTTGCTTTTTTTTGTTAAAAGTAAACGGCGAAGAATATTACTGCGTACCACTAAGGGGCGTTTTTTTATGGTTCACAGTTTTATTATAAAACACTATAGTTTATTACACCAACAATATAATATTGATTTACCTGAACTAGTCTAATCTAATACAAAAAAAAGAACAAATACTTGCATTTGACAAAAAGCTAACAACTAAAATTGTTTTTTAAAGTTTCTAAAAGAATAAACAGGGATTTTAGAAATATGCATATTACAATTAAATTTAGCCATGTTTGGTTTAAATATGTATATTTCAATATTTAACGATAACAAAATTTTGAGATAAAAACTATGTATTACATCTAAATGTAGCATATATACCCGTGAAAACCTAATCTAGATATCCTTGATAGAGATATAATTTTTGTGAATGTTATTTTATGCTTACCTAATACTTTAAAAACACATACGTTTTAATTTTATTCTTATGAATCATATATTTCTTAAAAGCTATCTTTTATTTAAACTCTCATGATTCTTCGCGCAAAACTTTATATTGTTCTATTTTACAAATTTGCTGTATGCAGATTTCGAGTCTATTATCTTTACAGTCTTTCTCAATACATCTTCTGTGCTCAAGATTTATACATTTGAGTGTTTTTCTATAAAATATTTCTTGGACATGATTCATATTATCTATTACTAAGTTTTATAAATTCGTTTGGAATTAAAAATATTAAGTTGTCAACCAAAACATAGTGTACTATTCGAATTACTTCCTATGAATATTTATTCTAAATACATACATTGGTCTTATTTCAAGGTATCAAATGATAAGATTTGTAAACGTAGCGCTATAATTATTTTAATTTATATGTTAAGTTTATTTTTATCAATTTCATCTATTGGGACGAAGTCGGTCCATTGGTAATATTATGCACCTCCCTCATGCATATTTTGACATCTATCCTGATCTATCTTCATCTCTCAAATGGAATGTGGCAAGGTGTCTATATATCTGATCCGCTTATATCATTGTTTTAATTATATTTTACATATTTATATATCGGATGGAAATAAACCTGACCAAATCTGCTACTAACAATATAAATTGCAAAGATATTGCCACAGTAATAGAAGGAAAAGATGGATATAAATACCTCGGGATACTGGAAGATTCCAAATCGAGAACTAAACCCGAAACTATGATAAAATTCGAAAAGAAATGCTAGAAAGAGTGAAAAGCATTTGCAAAACAAAACTAAATGGTAAAAACATAATAAAGGCGATAAATGGATATGCAATATCACGTTTAAACTACTACGTGGGTTTACTAAAGCTAGAACCAGAAGACTTATAAAAGCTAGACGATGAAATTAGGTGAATACTGGTAGAAAATGGTATACACTTGCAACCATCTAATAAAGAAAGCTTATATTTTAAAAGAAATGAACTAGGACGTGGATTGGGAAATACTGAGTATAAATATGAAAGAATACTCTACCAACTATATAAATCTCTAAACCAAGAAAAAAGACAATCACCCAGAAAAGCCGCAATATTGAAATTTGAAAATGTAAATACAACCCACCTATATGTAATAAATGTATTCCTCAAAACAAAATATGGCCCTGTTGACATAGATCTTTCTGCTTGAATTAAAACAAAAAGAGAGTTTTTTGTTTAAATTTAAACAAAAAACTCTTCGATGTTCATAAAAATCGAATGCTTAAAATATTAGGATCCTCAAAGTGGCTACAATATGGAAATATCTGACCATTAGAAGAGGCAAGATTCTGCTTGATTCAGGATAGAAACCTATTTTTTGGAGAAAAATCAAGGTGCCCGCACTGTAACGACTCAATTAAAACTGTCGACCACTTAGCAAGCAGATGTAAAAAAATGCTTGGTCATGACTGTACAAGAAGAGACAACGAGATTGTAAGATTTCTTCACTTTATATTGGCAAGAAAATACAATTTCAAAAAAACCAAAAAAATCCGCAGACACTCTGTACTTTTAATAATGGAAAACGAATTCGCAGAGATCAAAGTAGATACAAGAATCAAAACAGACATCAAGTTATCGAATGACAGACCTGATATTTTTGTATATGACAAAAAGAAGAACTGCATCACTCTTATCAAAATTGGCATGATAAGTATTGATAATATAAACATAGTTGAAAACGAAAAATTGAGAAAATATGACCTGCTAGCATCAGAACTATCATTAATATATAAATGCAAGACAAAAATTATCCCATATGTTATAAAATGGGACGGTGTGGTGACACGATATCATAGAAGGTACCTGAAGGAACTAGATGTCACGAACCATGTTGAGTCATATATTCAAACCTTGGGATTGAGAAAAACCCTTGAATTAATAATTCTCGAAAGAAGGAGGGGTATTGAAGAAGACTTTGGAGAGGAGAAGATAGCCGAAAGTATAAATACGCTGTGCGTACAATGAATCAAGCAAGCTGTGCCTGAGAACGAAAACTAAAATTGCGACTAAAAATATAGCTCTTAAATAAAAAATACTATTAAACAATAATAGAGCCGTAATATTTAAAGTGGAATAAGATAACGAAACACATCTCTCACCAATTAAAGACTATCACAAAAATAAAGATAATATCGATATCATCGACTGCAAGTCACTCAAAGCAACAAGAAAGTTTATTGTGTAAAATAAAAGAAAATCCTTTCGAAGCAAAGAATCATAAATGATTGATGCCATTGAATCGTCAACGTGGTTAAATACGGGAATATCAAACCAAGTGAAGAAGGTAAATTCTGTTTTATTTGATCAGAAAAGTTTCTTTGGTGAGAGGATAAAGTTTCCATATTGTAATGAAGCTATTAAAACAATCGATCATCTAGCAATGAGATACAAAAGAATGTTAGGGCATGATTATACGGGAGGGTACAGTGAAATCTTAAGAATCTTCATTTCCTCTTATCAAAACGTTGTAAATTCAAGAAAACCAAAAAAAATCTGAATCAACATAGTACAAGAGATTACCGAAAATGAACATTTGAAAATAAAGGTAGATACCAGAATTGAAACTGATATATTTATCAAACAAAATTTGTCAGATATTTTCTTGCAAAAATAAAGTATAATATCGTCATGTGAAACTAGCTTAACCAGCTTTACAACTTAAAAAAAGTTGAGAATGAGAAATATAGGAAGTATGAAATCTTGGCGAACGAAATATGTTTAGTATACAAACGTAAAGCAAAAATAATCCTATATGCAATGACTTGTATTGTAGTGGTTACGAAATTCAATAAAAATGTGCTAAATAGCTAAAATATCAGATAAATAGAAGCCTACATGCACGCTCATACGCTTCGCAAGATACATGAACCCATAACGTTTTACACATGAAGAATTTTTGACGAAGGTAGATCGGTAAAGGTGCCAAAATATGCATTAATGAGTTGTGCAATACCTAACGGGCTGTCTAGTTTTCAGTAGATGGAATTTAAAAAATGAAGAAACATAGCTCAACAATAAAAAATAGTGTAATAAATGATACTAGAGCCTTGCATAAATAATTTCGTGACAGAGAAATTCAAATTTAGGTAAAAATTTATTTATGGTGCTAAATTTATTCTTGTGATTTTAGTTTTTGTTCTCAAGCACGACTTGTTTGATTTCCCGTGCGCACAGCATATTTATAATTTATGCTATCTTCTCCCTTCCGAAGTCCTCTTCAACGCCTTACTTCTTTTCGAGATATATTAATCCAAGGGGTTTTCTCGATCCCTATGTTTTTACACATGCCTCGTTCTGGTTTGTGACTTCGAGTTTCTACTAACACCTTTTATGATACTGTTTCACCACCCCGTCTCAAATAATAACGTATGCGATAATTTTTATCTTGCACTTGTATTGTTGGCGGTTCAAATTTAGAATAGTATCATTTCCAAACAAAAAATTGGGACATGTTTTATAATAAGTATAGGGATTCCTTAAATATTTTTAACCAATCCCATTTTAAGTAATTCAATAAATTTAAAATTCACCGCAAAAACCTAAAATGAATCTTTATAAATTACTTATTGAAACCTTTTAAAAAAAAATTGAAAGAATCTTACTTGTAATTCAATTCCTGGATCTACGTAAAAATCATCAAAACATATATTTTAAAATCTAGTTTAAAAAAGCTTACTAAAAAAATCCAAATAAATCGTATATAAGGAACTTGTTTTAATAAAAGATATTGAAATAAATTGTATATAAAGTTAGCTGTTTTAAAAAAAGATATTGAAATAAATCGTATATAAATTCATTTGTTTTAGTAAAAGATATCGAAATAAATCTTATTTAAAATATGTTGTTTTATAAAAAAATATTCGATTAAATTGTATGTATATTATACGTTTTAAAAAGATATTTTGAAACGGATCGTATATAAATTAATTTATTTTAATAAAAAATATCGAAATCTATATTGTTTAATTATTTAAATTAAATCTCGTGCTTTACTCTGCATAAAGAATAATAAACTTTCTTGCATTTCATTTCACGCATTCTTTGACCCCAGACCTGTGATCGCTTTTGGTTTCGTATAAGTTCAAGCCTCTGAGATCGTGTTAAATGCTTTAGTCTCAAATCCTTTGGCAATTTTTTTAGCAGATTTAAATTTTTAAATAACTTCAACTAACCTTTTCTCATGTATCTCATTCATTACTCTTGCAATATTTTCTTAGCATTTTTACTTTCGGAAGGCTTTACAGTAGTGCTTGATTTTTGCTGACGATAACTTTGAAGACATTCTTTCTCTGTCTTTAGTGTTTCGAGACGTTGTGGGATGGTTTGAGCCTTTAAATCAGCTGATATTAATTTTTGTGACATTATGGGGGTAATGTAAATTCAACATAAAAATCTGTCGTATTGATAAATAAGAAAACTAATAAACGAAGCATATTGGCAGTTTGTTAAAATAATATTTATTGTGAAAGTCCAATCAGATCACAAAAATAAAGGAAAAAAATAATTTTGAAATCTTTGCCCTAACAAATACGGCAATAATCTAATTATGTCCTATTCATGTATTGTGTCATATTCCAAATAAAATTAATCTTATTTATGTGTTTCACTTTCTAAACTCGTCTGTTCTTTCGGTTAAAACGTAGTTTGCCAACTAGAAATATTCTAACCTCCTTAATTTGTCGCTTGAAATCACACTCTGCTCTGGTTCACTCACATATTAAGAGTTCAAATTATTTTCGAAGTGTATGAGCTTGCATATATGCCTCTACTTTCTCTGATATTTTAAACTCCTTAATATATCATGTCTAAATAACTAGCTGTAAATTTACATTATATTTTCTATAGCAAAAACCGAATAATAAAAATCAAAAATTTGTACCAAGTGATCAGATTAAAACTGGTTTAAATAATTATTAAACCGGAAAAAAATTCAAATATTACGAAGATATGGTCATGAAATATCATAAGTTTGTAATTAAGGTGTTTTGAATGCCAACTGAAGAGAAACAGGCGCACAAATATAAGAATTGATGAAGACACTTGAAGTAATATATCTGGAAAGAAAACGGTAGAATTAGGAGGATTCCAAATATGAGAAGTGCAAAATATTATCAGGAAATCTGATTTAAAGAGCATTAAAAGTTTTATTTGAATAAGTTTTACAAGCCAAAAATGAAATTTACGCATAAATAAAATAACTGTTCTGATCTAACATAATTTTATAAATGTAACACAATAAAATTTATCTTGGATATGTAGAAATACACGTTAATATATATAATTTATATTATAATGAATTTTATGTCGCATATTAAATCTCTAACATCTGTGTAAAAAGCATAATATACCTTTATGTTATTTTCTTAATAATATTTGGAACTGTCATATATCTATAATATAGAAAATTAATCAACACCATAAATAGAACTTAATTCTGATCATTTCAGCAAGTATAAATCAGAATATAAGAATCCATTCATGCTTCACAAACATGATTTTTTTTAAAAATTAGCAGTGCTTAATACTAGAGCAGATGTTAATCACAAAGCTTGACTAAAATGTTAAAACCACCAAGTTTTCATAAATTTAGTAGATTATACACTCATCAATAAGAAATAAATTTTTTATTTTACCATTTAAGCATACAAATGTATGAGCTTATTATAATGTATCAGTTTGATAAAAAATATTTGTTTAAGCTAAATCATGAGCAAAGCTTCATAGAGTAATTAAAAAATTAGACTCATTTATAAATATGCAAGTGATAGTAAAGAAATTTAAAGCACAAACTCTGCCTTATACATAAAAAAAATACGGCTTTAGCATATTTTATAACTTTCTTCATTTTATTCGGTCAATTTATATTTCCAGGAAATAAATTATATGATTTAATATAATATTAAGCCTTTACGGGTATAGGTCAGCAACCTTATAGCGAGAAGATATTTTGATATACTATATTGAATATTGATGCTACTAAAATAACCTAACAGTATATTTTCCTGTTAATGGTCCAATTAAAATTGAAAATTTCCTAGAATAGTAAAAATAAATTATTTATAATCTACATTAAATAAAAACCGCCAAGTTGTTCTTATTATTATTTTAAAATATCAATATATAGTATATAAATCATCACATACGGCAAAAATAAAATTTGTAAAGCGATAAAACATTTATTTAGGGGTATTTCTTCAAGTTATTAATTCACCATTACTGTGACCTAGTTAGCTAATTTTAAAATATTTTAGAAGGAAAATATATCGTTTTCTATATTAAGGCTTATCAACAGCTTTTGTCTTTAAATTCGATGACTTCGAGTGTCTTGGGGTGTGTAGGAGCTCATGTGTTTGCCTCTACGTCTATAAAAATTATTATTCCAAACATGGTTTATGCATGTGTTATATAAATAGTTCCCTAAGATCTTATATATCATCGCTTTGGGGCATATAAAAAGATGATTTCACGATATTCTTTAATAATGCGACAATTTATAATCTGGGATTGGCCAATTGTTTTATTATAAGATTTGATATCAATTTCCCACATTTATTTGAACTGCGAATGGTAAATATGAAAATATAGTAAAAGAAATTTTAGAAACAAAACAAAATTAAGTTCATTAATAATCCCCATGACAGCATCAGCTTATCAAAATTCTTTATTATTTTATATAAGCAGTAAGAGATAAATACGTTAATATCTTGTTTTATTGCTTTCTTTGAATTTGAAAGCTTTATAATACATTTTAGGAATATTTATGTTAATTTATTGGTAATCTCAATTATATTGATCATTATGTACTTTTCCAAAAAAAAATCATGCAGTTTAGAAAATATTTATATAAATAGTTGATAAATGTGCCTTTTGCATTTCAATCTTCTAAATTTAGAATCTTGTGATTATTATATACAAGATGATGCATTATTATAGAATTAAAAAAGGAATCATTTGAATTATGATACTTTCTGTTAGATTAATGCACATAACCTGCTATAAATAATTTTCATAGCAACATGAATTCGTATTAGATCTCTTATACCCACAAAGACTCTAATCTGTAGGGAAAAGGTTGAAACTGAATTTGAAGTATTTCTTAGTTGAATTTTTTGTCCTGTGGGGCTGGAAATTTCAATAAAATTGTTTTAAACATATTTTTTGTTGGCGTATTACAAAAAAATGATATGACATATTTGACTTATATCTTATTCCGAAAATATCAATATATATTTTTAAAGCTTCTATTTAGTTAATATTTTCTACTTGTTAAGGAGTTAAAAATTCCGGACGAAGCAGAAGCATACATGCAAGCTCACACACACCGCAAGACACTTGAACTCATCTCATTTAAGAGAAGAAGAGCAGTTGATTAAGATAGATTAGGGGAAGGTGTCAAAAGATGCATCAAGGAGCTGTGCAATATTCCCAATGGGCTGACCACGTCTAAATAGATAATAAGAAAATTAACTCATAAATAAATAAAATTTATATTTTCGACTCAAACAATACAAATTCCTTAATTTTGAATTATTTTAAAGATCAAACAAAAATATTTTTGACATGTGAATACTTTTTTGAAATTCTGGCAAGATGTGTTTTGAATACATTTGTTAAATATCTTTGACATGTTATCAGCATTTTTAATCAAATCAGGAAAATACTTTTTTGACATGTTATCACCATTATTAACAATTCAGGAAAATACTTTTTTGACATCGAGCTATTTATAATGTGGAAAATCTACCTTTAGATGAATTTAGTTTTCGTTTTTTCTACATTTAATTTTGCATATATGGCATTGACCAATTCTATTACATCCAGTATAAACAATTTTATGGGATCATTGCCTTTTTGTCCTGCGGTCAACACGTATGGAAATTCTTATTGCAATAATCAAGATGCAATAGCATATGTATTCGATGCTCTAAACAAAGGAAGAGAAAAGTATGAAAAAACCGAATCGAATGAAAACGAAAGCCTCCTGAGCAGCGATAGTTGTGGTGAAGATGATAAAGTTAATTTTAACAAGGATGTTTATAAGGATACAATGAAATGTTGTGAGGACGATGTAGATGAAAATGAACTAAATTGGGGATATATCACATTTGATAACCGCGATAAGGTCAATAAAGGGTTTCTTCATAAACTTGAGTTATTTAAAAATCAATATTACAAAGGCGATAATCCTTCAATAAAAAGTTGTCTTCGGAGTAATTACAAAAAATTCGAATACTTTGCTCCAGGAGTGTCATACAAAGCCGAAGATTATAATCAGATATATCGTCATAACTACCATCCAGAAATTGAATTATTTCTAGGGGATGCCAACCAGAAACGTCTAGAATTGAGAAATGATCTGAATGATTATATTCATTATGCAAAAATGAAATTCATCAGTAAAATGAGTGGAGAAATAATATATTTTGGGAAAGAAATAGAAAATATAGAAAATGCCAGTGTTCTTAATATTTCCAACTTAAAATATGATTTATTTAATGGAAGTTTCGACTTTGTTGTGGATAATAATTTCCATGTCAAAAAGAAACAAATTTGTGATGCAAATTATCCTAATTGCGAAATTGGTGGTATTTTAGAAATGGAAAGCATTAAGATTCTATTTTTAATGAAAAAAGAATATGATGAAAAAATAAGAACATATTTAAGAAAGTTGAAGTATGTGAAGGATTCGGCGTTAGAAGAATTAGTCATTAAGAGAATAAAGGAATTGAACGAAAATTTTACCTCGTCATGTTTAAGAAAAAAAAATATTACTTTTGTATTTTTAGAGAGTTATCGGTAAGAAAATCATTAATAAAGAATTTTTCTACAATTTTAAATTTCGAATTTTATATATTAGTGGTAAACTTAAATATTTTATAATGTATATACTAATAAAAAAATTGTGCATAAAGACGATCCAAAATTTTTTAAAACTTATTCTTATTATATGTAAATTTTTTCATCAGTAGCGAATTAGCTGTTATTGTCCTTAGTGTCATAGTGAACTACAATTTTATGTATGAAAAAAAAAATTAAAGAAAGTTTTTTTGCATAAATATTAAGTAATTGTCAGTAAAATATGATTTGATGTATTTTTTAATTGAATAAGATTTTAAGAGCTACATTTTGGTATTAAAAAGCTTATAACCTACAAAATTAAAATTTTGCAACAATTTAACTTTAAAAAACAAAATATACTAGATGATATAAAGACAAAATACAGTGCCTGGTTAAGAAAATAATTATTAAGATTGTAGTTACGGTGATGTGAATAGGTATTTAAAAAAACCTAGCCACGCCAAAGAAATAATAAAAAGAGTATTGGAAAAACTGTTATTTATTTTCGAAGAATCTGCAAGTCATATCATAATATTATAGAAATAAATCTTGATACTATAAACAAATCAAAATGTTGGTCAAAAAATGTGAATATCACAGTATTATATCTTCTGCTATCACAGAGATTTATATTGAAATAAATCCTTTAGTGTAATATTACTTGTATATGCATACATAATATATTATAGTTGTATAGCATCAAGGAACGAAACATACGTTAAAAAAATGTTTTCTTTTGTTTTATACATAAATAATACTATCATGCAAATTGATGTTTTTCAAATCATATAAATAACCCTATTAAATAATTTAAATACACTGTTATGTTTTAATATAATAAATTATTTAATCAAGAATAAAATATCCGCTTAAATATAAATGAACTAAAATATTCTAAATCATAGGTCTGCTAAAGCTATTAGTATGTTTTTTTTTGTTTTTAAATGACAGTCTAGGAATAAGTTCACAAATATAATAAATACCTTTTTTGATGTAAAATCGTTTTTCTCAATATTAAGCATTGTTTTTCACCAAAATTTTATCGTTAATAATGTTTATTTCATAATATTTTTCTATATTAATTTTTTTTACTTAACCACCAATCAAAAATATATGTGATTAAAATCTAAACGCAGGTGTGTTTCATAGATAATAATGATATTTAAAATATAAATTATATTGTCATAAGGTTTTTTGTCGGGGTTAATCTATATATAATTCGCAAATTTTTTGGTTCATAATCTTTATTTTTACGTTAAACTGGCTTATGGGGTCGAAGTTTAAAATACTAATGTGAGGTGATACATGCATAAATATTTGTTTTAAAAAGGTTTTGACCATGAACATCTGTCTTATTTTACCGATTAATGCAAACTAACTTTAAAAATATACATTTTAATGAAATTAATACAGGATCCCTTAAGATGCAAAAAAAACAAGGTTAATTTTTTCAAAATTTAAAGTATAATAAAAAATTACCTTCCATTTTTAACTAATTAATTTTCATGACTTTTAAATAAATTAAAATTATAAACTTACTTTTAGAATGGTCAGAAAAAAACATAAAAGATTATACCTTAGTTTTGCGATAATTAAACACGTAGACTGTCAATTTTTGCGTTATTTACAAATCTAAAATTTATTCAACTATTAAAAATATGCCAGTTGTCAGTAGATAGATTATTGTGGACTTGCAATTTAGAAAATATATTTTTGTTTTCATAGTCCTATGAATGAGGCGGAATTTGTTTTTTAAACTCAACTACTGCAATTATAATTATATTTATAATTATAAAATAAGACAGAAATATAAGAATCACCAATTATTTTTTACTTGTAAAAAAATCTACAATATTTATTTGAAAAAAAGTTGTGCTTATTTATATCGGTTTCGTAAACTAAAATTGCCCAACTTTAATTTTTCTTAAGTTTGAAAATTCAAATTTTTAATATCCTAGCGAAGGCGAAAATTCATCATTTGCTATCTTATCATGAATTTTCACATTAAAACGGTTAATAAGAGCTTATTTAATGCAAATATATCTGTTTTATAACAGCGGATGTTTAAACGCATTCAAATACATATATTACACATCCTATGAAAGATTTATAAATTTGGCATTGTGCCCTAAAATCATATATTTTTAAGATAAATGAATTCTCAATTCAACAATGACATTTTTTTTCTAACATGTAATTATATGCAACGATGGTCATAATTATATAAAATTTGGTGTGTATATATACAACTACACAGTATCTTACCAGAAATTGGGTTTCATACGATAAAATATTATATTTAATTACACTTATTAAACAAAATTTTATATCTAATATGCCGAGAATTTTCGCTTAATATTATAATTTCTACTTATATATTATATGAATCATTCCTAATAAAAAAAATAATTAAATATTTGATTCTCAAACAAAAAATAACGTTAAGGCGCCACGACGTTAATTTCTTTTTTGCATAAACATCCACAAAAAAATGAATATGTATCTTTTGTTGATCCAAAATGTAAATTATCATGTGAGAAAATTTTTTCTTGCTTATTTTTGGCTTGCTCTTGTGTCTAAAGTTTTAAGTAAATGAAAATCTTGAATAGAAAAGAAATCGAAATTATAACTCTCTATATCTAGTCATATGTTCTTAGAACATTCTTATATATATAAAGAGAAAAAGATTGTCAAAAACGTATGTATAAGAAACCAACATTTCATATTAAAAGAGACACTTTCATCTATAAAAATAGCTTTTATCTTAATTTTAGTAAATTTAAGAATTATTTTTTGAATTTTAGTTCTAAGAGACGAAGGCTACACATAAAAAATCATATATTAATTCTATATCGGGTTTTAACAGGTTTCAAACGTGTTTAGACTAAAAAATGGAAATACTTTATGATTTTTTTTCTCTTTAACTGACTATTTCTGGTTAGAATTATAGGTTTTTAGTTTTTCTATTTTCAGAATTTTCGAAATTTCTTAGAAACAATTTTTCTATTTATTTTATCAATAAATTAAAGTGTTCTTTAACCAAGGTAATTTATAATTCAGAAAAATCGCATGGAACACGACAGTTATTTTTCTGATAGAAATCAAAAGATATAATATAAACATTATCCATATGGTAATACATTCTCCAACTGTATTAAGATAAAACATTGATAAAAATAAGATTTTACTTATAAAAAAAAATACAAAAAAATATTTTTAGCATCTTATATGGCGTATATTCACATCAAGATGTGGCAGAATATATTATAAGTATAAGAAAAACGCACTATTTTAGTATTTATATGCGATAAATTTTTTGCTTTAAACAAGAAAATACTATCAAATTAGCAAATTTTAGCTTTTAAAATTGTTTGGCTCTTCAAAAAACAGATAATGCATTGTATTAAAAAATAAATGTATGAATTTTAATGTGAATATATTTTGAATTAGTAGAAAATGATTTTCACGGGATATAAAGTTTTTGCGCTGTATACATAGTATAGGAAATGAATAAAGGGTCTATCTAGCTGCCACATCTTATATACATAGAATCAGAACAAAATATAAATTCTATTGCATAATATAATGGGTCGATCGACATACAGGTTAAGATCTGCAGAATATTTAAATTTCATTCGTGCTTTTATAACTAAGGATTCAATATTGTACTTCCAATAAAATCTCTTATACTTTAATATTCATAAAAAGTTTATTCGTTAATTTTCATGTGTGATATTATCTTAAAAATTTTATAAGCGACAAACTCGAAAGTGTGTTTCTTATTTCTATGTAGATGTTACTGTATTTTTTATATGTTTCTTTTAGAGTTTTTTATGTTATAGGTAAAGTTTTTTCTATTGAGGCATAGTCAGCTCTGTTAATATTATACAACTCTTTGATGAATTTCTGACGCTTTTCCTGATCAGTCTTCATCAACTGCTTTTCATCTCAAATATGATAAGTCTGGTGTCCGCTTCAAATCCAAATCTGATAATAATAATATTGATGTATTGTTGTATTATATTTTTTTTTATATAATATTCTATTTTGTATGCTTTTAAGGATTCTCACAACAATAATGAATAGTCTATCGAACAAGATTCGGTTACATAGTCTTAAATACATTGAGTAGATTGTGCTTGATATATTATGATCGATAAACATAATAAAATTATCATGTGATAGGAAAATATCTACTCATCCTGTTAACAGATCAAAAATATTTCTAATTGGATAAATTTTCTTCTAGAAGGTACATTTTAATATGTCTTAGTACCCATATATCGATTCAAAAATTTATTTTAGGCTTTTATAAGAACAGATAATTTATATACATCATAATATAATATAAATTAGCCCGTAAGAAACGCATAATTTTTCTTTATACACTATTTTAATATGAATCGAAAATTCGCACATAAAATGTTTAATACTTTGGAAGATTATATTTCAGTGTGAAAAAATGAGATTTTTTAATATATTTAAGAGTGTCTAGAGCTAGGCTTAAACCAAAGTATTACATAAATAATTATATCGACTTTTTTTCGTGCTTTTTTGTTTTGGTGCATAAAAAGGTAATTAAATATTTTGTATGATTAAAAAAATTAGTTTTCGCGAATAATTGAAATACCATCTAAATCAATAATATTTCTACGTAACAGGAAGAATCATATCAAAAAATTTTATATCGCCTCATTAAATTTTCATATTGAATTTTGGTGAATTTTTTGACGTCAAATGTTTGTGCACTAAAAATCACCAAAAAAACTCTGTGTTTTTAATTCCTAAAATATCAGCTAATTATCAAACGAATTTAGTTAATCTAAGAAAGTATGGTAAATTTGTTTTTTTTTGAAATGGTAATTTGAAATTTGTATAGTCCTGTTTTCTAGGATTTTATCATTATGAACCTGAAACTATATAAAAATACGAAGTTTGAGAGGTTTATGCCGTATAAATATGTTCTAAAATACGGTCTAATTCTACAATATATACAAATATTTACCGATGAATCGAAGTTTTTACGGTTATACTTATAGAATTGTTAAAAGACGTATATTTTGAAAAGCGATATTCTTTTTTTTTAAAAACCACATAAATCGCGATCTTTGAAACCTAAAGACTCACTTAAGATGTTTAAAAGTCAGAATAAATGATCGATAGATGTTATATTTATTGGAAACTAGAGTTCTTTTTATGTAAAATAGTTTGATATCATTATAAAAATAAATTCTTATGATAAAGCTTTATATAATGCTGTTTTTATGTTCAGATGGCTTCTAAGAAGGCAGAAACAGTTCTTATCATTAAAAAAAAGGATTACTAATGTTGGATGGTCAGGTTCATGCAACTTGGTTTCATTATTTTAATCGCTAAATGTGATTCCAAAAATGAAAAATAATTTAAACAATATTATGTGTCATACGCAATGTAATACGTTACAAATATAAAAAAAAGGATATAATACACTCGAATTTATAAGCAATGTTCGCCGTCCTTCAAAAAAATACCTTTTTGAGTGAATTAAAAAAACAAAAAAGCATGCCATTAATATATTATACAACATAAATCTCAGTTATCTCTAAAACAATATTTTTCGCTGCGATTTTATAATTTATCCTCAACAAAAAATTTATTTCTTAACTATTACACAATAACTTATAAGATTTTATTCACTTCAAATGTAGTATTGAATTTGCGAATTTTACTGCAGATAATTTTCTGTAAGTCAGTTTTTAGAAAATAGGAGGCTTGTGTATCGCACATATATAAACAATCTCCTTGCTTTCTAGGCATTTGCTTCCTTAAAATTCAATATTTACAGACTCATTACTAACTTAAAGTAAACTTTAAACATATTAATGGTCTTTATTATATTCAATTTAAATTTTTTCAATAAAATAAAATACATACTATAATTTTTTTATAGATTTAAACAAATATTTCAATTACTAACATTATTTGAAATAAGCACTCTAATATAACATTCTTTGATTTCATTAATTTTTTTAAAGCTACCTTAAGTATGCTACTGTGATTTCGGATATAACATAGATGTTAAGGTATATATTGCTTCGAGCATAAAATAGAAAAATAATTATATATCTTTCTATACAATGATAATCCAAATAATTTTAAATAAAAATCAATCCTTCTGATAAATACAGCGTTTAAAATTTCATTTTGTGCAGATTCATGTTTTAAATGCACTGAAAAATATTTTTAAAGATTTAATTTATCACATGTAGATATTTAAATATACTAGGTTTTTAAATTTAACAAATAAACATGTGAGACATACTGTTTTGCTTGTAAAATTATTTCCGGTGTGAAATATATTTCTGTTATCATATTTGCATCAACCTTAGATGCTCAAATCACCTTCTGTTCTGTAAAATATCAGCTATACTTAATTGAATTTTTTTATGCCTCATAAAAATTATGTAATGATAAGTTCCATCATTCCATATTTCATGAAATTTTAAATAAATTTCTTAAAAATTGTTTGTGAACATCATTGACTTTTATTAAGCCAATAAAAAAGTATTAATCTAAATATCCATAAAAGTTTCGAGATCTTTATCATATTATAATATTTCAATCGTTATTAAAGCTTTATTTCATGTTATAAAAATCACATAATGCTGCCTTTTTCATTACTTCTTAGGCATGATAAAATATATATTATTTGTGATAGCTTGTCAGATCAAAATATAGCCAATATAAAGTTCTTGCATAATTTACGCATAAAGTAATAATTAGTAGCTTGTGGTATATTTGGGTATTGTTTTTACGGTAAAAAATCAACACTTGCGAATATAAACATAAAGTCTTTATTTTTTTTATCAGAAAATGACAAAATAAACCGAAAAGAATGCTACTTTCGGAATTAAAATTTTAAGAATAGGGCTTATTTATAAACCAATAAGATATTTACTTGGTGGTAAATTTTCATAATAATTAGCTGATATTGTTGTGTCTGTGTATACATTTTAATTTAAGATGCATTGCACTTTATGGTTTCTATAACATAGGAATGTAGAAAAATAGCAGCATTATAGATTCCTTATTTTATCAAACGATTTATATTACGGATCATGCATAATTTTGGTTTGTTTTTATATGTTATAAATAGATTTCTGGATCTTAAACGTATATTTATATATTATAATAGATTTTATTAGATAGTAAACTCTGACTGTGAACTAAGCAATTTTTTATCGAAAGTACACAACATGAATTGGAATATTCCATTTTTTCGTTTGGTAATTTCAGCGTTTCTTAGTGCTTTTATTTAAGCGTTCTATTTGGCTTTATATAGTACTTATTTTACTTCATCGACGATATTTTTTAGTTTTTGCTATTTCAATTATGTAAATCATATATTCGAGTCATCTAAAGACCTGGAACATTTTTCTTGATTTATTTTAAAAAGCAACGGAATATTTTTTATCAGAATTTAAAATTAATTTCGATTTTTCGATTTATATTATCTAGATTTCTGCATTTATACGATTTTTGTTCATTTAAAATATTATCTATAAATCTGTTGTATAATTGAAAGCCTTATCCGTACCTAAAACCCTTCAGCCGTGCTTATTTTCTATATTTTTTAACCCATTAGACTAAATATACATTCCAATAAGCATCAAATACAGATAATATTACGAATATTTGTTTCATATTTTCAGTAAACTATCCCCTTAATTCATAAAATAAAGATTTTTTTTTCATCAACACATGTATTTTAAGATAAAAAGATTTGTTTTCATTCAGAATACGTGAATACGACTGAGGAATATTATTAATAATAATTCTGATATAAGTGTAAATTACATGCATGTAAAATTCATCTCTTCATAAATTTATCTGTTTATCATTTTTTACGGTAAATATCATCAGAATAAAAAAAATTCAAATATATATCTTATAGGTCAAAAAACCAATATGCAATTTATTTATTATTTATATAATTTTTATATACTGAATCATAGTATAGCTGACGAAAAAATAATTATTTAATGGATTTTTTATTTTTTTATGGTGCATTTCCTTTAAATCGATTTTATATATTTAACGTGCTTAGGTGTTTGGGAATATTGCACGACTCCTTGATGCATATTTTGACACCTTACCCTGATCTATATTTTAATACTGCTCTTCTTCTCTCAAATGAGATGAGTTCAAGTGTCATGCGGGGTGTGAGAGCTTGCATATATACTTCTACCTTATCTGTGTTTTTTAACTCTTGCACGTATAATTTATGTAATTTTGTAACCACACCATCCTAAGTCATTACATATGGTATTATTCTTGTTTTACATTTGTAAATTTAACAAAGTTTATTCGCCTAGATAATATACGTCTTATAGTTCATTCATAACTTAAGTTTAGTTTTATAGACTAGTTTAACTTATTTCAATCAACGTAATTACTTTTTTTTTATCGTAAGAAAAACACTAGGTGTATTTCGTTTGATTAAAATATCTGTAAATTTTCTGGTATCAACCTTTATTTCTATATTTTCGTTATCGCTGATCTTTTGTACTGCTTGAGTTCTGATCTTTTTGGTTTTTTTAGTTTTATTGTCTTTATAAGAGGAAATAGAGATATCTTAGGATTTCATTATGCCTTCGCGTGTAATATTTTTAACATTATCTTGCATCTAGTTGCGAGTTGGTCGATTGTTATCATTGTTTTGTTACAATGTGGGGCTTTTCATCTTCTCACCGGTAAACGCATTTCCGTCTTGAATAAAACAGAGTTTTCTTTCTTCACTTGGTGTAATTTTGCCGTCTTTTATTCATTTTGATGATCCAAAAATACCAACCACATCACTATCTTTGATTTCAAAAGATTTAGGTGTAATGGTTTTGTTTTTATTTTACAAAATATACTTTCGTGCAGCGTTTTCTTTAGTGTCATAGAAATGGTGATATTGGCATGATATTTATTCTGAAGATATTCTAGAATAAGTGAGAGATGTGTCTTGCTATCTTTTTCCTCTTTTATTATTGCAGCATCCTTGGTGAAATTTTAAACTATATAAAAGCAAATACATTAGCAGAACGATATACTTATCGGCTTTGAATTCAATATTGCATAGCCCACGTCACAGTCAATTTTACATTAGAAGTAATATTTGTTTATTACTAGGGTGGAGATGAATAGAAAATTCGTTTAAAATATTCTTTATTTTATCATCAAGTTAAATTTATTTTTCAGATTCTAATTTAAATACGCCTATATGGTAATTTATTTGTGAAGTGGATTGTTCATTTTGGCTTTTAATAAATATATAGCATTTTAGTCTTCCATGCATTTTTTTTTCGATTTAGTATTTGTTATGCAATTATATCCATAGATTCTTTCTTTAGCTCTGATTTGCTATTCTTAATTACTGCAAGGTATTATCAGGCTGCCGAGTCTTTATTATATATTGCTATATCTGCTCATATTTCATGGTTAGTGGCTTGCTTTTGGTGTTTATTGTAATGCTTACTGCATATAAAGTATATTATAGCTAATTCAGATTATAGTATATGTGTTTCGATTGTTTTAGTAATATTTTTGAAGTCATCAATGAACAGTAGATAATTTTTTGTATAAGAGTTTTTATCACTCATTCCATTACCCCCAAAAAGCGTTCATTTTTTTTTCTCAAGGAATAAATAAAAATTTCAAATAAAACAGTTTACACATGTTCTTCATGTGATAAAACCTTATTTTATTCTTTTAGCAATGAAATATATCTATTTAACCTATAATATATACTCCGTTTGCTTAAAATCTTCTTTTATAAAAGACGTTATCAATGTAGGTAGATCTAAGTTTTCAATACATACGTGCAAGTTTTTATGTTTCTTTGAGTCAAATATTTTTTTTACATCAATCCATGTTGTACATAGATTGTTTTCATGCTCTTTATTTTTCGCAATATAAATAAGAGCTTGTTCTTTGTTTCTTCTATGAGTTTTATTGTTCCGAAATGATTTCCCGCAATTAATTCTTCTGTCTCCACCTTATAATGAATGATTTTTGTAACCGCTCTTGTCGTTAACTTATATAAATTGGACATACATGTGATTGGTCTAAATTCATTTCCTATTTTTACATCTTCTTTTGATATAAGATATGAAGTACCAGGGTAGAACCATTCTTCCTGATTTATATTTTTTTAACATTCGGTTCATATTATATTTAATATGAATTTATTAAGGCTCGTTATCAATTGTATGAATAAATTAAAGGTTCCATTTAGATCATTAGCTTTCCAGTTTCGGCTGTGATTTTTTTATTTTATTGAATGCAACCACTGTTATGAAGTTTATTTCCCCCTGTTTTTGGACTGGTAAAGATAGGCATAGGTAATCGTTATAATCTTTTTTGTTGTTATTTTCTGTATCTTTTTCCACATTTTAGTCCAAATTTTTTTGATTTGTTCATTTGGCGCTTCGATTATAATATTCTTGTTTTCAGTCGACCATCTGTAAATGTAGTCTTCTATTAATCTCAAGGCAGTTATTTTCTCTGGTAAACTCACATCTTTTTTTATGCTGCTCTGACTTTTTCTTTAATATTTTGATTTTTTCTGTATACACATTTAGCGTTGTTTTAAGATGATCATCTATGCTAGGATAATATTTCTTCATCACATTATTTTTCTTTTTATACTCCCTCTTTCTTAACTTCACTGCGTTTATTTATATATAATTATAGTATATCTCTTATTCTTTGCAAAAGCTCAATTTTTGAAATTTTTTCATAATATATTGGTTGTCTTTTTTTGGTTTTGTTGTGAGGAGTTTGTAAGTCTGTTGTGTGTTTTGTACCAGACTGCAACATCGATATATTCTTGGGATTCCGGGTGGATGTAAGTGTCCTTATCAATGGTTTGGAGAATATTAGAGTCAACGTTGTAGTATGGAATATTATCTCCTATCAAATCTAACGATATTTGCTTTTTAGAGGTTTCGTATATTTTATTAAATTTCCTTCCACAGAATTCGACTCTTATATACTCTTCAATCATAAAATGGGATGAATTACTTAATTTTGCTCTTTTTGAGTTTTTGACGTTTTCGACATCCAATCGTTTGAAAACCAACTTTCTTCCATTTTGGTCCCTTGATTTTTTCATCGCACTTCTTTTTAGTTCCTGTTATAAATTACATTAGAATTTCACGTTAAATATTTTTATGTTTCTCCCATCCGAAGCTGGCGTACGATAAAAGCATATTAGTATTGCCGCATAGGCAACCCGAACCTATTTATCCAATGAATATCTAGTTTATATAAAGATTGATTCTAGCTTCAGTTGTCTTTTTGTTTTTTTCATGGAGATTTGCCATATTCCAATGTCACCACATCTGTTTTCTCGGTTACTGCCGCAGTTTCGTACTATTTGTCGTTTTAGTACGCTACTTCTGGTTTTTGGTTTCACCCATTATGTTAGTGCAATAATCGTTGGTTTTAAAAAATGTGTACCTAAACTATTTAAAACCCGCTGTTTATGGTACGCGGTTATATTCTTCGCCGTACTTTTTCACGAAAAAAATCGAAAATATACTAAAATTTAAAATAGTTATATTCTAATCACATTAAAATGTTAAAAGAATCAATTTTAAAAACAATATATTTTCCAAACTAAATCCAAAAAATTTCCCACTGACTTTTTATAATTTTAAAGTATGTTTATTTAAAATGGAATTTATATTCTATAATTAGACTCAAAGATCGTACCTATGAAAAAGCCTAGATTTCGTTATAAACGATATTTTTTTATTATTGTCCTATAATTTAAAAGGAAAGTTTACAACTTTACTTGTTTGCAAACAATAGGTGCTCGCTGATCAATATAATATAGCTAAAATCGAATGTCTAAAAGTTTATGGTGTCAAAATATATATTATTAGCATACTTTTTTATAATATATAAAGAAGTATTTCTTCTCAAGATAATATTTTCTTTGCTTCGTAACTTTTATTGTTGGTAATTAATTTTTTTAAAATATTTAAATATTTTAAATTGCTCTATTATAAGCGTACTAATTATAAAATTTTATCAAGACACATAAGAACTAGACATATATAAATCATATAATGTTTTTTGCTTCTGGTTCGAATGTGCATCACACAAATTCTAGAACTTAACAAAATTCTCCCTTGAATTAATGAATTTAGCTATTTTTCTATTTATAGCAATTAATAAACAAATATATCATAATAGCAAATGGAGCGGTCAAAAAATATGAAGAGTCATATACAGAAGTCGGTAATGTCAACTAAACCATAGGCATGAACGCTAGGATGAAAAAACTTGAACTAATAAGCCTGGAAAGAAGAATGTGAAGATTACGAGGTAAAATTATTGCAGCCAAATTAGTTATAAAGAGCATTCTGAAGTTCTGCCTGATCAAGATTAATAGCTTAAAATCAAATTAACCCGTAAGAAACATTTAAATATGAAAAGACTGAAATAATTCTTTAGTAAATGTGTTCTATAGAAAAATCTAAAATATTGATTTAAAATAATTAAATTGCCTAAAAATGATTTGAAACATAATTAAAATACCACATAATATTGCCTATATGTGGTATTCTATGGAGTTGGGAATCGAATACAAAGCGAAGCATACGCTAGAAAAATAGGATGTAAATTAACAGTTTAATTAATAGCAAATTGAAAAAATATGCAATAAAGAAGCAAGTCATAATAAACAAATTGCGTAAAATTTTACTAAAATAAGTTTTTAGAATAATTAAAACTATGCGCAACCGAGAATAAAAAGCTGGAAGAAAATTTTGAATTAAATAAATAAACAGGACTTTTGTAAATTTTATTTCTATTTTTTATTCATAAGACCATTGTAAAATTTTTTTTGTTGAACATGAACGATCCTAAAAAATAAGTTATTTTAACATAAAGAAAGATAAAAAAATAGACTGGAGACGATTAGTAAATCATTTAAGCTGTTCAAAATAGGCATGTAAAAAGTAAAGTCTTTTAATTTCGAGAAATCAAGTTCAGAAATGTAAAATGTCAAAAAAATCAATAATATTCCCAAAAAGACTTACTAAAAAACATAAATATCATAGATAAAATTAGAAATCATGATTTTATTACGATTATTTTTTATATCTTGTGTATCAAAGAAGGAATGGTTTAATAATTCTTTTTTTACGCAAACGGTTGTAGTCGATAGTTTTCTCGAATATTTGAAATCAGCCATGCCTCCTTTTAATTCGGATGAAAGAGCAAAAATATATACGGAAAGAATTAAATCACTATCGAAGAATCCATTTGCTACACTATCATTTTTTCAAGAAATTTTTAAATTGTGCATTTTTCACAATCCAAGAAATCATTTTGAACAGATTTTTAAAAATAAACTACAAATGTATTTTGATGATCTGATAAGTAATTTAGATGATTCATCGAATATCAAAGCTAAAAAAAACAAAAAACATTCACCGAAAGAAATTGAACCGAACAGAATACTTATTCCAAAAATATATGAGGATAATAATATTGAAGAAACATATAACATTATTGCAAATTTTATGATTTATGTTATAGAAGATGATTATGAACTTATGTTTATTATTTTATGGAGCTCAGAACATTCAAGATCTATTCTATGTAAGAAATGTAAAGATAAAATTAAAGATTTGAATTTGGTTGTTTCAAAGAAAGACCAAAAGAAGAAAACAAAATTTAGCGAAGACTCCTTTATTATAGATGATTTACTTGTTTCGAGGCTTGAAAATTTCATATTGATGGAAGTTAAAAAAACAGAAGATTTCGAATGCTTAACTATCAAACTACAAACTTTGAAATCGTTAATTTATCATTTACATGCAACATTAGCGAGCAAACAAATGAATTTTTTCCGAATTAAAGGTTTTATTCAAAAAGACGAACAATTTCTGCCCGATATACAATCATTTATGAACAATTTTTTAAAAAAATTTACAGAATATTTATCTAGGATGGAATTATTAAAGTTACGCTACGAAATTTTCACTAAAGATTGAAATGGATTGAAAATATTGTTTATTGATTCCACCAGAACCAATGAGATGGATGATGATACTCTATATTTAAAATCCCTCCGTATTTTAGATAATTTCGGGGGAAAAAAACTGGGTCTACAATTAAAAGATGAATATGTTGCGGCTATCAATGATGCAAATATTAGAATAAAAAAAATTGTCATTGAATCTAATGCGAAAATAAAAGAATTGAACACCGAATATTTAAATAATGTGCTAAATATTCTTGCTGAGATACTGGAAGAGAATAAATCTTGCATTGAAAATATACAAATATCGAATTCCGAAGCGGCACAAGATATACCTGAGAACATTGAATCGAGAAATAAAATTGAAAATAAAAAGAAATGTACATCGAAAATTTCTTCTCATAGACAAAGAATCAAGCAAGTCACCAAAAATAAAAAAAACGATGAATATGTTATAAATGATATATACAAAAAAACAGACAAAAAGATGATTGAGGATAAAAATTTACAGGAAAAGAGCAAGAATAAGCCTCACGAAGAAGAATCAGCAACAAAACATCCCGTGAAAAAGAAAATCCATATCGGCATTGAAAAAGAAACTATACTAACTAAGAAAGAAAATCTGAATTTAAAATCATCGCGTGAACAAAAAAGAATTTGTCGCTTAAATAAATTAAAAACGTATAAACGAAAAGGATCTAACAAAAAAAATAGTACGATTAGCAAACAGATCACATCTTCAACCAAAAATAAAGAAAATAATATAGCCGAAAATGTTAAGAAAAGTGAAGATAATATGATAAATAAAAATGATACGCATAAAAGCAAGATATTAAACAATCAAAATACCCTAAAAATTGATGAAGTATGTTTACCGAATGAAGAATATATAGCAACAAATGTTAGTACAACAGGTAAAACTAGTGGAAGGAGTATAACTGCATGTATAGATTCCGTTGAAATCCACCTTGAAAATAAAAAAGATTATTTAAACTCAGAGATCATAAATATTGCAGCATGTTCAAAAAACTCGAATGACTCTAAAAACTTTGATGAAAATAAACATAAAATTGAAAAAACTAAAATGGCAAACGATCATCAACAGAAACCATTTAAAAACTCTGAAACTGAAGTTATGTCTTGTGATATTAAGAAATCTAATATACTAAATGAATATAAATCATCCGAAAATATCAATATTTGCAGGGCCAATACAAAATTTGAAGAAAAGACCATGATCCAACATTCAGAGAGCCCATCAATGAATGAGATAGATCCTTTGAAGAATGAAGATAATGGAAAAGAAAAATTATTCAAAAACACACTAGCTGATGATGAATATACATTCAGATCAAAAGAAATTAGGCTCGAACTTTATATCCACGAGTTAGAATTTATAAAAATTGTTCATATTTGTAATATATATAAGAAATATATTCTGATCCCTGTATATCAAGTTTTAACAGATATTTTAGATCTAAACAGCAGTATACCAGCTGTTGTTACTCTGTATTCGCCAATTTATAATTACGCTTTTAGAATCGATCATCCAATCTATATGATTAATAGGATAGCGGAATCTTCAGACTACTATGGTGATCTTATATTCAGAATAAATTGTCACTGTGATAAGAAAAAAAAAATCCGAATAAGATATTCAATTGCGGAAAATTTTACAGTTTATTCTATGGGATTATTAAACACAAAATCTGAAATCAACGAATTATCAGAATCCGTTGATTTCTGTTCCAGTAATTATGAACAGAATATAATATGTGGATTTTACGATCCTGAAGATTATAAAGCCCATCTAAATAAGTATAACGAAAATAAAAATTGTGCAATGGTTGGATCGGCAAATGAGACAAATTCTTTCTATTTAGGTGTAGTAATAAATTTGTCGAAAGAAGAAGGCCACACTTCCGACGTCATGATTTGTCATACACATGTTGTCACCACCAAAACTGGGATTTCCTCTATCTACGTATACAAGTAATAAAATTTATTTTCTACAGTCTTTTATAATACATTGTTTTAAATCATTTACGCAGTATATATTCATGCCCTATAAAGGTAATTAATATATAAAATCAGTAGATCATTGTGTTGTTTCCTTATTAAGAATTCTATAATTATTGGATAGCTCATTATAATAGAGAAAAGTATAAGAAAAAACAATGCTTTCAAAGAAATGTAGAGCTTAAGCTCTTATATTTTCAATTCTGAAACACAGAAACCTAAGTATGTTGAATAAAGTATATGTTTATACACGAGTCAAACTAATATAAATATCAAAAAAAGACAATAGAATTATAATAAAATTATGCTATTAAAATTTCAAACTTGTAATTTCGCATAAACTGTTGGAATTTACAGATAAAAAGAAATTCTTTTCATATGATGTGTTTGCAATAATCTTGAAAATTTGCTTGAAATTGTATAATATATATAATCAAGCAAATCTAGACAACACTTATCATTTATAACATAAAGTTACTTACACAAAAAAATATGAACAACTGTATTTTAAAGACGATTTAGATCACAATATAAAAAAAATGTGAAATCAACATATAAATTGCTAGATTCGTGGTTTTATTAACAAAATCATAAAATTTCATATGCATAAAATTAAATAATTTAAATTCTTTACGTATATGAATGGAGGAAAGGAAAAATAGTCGATTCATAATATACAAGATTTTCATAAAATTTATACGAAGATATTTTTTCTTTTTCTAATCTTTAATATATAATATTTTTATTTTATTTTATCATAGCATTTTTTGGACAATTTTTATAGCATTTTCATAAATTTTATGTATCATTATTTAATTGCGCGTTTTTACTTTACAAGAGAGGTACATATTAAATTTTGGGGCAATTTTTTTATGCATGTGGATCGAATATTGTTGTGCAAATGTTTTATTGCCGATCTTGATATAAAAACCTATGTAATGCAGGAAAAATAAGCTCGACGTATATTGATATACATAAGAAGATTTAAAACATTATCTATAGCTTCATATTTTTTGTATTATAGCTATTTTTCAAAAAACATACTAAACAATATAATTAATACCGAAAAGTTATTTCTGGGGTTATCCGACATATTGATCTATATCACATAAGCTTCTTTTTTTTTTAATTCAAAGCATAACTATTTACACACAGTCAGCAATCAAATTTTTCGTAAAAATCAATTGAAAAATTTTTTATTCAAAATTGAAAACCATTAAAATATCTTTTCATCCATATAGTTGTTAGTATCATCAATTCGATGATATTTTTTACACAAAACCAAAAATTGAACTAAGAATTGTCGGATTTGCTGTTTATTATTTTTTTTACAACAAAAAACAGATTCAAATTATTTGTTTAGCTAGTAAAAAATATATGATTTTTATGAGCACGAGTTTTTATTCATTGATTCTTAAAAGCCTTCATAAAATGTATTTAAGTTTTGATATTGCATTTTAAAAGAATTTTATTGTATAAATTGTCATATAATACTTATATGATTTAAAGATTTTTGTTTCTATTTAATAATAATTTTTATCATTCTATGCCTTTTTTGATCACGAAAATGCATAGGTCAATTTAGAAGGGTTTATCTGTATTTACGTTATACTTATTCGACAAAATTTTGAGATTTGGGATTTTTAATTTCTTACGTGACTTACGTTTTCATTGCCTCTTTATGATATGAATGAGAAGGGGATATAAATTTCTATCTGAGCAGGACGAGTGCAAAAATTTACAATAAAAAAGGCAGAATAATAATATAAAGAATCAAGAAGAATAAATTTTATTCGCTTTGATCAATGAAGGAATGTTTATTTTATATATAAGAATATAATATCTACGTGTAAAATATTGTTGAATACATATCTTCTATTCTTTTAAAAATCCGTTTTAGTTTTTGTATGATTGCCTTATACCAAGCATTTTATAGATTTCTGTAAAAATCTTCAATATCCTCATATAATATTTGCATTTATAACACACAATAGGTAAATAAAATCCATACTGCAGAGAGGAGAAAGGTTTCTACAACAAATTCAGAAACACAAATAGCAATGCAATTCCGGAGCTACTATTTAGATGAAAATAAGTTTAAGCTATGAAAATTTACAATATAAATACCGGATTTGATGGTTCAATCATTGCAATATTATAAATAATTATCGATTTGGATTCACAGGTGTAAAATCCAATAAGTCCGTCACTTTTAACTTTCTAAAATTTAAATTTTATAGTGTAATTTATATCCATGCTTTTGTATATCGAGATAAGAAAAACAAACCATATAAAGTAAAAAAATTATTGCAAATTATATTTGTATTTTTTTTATTAAAATAGAACCACCATTAAGAAATTCTATTTATTTAACAGGAAACTTATGGAATTCAAAAATAAGAAAAAATTAACTGATTTAAAAATACTATAGACCCACAAAGAACTAAAAAGCACAGCATAGTAATAGTATGGATAAAAAAAACGATTTATATATAAATTTATCATTGAAAATAGTTTATACAAAAAATTATATAAGTAGCCAATGATATTTTTTGCGCATTATTGGCATTTAAATTTTCTGCGTGTAAGGTACATGATTTAGATCTATAATATACGTTGAATTTGAAATTTTAGCTTTTATTTTGTAGAACTGCATTAATCCATTGAACCATAATACAATTTTGAAATTATTTTCAGAATTAAATTGAAATACTTATTGTTTAATATTTTATCTTAATAATCACACAATGTCATTTAAGTATCGAATTATGCCTTAAAAAATCGATTTCGGTGTATAAGTAAGTGCTAACTCAGAAAAATTTTGTTCTATACAATGAGTGCAATAATTTTTTTGTCCGGAAAGGAAATTTTAGAAATAATGTTTTCGCCAAAAGAAACACCCATAATGATAATCTTTAACTAATAAATCTTAGCAACAAGAAATACCGATTTGTCATTATAATTACAGTTCTAACAATAAAAATAAAAAAATTTCTCATTTATTTTAGAATATCGCTTGTTTGTATTTGTATATAATATCGTATGGAGAATCTGTTTTTTTTCTCTTTCGAATATATTTAAAAGCACAATTAATCAGTTAGGTTTAATATAAGAACAGTATAGAAATTTTCATTCTTCTTTGGACTGATAATACAAATACAATTATATATTTCTGTTGATAGAGACTTATTCAATCCAATAGATAATTATTTACAAAAAGAAAATTAAAAAAAGAGATCTTCAATAAATTTACTGAATTTTGCTTCCTATTTGCAAACCAAAAATGTTTTTAATTCATAATAAGAAATAAAGCAAAATAATAAGTAATCTTTGTTAAATTTACTATATTTCGTTATTTTCTGAAACATATTTGTATTTTTAACATAATATGAATCCAAGTAATATTTTTTATGCTACGGCTCATTATGAATGCGTAAAATGATTTGACCAAGGTAAACTTTAGGTAGGGAAACTAGGAGCGTCTGCAAAGAAACGAATTTTTTTATGTGTAACTACATCGATAAATATAGTTCAAAATACACTTTAACTATGAATATATAGCTATAAAATATAGATGATGAAATTTCAATTATGATCTAAAGTAAAAAATAAACATAAAAACTTCGGCTATTAATAAAGGTTTCCACAAAATGTGAATATAGGGAAAACAATTTATTCGTTACATAGATAACATTTTTTAACGATATTAGGCGAATTTCAGTTATCCTATGATCAACATCAAATAGACTAGAATATATCAGGAAAAAATTGATATTAAAAAATTAAGAAGATGTAATATAGTGATAATGTTCAAGCATATGATGTACAACACAAAAAAAAATATTTATTGTAAAAAGTATAGAAATAAAATAGATTATTTGTAATCCAGTATATTTAAATGCGTTTCTCGGCTATCAATTTTTTTTTCTTTTTAAACATTACATATAAAGACGATATATCGTATAATCAAAAGTATTGAATATTTTTTTCATAAAACACACACATATATATTTTTCTATAAATCACACACATATATTTATTTTTTGGCTGTTTAAAAAAAAAGTCGTGGTTTTTTCATCATGGGTATGTCTTATTTTGATTCGTGATGGTTTTATTAAATTAGCAAAAGTTAGCTCAAGCTTTTATAAAACAGGCTATAATAGTATTTCTTGTATTCTGATTCTATTAATAGACCTTTTATACATATTTCTTGCACATTAAAAATAGAAAAATAATTTTATAGATAATATGTATTGATTTTATTTGTCTGTAAATATCGAACTACTGTTTTTTATAATTTTTATTCTTCTGGAATTCAAATCAATTTTAACTAGAATTTATGGGCTTCTTTAAAATTTTTTATCTGTTTTTTCCCTTTAATATATCACCAAAATTAATTCAATCTAAAATAAAATTTTTCTCTAATTTTATCTCTAACCACATTGCCTAATATTCAAATATATATTTTTTGTCCGATCCTTTTTCCTATTCTAATTTTCTCCAAATTTTATAAAAATAAATTATTTCTGTAACAAAAAAATGGAAGTCTTTTAGATTATTTAGTTATTTAAATCATCATCAACCTTGGGAATTCACAGATTTTAATAATTATAAATTTGTAAAATCAAAACTTGTGATTGCTCTAAAAACAGATTAATATAATATTTAATAAATGTTTATTTTGGTTTATTTTTATTTTAAGCTATATTAAATTGTTTAATAAAAACTTCTGGCTGTAATATAAACAGATTAATAAAAATTATATTAATGTTTGTTTTTGGTTATTTTAATTTTTAGCCATTTGAAATTGTTCAAGTAAAACTTTGTGATTGCTCTATAGAACAGATTTGAGTGATACTTTTTTTCACCTCATCATCTACACAATATTAATCGATGCATCTTCTTCTCTCAAGACTTATTAGTTCTAGTGTTTTCCTGCCTCCTATTGTTTGTGATTATGTTAAAGCTTCATTTGGTAATTTAAGTTTAAGTTATTTAATTTAATTTTAAATAAATAAATATAAATTTAATCAAATATTTAATATTCATCGTAATCATCATGCGCATTGTTAAATTTGTCTATTTTAGACTTGATTTTAGATTCGTCCATCCATTTAACAAAATCTTCCATCCCTCTTGAAACCAGAATATTGGGATCGGTAATATTCTTGTGGCCGATCCTAACATGACCCTGTTCTATAAAAGTTATTGCTGCGCGCATATGCTCTACCATTTTAGATTTCACCATTATATATGGAAGTCTCCTTTTACAAATCGATGATACCGAAATCTTGCTACAGGCAATAAGTTTTTTACAATCAATAAGGCCCATCGAATATAATCTATTTACCAAATTACGGCCTAGCGTAACTTTGGTTGGCTCTGTATCTTTTAGCTTGGATAATGCGGCAGCAAGACGGCGTATCTTTCCGACCATGCAATTATAGATGTGATATTGGTTTCTATCAGTTAGATAAAATTTTGATGTTATTTTTTGTTCTCTTGTTGTATTATTGTGCTTATATTCTTCGAAATTTACTTTTTTGAGAAGCTTTTTTTCATGATATTTTAATTCTCTCATTCTTTTTCAAAAGGGGGTTAAATTGAAATAATTATTCTATATCTAAAATATATCTTATTTCTTGTAAACGCAAGACACTTGAACTCAACTCATTTGAGATAAGAAGAGCAGTTGAGGAAGATAGATCAAGGTAAGGTGTCAAAATATGCATCAAGGAGTTGTGCAATATTCACAATAGGCTAGCCACGTCTAAGTAGATAAATTGATAAAAAGAAAATTAACCCATAAAATAACCATTTCTTTTAAATATACCGCAAATATTTATGAGTAATCCATTTTAATTTTATAATCAAAATTTTACATTTTATTTGTAATTCACATTCGTCTAACAGCTGCAAATAGTAATTCCAAAATTAATATATTTACATCCAAAAAAATACATTATTTATTAATATTACAAATTATCTTTTATTATTGGGTTGTTTTTGGTATTGCACTTGCATATATTCTCTTTAGTCTTAACGCGATTCATTTCCTATTGGAAATCATATGCATAATCTTGGCTAAATCCTCTTCGATGCTTCTCCTTTTTTAAAAACCTATTAGTTTAGAGGCTTTTAATCCAGTAGTTAAAATTCATGTCTCAATTTGGTTTGTGATATCGAGCTAATAAAAATTCATGCAATTTAAATTTATTTACTAGAGACTAAACCCCATATAAAATGTAAATGCAAAAATTACCAGACACACGCTATACATGTGATATTGTAGTATAAAATACAACAAGATACAGTTCTATCTGTTAAGGATCCTAACAAAACGGAAGTATGTGAACAACAAAAATATTGAGAAAAACTCTTGAATTATTAGGACTTGAAAATAAAATAATGTAAATATACACCGCGAAAAATTTCAAAAACCATTTATTGTGTCTTTTAGTGGCGCAAATATAGGGCTTAAATACTCGTACATAACTAAAAATCAAATTAGTCATTCTACAGAAATATTTTTACTTTTTTTAAATATTATCGTAGCCTAAATTAATAAAGAAAAAGCGGATGTATTATAATAATGAAATTGCCAAGTTTGTAACTTTTTAAACTCGTTTCAATCATTGATATCGATTAGTATAACGATATTGCCGATTCTATAAACCCATTATTGTGACATTCTTGGGCTATCGTAGCAATCCTTGATATTGAATATTTTAAATTGGTATTTTAACATATTATTTTCTGGGTACAATTATGTCCACCAAGATATATATACAATTTGTCAACATGATGCAATAAATCACATAAAAGAAGAATATTATATTTTTTGGTCTTAGAATATGATATCATACATAAAATAAAGTCATGTTTGAATATTCTAGATCGTAAATCTTAATCAACATTTAACAAGAGAATTGATATGATTTGTTATAAATCATTTGTTTCACAATATATTCACAATATATTCACCCTTTTTTCAAGCTTCTTATTTCTACATAATCTCTAAACATGAAGTACTTAGATCGGCTAGGTTCTTATAAAATTGTTTAAAATTAGATAATACATGTAATATGATGCACATATACGTTATAAAATGTGTAATTATAGCTAAAATATGTAATTTAAAGAAAATATAAAGTTTTTTTTTAGAATGAACTCACTAGTTAAGCGTCTACCACATGCTTAAAATAGAATAAACACCTATAAGAAGCTAAAAATATAATCAAATATAATTATTGAAGCAATTCAAGATGAGATAGAGTATAAAATCCACATATTTTATATGGATTCTGTTCTTTATTTAGCTCAAATGTTATATTTTTAATTATAAGAACGACAAAAAATTTTACGAAAATTCATAATTCACATTAATTCTTTTCATTTTTGTGTGATAATAAACCAGGAGCAATAATTATAGATAAAGAGCTAATGTCTTGATTGCATTCATGCATCCGACTGAAGAATAGTATGTGTATCCAAGTAACTACCAAGATAGCTGCTATAACTTTTAATCAATAAAGATATAGAGAAAATTTCACAAAAAAAAATGATTAAAAGTTTTATATTTAAAATATAAAGGTTGGGCTAAAATCAAATCTCTAATAAATTTATGCGTGTAATTATAAAAATACAATAATAAATTCCAAAGATATAAACAAAAAATGTTTTATGCGCTTTAAAAAGATTACAATCAAATTTATCTTAATAAAAATGGACAGTTTCTGTACTTCATTATAAAACCGATTTCCTATAAATAACTTAAAATAGATAAAATACAGATTTTTTGAAAAAATAAAAACCCTTCCCGGCGATTTAGATTATTTTATCATCCCTAGAAATATTTTCTATTATTGATTTACTAAGAATCAAACTGATCATCTTAGACCGTAATTATTTTTTCCTGTAAAAATTCAAACGTTTGTCTGCTATTTTTTTCCAAACGCATAGATATTATGAAATTTATATAAATCTAAAACCACCCCATTTTTTATCTAATTGTATGCCAATTTAAGCACTTAAATTTTCATATGTAAAGAAATAAGGCTACACCAATGATATAGTATAAATATTATGGAACAAAAACGGTTTTACTAAATTAATATGCATTGATCGAACAATATTCAGTTTTTATCTGAATTTTAATTTTTTAAAAATTTTCAAGACTTACAAAAAAAACAACAAAAACGGTTTTTTTTTATATTTTTGAATTACTCCTCTTTAAATTACATTTTAGTAAAATTTATGGTAGATATGCTGTATAATCATGTTTTCCCACTGAAGAAAATCTACACGACTAGATGTTATGAAGCGCAAAAGAACAGCGTATAAAAATTTACGCAAAAACACAATAATCACTAGGTAGAAAACGCAGAACTATATATATTCATATTTACCAAAGAGAAGGGGGGAATAAATAAGATTGCGCTGTAATATACCGCCAATGAAACAGATACAAAATTTAAATAAATGTATTTTTTTATTTGGATTATTACAGTGTGTTTTTTTATTGTCTTTACAATCAGAATCTGTATTATATGTTCTATATACTGTTATATACCTTGAAAGTAGATAAAGACGTTAAATTACATTTTAATATATGTGTTTTGCGGAAGAACAATAATTATCATTTATAATATGAAAAAATGATATAAATTAATGAAAAAGAAAGCTAAAAGAAGCAAGTTTGTGCTCTACCTTTACATAATTATAACTTCGGTTTAACTTTAATAATAACAGAAGTCTTATATAGCTTTTTTTTTTCAGAATACTCCCTTTTACAAAGAACTGAAGAGTTTCGATGAAATCTGTATTGATGATACAGATACCATATTAAACCTGAATATTTATCGCTCATTTAAAGCCACTTAAAATATAAGCGTTGATTTATTCTTTTCAACAATTGTTATTTGATTTTAAAATATAAAGATTTGAACTCATTTTAGAGCTTAAAACGATATTCTTAGTGTAATTAACATATAATAGAAAAAATTATTAATTTCAAATGCGCTTTAAAATTATATTAGATGCCTGAAGGCACAAAAAATATTTTATGCATGAAAATGTGGCAAAAAGTTACCTTTTTAAAAATTAGCTTAGTGATTTCGAAAATATTTTTCGCTTTACTTTTATATAAATTATCGTTTTTTGAATGGTTTATCTGTAAATGTAATGAAAATTCATTTTTTGAAGAACTGAGAAAAAAAGAATTTTAAGTACGAAAATTGATGCTAATAGACCAAGAAAATTTGATCTCAGAGATGATGCCTGAACTTTTCAGATTAAGAATGATTCGTTTAACTAATGAGACGAAAATCTGCATAAATAGACACTTTAAAGAAACGTATGTGAAATTTATAACGCTGATAAATATATAGGCAAAGATTCAAGAACTATTTTTTGTGTAGAATTAAGAGTTTCGGCAGCTAAATTAATCCTTGCTGTCAATAAATAAAAAAATTCTCAAAATATATTTTATATGACTTTAGTATCGCTTGTCGAACATCTTCTAGAATATTCATCTTTTTTCTATTTTTAAAACTTACATAGCCACTTTGTTACAGAAAAAATTCAAGGACTTTATACTTGCCCATTTTAGCTTCTTATAGGCAAAACTTTATAGATTGTTATTAAAATAACAAGCAAAGGCAATGAACTGTATGGATTTTGATATAAATCCACTTTAAGTCCGTTATGTTGTAAAATTTAATTTATCATGGGTTGTGCTTTCTTAATATCTCATTAAATATTCGATTTAATATGTTTCGACTTTTTTGCCCATATAACTAGTTTATTGTATAGTTACGATTGGATGGTACGTAATTTTTCAAAATAAAAATGAACATATATTTGACGGTTCTAAAATACAAAAAAGATATTGTGAAAACTTGCATAAAAAGCTCTAAAAGGTTGAAATATAATATTTATTTATTTGTTGAATATGAAAAATGAATTTAATGCTAATAATTTTCAAGAAAAGAATAGAAGAAAAAAATTTGTATATTTTATGAAAAAATTAATATCTAACGTCACTTTGTTTATTAAAACATTTGAAAATTTAGGACTGAAATACAATTCCTATAATTAGTCATCGTGTTTTGATAAGTATGAATAACTACAATTCTTCGTTTTTATGGTATCATCATAATTGAAATTTAAACTTTGATTAATATGAAATACGTTTACAAATAACAATATGGATTACGTTTTAAGATTTTTTATTATATTCTAACCTCGCAATGAATAAATGTTGTTAATAATATAAGATACTAAGATACAATTCTTCGTTTTTATGGTATCATCATAATTGAAATTTAAACTTTGATTAACATGAAATACGTTTACAAATAACAATATGGATTACGTTTTAAGATTTTTGTTTATATTTCTAACCTCGCAATGAATAAATGTTGTTAATAATATAAGATACTAAGATACAATTCTTCTTTTTTATGGTATCATCATAATTGAAATTTAAACTTTGATTAATATGAAATACGTTTACAAATAACAATATGGATTATGTTTTAAGATTTTTTATTATTTTTATGACCTCGAAATGAATAAATGTTGTTGATAATATAAGATACTATGAACTTCAATCTGCATTAAATATTTCCTATTTTACACTTAATACTCTGATGAAGTTTTCTTCTGCGCATATTATTTGTTATATTAATAAATTATTAAAAGGTTTTTTTATAGCATATTTATGTATTAGTTTTATCTTTGAACTTGATTTTTTTCTTCTTAGAGCTTAGCCTAGGAAAAAAATAAAATTTAAGAATATTACTTTGTAAATGGTGCAAACGCAGAGATTTTATCTTACTGATATATTCTGGATTAGTTCCAAGTGTTAAAATTCAAAAATAAAAACATGCGGAAAAATTTATGCCATAAAAAATCACAACATCTTTTAATGTAAGGGTAATTTGTTTTTCTAGCCTGAAATTATCATAAATAAATCACAACGAAATATAAGTACTGTATTATGCCTTTAGAGATTTTCTGTGGTGCATGACAACGAAATATAACAAATTTAAATCATATAAACCTCAATTCTGGCACGATTTTGTTGTTATTATACTTCGATAAACTTTATTACTAGATAAGACTATCAGAAATACGCTTAAAGATAAATTTCAGCCTATAATTCATCAACCATTGCTTTTCTACATCTGCAATCATATTGTGTCTAACATTGTATGTGGGTTTTTTTGAAACAACATATAACTAAAAGGTTACAATGGGTACATGCAAAATTACTGTCCATTGACCTTTATCTACATCATTTTTGTTCCAAAATAAAAACTGATTTATAGTTTTTATTCAAATAAACTTGTATATTTATACTAATAGAATTAAGAATTCAATAATTTATGGCACGATCCATAATGCTGTTACAGGAAAAATCAATAAAAAAATTGATATCAAAAATAATAACTTAAAACCATTATTTCGTGAATAGAGTAAAAACTTCATATCTGAAAACTAAAAAGATAAAAAAAACGACAGTACTTTTAATTACAATCATAACTAACAGGCTGAAGGCTCCCTAGAGATCGGTGGAAAGCGGAAAAAAACCATCACCTACATGATCTTTCTTATTAAAGTACTCGGGTGTTACACTCCCATCATACCTTAAACTAAAAAGATAATTTTAAGCTTTATCTTTCAATAAATTTATTTTATAGAGACATTAGAATATGAAAATTATAAGCGAAGTTTTAATTCCACAAAATAGTTAAATAGATGTGTAATAGAGAAAGTATGTTTATTTTAGTTAAAAATCTCGACAAAATGATTTATTAATGCATATGAAAATATAAAGAAGGCGGTTACATCATATTATCTTTTTTGTATAATAAAAAAAAATCTTCTTTCTTTTATAATAAAAAGACAATCTACTAATAAGCTAAAATGTTATACTGAAAACTATGATCAAAAGATGTTATAAAAGTGTAAGTTGTAAATGCAACATTAAGGAGCTTCGAAAAAAAAGGGGTATACGAATTACAAGGTAACTTCAGAGGTATGATTTTAGTTTTATTAAAATTTATATTAATATTTATAAACACATAAAAATTTTTTCTTCCATAATCTTGGAAATTTGATTTATCACGCTTATGATTACAATTTGATCGGTCTTTACACCCTAATGACTCAAGTAGAAAAACATAGTTTATAAAAGAACATGCTAAATGCACTTTAAAAAATAAAAAATCTAATAATCATAAATAAGACAAACTATGGAGGCACAATATCTTTTCTGATCACGCCAATTAATATTTTAAGATTGTCTAAATTATAATACAAGGAAATATAGTGTAATTTTATGGATATCATAAGCATATATATAAGTTAAAAGGCAAAAGACTGAATGTTAGTGCTGTAAAAAAATTTTTTAATTTTGGTAATTTGGTTCTAATTTAAAGTATTACATTTTGCATACTTTATCCTTGCATTTGTAGATAATAATAACCTATGGATAATTTTTGTTTATAATATATTAACTTTAACATATATGTTCATGCTTACTACAGCTGTTAATATTAAAACATTGTTTTTAAAGAATAAATGCGAATTTATAGCATAAGATATATCTTTGAAATATTGCGTATAGAGTTTCTCGACATCCGAACGTTTGTATTATTAACTTAAAAATACATGTGGTGGGTTTAGTAAATATATAACGTGAAATGCTTTTGAATGCTTTCATAATCAAATATTTAATAACCTTACCTTTAAATGATATAAAAAGTGATGATTATAGGAAAAAAAAATTGCATATTCTCATTAATTGTATCAAATACAGATTCTCTTTTTAAAAAACTAAAATTATATTTAGATATTCTAAGATAATAATGTGTCGTTTGAACTTAACATAAAGTCGTTTTTCAAATCATAATTTCAGCTCAATAAAATATATAAAGGGTAATTGCTTTATTTTACATATTTAAATGAATTTAAATTTATAAAAAAATAATTTAATACCAGAATAATGACATTTCATCACTATTAATGAAAACAATTACATATAGACCTAAAAATTTTAAAAATTAAAGTAGTTCTGGAAATCTTAGAGAAAAGAATTTTTACCTCTAAAATTATAAGGCTGAACAATATTTTTTTAAAAGCTTGTCATAAAAAATATATTTTTTTAAATTAAAATATAAAATAACATATAAAAACTCTTATATATGTAAAATTTTAGCAAGAAATAGTCAAAAAATTATTTAAAAAGTATGATACAATTAAATAAAAAAAAGACATACTGCATATTTGACAAAATCAATTTAATTATTTAGATTTAGCGATGATTTGTTATGTGGATAATACGACAAAGAAAAAATAAACACAACAATCTTTTGACTCAAAGCACCACCAAAAAAAAACAAGGAAACAACTAAAGCCAGTATTATATGACAAAAAAACATATTTGCAGATACTTAAGGCCAAAACCATAAAAATAATTTTTAAAAAAACATTATTTATGGATTATAATTTTTTAAAATGCATAAATAAATCTGAATATTGAATAACAGTAGAATAGAGAAGTAAATATCTACGTATTTTCCAATTAGCCTACAAAAGAAAGTCTTATAGAAAGATAAACCGGATAAAAAATTGAAATTGATTTTCAACAATATTTGTTTTAAAAACTTAATGAAAATGTGACTCAAAGAAAGATAACATAAGTAAGATATAAAATATATTTGATCTTTTAGAACAATATAGTAACATTAACATTAATTTTATTTTTATCGAAATATGGGCCATATAATCACAAAAAGAATGTCAATGCTTTATTTAAAACCTATTATAAGGTTGAGTTTTAAAAAAACTATACATTTATCAAATAAATCAATCTTACTATACAGAAATTTGCGTTGTTTTATACATTTAAAAGAATCTACAAAACCATAAAAAAAATTTTAATGCAGAAAAAATAGAATTTGACTAGAATTCTTTTTATAGGAGAAAAATAGGCTGTGAAATGTGCAATATCTAGATATAAAATATCATATGGAAAATCTTTGAGCAAAGTTGAAAATATTAAAAAAGTGTATTAAGTCGAACAAAAACCATTTAAAATATCTAGTTATATGCAAAGAGAGCACAAAAATGCAAACCATTTACAAGAAAACTTGAAAATAAAAATAATATCATCCAACTATAGACTTATTAAGGTTTTTCGAAATTAATTTTGAGAAAAAAAACGGACGAAATAAAATAAAACAATACTACAAAATAAATTATACTTACATTATAATTTTCACATATAACACCTATTTTATATTGTTGTTTGTTTCTAAAAATGTAAGATAGATAAAAATGTATATAATTTATAGAAATGCAAATTATGGGTATTAAAATATAAAAAAGCCTTCTATTATGGATTAAATGTTTTTTTTTGCAGCAAAAATGAAATACTGAATCACAGAATATTTCTAACACGGACTTGAACTCCAATAATAGAGTAAGCTTCATTTATTGTTTGCATTGATAAAGATATGGGGGTATTTAAATTATAAGAGCTAACATTGAATTCAATACTAAAGGCTAGACCTTTACCGAAATATATATAAATTCACTAATTTTGCTATCATATACTTTTTTACCTTAATGAATGAATTCGATATATTTAATTTGTATAAAAATGTTGTTTTATTCCCATAAAATAACATATCGAACGATTTATTTGTAGGCCAGACTCACAATTTACTAAAAAATTAAAACATACATGGTTTTCCACAACATTTTTTTAGCTAGAGACAAATTTTTACATCACAGAATTTCTTTTATGCTATATTATAATGTGTACAAATATTCTTTAATGAATTTATAAAGACACTGGAGTCTACGGAACAAGAAAACATGCTTATCAATAGCATCATATTTGCTTTTATACATTTATATATGATTTAAAAATTACCTTAAATGCTGTTAAAGAATAAAAATAAACATAATTAAATGGAGTATCCTTAAATGAATTATTTCAAATGATATAGCCAATAAGCTTTTTCTTGATACAATAATGTTTATTTATGGGTTAATTTTCTTTTTATGAATTTTATCTAGTTATACGTGGTCAGCCGGTTAGGAATATGGCATAACTCTTTGATGCATCTTTTGACACTTTCCCTGATCTATCTTCAAAAACTGCTCTTCTTCTCTCAAATGATATGAGATCAAGTGTTATGCGGGGTATGAGAGCTTGCATGTATGCTTCTACATTTTCTAAGTTTTTTATCTCTTGCACATATAATTTATGTGATTTTGTAACCACACCATCCTAAGTCATTACATATGGTATTTTTCTTGTTTTACATTTGTAAATTAAACAAAGTTTTTTCGCCAAGATTGGATACTTCCCATAGTTCATTCATAAATTCAGTTTAGTTGTCAAGGCTAGTTTTACTTATTTCAATCAACGTAATCATATTTTCTTTTTTGACGTATAGAAAAGTATCAGGTCTATTTTGTTTATTTATGATATCTGTTTTTATTCTGGTAGCACCTTTTATTTCTGCATTTTCGTTTTTGCTGATCTCTTGTACTGAGTGAGTTCTGATCTTTTTGGTTATTTTGAAGTTATGATGTATTGATAAGTGTAAATGAAGACATCTTACGATTTCATTGTGCCTTCGCGTGTAATCATACCCTAACATTATCTTGCATCTAGTTGCAAGGTGGTCGATTGTTTTCACGGTTTAAATGACAATGCGGGCTTTTTATCTTCTCACCGGTAAACGCATTTCCGTCTTGAATAAAAAAGAGTTTTCTTTCCTCACTTGGTTTAATTTTGCCGTCTTTTATTCATTTTGATGATCCAAAAATATCAACCATATCATTATTCTTGGTTTCAAAAGATTTTGGTGTAATGGTTTAATTTTTATTTTGTTCAATAGACTTTCGTGCAGCGTTTTCTTCAGTGTCATAGAAATGGTAATATTGGCATATATTTTATTCTTAAGATATTCTAGAATATGTAAGAGATATGTCTTGTTATCTTTTTTCTCTTATAATATTGTAGCTTCCTTGGTGAAATTTTTTTACTATATAAATGCAAATACATTAGCAGGTAGATAATCTTCTCGGCTTTGAATTCAATATTACATAGCCTACTTCGTAGTCAAGTTCACTTTAGAAGTAATATTTATTTATTACTAGGCTAGAGGTGAATAGAAAATTCGTTTAAAATATTCTTTATTTTAATATCAAGTTTAATTTATTCTTTAGGTTCTAATTTAAAAACGCCTATATGGTAATTTATGTGTGATTTTGATTGTTCATTTTGGCTGTAAATAAATTCATAGCATTCGTAGTCTTCCATGAATTTCTTATTCGATTTCGTATTTGTTATGCAATTATATCAATAGTTTCTTTCTTTAGCTCCAAATTGCTATTCTCAATTACTCCAAGATATTTATAGGCTGCTGAGCCTTTATTATATATTGCTATATCTGCTCATATTTCATGGTTAGTGGCTTGCTCGATTCGTTTATTATAATGCTTACTGCATATAAAGTATATTATAGCTATATCAGATTGTAGTATATGTGTTTCGATTGTTTTAGTAATCTTTTTGAAGTCATCAATGAAGAGTAGGTGATTTGTTGTATAGGAGTTTTCATCGTTCAATACACTTACCCCTGGAAAGCGTTCATTTTATTGTCTTCTCAAGAGATGAATACAAATTACAAATAAAACAGGTTGCAGACGTTCTTCATGTGATAAAACCTTTTTTTATTCTTTTGGCAATGAAATATATCTATTTAACCTATAATATATACTCCGTTTGCTTAAAATCTTTTTTATAAAAGACGTTATCAATGTAGGTAGATTCAAGTTTTCAATACATACGTGCAGGTTGTTATGTTCTATTGAGTCAAAAACCTTTTTTACATCAATCCACGTTGTAATGAATTTTTTTTCATGCTATTTATATATCGCAATATTAAAAAGAGCTTGTTCTTTTGCTCCTTGAACGCGCCTTGTTGTTCCTAACTGATTTTTTGCAATAAATTCATTTGTCTCCACCGCATACTGAATGATTTTTGATACCGTTTATGTTGTTTACTTATATAAATTGGACTTACATGTGATTGGTCTAAATTCATTTCCTATCTTGACATCTTTTTTGGTATAAGATGTGTCGTACCTTAGTAAAACCATTCTTCCAGATTTTTATTTTCCAAGCATTCATCTGATATAATCTTATATATGAATTTATGAAGGCTCGTGATTTTTTTTATGAAGAAATTAAAGATTCCATCTGAAAGAGCAGCTTTCCAGTTTCGCTGTGATTTTATGATATTATTAAATTCAACATTTGCTATCAATCATATTTTTTCCTGTTTTTGGACTGGTGGAAATGGTCATAGGTAATCGTTATAATTATTTTTGTTATGATTTTCACGTACCCTTTTCCCACATTTTCATCCAAAAGTTTTTGATTTTTTCATCTGAAGCTTCGATTGTATTATTTTGTTTAAGAGTCAATCCTCTGTAAAAAAAGTCTTCTATTAAGCTCAAAGCGGTTATTTTCTCGGGCAAAATCACATCTTTTTTTATGCTGCTCTATTTTTTTCTTTATTATTCTAATGTTTTCTGTATAAACATTTAACCCTGTTTATAGATGATCATCTATATCTAGGATCATGTTTCTTGATCGCATTTTTTTTCTTGATTTTAATACATCCTCTTCTTTAACTTCACTCCATTTTATTTTTTTATGATTCGAGTCCCTTCTTATCAAAAGCTTAATTTTTAATTTTTTCTAAATTATATTGGTTGTCGCTTTTCGGTTTTGTTGTAAGGCGTTTGTAAGTCTTTTGTGCGGTTTGTAGCAATACTACAACATCGGACATATTCTTAGGATTCTGGGTGGATGTAATTGTTCCAATAATCTTATTAATAGTTTAAAGAATATTAGAGTCGAATTTGTAGCATGGATTTAATCTCGTCCTTTCAAATTCAACGATTTTTGCCTTTTTAGGCTTACTGTATTATATTAAATTCCCTTCTATATAATTCGACTCTTTTATACTCTTCAATTCCAAAATGGGATGAATCACTTAATATTGCTCTTTTTGTGTTTTTGACGTTTTCGGCATCGAATCGTTTGACAACCGACTTCCTTCCATTTTCTTCTTTTAATATTCTCATCTCTCTTCTTTTGAGTTCCTGTTTCGACAAATAGCATTGTGATTCTCCGTTGTAAAATTTTTAGCGTTTATCCCATCCGAAGCGTGGCATAAGATGGAAGTGTATTAGTATTGCCGCATAGGCATCCTGAACCCATTCATCCAGAGAAGATTCTGTTACGTGAAGATCGATTCTAACGTCAGATGTCTTGTTGATGTTTTCAATGAGTTTTTCGCATGTTTCACTTTCAACACATCGTTTTGCTCGGTTACAGCCGCAGTTTGGCATGATTTGTCTTTGTAGTGCTCTGATTTTTCTGTTTCAACCATCCCTTTTTTAAGCAATTGAAAAAAAAATTTATATAAAAATATATATCAAACAACAACAAAAAATGAGAAGAATTATTGATTTATATTACGATAGTAAAAATTTATTTTATATTGGTGAAGTTCTTCTTTTTATCGATTCAATCTACTGACATGTATAAAGCCCATTAGATTTATTGCACGACTCTTTAATGTTTTTTATGACATCTTTTACGAACTTATCTTCGTCAATACTTTTCTACGTCAAATGCTGTGAGTTTAAGTGTCATGTAAATTGCTAAAGCTGGATTTATTCATCTAGAATTTATAACTCCTTGACATTTTTTTATATTAATTTTGTAACCACATCATCCAAGGCGCTGTATTTTTTAATATTTTTGTTTTTTTATTGTATATTAGATTTAGTTAATCGCTAAAATGTCGTACTCTTTATAGTTCACATTCTCACTTCATTTAAGTTGATCCAGGCTAGTTATATATATTTCAATTAGCCTAATAATATTACCTTTTTTATCATATAAGAATATATGTTGTCTATTTTGTTTGATTGGTATATCCTTTTAAATTCAGGTATCTACTATTATTTCCGAATACATATTTTCGCTGATCTATTGTTCTGTGTGGGTTCTATTATTTTTTATTTCCTGAAGTTTTAGCGTTATTATACGAAGAAATATAGACAAGTAACATTTTATTGTTCTTTTGTATTAATCATGCCCGAAAATTCTCTTGTATCTCGTTGCCTGATGATAGTATTGATTTCATGACTTCGTTACAGTGTGAACACTTCTTTCTTTTGGCGAAGAAGACTTTTTTATCTTGAATAAACCAGAATTGAATTTATTTACTATATTAATAACCCGTATTTTAACCCTCTATAAGATCCAACTAGGTAACCATGTAATATTTCTTTGCTTCGAAAAGTTTATAGTGTGATAGTTTTTCTTATATTCAATGATTTAAACTATCTTGTTGTTTTTTCTTAAGTTCTCTTGGTCCATGATACCGATATTTTATTTATTTATCAGATACTCTTCAATTAGTAAGAGATGTGTTTGCTTATCTTTTTTTGCTTTTAATATCCGACTCATGACGAAGGACAGTTTATACTTTTTTAAAGAATGTTTTTTTTTGCTTGCGGATCATCGTCTTCACTTTGAATTCAATATTGCATAGCACTATTCCTATTTTTTTTCTCTTTATATATAATATTAATAATATCAAGGCTGGTGGTGTATAAAAATTCGTCTAAAACATCTTTTATCATCACAAAGAATTTTATGTATTCTTTCTGTTATAACGCTAATACGCTTATATGGTAATTATAATTGTGTTGTTGCATGTACATCAATATCTTTTATAGATTTCTTGCATTTATTTAAGTCTTAAATAAATTATTATTTTTTTAGGGATTTTTTTTCTGCTAATCATAAATTTCTAGTTTTAAAAGGATTTACTATTCTCAATTACGCTATTACTTTTAAAGACGGTCGTTCCCACAATAAATATTGCTACATCTGCGCATGTTTAATGATTAGTGACCGACTTATATTTTTTAATTCGAGTTCTACTTCATTAAAAAGTTTTTGGTGGCATCGGTCATATACTTAAGAAATTTTGGATTTTTTCTATTATTTTGAGGACATTATGAACAAAAAATAATATGTTGTGTAAGAATTTTAATCCCCTATAAACTGACCCCGGGAAGCGTTCTTTCAATTTTTTGTACAGTGGATCCATACATAAATTTTAAAAGAGATCACGCCTTCTACTTGCAGTATGTTCATTTTTATAATTATATTTGCGATTCCTTCCCCATTTACTCTTAACAAGAGAATCCATTTACCTATTTTGTTTTATATATAAAAAACGATATCCATCCAAATAGGTATTTGTTTATGTTAAAATTAATCCGATGATTATGTTATATTCAGTTGAATGCTTTTTTACATCAATACATGTAGTATAATTTTTTTTTATTTTAATAATTTATTGCAATATTACTAAGTGTCAAATCTATGGTTTTTTAGACTCATCTCAGATTTTATCACAGGTTTTCCGGAATTTTTTATTTTGTCTCCGCCTCATATTTTACGGTTTTTCTAACGGATTTTGTAGTTAACGTATATGCATGATATTAATATAATATTCATATGACTAGACAATATTTTATTTTTAAATTTTAATTGAGTCAAGTAGAGCCTCATACGCTTAAATTTGTTATGATCAAAAAGTATAAATACCTTCAACCATTTACTCTAGTATTCTATCTTACACCTTCATACTTTTTAATTTTTTCTTTAGCTTTTTATTGTACAAATCATTTTGAGTATAACTATATAATAATGATAAACAAAAATATAAATATGCAAGATAATTTTGTTCTGATTGTTATACAAGAAAAATTCATTATAACTATTCCATTCATCCGTATATATTAATTTGCCCCCTCTGACAACCCTCTATACTACATTCATTAGAGTTGCTTATTTTCTATTAAAACAACTGTAGCAAATACTTTGCTAGATGATTCGCTTGTATATACAATTGTCAAAGCCCAAGTCTCATCTATTGATCCCCTTTATCGAGGAGACTTAACCTTATTGTTTAAAACTGTTTCCTCTGCTTGAATAATACATCCACCCCACCACTTCTCACAATATTATTCTTTAATATTTTTTTATTGGCACATTAACCTCATTTATAAATCTGTAGTCGAGTTTTAAATATATGATAACAATTTTGCATATAATCTTTGTAAGTTCCTTTTAGAATTAGAGAACAGAAATTTTAAATTTTTATTTATTTCAATTTTATATAAATAAAACAATGTATATTTTGTCATAAATATGTTAGTTTGATATTTATCACAGTTGTAATTAATACACCTATGGTTATAATCATCACATAAATCTTTTGTAGCCTTTGAAGCCATAGTTTAACTTGATTGGGTACAACAAAACACATAACTTATATTCATATAATATTTTCTTATTTTTGTAATAAGAATCTTGATGTATTTTGGCCATTGATTCTAAACTACTTAAAAAATTCAACATATTTTTGCGGTTGTTATATTCATTCAAATTCAAATATACATAACACGCGCCTGAGGGAATTGATAGTTCGATCCGAAAGTATGCATCAAGTATAAATCAGATGGTTTTTGCAAAATATTGTACGACTATAGAAATTAAGTATTTTATTGAAAATCTTCCATGTCAAAAATCTTTAATTTTTTGTGAATCCATTATTTTACCAGGGAGCTTATAAGTAGGTAGAAAAACTTTCGAATATAAGTAGAATGACTGTTGTTTTCAGGGTTACGATGGTTAGTTGATGTAAATATTTGACCAGAATCTTCAATTTATTTGATTTAAGATTCGAATAAATCTCGCGCAAGAACATTAATGGAAGACAAATCTGTAATGTGTGCTCGTTAGCTGCAAGGGATGCAACAAAAACTGTTATATCACCCACAGTCAAAAATCACATTTTTAACATACATTTGATTGTAATGCTGAAACAAAATGACTCGATTTAACAGCGCAAGAACAAGCAATCAACGCTAAATTGAAATGATGAGAGGTTCCTGCGTAGCGGTGACTTATTTTGCGCTTATAATATTATTAAGATAACTCTATTTTTTTTATGTGTTTTAAGATTTATTAAGAATGTCAGCTATTTTTATCAAATTGTGTAATTTATAAGAATGTATGTTATTTTATAATAATGATCTTTTTTTAACATTAAATTTATTTTTGAGAAAGTCTTTTACTTATGTATCAATTCCTTTTCGTGTGAAAATCTTCAATATTATTAATAAATTCTTTTTTACTATCCATCGTTCTACATTTATGCCTTAATCTCTATTCTTGTGCACTTAAATTATCTTTGCGATTGATTTGGGCATAGAGTAGAGTGCTATTAACACTACATTATTTTATATAAATTATCCCAAAACAAAGAAACAAAAAAAAATAATCTTTTTTTCAAAACTTGGATTTATCACACAAAAACCTTCTGGTGTTATACACCTAATAGAATTTTTATTTTTATTTTCTCTTTTCCCGTAATTATTATGAAATAAAAAAAGAAATTTATGCATAACAAAGCTCAAAAATATTAATTACATTCTACATAAATTTTCGGCCTTCGGAAAAATCACAAAATTTTCTAAAAACCCATCATTCATTTGTCTTGCAATCCAAAAGAATTTCGTAGGTTAAAAAAATATTTTTGCTCGAATGCAGATAATTTCAAGTTTATATGCCTAATCTTGTCTTTTTAAAATTATCATGTTTTGTGCCCCAAATTGTTTCCAAGAATCACCCTAACCATGAATGTTCAAAAATGCATAGGAGGGGCTTAGTTTGCTAATATGATCTTCCAAACTAAGTTGGTAAAATATAATAATCCAAGAAACATTTAAATTTTAATTTGAGCAATAATATAAATATAATATGAAAAATTATAGAAAATATATAAAATTATATTTATTTTTCTGCGTTAATCATTTAATATAACAGTATTCAAGCCGTTTAGGAAAAACAAGTTATACTTTGATTGCAAAAAAAAATTACATGTGGTTCTTTAAAGCGATTCTAGACCGAATATTCTTTTGATACATAATATATATGCTCTTTGTGTATATTTTGGCACATATAATACATAAATGAATCGTATCTAATTATATTACTGCATTAAAGTAAACGCCTATATTACGACAGAAGCAGTAATTTATTGGTTTTATTTTTTATCATATAAAAATCATATTTGATCATAAAAAGTGCGGGATTATACCGAACTTCAAATATAAATTGAACTATTTGTAGTTTAATTAAAAATTATCGATCCAATAAGATATATTATATCTTTTTTTGTATGTTGTTGACCAATGGAAAATAGTTTTAAACACATTTTATTTGCTGAGAACCTATTATATGTGAATTCTTCATTGTAGGAAAATAAAAAAACAGCATGTGTTTTATAATATTTTATGTGTACTATAAACTAGCAAAATATAAATTGTTGTGCTGTATTTTTTTCATTTTTATCGATGTTTGTTTCTTTTTACTTATAATTTATTTGCTAAGTGATAAACTTACTCCACAATTAAATTTTTATAAATACAAAAATAAGATTAAATAACTTTAAATTTTAATATTTTTTTTTCCGACTCGCTATATTTTTTTGAATCCTGGCTTTAATATAGGGATATTTTATAATGCCCTAATGTTTTAGTTTGTCGTATAATAACAAAATAGTCAAATAGAATAAAAAAATTGAGCTCTTTGAACTCATTTTTTCGATGTTTTTATTATAGTCTAAAAATATATAAAATTGATCATAAAAATGCAAAATAAGAATTAATAAAATCATTTAACAAACAAAAAATCATTTTATTTATTGTATGTTTGAATACAAATAAATTTCTAGCCATAAAAATTGGTAATTTTTTACAAACTCAAAGTATTCTTATAAAGTTGTATTGATTATTTTTATAACCTAAGTGCTAAAATATTTTTAATTTTAGTAAATCACAAATTTTTTCATATTAAAAATATTCTAATTACGGGAAAAGAAATTTTTGCTATATAATTTAATCTAATTATCATACATTTTCAATTGAATAATATTCTGGTTGCTGAAAAAGAAATTTTTGCTCTATTTTTTATTCAGTTATCATATTTTTTTAATAAAAAAAATATTTTTATGTTGGGAAAAACAATTTTATCTATGTTTTACATAATTATCATACTTTTCATGAATTAAATATTCTGATTGCGGACATAACTATTAAATATATTTTTTTTATGCATTTTTCACGCGATTTTGTCTTTTCTTGATAATAGAAACTAGTTTTTTTATATAAATAATGTATGACAGCATAGAAAGGAATTACTTTTGAAATATTTTTTTTTCTTGTTCTAAATTATAATTTTGCAAGCATTATAAATAATTTGGTAATTTATGCCTAGTTTAAACCGAATTTCTATATTAGATAAATAAAAATAGTGTTATAAGCCCTTAAATTTAATTTAACAAATTCAGCATTTTCTTACTAGTTTGTCGCTTCGGAAATATATGGCTGTAATTTCACAATAAACCGCGAATTCTACATGATTAATTGTTCTTTGATGCCCAGTTCAAAAAAAAAATATGTTCGAAGTATTTTTTTTATTTCCTAAACTATAAATTTTACTAATTTGACAGTATTAGTTGTTTAATATTTTTTTCATATTATTTTTATAGTTTAACAAAATAATGAGGTTTTAATTTGCAAATTTATGCATAAACAAATTTACGTGTGCTAATAATAAAAATCACAATTATAAATTTATTTGTGGGAAAAGGCGTAATATGTTAGTGGATAGTTTAAAAAAGGATACTATGTTTATACAGATAAATAAATATTTATATATTGAGTGTTTTTATTTAAAATAAATAATGACCATAAAAGGATATTATTTTTTACAAGTGTTCATAAAAAACCAAGACGGTATATTCACTTTTATTCTTAAATTAAAATGAAAGAAAATATTGATAAAATATCATAGAAATATTAGAAAAAAATTGATTATAAAATAAATGATCATTGTACACGATTCAATCATTTTTCGCCAAATTTTAATGTGTGTTCAATCATTTTTTTTTGCATTTTTATATTGTTAAAGAATTTTAAATTTAGATAATCCGTTTTGTTTGAATTATTTGGTTTATTATCATGAAATATTTATATTTAATCTTTGGCCTTTTCGATTATAGGTCTTGACACATTTTCTTTATTCCAATGTAATAATCATATTGATCAAAAAATTGATCAATTATGATACTTTTTTATGCACAAACATGAAAAATAAAAGGATTGAAAATAATTTCCAGATCATAATTTATATGTCGCCTTGAGGAAAATAAATGCTTTTCTATGGTAGAAAAAAAATATATAAAAATTCTTTATGAAAGGAAGATAAAGATATTTCATTATCTATAAAAATAAATAATTTTTTATGCTAGACAAAACTATATATTTCATCATTTAAAAAATAAATAATTTTATTATGTAAGAAAGAAGGTTTCATTCTCTACCAAAATAGATAATTTTTTATGCTCGAAATAAAAGACATATTGTATTATATTGAATAATAACTATATGTATTATGAAAGAAATAAATATCGTATTTTTTTATATTGAAAAATAACTAAATTCATTATGAAAGATACTAAATGTTCATTATATAGCAAAAATAATAAATTTTTTTATAAAAAAAAAGGTGCAGACCGAAACATTATTTAAATTTAATAATTACCCAAAGAACTTTCCGGATTCTACTCTATGTATTTCATAAAAATCACAAAACTCATCGTCGGCTAAATTATTTTTAGGATAACACGAAATAACAAACGAGTATCCTCTTGCGCTTACTAGAGTCTTAGTGAAAAAGCCATAATCTATGTTTTTTTTGAGTTCCCGACCCGATAATCGCAAAAATATCTTAGCATATTTTTTTGAGTCGAGAATTTTTCTTATCAGAATAGCAATTTTGTTAATATCGTCATCGATTTTAATAACCAGATATTTTAAATTATCGGTATTTGAATTGGCGACAGTGTTTTCATTCGTTATAGAATTACTTTTGTCTGGCTTGAAATACGTGTGTGTGTCTTTGGTATTGGATTTCCTGTACATGTATTTTAATTTTCCATGGAGTGTTGTTTCTTTGAGTGATATTGTGTACAGTACTTTGTTGGTATGTGTGGCATTTGGCATCCTTTTTTTTATGGGATCAGAGATGCAATTTTAATTTCGCTAAATCAGTTCACGATTGAAAAAAATGGATAGAAGGGAATGGTTATATGTCAATCAAAATACATTACTAGTATGGTTTGTATTAATTTGGAACATAAATAATGATTTTTACGATGTTTTGTATATTTATTGTGTGTCTTTGTTCTTGATTTAAAGGAAATACTGTTTTTCAAGTAAATTATGTTTTTTATAGATGTAGATAACGTCTAAAATTTTATGGTATATTTAGAAATTATTTAAGCTTAAATAATTTGAAATTGTTGCATCTTAATCCGCAATAAAATTTATAATTTCTTTTTTTGTGAATTGTGAATGGAAATCATCATAAATCTTTTTCAATAAAAGTCTTAATTTAGTTTGTCCGACATTTTAATTTAATTTTTGTTTAATCTGGAAAGCTGATTATTCATTTATTTTTTAATTAAATGATCGGGAACTTTGATTATTAAAAAATAAACAACACAAGTTTAGAACATATGCACAATTTTTGGCTAGTATTTATATTAAAGCGATTTGTAATAATAAAAATCTTGAAAAGATAAATGTTTTTGTGATTCGTCCATTTATTCTAAAAGCCTATATTTCGTTGACTATAAATTATATAAAAAGCTATATTTTATAAATATGTGTTTTTGACTGTGATATCGCAATATAATACAATATTCAATGTTTTTGGATTACAGAATTCATTCTAAAAGCCTATATTTCCAGGGAATAAATTGAATACAAAACTTAAATTTTATAAATATACATTTTCGACTGTGATATCGAATTATAATTAAAATATATAATGATAAGATTTAAAAGGGGATAAAATGTAGTGTTTTGGCCTTTAAATAATTTATAGATATAATACTTCCAGTATTCATATTTACCCTAGTTTAAATACGATAATTATAGAAGTTTATGTGGTAATGTTTATAAAGTTTGAATCTTCCCAACTTCGTGGAATTGTAAGTATGGTTGTATCTAAGCATAGCAAATGTGAAATCAATTTATAATTTATATAACCCTGGAAATAGAATCGGACATTTAAAATAACTTCTCTGAGTAAATTGAAGGATTGCATTCTAAATTTTAAATCATAGTAAACTATGAGGAAAACTTAAATTAAATTTTGTTAATGTAGAAAACAACAGAACATCAAGCTTAAATTAAATAAATCACCGGAAATAATATTTAATACGGTATTGAAGTTTTTTAATATAAATTTAAAGGGTATGTAAGACTATAAAGTAGATCTAATCAAATTTTTAATCGTGCGAACTATTTTGTAATCTTAAGATACAGCAAGATCATAAAATTTTATGATAAATGTGTTGATATATAGAATGTAGGATTAATAGCCTTCTATTCTGGTTGCAATATGGTTTTTTAATCTATCTATCTGCAATTGCTGCAGCTTACAATTCTTATATTTTTTTAAATCTTTAAAGCCAATATAAAATCATAAAAATCCAAATTATATTTTTAATCTGTAATTTACGATGATAGCTTTCTTTTCTGGTAGTAATATTTTTATAAATCTTTGATGCAAACAAAAAATTATAATAAATATTTATTAACATATATTTTAATGTTTTTGGCATATTTTAATGTGTTTTAATGAATTTTAATATATTTTAATGTATTCATCATATTTTTGTATATTTTAAAGTATTTTTAGATCTTGGGACTGAAAAACTCAATATAATACGTATAAATATATAATTTAAGATTGATGCAATTGTATAGTATGATATTATATAACACCTTGCCCTTAGCCTATTGGCTCACGGTTGTTCTAATATAAATATAAATTTAGTAACTAAACATAAAATCTAAATAGCTCAAATAATATTTCAAATAACCAATTAAAATCGGCAAAAAGGTATTAAACACAAATATAAGAATTAGTAAATTAGACAACAAAAATAAATTAAATAAAATCTATGCACAAGACTCAAAAATGAATTTAAATCATGATTAAAAAAATTTAGATGCTATAAATAATAATTTTTGTGAAAGCCCTTAAATGTCGAGTGAAGAAAATCAAAATGAAGGTGAAGGTTGGGAATCATGGTTTAATGAAATAAACGAAGGTCAAGAAAAAGAACATCTCTTACTTTTTACCGGCCTCAAAGATCTAAATTCCGATTATACACTTACATACAAAGCCAATTTTAGGGAACAGGACTGGGAAACCACACAAAAGTATCTTGAAAACCATGAATCCATAACTTCTATAAATTTACTCGGATTTAAATTTATAAAAATTAATTGTGATTCGGAAGACGAAAAAATCACGCATCACTTCGTTGAAAAAGTCTCGAACGCAGAACATGATGAATATGCAATTTCAAATTCAATACCAATGGAAAGAAAAGGACTCATGATTATCTCTATGCTAGATTCTGAATTCGTATTTGTCGGTGGGTATTTAGAAAATGATCGTAAAGCTCTTGCAATCAATTATATTTCGAGGCATGTTTAAATTGAATGAAATAATAAATATTAAAAGGCCGATTTTGTTTTTATTATGCTATTATATATAGAGATAATTTTTGTGTAATTTTAACTAATGTAATAATCTTAAACAATTTAATTAGTCTTCATTACATCATTATATAACTTCTATTAAATATAAGTTTTATATTAAGGAACAGGAAATGCCAACTGAAGCTAAATCATATACACAATTGAGAGGATTAAGGAAAACACTTGAATTGAGATGAGTATGCAGATAAAAATATGATTTTTCAGGAAATTAGTTGAATTAATAAGCCTTGAAATAAGATATTATTATTGAATAAAATATTTAATTAAAAATCCTTGACTTATTAAGCCTTGAAAAAAGAATATGATGATTGAATAAAATATTTAATTAAAAATCCTTGACTTAATAAGCCTAGAAAAAGAAGATACATTATGGAAGACGATTTTAGAAGAAAATACAAAAAAGAGCTCAAAAAAAATCTTCTCTATTGTGCGTTTTAATCATTTGTTTGAACATGTTTAAATATATCCGCTCACTTATCTATAGGATTTTCTAAATAACACATAGAAACTGTTTAATAAGTTATTTCTTCCAATACTAAAAACACAATTTTTAATAATATTATTTTATTTGTTATAGTTTGAGTTTCTCTTTATCTATTTAGACGTAGTCAGCCCATCGGGAATATTGCAAAATTTCTTGATACATCTTTGACACCTTCCCCTAATCTATCTTCATAAACTGCTCTTCTTCTCTCAAATGAGATATGTTCAAGTGTCTTGTTTAATAATATTAAAAGGCTAATTATATATCACTCTTTAGATAGATTCTTACCATAAATGCATTCGATGAATTTGTGCATAAAAAGTTATAATTTCCATATTAGAACATTAATTTCTTTATATGATATATTTATCTTTCCAAGTTTATGTTATTAAATCAAAAAGCATATGATTAGTATTCTTCTTTTTCTTTATAGTATATTTTAGTATTTTAATTTTATATTTTCTCTGCATGTAAAGCGTAATTGGTTTCTCACTGGGATTAGTATACATACTATTGGCTATACCTTGTTTTATTGCATCTTCTTCGATACCTCCTCTCTGATAAAGACTTATTAGTTCGAGATTTCCCCTCAATCCTGTAGTTCGAATTTGTGCAACGATTGGTTTCTGACTTTATGTTCTCAGAATAATCTTATGTTATTGTATTACAATTCCATCATATGTTACAAAATATATGCAGAAAATATTTGATTTAAAATTATTAAAAAAAAATTTCTCGTAGATAAAAATGGTATTGTCAAATAATGGGATTCCCCCTGCTATATTTATATCTAATACATTGCTATCGATATCAACTCCAAAATGTAAAATAATAATTTACCCGAAAATCTACGTATTTTTTTCAGCTTAAAGAATTCTTCTTAAAATTGTGCAAGAAACGATTAAAATGGTTATAGAACCATCATCCTATAATAAATACATTTAAAATTACTTGCTAAATCCCAGGATTCAATTTATTTCTCAACATGTATTTTATTCGATGTAGTTACGTAGGTCTGCTAATATATTTCGGCATTATATGGGTAAGTTTATTATTACCAAAATATAAAATTTATTGCGCCTCTGGAAACTCATTTTTGATCTGATGAATTCTATGTTAAATTTTTATGTAATTCAAATATAAAAAAAAAGTTACGTGGTGTGAAACCATATATTATATTTTGGTTGTTTTTATTCTGTAAAATATAGAAAATAAAAACTATTTAAGTCTCAATACTATTATTTATAATATAATAACATCAAGAACACCTGAAAAATCATTTCTATCTATTTAAATACACAAGATATGTGTTATTAGACCACGTTTATAGCCTGGATGAATTATTTCACATCGATATATTAAATATTAAAATATATTTATTTTTTTAGCAAATTTTTGATAGTATATCAAAATGATTTGCTTGTTTTTTCATTATTATTTCTTTTACATGTATAATTTTTTAAATTAAAAATTAACTCGGATATAAGAATTATTAAATTACAAATATTTCATTATAATGTATATGTACGGTATTTTAATACAATTTAATGCTAATTTAGTTGCTTTTTCATGTAAATATATATAAAACATTAAATTATATCCAGTTTCCCTCGATATCTTGTGTACAAAAAGAAAACTCGAACGAATAGCTGTTTTTAAAGAAAAAAATCTTAATACATCATACACATTATATTTTTTAGATATTTTAGGGAATAAAAAATAGCACTTTTTTATCGAAAAGAGTGGAAAAAGGATTCTAGATAATTTATAAAATTATATATGGAAAAATTATTACAGAATTTAAGATCTTATTCTGGCAACATTTGTCATTTCTGAGTTATAGATTATTAATAAAAAGCTCTAGATTGACATATTCATGGTGATACTCCTCTGGTAGTTCATACAAGAATACATGTCCATATGGTACCGTAAAAAATAAATAGTCCTAGACGAAATCATACAAAATGTTGTTATTAAAGAGGACAGATTCAAATATAAATAATTTCCTGTAAAACTGTTTTGTATTAATTGCCTCTGATGTTAAAATAAAAAGGATGTAGATCTAGACTGTGTTAAAATCGACCCTTAGCGTATGGGAAGGTAACTACGAGACCATTTATACTAAACTTATTTTTTCCATTATTATAAAATAACATATTTGGAAGCAAAATTAAGAAATTGATAATACTGAAAAAGTATAGGCATACACATAAATAGTAGAGGTGTGAAAGAACTCAAATATATTAGTCTTCAGCTGTGATATTCTAAAGAGGAATATTGTGTAGAAAACACGAAAAGAATAAGCATAATTTTTTTTTGAAACACTAAAAGCATTACTATATTTCATAAAATCTTTAATAAAAAATTTACATTAAATTATTATAATCTGAAAAGTGTGTAAAAATATTTTGTTTAAAAATTTTTTGATTCTATTTAATATAATTATAGGCATATGTTTATGGTCCGCCGCAAAAAAAACAACAAACTTCCTTAAAACATACTAAAGAACATCAAATTATTGTATAATCGTTCTATATAACATTGAATGTTATTAGAAATTCGGACAGCTTATAAATATTTTAATTCATGAAAATGATGAATCTAAAGTAAACCGTATCAAAAATAATATTTAAGATCGCGACAGATGATAAAATCATGATATATATTTACAAGTTGAAAATACTTGTAGAAAAATACAATTTTTATATAATTTACCCCGTTAATCGAACTCATATGGTATTACGGATTTATTGCCGCAAAGTCTTATTCGAGGAAAGATATATATTTCATTGTGTGGATTTCTTCACGCATACGATTTTCATAGATATCTTCAAAATGATGTATAATTTTTAATGCATTTTTTTTTATAATCTTATATTTTGAATGGGCTCAATTTATAAATATAAATACGGTGTTTTTGGATTATGCTTTAAGATAAACCATAAATACTTTATATTACAATAATATTAAATTATATAAAGTAATGGGAAATTGAAGAAAAGGGAATAAACTTATCTAATTTTTATAAAATGTGAATTTAATTGAAATAGTTAGATTTCGACGTTTTTGTTATGAATTAAGGGGATAAAGCACATAAAGACCGATCTCATATAGCAGTAAAGCTTATTTTGAGCATATACAAATTATTACATCAATAACTCAACTTAATATTAAGCTATTGCTAATTCATAGATCAACTTTTTTTAAAGATTTTCGATATAAACTGGGTTTAATTAAGGAATAAATATGTATATTATATGCTTATTAGTCTTGATCAGAAAAAAATATACCTTTTTAATTGGCAGTAAAATTTTTGTTAAAAAAATAATATGGATAATATGTCAAAAAGAATATGATCAAAATCGAAAAATTTGAATAAAAATAAAAAATCAAATGATCAAATATATCAAACTTATAACTCCTGATCCATAAAAAGCACATTCACACTCAAATATACAAAAAAATAAAGTAATATGAAAAAACATACCGACAATTTTCATTTAATTTTTCAATTATCAATACAATCTAGATTGTTATTATCGGTTAATTTTTAGATTTTTATAATTTTTCATGCAAAACTTTGGATTTCTCTATATAACAGATTCATCATATATATCTTTCTACCTCTTCATCTTTACATTCTTCCATGTTCATCTTATTAATTCAATACTTTTTAGAATAAGAGTCTTCCTCAATCTTATTATTTGTCCGTGTGCTTCCGCTTCTGTTAGAATGCCCAACTTCTTCATATACGACTTATGGTATTTTGTATCCAACCCATTCTAACTTATGAAGTATGACAATGTTCGAGCTTCACATTTGTAAAAGAAAGAGAGTTCATTTACTAATATACCCACATCTGTAAAAATTCTTTAAAATTAGATAAGATTCAACAGTAATTTTTGAAATCAATAAATTTGTTAGAAAACTTTATTATTTAAGGTTTAAAAAATATTATAGTTATTTTTAAAGTTGACATAGAACAGGAATATATACTTTATTCTGTATACAAGATAAAGCAATCTATATAATTTAAATTTAACAAGATATTTTTTTTGTATTTTAGCATAATTTATTTCGGATGGTAAGTATTCGTACAAATAATTGTTATAATCGATTAATTATAGTATTTATATAAATTTTGCCTTTATTTTCAACTTATCTATCTTATTAATTGTCTGTATGCCTCATATATTGTATTTAGAAGCAAGAATTTTGTAAAGCCCTATAGAAGTCTATCAAAGCCTAATAATTATTAAAAGTTTTATATATCTTTTAAATGTGAATTTATGGTCGTTTTAAAACATTTTAATATAAATTTTCTACAATATTTTTATTAACTTGAGTTTACTTTTTTATTTTTGTGTTTGAAAGAGGAAATATGCAGGTTATTAAAGCATATTCTATATTATTTACTTTATACATTATAATTTTGTTGAAAAATTGTATTCATATTAATAAAAATCTTTTATAGTTAATTGTTAATTTAATTCCGATCAAATGGGGGTTAAAGAAAAAACATGAGAGGAGAAGTACAAAGATAACCCTATAAAAATCGATTTTGTAATATAAAACTCGACAAACAGCTCACTTTAAAATCTTATTTGCAAGCAAAATGATACCACTGATTTCATCACACTCGAATCTATCTGCAAGAATACACCTTACGTTAAGACAATTGGTCTCAAGAGGCTTACACCTCGATCCATAAACGATTCGGATGAATGCCGAGATCTAGCTGGTAATAATTTTGAAAAACCTAAAATGGTATATTTAAATGTGATATCAGTCTTACCCGAATTCAGAGCATCAAATGTCCTTAAATATAAAAAAGGAACAAAAGACAGGTCCGCAAGTTCGAAGAAAACGAAATGAAGGAAAAAAGCACAAAGAAGATTTAATATAAAACAAATGGATACTGCATTAACATTAGTAATGCAAGAAAGCATTTTTAAGGGTACTAGCAGACTTGGAAATTATTGACATTATAGAGTTCCGTAGAACCAGAAAAGTTCCTTATACAAAGATTAAACTTTAAATAATATTTTGCTATATCATGCGTGCAATATACATATCACATTCACCTTCTACAAAGCATGTGTGTAATAGCCCGAATTTTCAGGCAGTTCAAAAAAGTTACGAGGAATCAATATCAAAACCAGTGTAGAAGGAATAAATTATGTTTTAATAAAGGAAGACAAAATGCAAAATTACAACCGAATTAACAAATTGCTAACATATTATGCAGGGAATACCCAAAAACTACAAGATCTAGAAATAAGTTTTAGAAAAAGATCATGCGATAACACAACAAAATACTCGACAAAAGATTGATATTCTAGAGTTTATCAGTAATAATAACGATAAGAAAGGAAAATTACAAAAGACAGTAGAGCAATGCAGCAAAAGAAAAGAGTTTACAAAAACAAATTGTCTGTTCCAAGTAAACAGAAGGAATACTACAGATTCCTAAAAAAGATAGAAACCCTGACATAAAAGCTGAAAAGAAAAATATTATAAACTATATTTTGAAATCCAATAAACCAAAAATAAGATGCAAATTTGATGATTACTTACGCAAATTAGCATTAGAAAACACACCTGATGTTTTTTTCATGTTAGAAAAAATGTTCTTTCTGATAATAAATTATCTACCGTAATGAAAGCCGCGGGATTTGATAGTATACACAACTTCTTTGTAAAGAAAATTCCAAAATTGCACTGAATCTTATACGAGATAGTTATCATTATGCGTAGAAACAAAGAGGATAAAAAATATTTTTTTCCGGTATAACATGCTTAATATAAAAACAACATCAAATTAATCGATCGGAACTTTTACTTTTTACATGCATGCCAATCCTTTATGTAATAAAAACAAAAATGGACACTTTATTATTGCAGAACAACTTCACGTCTCGAAACTTAATATCGGAAAGAAAACTTGAAACAGTAAGAGACTACAGAGAGCTAAAGAACACGAAATGATAAAAAGTTGCGATATATAGCATCTATAACACGAAAAAAACGATATATGTTATGAAATAAAAAATAGCAAACGATTTTATAGATCATGAAGATCTTTTTAACTGCTTAAAAATCATAAAATACAAGAATGAATGATTGTATATATAACTAAATACATAAAAAACTGAACTGCAAACTAAGATATAATAATGAATGTATAAGAAGAAAATTGTAAAGGGAAATATTCAAGGTGACCATTTATACCCATCACTGTTTGTTTTTTTTTGTATGAATCCACTAAGCCTCCGATTAAACGAAAGATATCCATTAGTAGCTATCAAATTAGATAAAAATGCACGCACAAAATACCATTATATTTTCATTGAAGACTTAAAGATTGTATAAAAGAACGAAAGTAACTTAAAAATAATGTCTAATGAAGCAGCTAAATTTTTTAAATGCATTGGGATGGAAATAAATATAACAAAGTCTGCTACTAATAGTGGGAACTACATATATGTTTCAGAGTTGATAGAAGGAAGGGTGTCTGTAAATAAACTAGGAATATATGTAATCTCAAAATTTTGAACGAAGCCCTAAACATAAGTAAAAATAAGAAATGAAATGTTGAAACGGGTCACAAATTTATAAAAACTAAACTCAATCAAAGAAATTAATGATAATTTAATATCATCAGTCAAATACTGCGTATGGTTATTAGTGCAATAACCAGAAGTCTTTAAAAAGCTAGAAGTTGACATATTGCGAATATTGATTTAAAATGGAATACATAAATAAACATCTAATAAAGACGACTTTACCTCAAAAAAAAATTCTAGGGCGCGGTCTTGGAAACATGGAATTCAAATATATAAATATAATTCTTTAGATATATAAATAACTATATCAAAAAAGAGCACAATCACTTAAAAAAGCGGTCACGCTGAAATTTGAAAAGCAATTGTAACGCAAATTGTCAGCTTAAATGATTTCTTGAAAACAAATACGGAATGGTAAACCTAGATCTTTCAAGCTCTAATTTAAGCACAAAGAGATCGTTTTGTGTAAAATAATTACAAAAGAGCTGTCTCAAAAATCTTCAATCTGCATAATTATTCCAGCGCTGGAAATACTAGGATCATAAAGATACTACAATATGGTTATTTATGACTTTCAGATAAAGGCTCGATTATTTTTCATTCCGATTAGAAAATTTTATTGGTGAAAGAGGAAGATGTCAGCACTGTAGCGAACCTTTTGAAAACTGTCGATCACTTGGCAAACATATGTCTTAAAAAAATACCTCACAATGAATATACACGAAGAAAATAAGAAATAGTACGCTTTTATCACTTTATGCTAGCATGGAAATATGATTTCAAAAAAATCCGTAGGCACTCTGTACAAGAAATGATGGAAAATTAATTCGCAGATATTAAAGTAGATGCAAAAATATAATCCTATTTAAATTTAATAACGACATATCATATATTGAATTTATGATAAAAAAATAATTTCATTATTTCCATAGAAATTTGTGTGACTAATATTGAAAACATAAACATAGTTGAAAACGAAAAATAATGAAAGTATAATCATCTAGCATCTGAGCTGTCATAAATATACAAGTTCAAGACAAAAATTATTCCACCTGTTACACTTATGACGGAATGGTATCATATTATCATAAAAGGTATCTGAAAGGACTCGAAGTAAATAACCAGATTGAGGCAAATATTCAAACCTTGGTACTGAGAAATAAATTTGATTAATAAGTCTTAAACGGAGGAGAGGTATTCAAGAAAACTTCAGAGCGAAGAAAATAGCCGAAGACATTAATACTCTATGCGCACGAGAGATCAAGGAAGTTGTGCTTGAGAACAAAAACCATAATTAAAATGTCCAATCTAATTCTAAAATAAATAAATGCTTAATTTTAATCAAAATTTGAATTTCATACAAAAGATAGTGTATAAAATATTTTATAGTATAAATGTTACTTTTATAGCTCTATATATGATCATCTAAATAAAATTTTATTTCACGTGCGTCGATTCATATTATATGTTATACTACTATAGTGGCGCGCAAAAAAAATTAATAATAATTTTTTTTTTTGAGGACACATGTTTATAATCATCCCACTATCAGAACACGAAAAAAATATAGCTAGGCAATTAAAAGCGAAGGTCTTCAGGAAAAGCACATAAGAGGATATAATAATAAAATTATAAACTATATTTGCTCTATGTGCAGTCTTAATATCACTTATAATAAAATATAAAATATAAAATGGAATAAAAAATTAAAATATAAACGAAAATTACAATATCAGAATGATAGCGATAATATTCAGTGAAATAAATTTCATAAAATCGAAGCAAAAAAATAGGGCATTCTATAATTTAAATAAAATTAATATACAAATATCAATGAATTGCAATGGAAAGTTATTTCTTATTTATCTTTCTTTCGCATTTATTCAATATAAAGTTTCTTTATTCTTATCCGGGCAGAGAATCTTCGCCTTCTTTGTTATTATCTTTTATAGAATTTTCAAACATGATTCAATGAATCTATAGTGAACCCGCCTTAAATGCATATATAACCGCTAATATGCTTTTTTATATATTCAAATTTAGTTGGTGGCTATATTTAGATAAGTAGGTTTTTTATTTTCTATTGTAGTATTTAGACACAACGTACTTTTAATATAAGGTCTGGTATTTTATTTCATTATTGCAAATAACAAAGAAAAACAATTTTTGTTGCAAAAATTTATAGGCCGTTGTTTTTCATGGCATTTTGTTTTTTTCGACACACAAAAATTCGAGCTAATATATTCTATCATTTAAGCAAATAATCACTGCTGACTAGTTGATATTAGCTTAAAAAGTATCATTATACGGTAGTTTAAGCCCTATGGAAATTATAGATAATGCTTTTATCTATTGTCTGCATTTTATTTTATAAAGTAAATTTGAAACCATATAATAAAGCTCATGTTACATGTAAATAAAACCTCTCAAATATTCTTAACAGATAAAATATCTTATTATTTTCCTTTAAACTCGTCGTGTGTTTAGATAAATTTATAACCCGAGTATCTAAGCATTATTGATCATTTCTAAATCGTGCCTTTTTATTGAACTGTTATATTAAATTTTATTGAAAATTTTTAAACCAGAAAAAATTCCATTTAAAAATATGTTTTTAATTGTGTCATGCCAAAAAGGTAGAGGTAAAATTGTATCACAGAAGATATTGAAAAATCAAAATCGAATTATGTCATATATTTAGACCATGTAACGGATAAGTCTCGAAAAGAGCAGAAGTTGATAGAGGATCTAAACGAAGTGGGTGAGGCTTGATGAATAGATTCAAAGGATCTAATAAAAACAACACAAACTTCACATGAAGAAAAAAAATATACCAAATCAAGATTAACACCCAAAATAAGTTTTTCTGCGCCCGCTTTTATTATAAATTTAGTTATAAATTCCGAAGAATTCGTAAATTAGTTTTTTCAGCGAAAAATATCTTTATCCATTACAAATATAAAAGTTAATTTATGCAGAAATATTTTGTTTGATGGTAATTTTAAGTTGACACAAAATGTTCAATTTTTTTTCTACATGCAATCGGTCGATAAGAAAAAAAAACATTCAGCTAAATAATTTCATCTTCATCTACTACAGAGAAGATCATATATTGTCTTTGCATACTTATTCAAAATTTAATATATTTCTTGTAATATTTTATTCCCATATATTATTTAATCACAAAAAACTAAACTTTCGATATTAACTAATTTTTAAATTATTTGATACTCGATTAGCTACTAATTAATAAAATTGTATGTATTGAAATTAATTTAAAGATAATATAATTTTATTATTTAACTAACATATCATTTTATTTTAGAATTTTTTTTTTAAATGTCAAAAAGCTTCTATTTTTTAAAATGACTTAGTTTTGCATTTTTTTTATTATACTTTCAAGATAAATAAAGATTAAATGTAAAGTTTTAATTCCCTTTGAAAAATAATATTCTATATTCAACTATAAAGTTTTATAATACTGCAATTTTTATTTGTATGGCACAAATTCCAATGATTGAATTTTCATCTTAAGAATAGAAATATTATCATACTAATTTTTTTCGAAAAGTAAAAATTACGCATAAAAATATAAAATATTTATAACCGCAGTGAGTCACATCGTTTTCACAAAATATTTTAGTATTTTTAATCAAATTTTAAACTAATATTTTTCAATCCAAAGAAAATGATGAATTTTTTATTTGCAACTTTAATCAAGATCTTATAACGCTGTATATTTAGAAATTTCAAAAAAATAAAGGTTTTTTATTTATAATTTTTGATTGATAAATAAGAACATTATGGTTTCAAATGGGTGTTTTTTATGATAAGAGATAATTTCAGAGAATAATTATTCGAGTAGCCTTAACAAATGCTTCTTAAATATAAAATTTTTGTGTAATAAACCCCAGTATATGTTAATAGGTTTTTATAGTTTCATATCTAAAATTACAATGTTTCTTTTTTTCTTCTAATCATAGAGTAGTAAGCTATCATTTTCAGGATTTAAACCAATGACGTTAAAGCCTAAGTGTATATATTTTATAGAAGACTATAATACAACTAATAAACATTAAATTTATAAAAATATGATCTTTTCTAGAAAAAATCACAATATATATTATTAAATATAAAAAATTTACACTACTATGGTCAAAAATGTAGATATTGTGATATATTTAATCTATATGAACCTTTTAACAAACTTGAATACATTCACTCTGAATTTTAAATTATAAAATAAATATTAAGAACAATTTTATCATTAGTCATGAAGTCTTAAGATTTGAAAAAAGGAGAATACAAACAATATTCTTATCACAGAATTTAAAGGTGATAATTGAGGCTAAAATTTTCAAATAGTAATAATTTGTGAATAACTAATAAAAAAGACAAAAGTTATCGCATCAAGAAAATAAGGAGGTTACGTTATAATTCGTCAAACTGGGCATCCGATATGAGAAAAGAATATACCGTTTAGAAAATATATAGGTAGAGTGGTTTTTGCAATATTCTTTAGCTTCGAACAACTAAAATATATTAAATTCATATGATTTATGACTAAGCCTTTGAGAAATGTTTTGACCCACGGTGAGTACGTGTGACAAGAAGTATTGGGGATTCTCACGGGTTAAAGAAGCAGTTAAGAAATTCTTCCTAAAGTAATAAGTATATTTTCTAAAGATGAATATAAAATAAATATCTAAAAAAAAGTACATTCACTTCGGATCATATATACATACGCAAGAGTCGTAATTCATGTAAGCAGTTTACATGTAATTTTGGAGTTAATATTCTTGTTCAATATGTATTCATGCAGGTAAGTAAGACTTAATAATATAAATTACGTATAATTTTCAATATTTGCTATTTTAATATTCACTTTACTATTTTAGAGGTATTAATTTTTACCCCGAAAAATTCATTTATATAGGTAACTAACAAGATGGTCGATTTTTAAAAAAGATACAGATTAACACAAAATAACTTAGAAATATTCATATGTGTATATATGGACTTAATAAATTCCTTTGTTTTTTTGCTGTTATCTTTAAAGTAGAAGTTCTTCCCAAGAAAATAAGATAATTGGTGGTGAGTTTATTGCGAATAAAGAAAATGTTAGGGAGGGAAAAGGGAATATTATTGAATTATTTGGAGTTTTCACCAACTTTTACCGTAAAACTGGAAGAAGATGGTTAATTCATAAAATAAACACTTTTAAACTTAAAAAAGCCATACATCAAATTATTAATTTGAATTCTATACATTTCACAAAATAGTGGATCATTTAACAATTCAGTTCAAGGTTAAGGAAAGCCATATTGAAGATTCAATGCACCACTGGAAAGAATGTTTATCGATACCAGGAGAATATATAATTTAAAGAATGATGGTGTAATTATAGATGCCAATAGTCATATTGACGACCTTATAAACGAGCAACACAATAAAAATAAATTTATTGCTATGAAAATCTGCTTGACAGTGAATTCATAAATCATGGCATCAAAAACGATTGTACATAATTTTCAGACGAATGATATGAAGAAATTTAACAAGAATATTTTTAAAGCCGTTTACAGAAGACTGAATTTGAATCACGTGAGGAACTCTTGAGGGATTTTATTTTTGGTATAAAATATATCTTAAAAGATTAAAATGCAACAGGAAAATCCTTCCATTATAGAGAAACTTCTAATAGCATTATTAGTTTGGAAATCGTAGAGGAGCAGAAACCAGAAAAAATATTCATCGATAGATTATGCTCTATAGAAGGAATCGATGTATGTAAAAATATTAATTTAACAATAATCCGGGACTTTTATATTCATCAAAAAAGATTATTTTTGAATAATTGCGCGAAAATACTATACAGTTTTATATTTTATTAAAATTTCTTTGGGTTTTCTAGAGCGCTACCTGGTTTGACTATACATTTTTTAGATCTTTATGATTCAGAAAGTTGTCTAATGGAAACATACGAACATATTTATTATGATATAGCTTACCAGCATGACATGATCATTTTCTGGTCTTCATTTGTCGTTTTAAATATAGTTCAAACCGTTTCTATAACTAGATGCAATATATACTTAGTATTGAATATGATTCTGATACCGATAGAATCATAAAAAAAAAATTTCTTATCTATACAATATATTTAAATTAAAATATGAAAATAAAACAATATATACCGTTAAAATATACGAATTTCGCAATTAAATACATTTTATTCCATGATAATTGAAGTTGTCCAAATAAGTCATAGTATTTTAACAATAACTTCTACACTGGAAAATACAATACTGGCATTGTTTGTAAAATGGACGGAAATTTTTGATATAGCGAATGAATCAAAATATTGTCTATTTAACAGCTATTAATACAATCAAAACCCCACAAGTGATTCTAATAGCCTATACTATTTGATACCAAATATTAAAATTGACGACCTGATAGCTCCTCTCGACATAAAAGCTGAAAATGCACGTAAAAATTGTAATTTTCCTAAAAAAATAGGAGAAATTCATATTTTTGTTTCTGAAAATTGGATAATTTCAAATCAACATACATTGAAGATAAATTAGCTTGGCAATTGTTATAAGTACACAGGGGAGAATATTTCCAAATTATACCCTTAAAGAATAAAAAAACAAAGATGAGCTCTATTATAGATTTCATAGGGTCTAAATTTGGTGTAAGATATGAAAATATGTGTATTTCACATCTTGATTTAGATAATGAAGGTATAAAAGAATTTAGACTTGATGCATTATATCAAGAAAACTCACAGTTTCTCGTTTATAGATTTCACGACAAAATCAGAAAAACAAAACGAAAGATATCAATGATATTGATGATTTAAAACATTCGTATTTTTTCATTAAAATTAATCTTAATAAAGACGAATAATATTTAATATTATTAAGAAAAATAAGTGATAAATGTTTAGATTACGAAAAAATTATTTTAGAAAGTAAACTTTTAATGAAAAAAATACTTGAACGATTTTTTAAAGATAGACGAAACATTAATATACTCACATTTTTTATACTCTCAACCAGGATTACATAAGTGTAATAAGTAATACCATTGACGTTTTAAGATTAGATTTTTCAACGATGTCAACATTTTGAATTCTTATCATTTTGCTTTAAACATTATATCACTGTGCATATATCTTAAATTTATGAATTATTCGAAATTAATCCATACTAGTTTAAAAATTGTGATATTTTAGAAGTTCTATATACAAAGAAGAGATAGATCTATATTACATAAGAATTTAGAGGTTTATCAAAGAATCGTTAAATCTTTTCTCCACATAATTAAAAACTGGTGATAATCTATTTTTAAGCTTATAAAAGATGATTCGAATATCTCGGCACTAACAGAAAGATCAAAGATTCGAACGGAAATCAATGAATTAGTGAAAAAAATAAGATAAAAGTGTCTAAAGGAGGCTAGCTTCATGCCATTCACCTTGATAATAAAAAAAGGTACATTAATCGTATAATATATTTAATTCTATACATCAAATTTTTGATATGATTTCAATTTCCATATAACCGACTTATGTAGAATCTGTCAAAGCGGTAACTTAAAAGACTAAATATTGTTTAAAAAATCAAATTTGTGTATTTCATAAGAATAAAGAAATATTTAAAAAATAATGAGTAAAATAATTAAAAAATACATGGTCTTTTCAAAATAAATTATCTATATAGTTGGTGTGAAGCTGATATACATCAATAAAAAAATCATCAAATACAATTTACTTATACCATATATGACAAGCAAAATCAAAGAAAGCACATAAAAAAACATTGTGAATTTGTTTGCACCAGAACTATCCTTGCAACAAATTATTTTTGATCGAATATATACATTGTGAAAAGTTACTTTCTTTAGAGCTTTCCTATTTTTCGGTCACAGGTTTTTCATAAAACTAAAGGTAAATTGCAAAACATACATATCATCAATCTAAAGTATATTTCCTCGTATTTTTGAATGTATTTGAAGGCGCAGAATACCTAAAATAGCTATAAATAACATAAATTTACATTTTATTGGGCTCGAACCTTCGATTTTAATGCAAATTTTTTGACACGAGAAAATGTTTTTATTTCCTAAATAACATCCTTTATTTGAATACTGGAACCATGTTTAGATTCTTCATAACTACTTTATTTCCACTTGTAATATTCGATAATTCGTGGTTTATTCACCTTTATATTTTTCTTTTCCAAATACCTTTATACTTAAATTTGCCATAGTATATAAAATTATTCTTAAATACCTTTCGAATAATTTATATTATATTCTATTCTATTGCCCATGCATCAAAAATAAAAGCACTTGTTGTCGCTAACAAATAGTCAAATGTTCTACTTGTATTTCTTTAATTTATATGAACATTCAGTTGTTTCACAAATATAATATTTAAAATCTCCTCGGAAAATATTAAAAAAATTATTTTACAAAAATATTAATTATAAAAACTATTGAAGTTTGAAAAAATAAAAACTTTTCTGATGCCTTTTTATGTTATTGTAATAATATCTGGTAATTTAAAGCGTTTATTTTGTATTATGATTACGTTATCTTCTTATTTAGTGTATTGCTTACTCAAGAAAATTTTTTTTAGTGAAATGTTTTATATTGAAAAATTCCTCGCATATATAATAATAACGGGAAACCCCATTAATATGAAAAAGAGATAAAGGTGATCACAAACGAAAAAGGTTTTTTTTTCATCTAATTTTGCTATTTTTCAAGTTATTCAATCTTCGTTTTATTTCTAGTGCATTAATTTAGATCGCAAGTCTATTTTTATCCGTTTTCCATTAAAACATTCATTATAGTATTGATTATAATTAGAAACAGATATTTAGTGGTGTTTTAATTTATTATCTTCTATGAAAGCTATGTAATTCATCTTAATGCTTTTATCATGAGAATTACATAGTTGCTTACAGTATAAATTAACGATAGTCATTTAAAGTTAGATTTACGCGATACGGAGAATTTATGAACTAATTTTTTTAATATTAAGTTGGAATAAGGTGTATTTATAATACCCTTCAGCACCTTTACTTGAAAATTTCGCATTGTGGTACCTTATTTTTAAGGTATGATTCAAAAAAAAGACCTCATATATAGAATATACGATATACTTCACAAATTTCATATGCAGATTTTTACCGTATATAAAATTACATTTACTGCGCTTAAATTAGTAATTATACAAATATTTTATCATGTTTATGATTCTGGATCAATATCAAACCCCTCCGTCATATTTAAGCAGTTGATAGGGTGGTCTTTTTCATATAGCATTGTGAAAAAAAAAGAAATTTAAAAAAATATCATGTTAAGTCTAGATTAGATGCATTGAACCCCAGGAATGAATTTCTATATAGGTAATATTAGAAATTGTATCCCATTATTACTGAACATTTTAATGGTAAAATTTCAAAAAAATATTTCTCGTATTTTATTAAGATACTATTGAAACGGATATAATTTTTCAAATTACTAGCATGTGGTTATATCTTTGAGGAGCGTTTATTGTTCGATTTTTTATAATTGTAGAATATAATGCTAATAATAAAAATCCAGTTTCTTTCTATAATAGATATTGTATACAATTGAAATTTTTTTTAATTGTGTTCTAAAAGAATAAAGCCCGTCAATTATGACACTTATATACTTTTCTTTTGAATTATTCGTATGATTAGGCATTTATTTTTCTTATTTAGATGTATAATATGGTGTAAATTTAAAAAAAATATTACATAGATTTATAAAAGCCGAATATAATTTCAATAATCTATAAATACAATTAATAATGTTATGGAACTATGAACACAGGAAAATTATATTAAAGTTACAAAGTTGATAATAATAAAGTTATTTATATGCTGAAGGCTGTATTGTCAATGAATGTATAAAATAATTTTTAGCATCCAAAGTGGATAACTTTTATAGAATTAATATTAGAATCAAATGATACACCATAAAATAATTACCAAAAATTAGACATTAAAATTTTAGGGTTATATATTGAACCTTTTAAACGTTTTAATTTTGAATATAATAGAAATTTATTGCCATATAATTAATACGACGAAAAACATTTATTTACCTTTAACACTGAGTAAGAACTTATTTAGCTTTGGGATGAAAAGTATCATCAATATCATGCAAACATTCTATTTAAATACCCGAAATATTTTTTTATTTCTTTACGTGCTCATGAATGCAATTAAATTTTGCCACGTATTTTAGATTGATTGCTGCGTGTGTTCATATATAAATCCTTTCGAAAAGTTTCTCTGCCTATTCGAGTTAATATATTTACTTAGTATGCTGATATTTTATATTGTTGTGATGCAAAGCTTTCCTCTCTTTTTTTCAGACATAGTTTGAATATAGCTGAAATAGTAGTTCAAAACTTCATAAACAATACGAAAAATAGGTAAATATTGATCTTTTTAGAAATAATTAATTATTTACGATCATATTTCTTTCAAAATTTGTAATTGAAAATACTTGGCGCCTTCAATATTACGAAATGAAGCATAAAAAGATAAATAATTTACTTTGGACAAAAAATCACGAAAAATACAATATATGTAAATGCAGTCTACATTATCATATTTAGATTCATAAGTTAAATGTCATATTTTTACAAACGAATTTTATGTGGGCGATCAATTTTTCAATACCTTACAAAAATATCAGCAAATAAAGATAGTAGAAATTATAGACACACATTATTATTTTTTCGAGGTCTCCAGAACTTCAAATTTAACAAAAAGCCCTATAATTATATAAAAGAACTTTTAAACTATTTAAATTGCTAGAATAATGTATATTTTGCTATCTTTATTTAAAATATACTATCCTTTAAAGATTTCATTAAATTTATTTATAGGGGTTCATCAACATAGAAAAATCATTTAATATAAAAGTGATTGTATATTAACCGTTTTTTGATCAACTACAGTCATCTGGTAGGTAATTTAATGCTATATTTATCAAGTTTTTATTTACCTTACAAGGTAGTATGAATTTACCTTTGTAAAGCTTTAAAATGCTATGATTAAGGCCCTTAACATACGTTTCTTTCCAATCACCACTTGAAATTCAAATTATAATAAACTATAATAAAATTCACACAACCATTTCTACAATATATTTTATTTAAAAAATAACCCATAAAAATAATTTTAGTTAACATTAGTCTTTGAATCTATAAAAAGTTATATCTGTGCTGGATTTTGAGCGATGCCACCACAAATAGATTATAATGTGCGCTTACGTTTATTGCAGCGGTCACTTAATCATTGTAACAAGCGATAAAATTATGATATTTTAAGATATAGATGCAGTTAATATAAAAAAAAATTTTAAACTGTGCTTAGAGGAATTACTGTGCATTTTTTCATATAATTCAAAATACAATTTACAAAAACTAAATTGTATAATTACGGAAAGATGTTGAATGAAAAAAAGAAATCTTACTTTTGAAAACTACACAATAAACCTCAAATAATAGTATCGAGATTAGAAATTTAAATTTTAGAATTTTAGTCGAATTTCGTGGGGATATTTTGTCCCTTATATTGCCAATTGTTGATTTCGATCCATATTAAATTGGCCAATGATATTCCAAAAGTTAAAAACTACTAAAATAACCAAACCAATTTTAATAAATAACATTACAACGGATGCCAAGCTTTTACTTACATTAAAAATAAACATCAACAATATTTATTAGCTTTATGCAAGGGGTTACGGTGTTTCAGAATTATATTATCCCTTGTTCAATATAATATAAACATAACCAATTAGATATATTTATAGGCTTGAATTATGTTTATAAATATTAGTTTTTGTTCTCGAGCACAACTTTCTTGATTTCCCGTGGCACAACGTATGAATATTTTCTGCTATCTGCTACTCTGCAAAGTTTTCTTCAATATCCCACCAATTTTCAAGCCCATTAATTGAAGTTTTTTTAAACAATTCTAAGGTTTTAGAGAATACCTTGATCTTTTTCGTGATTTTGAGTTCATTCTGGTATATAGTAAGCCAAAATACCTATAAATGATAATTAAAGAATTCGAAACGTTATAATATCATTTTTACAGAAAAAATAGCAAATTTCGAAATATATAAATAGAAAATGCATTAAAAAAGGGTGATTTGATTTAATCGGGACCGTAAAATCATTGAGAGTAAATATAGTCGAATCCAATCGATTTAATAAAATTTAAAAATTTAAACGATTACAAATGGTTAAATTATATATTTTAAAAGTGACGTGATAAAATTAAAAAATTTGCAGGATCCATAAATATAGATTTTTTATTTATAAATAATCGGACTTAAATTTAGATATGTATATAAACTACGAAAACTATCATTAATATACAAATGTAAGACAAAAATTATTCCATATGTTATAACATGGGACGGTGTGGTGACACGATATCATAGAAGGTACCTGAAGGAACTAGATGTCACGAACCAGGTTGAGGCATATATTCAAACCTTGGGATTGAGAAAAACTCTTGAATTAATAGGTCTCGAAAGAAGGAGGGGTATTGAAGAAGACTTTGGAGAGGAGAAGATAGCCGAAAGTATAAATACGCTGTGTGTACAGAGAATCAAGCAAGCTGTGCCTGAGAACGAAAACTAAAATTACGACTATAAATATAGCCCTTAAATAAAAAATACTTTCTAAACTACGAAAACATTTAATTATATAAATTAGTAATATACTTTTACTTTCTATCATATATTTCTTCCCTTATTTTATAAATAGATAAATTCATAATTCAATATATAAAAAATATCAGAAACTATTTTTATTTTTGAAATTTAGATATCATCTATATAACTTCCTAGGCTATATTTTTACCTAAATTCTTTGAGCTTTTAAATATTGAAGCGTCAAAAATTGTAAATTATCTAAATACATTTACCTCGATCTTATGTATAAACAAAAAATAGTTCGATGCTAATTTATACATAATTGAAGTTTTATTTTATAAATAAAATGTTTTAACAAGATTCAATTATGCTAATAATATTTTTATATATCTAATTTTTAAAATTAGATGGTATATAATGCGCAAATTTTTCAAGTCTCGACTTCTTCGACTTTAGCTTTACTTTATATCTTTAATAATATCTTTTACATACCTTTTTTTCTTGTAAGAACAAAATATACTTCTTGGATGTTTTTATATATAAATATATACATGCTCTTATAATCATCCAGCAAATCCTGCTGTCTTTTCTCAATAAAATGCAAGAAGAAGAAGAAAAACAGTTATGATATTGCAAATTAATATTTTTAGTTTTATATTTTTGAGTTATATACCACTAACAAAATAACTCTTTTTATATTAATTTTTTTTTTCAGTCTAATTACAGATAATTTATTTTTGTTATATATTATAATATAGATTCATCGGAACTTTTGTGTATTGTTGTGCCCTGGGCTGCCAAACTTGAGGTAAATTTAATATATAAATCGAATTTTTTCATATTTGTATTTAGGAATAACGCCTTTTTCTGTAGAAATCAATGTTAAAATTTTTCTTCTCTTAGTGGGAATCCCCCAATACCTCTTGTAACCGTGTTCAACGTAGATTAGACTTTTTTAAATGTGTCGGTAAAAATATGGAGGGTAGTAGTTTCATTCCCATTCTTCATCGCTAAATAAATATGCTAAAATCATATATTACGTCTACCTATTTTCTGGCTGGAACCGTTGATTTTTTCTCTTAATATACTACTGGCAGAGTTCGAAGGCCTGCATGAAAACTTATTTTTCTATGAATTTGCGAATTATGCTATAAAATATCTTTTATTTCTGTTAACTGCCCATTTCAAGTATTTTTTTTTCCATTCATTTTAATTTTGGTTGTGGTTTGTTTGGAAATCACGAACACATTCAAATGCCAAGTATACAACCATTATGTATACGCTTATTTCAGAAATAAATATATTTATTGGATTTATAATACTTTTTGTGATCGTATTTCGACAGAAGTCGAATATATCGCCCCCAAATCATAGGTTAAAAGGATTGAGTTTTGATGATTAGATACAAGGATTATCTTATTGGGAATACATTTTTTTTATTTTAGAAAATTTATAAAAAAAAGATGTTTACGGGAAAATATATTTTATAAATGGTTATTGGTACGAAAGATGTGGATTACATAATCTGTATAAAACGAGTTATTCACCTTTTAGTTTACGAACAACATATTATTTTCCTTAATTATTTACCTTTCTGCCTTAAAACTATTTTATTTTTTCGCATATACTGCATAAACATTTAATAAACCAAACTGAAACGGGCTTTTCAATACAATTCTTAGAATAATAATCCTAATTAATCTTTTTATTGGTAAATGTTCTAAAAACCAGATAAATACGAGATATTTTAATTCAGCCAATCTTTATAAAAAATCTTTATAGTATCAATCATGGATATCTATTTGGTGTCTGAAACTACGTTAATAAATTACACAAAGTGATAGAACAGAGTTTTTGCTTGATCAGTTGGAAATGAATGTGTTTAATTTTTATATCTGCACTTAGACTTTTTTGACATGACAACTACCCCTATAAATTATATTCTACACTGCTTTATCAAAATAACATATAAGTTCATTTATTGATATTCTCTTACAGATAGCCACTATATAATTATTCTTACAATGCTTTATCAAAATAACATATAAGTTCATTTATTGATATTCTCTTACAGATAGCCACTATATAATTTATTCTTACAATGCTTTATAAAAATAACATATAAGTTCATTTCTTAATATTCTCTTACAGATAGCCACTATATAATTATTCTTACAATGCTTTATCAAAATAACATATAAGCTCATTTCTTAATATTCTCTTACAGATAGTTACTATATATTTAAGTTTATGTTTTTACAACAATACCAAGATTATTATTTTCCATAATTGGACGGATTGTTAAATATACTTATTATAAGGATAATCTTACTTGAAAAATGAATGTAGATAATCTTAAATTTTTATGGGGAAATTAAACCACATATTTGCTAACATTTTAAACATTAAAATTCTAAGTTTTATTTGTATTTCATTTTACCATTCATCGCGTTCTAAGTTTATCAACACAATTTTGAGTGCGAATTACACATAATGGCGATAAGTTTATAACAGATATACATTAGAAAGGAATCATTCATTTTTATTAATATGATCTAGATTTTTCGCAATAAAAATTTGGATAATTGGTTTTTCTACTCAATTCCTATAAGATATTTTCGTTTTTTTGTTTCATACTTTATTATTAATAAATTTTTGAGTTCGGATAATGTTCCTAAAAATGATTCTTAAACTCTTTATAGCATAAAATATAGCACATCATGATCTTCTGTGCAAGATAACAGTAAATAGAATTGTTGATCAATTCAATCAATACATAATTCTTATAGTTAAATTCGACAAATCATTTTAAATCCTTTTACAAAGCCTTTTAACAAATTACAACTTAACGAATTTCACACATATAGCATATTTATGGGTTTGTTTTACCATAAATCACCTATTTTCCTACAAAAGCTCAAATGAATTAGTTTTTCGTGTGCATATCTTATTATAATTTTGGAATCTAGTCTTCTTTTATATCCCGTTCATTTTAAATCTCTCCTATTTTCGATATATATTGGTTCAAGAGTTTTGCACAGTCCTATAGTTTATATGTATGCCTCGATTCGGTTTGAAACTTCTTATTCGCGCAGGTATTTTGTAATACAGGGATAACTCACCTTTTATGTTACGAAATATGGTATAATCTTCTCGTATGTATTTATGTATAAATTTGATTTATAGATGGTAAATTTGTTCAAGCCAAACTTTAGACTAGTCTATAGAACAGAATTTGTAAATGCTTCTTTCAGCCTCATCATCTTTACAACCCTGCTCAATACATCTTCTTCTTTCAAGACTTATTAAATTACTCATGTATATATAATAATTATTTGTTTTTAGCGTGGTTTCTCATACTGGCTCGATATTAATTAGCCAACATTTTAAGCCATCAAAATTCAAATTTGAAAATGAAAATAGATAAATCAATTTTTGATAAACATTATATGATGAAAATAATGAAAAATATAAGGGATTCATATAAGTTAATTGCTATAGTCCCAAATATTATAGATGAGAAAAACCGATTGGTGTCATATTTTTATGACTTTTTGGAAAGTAAAGGGAAGACCGTCATGATAATACAGCCTACAGAAATGTGTTGTTTAAAGAAAATGCCCAATTATGACTATTTCTTGTTATTTTGTTCGGTTTGTATGCATAAAGATTCAAATAATTCTGTGAATTATGATATTATGGATAGCAATAATTTAAATGATGATTTACATTTTGAGACCGATGAATTACTGAATAATTGTGATAATAGTATAAAAGGAGCATTAGAAAAATCCTTTCAATCTATTGAAATTAAAAATACAGACTTCTCGATCAATGATGATCCAAATAGCAAATTATATGTTGAATCTGGCAAAGATTATGGCTCTAACTTAAGAAATATAGAAAATGATGATTATGATGGATTCAGCGAAATGGAATCTAAAATTGAGATAAGTGAAGAAAACATACATAGTTTTTCAAAAATAAAACGAAAGGATTTTACATCATTTCTTATTTCAAGAATATCATCGGTTGAGAAAGCAAAGTCAAAAAGAGTTTACAATATTATTTTTACAGACCCGAAATATCAAAAAATAGCGGATAAAATAGAAAAATTTATGTTGAAATTCTCTTATAAAAACACCAAAGAAAGTGAATCTTACAATGACAATCCAGAATTCCTGGTATATAAGACTTTCCTTCGCGATACATCATATGAAAGACTTACTGCGATGGACAATATAGAAGCAATAATATTAATTGACTGTCCAAGCTTTATACCATTCGATAATGAGTTATTAATTCCTTTACTTACACCTTTCGATCTTTCTATTCTTTTTGATGTATGGAAAGATGGGTGTTATTTCCCAAATAATACACAATTTATTGATAATTTTATCTCGGATCAAGACGATCATTGTAAAATCGATTCTGATAATGAAACAGAAGTTTGTAAACAAAAAAATTATCAATTAAACTGTTATCAGAATAAAATTTCAGTATTGAACAGTTATATTGAAAATCGCGGTTTAATATCAGTTCCCTTTTATAAAGAAGAGAATGATGTCGTTGATGAAATATCAGAGGGAAGATCCGGTATCGCGGGTGAGTATGATAATGAAGGTACTATAAATTAAATATTATAACATTATTAGATTCTACAAAAAAAACTTTTCATCACGATTGAGTATTTTGCACGTTTTAGTTATTTTTTTAAAAATACAATATTATTGGATACTTATATAACTATTGAAAGCCTCTTTAATTAATTTGGTTAATTTAATATAAGAATATTTAGATTACTACTTTGAAATAAAACAAGAAATGTATCATAAAATAGACCAAGAATTATGTAACTAAATATAGCTAACAACATAATAATAAACATTACAAAATGCATCAATAAATAATTATGTAGCCCGTAATATTTTTTTGAAGATTGATGATATTGGAAAAGCAAAGGATATAATAATGGTAAATTATTATAGTTGCTTAAATATATGAAATCTTATTTAATTTCAATAATTTTCATGTTCTAAAATATGATAATGCCCATTTCTTCTTCATATAGCAAGAAATTGCCTTACTTACGTGTGCGAAGGGTATAATTTACATCTTTCATTCACCTTTTGAGGCTAAAACTATCCTATATGACTAACAAAAGTATATAATAAATTTGACAAAAAATAAAGATCTGATCAAAAAGATTTTTTAAGTTTAAGATTCTATATTAGAATAGGCGAATTTCATGCGGAAGTGTAAAGAAAATAATATAGATGGAAATTTTATTTTTATTAAAACAATTTTTCTTTTACTTCGACTACAATATTTAATATTACAAAGATAGGCTTTTAAACACAGAAGATTACACCCTGATACTGTTATATAATAATTTAGCCATATTCTTGCTGTATTTTATCACAAATAAAATATAACAAGAATTTTTATTGATAAACAATCTTGTGTTTTATTATACACCAACTAAGCATATAAAATTCTGTCATTTCGATATATATTATAATTTTTTATGATTTAGCGTATATATTAAATTATATCACAGCGAAAAATAGTAGATTGTAAAATAAATCCAAAATTAGATGAATAATTTTCTAATAATTTTTTTATTTATTATATTTTTCAATAAAATCTTTCTAAAAGATTATCTTGCTCACTTTAAAAGCAGAAAAACCTTTTTTTAAGCACATATAATTTAAAAAAAAGAAAAAAATGTAATAACAAGAAGGCATATATTTTCATTCATAAACCATTGAATAAAATGATTATAACCACAAATATTCAGAAGATAAAATGATTTAATTTCTTTATCCTCTTTTCTTTTAATAGTCTCAAATCTACAGCTAATTACAAAAAGATTCGTTTAATTATATTATATATTATAAATAAATTATTTACAATAAAAAGTATTTCACATTATTTTATATCAAATATGCTTTCAAGGCATATTTATGTTTTGAATTACAAAATTTTATGATATAACCAAAAAAGGCTTTTTTAATTTTTATTTTGAACCAAAAAAACATAATTTTTGTGATAGTTATATATTTTTCGATTATTTAAATTTAGTGATCTTTTTTTATAATCATTAAGGTCTTGAAATTTTCAATATATTTATACAGACCATGGGGAGGAAGAAAACCTTGAACTAATAGCCCTTGAAAAAAAAGGCATAGAAAAATTTGAAGAAGATATAATTTTCTTTATAAGTATAAAATATACCTACGCAAAATCGAAAACGTCATGCTTTATGAAAAAAAACTAAAATTAAGATATCAAAATTAGCCCATAAGCAAAAAGATGCTCTTGACAATTTGAAATTATTACAGAAACAACATAAATTTATGCATTAGTTTTAGTCGTAAAGATAAAAAATGTTATTTTTTAATTGTTTTGTATAAATTTCACTATATGTAAGTAGCTTCTGGCAAGAGATTTAAAAACACAAAAACCACATGCGACATCAATGTAAAAATATCTGTGGGTGATCATTTTAGAGCCAGTTTTGCCGATAAACAATAAAATAAACTGAATTTTGATTGATTATTTTTATTTTCACAAAAAAAATGTAAAAACTTTATTTTACATTATTTGCTTAATTCTTGTTTCCTTTATGAGATTTTATCAAACAGCTTATATGTTACCATTAGCACAAAAATTATTAAATTTATACATTTAAGTTTTAAAGTATACATTTCACACTATTTTAACATCATTAATGTTTTTTTTATAAATTTATGTTTTTGTTTTATAAGAACATTCTTAACCGAATTCTTTTAACAATATATTTTTTTCAAGAATAAAAAATATTATCTAGCTGCGTTTCAGATTTTATTTCGTAAATAGATAAGAATCGATTTTACACAAAGCTTCGATTACGCAAAGGTGGTATTGATAGAAGAATACAATGAACCTGGTTAATATTGCGATTGCAAAACAAAAACAACAGTATATTCAATATAATAAATTGAAATCGGGCAGATAAAAAGATTCATATCGCGCTTGTTATTGTGTCTAAATCACCAGTGAAATTGAGGTATGGATCAAGAATCAATTTATGGCATTTGGGAGGAGAAGAGCAGTGTGGTAATAATTAATCTACGAAGATTTATAAAGATTAATCATGAAAATATCTAACATTAATATTATCCTGAAGAGTCACCGCAAAAAGAAAGGTTTCTTTGAAGAAAATAAATCATATGCAATAACGTGGAATGTCGTTGTCACAAAATACCGTAATTCGGTTATTAGGTAATTAGTAATGCCGACTGAAGCGGAAGTCTGCGCACAAACAATCAATTTGTGAGATATACTTGAACTGAATAGCCTTGTGAGAAGAAGGTGCATCGAGGAAGATTAGTTTAAAGAAGTATCAGCCAAATATATTCTATCTAGCCATCTAAATTTTGGCTTAAACAACTTTAAAAAGCTAAAAATCAAGCAAGTATTGAAGAAAAAAAGCCCAAAAATTATCCTTGGATGAATATGGTTGCATATATTAAAAAAATACAGGTAAAACATTTAACCATTAATATAATCGACTTTGCTTAGCTTCCATCATCTTCGCATTTATAGGATAAATATTATAAATTATTGAATTAATTTAAGCAAAACCATTTAATCTATGATAAAAACAACCAATATTTTTTAAAATATATGGTGCTTGAAATTTATATATGCATTTTTTTGATTTAAGCTATTTAAAGTTGTTCAATAAAACTTTAAATTACTCTCATAAACATATATGAGTATTATCTTTACAATCTGCCACAAATCACCTTTTTTTTTGGAAAATATTAATTCAAGTGTTTTCCTCAATATTCTCTTTAATACGCACCCATCTGCTTATCTTGGCATTTCTAGCTTCTCAATATACAATTTATGATTTGGTATTTATATTATTATTTTATTAAAAATTAGAATCTGCATATCGATTAGTATGGGGGATTAAGCCGGATAATCGAATGCAAAAGATATAGAAAAATTATAATTGTACATATTGATAAAATCATTTCTTGGATTTAATTTGAAATATATATTTTAAAATTCTAATAACCCAAAACGTCATATTATTTTTATATAATATGCGTATATGGTTTTAAATTGTTTTTTTAGTAAGTGTAATTTTTTCTAGTATTTCGTATAAATAAGATTATCTCATAAATTTTAACTTAATTTCACAAATCAAATTGAACATAACCAAACTAAGGGATTTAGGAAATACTTGTACTAATAGGTATTGAGAAGAAAATTGGATATGGCAAAGTTTATAGATATGATTGCCTATAAAAATCAATCACGTTATCCTTGAAGAGAAAATCAAAAATTTCATGCCAAAATTAACCCTTAAAAAAACTACATTTTATGAATTTTAGAGAATGGAAACATTATATAACATCACTCGACTTTGTTTTTTTTTAATTTAATGCTTGATTGGTAATGTAAAGTTTGAAGTTCGCATGGTTTCAGCTGTTGTACTTAACACAAAAAGTCTGTTTATTGACTGCAGTTTTATGTTAACTAACATCTTATTTGTGTATTATATATGCCGAAGGACTGGAACTACATGATTTTAATAATTATTTATTGCTCTTCATTAATTTTAAGGATGTATCTTCTTCGTTCAACTCAAATAAGAAAAAAATTAAGAAAAACACCAATAATGGTTATAATCCAGTAAAGAGTGAATAAAATTATAAGCTAAGCTATTTAAATAATAAAATTATATGCCATAAATTTCACCACAAAGTCTCAATTTTCCTTTTATAGTTTTGAAACTCAATTATAGCTTACCAGCTTAATAATTTAATATTTATCTATTATATTTAGAATAACACGATATGTCTTATAAATCATAATAATAGCTTTCAGCCACAAAAATACATTTATTCATTCGAAAATCAAAGTTACATATCATCGATAAAAAATATTATATTAATTACATTTTTTATCACCGAGGAATTCCATTTTCAAAAAAACACATTGATCAGATTATATTTATAAAAAGGATTGTAGTTCCCAAATTAAAAAAATTAAAATATTAAAGATTGTATTTATGCTTATAAATTCTTTTTCTCATTATATTTGTAATATATTTAATTTACAAATGTTGTATTTCGAAATTTCATGTTCAAAAAAACACATTGATCAGATTATATTTATAAAAAGGATTTTAGTTCCCATATTAAAGAAATTAAAATATTAAAGATTGTATTTATGCTTATAAATTCTTTTTCTCATTGCATTTTATTTACGTTTCTTAAATTATATTTCTTTCATCATCTAAATTACAATTAATTTAAAATTATCAACCATTCCAATTAAAATGAAGATCAAAAGAATAAATACTACAAATAAACAACACGCTTTTATAAGCACGATCCCAACAAGTCAAAACAAATCACAATACTATACTATAACCACTAGTGGCGGATTTAGTCTTTTGGTAGAACCATATCTCAAACTGGATTCAAGTGTTGAATTGTGCACTATGGCAAAGACCAATTCTATGGCTTCTTTTGTTCAGGATGAGTTCTTTGAGGTTGGATCAGCACTTTTTTCCCTTTTAAAGGATAGTATAACGAACAAAGACGAGATTATTGATACAAATACACTTATTTGTGATGTTAGATCATTCCAAGATAAAGGCAAGAATATCGTACCCGTAAAATCTTTGTATGTTTTGACTAAAGAGTTGTTAAACGCAGATGAGTTCTTTAAAAATTTAAAGTACGTCAAAAAGGATTATAAAACTATGTGCTATGAGATTTTGGATATTGATGAATCTGATAAAAAAGCAGATGCTGATTCCGAAACAAGAAATATTTTGGTAAAAGAAGTTGCAAACTTAAATATAAAAGAAGAAGAGACCAATAATAATATAAATAAGGAAGATCAATTTTATGAAATCACAAGCGATACCACGATTTATTTTACAAATACTCGGCCGTTTGATTTATTTGGTTATAAAGAATATGAAAAAACAATACAAGAAAAAATATACAGCACTATTTTTCATAGAAGCGAACTCGAAAAACATAAATTGTCGATTGGAAATATCGTTGTTCTTAAAGGAAACAAAGATGTAAGAATGCAAGAAATGTCGATTCAAATTGCTAGAAGTCTTAAAATTAACTCTATTGTTCTTGATTTTAATAAGGATGCATATAACTACAATATCGAAAATAATATTAAAACGGATTGCAAAACTATGATCAAAGCCATTCTCGAAAACCAAAATATTGGGTCTACTGCATTGATTCTAGAGAATTGTTTCGACAAATCTGTTGTTGACTTTTATGGTATATGCGATTTTATCAAAGGAAATAAAGAGTTTGTGTATCTTTTCATCGTTAATTCACAAGATGAAGCCGATAAAATTGTTAACTTTTTTTCTAAAAATAAAAATAAGGAAAATAAAAGCGAAATATCACAAGAAAACGACAGTAATCACAGCAAAAAAAGCGTCGAGGATGCTGGCTTGGATAATAATGAAGTAGAAGTCTTTAACATAGCAATGCCTGAAATAGATAGTGTATACCTATTTAGAGACATTATAAATTGCTTTCCAAATGAACTAAAACCACAAGAAGTTAAAGAACTTTTTAAAATATGCAAGGGATATAAAATTAACATAATGGAAGGCATAATAAGAGACACTATTTCCAAAATACTCTATAAAACTAAACCTATCCCAAATCATAATACCACAAAATCGGCTATTAAAGAGGTTACCGATGATGGAAAACTGATAACGGATAAATCTACATATTTATTGAAATTTAGGGATATTATGGAGGTTATCAACGAAAAAAAGAAAAAAAAGAACAACAATCAAAAGCCTGGTGTTTTTAAAAGAATCCTCGGAAGTATATTTTCGTCAAAAAAATAAAATTAAAAACTTAATTATCAGTATCCATATCTTTAAAAAAAAATTCTAGCTTATTTTAATAATTACTAGAGTTTTTGTGGTAAAATAATCAAAATTACAGATTATTCGAAAATATTAATTCATCTAACAGCCTATAATAATGTAAAAATAATCCAAATAAAACTAATCTATGCTATTCAAAATAAATACTTTACAAGAATCATCTTCCCGTCAAATATATACCACGAATCGGATATAATACTAAAAAAAATTCCAAATTATAAGATCTTTTCGGACAGAACTAAAAAAAATTCATCTTCTCTACAAACGGGCTATTTCATAAAACACAGAAAAAAATCATGGTCATATTTCGATATTTACAGGCATATATCTTATTATTTCATTTTTCTTAAACATAAATATCATTTGTATAAAAAACCACTATATAACTGTATTTATAATATCTTTTTCTCGCATTAACTATAAAGAAACAAATATACACAGTTGCTTTGATTGCGAAGCTACAAAATTTTGCATAAATTGCTATAATAAAATAATAATTTTAAAGTTTCCAAGGTTAGAAAGCCCCGAAATTATTCTATTTACCTTATTAGAAGTTGAACAAATTTTTTCGAGTTTCTGTTATAATCACACAAATTCATAAAAAAGAGAGCGAAATATAATTATGAATAGTGCAAAATTTATCATAAAATATAATAAAGACATCAATAATAGCATTACAGTTTGAAATTATTTTCTTTAGAAATAAAAATATGTGGTTTGAAAGAAAATCTTCAAACGTAAAATAACGAGTAAATAATACTCAATAATGTTAACAGTTCAACTAAATTGTTTTTAAAGAATACAGAAATCTTAAAACAATCTATTAAATGATTCAATATCAAATTAAAAGTCGTATAAACCCATTGCACTTTCCAATAACTAATAAAACAATTGAATTTTAATATATTGACTTAAAGCGCCCATATAAATATTCAAAATACAACCTATTTATAAATGTTATTTATTTAGAATAAAATTGCAGTAAAAATATGCCATAAACTTGAAATGAACATAGAAAAATGACTTTATAGACATAATATTCCCTGTGATTTATATTTTAGAGTCTAAAAAAAAACAATATTTATAAAAAATTTAGTTTATTGCTATTTTCTGCTAAATTATATTATTTTGATCAGTAATCAATAAATAAATTCTTACAGAACCTATAAAATTGAAAATAAAATAAATTTTTTTTATGATTAATAAAATATATGATTAGAATTTTAAAAAAGCGATTATACCAAGATACATCAATAAAAACACTGTGATATAACATCCAGATCCAATTTTTACAGGTATTCATTGTTTATCTGGATTTTCTATAAACTAATACTGTGTATAAGTTTGCGAAAAAATATAATAATTTAATAGTATATAAAAAAATAAAAATCTTATAAACAATTTATTGGTGTATGAATGTATATTTAGAACCATTTATAATATTCTAGCTTAATCGTTTTAATTTTGACTATTATACTGCGATGAAAATATAAATTTTTATTGTGCACTACGAATGAAAAAAATGTTCAGGGCCGGTTTGGCTTTCATGTTTTTATGATATACATTTACTTTTTCTTTACTTGATTATTTTCGAGGGGCAGCTTTAATGCCATTTGATTCAATATTTCCAGGATATTAAGATTTATCGATGTCTCAAAACATGTTTTGTGGCATCTTTTAAATATGTATAAATAAATTTTGACATTATTTTTTATTTTTTATAACAATTTAACATAGAATATCGTAGTTTGCAGAACAGAATTTTATTATGTTTTGCCCAACTCCAATCTAAGACTTTTCCAATAAAAAGACATGGTTTGACTATTGAAAATACTGGAAAAAGTCTCGATATATTTCTTCAAAGATTCTCTATGTTCTGCCTCTTTAGGGATTCCTAATTTATTTAATTTGCATTTTTGGAAGATTAAATTATAAAGGTTTACAAGCGATATACGATACGATTGTAGTAGTAATCTATGAATAACGGACAAAGATAGCCTAAAAAGATATGCAACATAAATGTTAAAACTTTATAAAATTAAATCGGATGGTAAATTAGATTTAGGATTGCAATTTCAAAATAGGGTCACCATCAAAATTAAATTATCATAAGAAGCCTTTAATATCTAAGGACTTATAAAATTCTATGAAACCCCAACGAAAATTTACAAAATGTGCCTTAAGATTTATAAAAATACAAAAAACATATAAATTTTTTTTTCAAGACTCACGAGCATCCTATAAAAGTTAGCCTGCAATAATCGATACACATTTACCTGATTTATACTAGTCTTTGGTGTTTTAAAAAATTCATTTTTAAAATATTCTTATCAATTTATTATACAATCAAAAGTACTTAAGAACACTAACACTAAAATTATTGCATCTAATAGAAAATATTTGAAAAAAACATTCACGACATGTTTTGCTTTTATTAATTCCAATTCATATATTTTATATAAAAAGCGTATATTTTGAACGCCTTATTTTCAATTTTATATAAAAGAAAAATTTAAGATTCTTATATTTTGGTTATTATAATATTTTCGATATTTATTGCATAAATACGATGGATTGTGAATTTATCAACAGATATAAATCAATAAATCATCAGATTTACAATTTTATGCTGTTCTATTATTAAATACATTATTCTCGCGTTCTGTTTTTTTTACTAAATATTTCTAAAATAGAATATTTTACAACTTAATTTGAAAAAAGATTAAAATGTATTTTGCTTAACATTATTAATATATTTAAAGTTACGAAAAAAAAATACGGCAATCCGACATAAGAAAATCTTGGCGTATAATTAAACACAAAGAAACATTCAAATACTAAGTTTCATTATCTTCTATGCTTGCGATGTTATAAATTCTTAACAATACTAATGCATCAAAATTCATCCAGTAAAAGAAATAAGGCAAATATACTGAATTCATATTTAAATATAAAAATTATAATCAAAAGAAATCAGACTTTTATTAAAGTGGGTATATCAGTCTTAATGGCTTAATGAAATCAAAGGAAAAAATAAGAAGTTTTGTATCTAGTCAAATATCTAGTTAAATACAAAAATGATTTCAAAATAAATTCCACACCATGAAATGGGGGAGTTCTGCTACAAAATTCTACTAAAACCATTTATTATGCTAAAATATTTGATTCTGTAGAGCTCGATCAAGCTGTACAGTTCTCGAAAAAACTTTAACGTATATCCTTTGTTTTATTTAACTCAAATGATATGAATAAATCAGGGCTCATAATAAGAAATCGATTGAACTTTTCAATTTCCTCTACGTTTTAGTAAATGAATAGGTTGATTAGATTATTTGAATCACAAACAACCAAAATTATTTATAGAGTTCTAAATTGAATGTAAAGTTTTCTGAATGATTTTGTAAACGTTTTTCTTCGCTTAATTGGATGTTATGTATAAAAATAAAACAATGCGTTTTTAAAAATTATATATGGGAAAAATAAAAATATTTGTTATTCGATTTCGTTGTTTTCATTTAGCTTACTTCATCTTTATTTATGATGGTAATTTCTTTGTTCAAACTTTCTATTTTTTTTAGAAGTATCAGCTGATTTTGACTGCGTATAAATATTTTATATCTTTCTTAAACTTTTTTTTCGATTACCAGTAAATGTAGATATAAATCATCTTATAATAAATTTTATTCCAATAATAATATATTTTTATTAACATTTTATATCGATAACTCACATTATACACATTAAGAAACAGTTATGATGAATATAAGTGTTGTTAAAAATTATGATTTACATTTTAACTTGTTTACTTGGCTACCATAAAATGTTTTTTTGATTAAATTTTAATTTTTTTGGCCTACTGGTTATTTTGGTCACATGTTTTATTATATATATGCTTTATATGCATATTTTTTTTAGACTTTCATTTAATTATCTTAAATAACCCGTTTCTGTGAAAGTTATGAGAATTGATCATCAAATCGATATATAACAAAAAAAATAATACCTTTAAAAACAATCTCTATGTCATACAATTTATATAATCTGTATCTAAATGATTTGAAAACAAAGTATTAATAATATGCGCCGATATAATGGTATTATTTTTTTATAATTTTCCTCCTCGGGTAGGATAACTGGAAAAGCAGTCTATTTTGTTTAATGTGCCTTTTCATGCCCCAATATTTATAAAAAACCCATTTGCTCTAAATTTTATAAAAATATCAAAAATAATATTTGATAGTTAGCTCTTTTATATTAAAAATTTATATATACAAATTTTAAATTTATTTTCTTCATTTTCTAGTTTTGGACGCATTAAAACCGTGTATTTTTCATGCCATAACTCAGATCTTTGTAAAATGAAACAAAAAAATTCTTTGATTTATAAAAACAATTTTATTATTTTTTATATTATAAATTTTATTCTTAAACCACAACTAAATTACAGAAAGGAAGATGTCCATCAATAGCGAAATTTTTAACGGAATAAAAACTCACCAGGGAATGAAGAATAGCTATATTTTTGCTGCAGGTACAATAAATTTCCTAGATGAAAAATTTTTCTATCATATGATAGAAATTTTTATATTATACTGTATTTTTTATAAAAAAATTATACAGATGTGGTCTAAATTAACCAAACCATAATTCACGATTTTCCTTTTTTATATCTTGAGTTCTCTTTTACATAGAAAATCTGTAAAATATTACAAATTTTTTATTATTGATTTGCCAATTTAAACATTTCATTCCTGGGTTAATACATGAAAATTCAATCAGATTATTAAATAGGTATTAATCTCCTTATACAAGATCTGATAAAATTATATAATTCTAATGCTATAAAATAATTTCTTGTGTTTTTAATCACAAATATATTATAGTTTACAAGATCTTTTTGCCGGGAATGCCAATATTTTATTTTAAATTTAATTAAAAATAAGTTTTGGGCCAATTTCAGCTTCTCAAAAAGATAAATCATGATAAGCGATAATTCAATCACCATACATATTATATATTTTGTGCTTTTAGATTATAAAAAACAGGGGAATATTGTTTAAAAAACATTCCGAAGTCCTATAAATTTTAGAAAATTTCGTTACCAGTATAGCACGGGTATTTCAAAAGCCCCAATGCTGATAATGCGTAAAGAAAAAAATACTGGCGAATAGTATTATACTTGCCAACAAACTTTTCATTTATATCACATTTATGTGAGCACAGAGTCAAAAAAAACAGTATTGAATACATCAAAGCATATAAGTCAACCTTTAAAGCTTAAAATACAACAATCTACTCTTTTTTTTAATGATTTAAGGCTTCAATTTATTTTCATTCCTAATAAAAAAAAATTATGGTGTATAATTCAATAATTAAAGTTTAACACTTAAAAATCATAATTAAAAACGCCTAAAAAACATTTAGCATTAGTATTTTTCTTTTATGCATCTATGAAATTCGCTAAACCAATTTTTTTGGTAACATTAATTGAAAAACTTTATCATAAAAAATTTTTTTATATTCATATTTTTTAGAACCTTTAGCTTAATAAAGTATTGGAATTTTATAAATTTGTACTTGATCACAAGCATGTTTAATTACAGAGAGAAGTTACCCCATAAAAATCATTGGCTAAAAATGATAGCGTTTTTCTTGTACTCCAGACGGCATTAGATACACGCTTGGAAATTTTTTTATACCATTGTATGTAATTCAAACTACATTTCTAATTTATTTTTGAAAAGAATCGATTTCCGGTGTTTTGAACATGTTTTGGGCTTGAATTATTTTATATTGATATTTCAAAAAAATTTCGTTTACATGCAAGAGTATATATTACAAATTACGTATCTAAAGATCTGAATTTTATTTTGTAATTTTGCCAGAATTTTTGCAATCCCTACAATTGGACTACAAAATTGTAAAGCCCATATTTTAATTTGCAATATAAAATGATAATTTAATATAAATTTGGGAATAATCGCACGCTGGTTAGTTGCAAATGATCGATTGAATTATTATTATTTTATTCGCAGTGATATTTACTTCAATTTTGAATAAAAAGGCCAATATTTTTTGTATGGTTTTACGTCGATCCATTAAATTATAAATAATTAAAAGAGTTGATAAAAGCAGGCTTCAATATACTAAAAAAATATTATTACAATTTTTGTAGCACAAGGTATACCTTTTGATCTTTATCTGGTGATAATAAATTTGAATTCAACTAGTTTATATACTTGGAAAAATTCCTGGCTTGGCATTACAATGCTTTTTATAAACAGCTGAATTATATTCTAACCGAAAAATCATGATATATGCGAGATAAATCTAATATCAGAATATGTTTTCCCACATCAAATCCACTATTAAGATTTAATCCAAAATGAAAACCCCTTGTTATTTCTGGTGATTTATTTAAACATTAAATAAATATTGAAATCTGGTTATTTGATAAATTAATCTAGTTCAAACGAAATTCACCGGCAAAGATCATATTCCTGTTATTGAGAATGTCTCTGGCAAAATATAAAAAAATATGAGCAAGTTTCAATACCCTTGTAATCTAAAATGTTAGGTTTCATTATTTTAGGGAAAAAATCATGTAAATATCTGATTTTTTGTCTTAATTAGGTATATTATGTTATTTAAAAACATTATTACAACTATAAACAAATTCAGGATTCGATTGATTCTTTTGGAAGAAGGAAACATTCCAATAAAAAAATAGAAATAATATTAAGTTTTATGACATTATTAGGATAATATGAGAAAATTTACGGGTTTCTCGGAGAAAACTAAATATAATAAAAAGCAAAGAGAGAAACCACAGATTTTTAGTGTATACTTTGTAACATTATCCAGGAATGAAATTCCAATAAATAAGATTGCATTATTTATAAAATTCAAGTAAAGAGTGATGAGGCCTGCAAATAGAAAAGCATGCAATAGAACCATTGTTAATTAAAAAAATTGATAGGATATATAATGTTTCATGCACTGTATTTGATTCAACGAATTCACTAAATTAAGCCAACAATGTCAGAATAATTATGTTATAAATGATTTGATATTGCTTAATTTCGCATAAATTTGAAGTTTGATGATTTGAAATAAATAGATGGATTTTTTTAGTATTACCAGAGTTTATCTTGTTTTAATCAGAAACGATGTCGAATAAATTCCGAAACGACACAAACCATGATGTGATTTTCTGTTGGATATAAGTATAAAACAACTTTTTAGAAAATCATGTTGAAATTTCATAGGTCAGAAATTAAAAATTTTCGATTTTTAGAAGTAAAATGTAAGTATTTAGAAGCGATTAAAGAAAGTATATAAACTACTCGATTAGTTAAAAAGAATGAAATTTATTGGAGAAAACTTAAATTTTTTAAAAATGAGTTTAGTTATGTCTATATTTGTATTATATTGTATCTAAGGAAGCAACATTCAAAGTGGCAGATTATGTATATTTATTGTGATTTATTATCTAAAAATCTAACATTAAATTGTCACATAACATCTAAAATTCAATTCAATAAATTTTTTCAGTGAAAATGTGTGTAGACGAAAGATCTAAATATTCGAAAAGTTTGGTGTTGCCGAAAGTCGCTTTTTACTGGATATTTGCATATTCTTGAAAAGGTGCGTGCATATATGAAAATACACTAATTTTCTAAGATCATATATCTTTATAACTTATTAGTCGGTTTTCCAAGATATTTCAATTTTTAAAATAATGCATTTTGATTTTTTACATTTAATCACATTTGAAAATAATATTAATGTCGTTTAATTGTAAAAAATTTTAATGTATTATTTTAAAAATTGAAATAAACTAATATCGATATAAGTAAATCTCATAAAGTTCTTACAAACAGTAAGTTGATAATTAAATGGGAATATCACACCGACAAAACCGATTAAGAATATAAATAGTGTAAATTTATAGGTTTCGAAAAATAAATCAGATGTATCAGACAAATTTATGCCAGATTATCGATATTTTTAAATATAATCATAAAAATCATCTTGATTCTTACTATTTAAAAGAAATGTATGGCGCAATATATTTTTCCGACAGCCCAATAAATTATTAAAATATTCAGATCCTGAGTATTTTAAACATTATTTAATTTTTTTTATTAAAAACCATGCTTTTTAAACACATAGTTGATTAGGAATAATGAATAAAAATGATAAAGCTTGAAAACCAAAATGATATATGTGTTTCAATAATTATAAAGGCGTGAATATGGTTAACAAATCATCGACATAGTATTAAAAATAATGAATCCAATTAAGGTACAATAAATATAAGTATATAAAAACCATATAACTCGAATAATTAGTTTATATACATACAATTTTGTCATTTGAAATATGATGAACATGAATTCTAATCGTAAGAAAGAAAATTACGGGCTGTTTCTTTTCTGAATTGTTGTTAAATATATAGAGAAGCTTATAAAAAAGTGATATAAGATTCTATTTTCATCTTTTTATGTACGTATTTCGATTTTATTTGGGCATTTTTTGAATTTCATAGCGATAGGTTCTAATAAACAGCGAAGCAAGTTTATATTCAATAAAAATATATATAAAATTATTTGAAAATCATGAAAAGTCGGTTTTAATTGAAATGAAATTGTTATTACATATCATTTGGGGATTTTAAACCACTGAAACATTTCTTCGCTATAAAATTTATTGGAATAAAACGAACAAAAATACTTTTTAATAATTAAAACTACCTTTCTTTTTTTTGTGCCAACTCTTATGTCTATTTTGTTTATTGCTATAGAAAATTATCATTGATTTAGAATAAATAAAAACCAAATAAAAACAAAACTATTTTCAATGTAATAAAAAATACATTGTATTTATTTCTTACAATATTTATCTCAATTATGTTACCTTGCCTTTAAAAATTGAATTTAATTATCCATATAATTATACACTATAAAACAAATAAAGTATTACGCTTTCTTCAATCGTGAAATATTCGCCATCGACAAAATACTTGATAGATACACAGAAGTGATAGCCTAATCTTTTTAAATGTATGAATATACAGACAATTTATTAAAATGGGAGTTTCAAATAAGTTTCTGATTTTTAGTATTTATCAGGCCTCTCAATATAAAATATGCACTTAATAAAATAAATTTATGAACATATGCCGAGCTATTCAAATTATTGTTAGATTATTAGATACTTCTGATTGTTTAAACTGTGTAAAATTATTATTTGGTTGCTATAAATGATATTAGAAATGCAATTTTATAAATAAATCACATTTTTTTATTTATTTTACAAGTAAAAAATTTATGATTTTCATTCTTTTTAGCCGAGTATATATAATTTACTCAAAACTTTTATAATTTTAGGCTAAACTACTTATTATTTTATGTTTAATTAACCTTTTTATATTTCGATGGCATTCAGATTTATAATTTCTGATGTTTTAAGTATTTTACAGACATTTTTATATTTTATGTATGGCTGCAAAGTTTTTCAATTGGAATATTGTATATTATTAAAGTTTATTGTATTATTTATTGTTTTGAGTTTTAATATAATTTATATAGTCTAGTTTCAAGAATAAATTAAACTATTTTATCTTTTTGATATTATATTTGGCGTATAATCACCTTCTATAATAATTCTTTTCAAAAACGAGCTATAATCCCCAATAGAATATTATATTGATTTTTAGTTTTTCTGAGAGGTGTTGAATAAAATATATAGGACTTTTACGAGTTACGATGGTTGAGAAGTGTAAATATTCGACCAGAAAACTACAAATTAAATGATTAAAGGGTAGTTGAAATTTTATGCGTAGGGGAATTGTGTTTTCTTGATAGTTTATCAATGCCACATATCGGCAAGGGATGCAACAAGTACTTATAGGCAGTCTGGCACTCGTGTAAAGCCATCAGAAAGAACAAAAACGCTTTTGTGTCAAAAAAACTCAAATTATTTCTCAAATGCAAGTGATTAATGTTGTTATCGGTACATATGCAGTTTCTCGATAAGGATGACCCGAGTGACGTGGTCAGATTAAACCTTTAAATTTTTGATTTGAAGTTTTCAAGATTAACCAAAAATTCAAGCAAAAAATGAACCAATCACATTTTAAATACTTTTGTGAAGAAAAAAACGAAAATTTATTATAAATCTCTTGTATCATGTGGTCAAAATCACATATTACTTGTGTTCCAAGTGTTAAATATGAAAATAGTCATTATTAAGACACTAATTTATATTTGAAGCAAAATCAATTCATATAGCTTCATAAGTATAAAAATACATATTTGTTTATTTTGCAGAAGTCTTACAGCAAGACAAAAAATTCTTAGGCTAGTAAATATGCTGTGATGAATTCGGTATAAAAAGTAATACAGTTAGATGGTAATTTTGCTTAGCGATCAATTGTTTGATTCAAAAAATATATATTACAATTTATACTTTCAATTAAAATAAATAAGATGAAGTTTTTATTCATTAGCACTCTTTGACTTTAATTTTGAGATAAGAGCTTTTATAAAATCTGCAAAAAAACTCTAAATATAATTGGTTATTAGAAAATTTATCGAATAACGTAAGAAATTGAATATTTGGAAATGATACAAGAAAAATAATTGTATAACACTGAAAGAAGTAGGTTTCACTAGCGTCGCTAACATAACTTTAGTAGAAAATGAGTAAATGTGATCTACTAGTAAATGAAATGCCTTTGATCTATCGATTGTAAGCAAAAATAATTCCATATGTAATAACATGGTATTGGGTGGTTAAAAACTGCAAAAATAAATACTGAAAAGAACTTGTGATGTCCAACAAAGTTGAGGCATATGTGCAAACTATAGGATTGAGAAAGATTATGGAATGATAAGTCTTGAGAAAAGAAGAAGTATCGATGAGAATATAGCAGAGTAAGATATAGTGAAGGTTTTGATGAACCTTGCTCAAGAGATTTTATAACACAATCTGTTTGAAAAAAAAATAAAAGTCAAATCAAAAAGTAATCTATAAATAAAATTATACGTTATGGGAATGTTTTTAAATTATTATATTAACGCATAAATCGACGTTCAATTTTGATCTAGATGGTCTAAAAAAATATTATTTATACCACATACATGAGTTTAGATAATAAAAGAATTAATTAGGCTGTATTAATAGGTTTTTTCAAAATATTTTTACCAATATATTTTTGTTTTTTAAAAAAATTTATATAGTATAATTACATCAAGCTTTTGTATCCAAATAACCCTTTTAAAGCATTGATAATTCAAATAGAGAAAAAATCCAAACAAATTAATATATACACGCTGCAATAATCAAATAAATTATTTGTTATATCATTGGGTTGTAATTATATCTTTGAATTTGCTTAAATTATATTTGACGATATTTTTATTTTTCTGATACCAAGCAATATATTTGAAGTCTGATTTAGAATACACGTGTTTGAGTTAAAATAAATGGTATCCCCATTTAATAGATTTTAATTTCAAATTTATAAGCATATTTACTGCATGAAACATTATCGGATCGATAACACATATAATGAGTATGTATTTATCTTTTGTTAATCCTAAATCGAAAAATGATATGGCGAATATTTAAAGATAACAATCTCTAGGTTCATTTATGGTAAAATTTAATCTACGATTCATAAAATATTAAGATTTTTTTATGCCATATATAAATTATATGCTATTACTAATTCCATTTTTTTTGTTTTTTATTGATTTAAAGTGGCAATTACAACCAAAGAGAATTAAAATAAAATCATTTGGCCACTTTAGCTTGATTGTATGCATGATTATTATCTTTTGAAAGTGATTTGAACAACGAAAATATGGATGGTGGCATTGATATTTATCACGAAAAGAAATTAAATCCTCGTGTATTATTGGTTATAAATTGCTATCTATGGTATAAAGCCGCGTATGATGTTTGTAAACGCAAAAGAAAAATAAGACAATCTTTGAAAACACCAAATAAAGTAGCCATCAATTCGAAAATGAAAGAAATTTTCAGATACTTTGAAGAACAGTTCCCCGAAATATTAACATCTGGTAAAAATAAATTTATAATCGGCAAATACAGATGCGTATACCGATGGGAAATTGTGAATAAATACTGGTATAGAATAGATGCAATAATTGCAGTTTTACTTCGAGAAAAAATAGATAAAACTTTCGAAAAAATTAAATGTGAATATTTTAATGATAAAAAATATGCAGAACATTTTTCTAGGCATTATAAAAAATTATTTATTGAGAACAAATATTTAAAATTACACACATCAATCCAAGTGAAAAATAAAATTGAAAATAAGAGCGGAGATATAAATTATATTGAAGACTTTAGTTTTGAAAATAAGTCTTCAGAATTTAAACAACTTCAAAATAGAGATCATGGTGTAAAATATTCACCTGATATTATGAGGACTGCGACCATATCAAGTCATACAACGACCGATTCTTGGAAATACAGAGCCGATAAACAAGATACGAATATAGAGTCGTCTATTCTTAAAGAAAGATTACTTGCACCCCGATATCAAAAGACAGAAGGAAGATATAAATCTGATCTCGAAGAAATTACATATAGATTCGAGATCATAGAGGGAAAAAAAACTGATCGGATTTTAAAATGTAATTTACAACCTGCTAAATGTTTACAACAAGCACACGGTTGTGATTTAAATCTCATAGAAAATATAGAAGAGGTTTTAGAAAAATTTGTTATAGATTTTCTTCCCGAACTGAACAATATTAGATATAAAATTGTTAATTCTCCAGAAGATGAACGCGAAATTAAAAATAAATCACTAAAATATCTATTAAAAAACATATTGGATGTTTTGTGCATAATAAATGATCTTGAACCGAAAATTTTTCGCAATAATCAAAATTTTTGCATTGAACTCGATGTTTTAGAGTATCTTAAAGCATTATTGAATGTAATTAAGAAAAATCCAAAACTTTCCGTGATTTTTCCAGAATTTATTGTATTTGAATCAAGCATTATGAGGGATAAATATTTTAAAACACAGTGTGTAGAAAATTTTAATTCGAATGTAAATGCCTTTGAAGTATTTTCTTTATTATACTGGTGCAAGATTATGAATGTTTTTTATTCATCAGATTTTACTTTTAAATTTATGTTAGAGGAAGACCAACACAAAAATCTTGTATTTTTCCTTAAGTCTCAATACAATATGAGAATTCTTTTGATAAATGCTACATTCTTATTATGGAATGTTGAATTTTTAAAGATATATGCAAATGCCATAATATACAGTGCCGATTTATTCGTAAAAGAAATCAAAAATATAGCCTTTTTTGATTTTCTCGTTAGTAAAAAGAAAGAATATAGTAAAGAATTGAAGTTAGCAGAAAAATCAGAAATAGATTTTTTTAATTTTTATGATATAAATATAGAAAATGATCATATATCCAGGCTCAAAACACAATTATTTATAAGATTTATTTTTGTAGATGAACATGAAGAACAAGAGCTTGAAGATTCAACTCGATATCAGATTAATCCAGACAATAATGATATTTTAAGAAAAGATCGGGAAAATTCAAATGAACCCTATGGTTGCATAGGAACCTTTTTTAAAATTTATTCGGTAGCAACTACCGATACTAACTTTTTAATTGATATCAAGAAAAACTCGATAAAAATCAAAACAATTATAAGGAAATTAAAAAAATACCTTAAAAAACATGCTAAATATAATGGAAAAATTCAAAGAAATTATAATAACATGGATCCCAATTATCTGGCATTAAATTAAACGAATACACATAAAGACAAGTCGAACGATGAACGTGAAAAAAAAGCAGAATCTGGTGATGAAACACAAAAAAAGCTTGAGTCTCTGTTTATCTTGGTTTTTTATATATTCCAAGATGAAATCGGTTTAATCACATAATAAACTAAAAATTTATTTGACGTCAATAAAAAATTTTTAATGAAAAAAAAACGTATAATTTTGTTTTAATTTGCATCAATAAGTGTAGCTATATTATCTTTCACAAAATAATATTGATTTTTGTTATTTCGAATTTGTAGATTAAATTTTATTCCGGGCATATTCGCCAATAGAAAAATTTTCTGGATTAATGTACTAATTTTATGTGCACTAAATTCAGTAATAGCATAAAAAAATTTGAAATCCTTTATATTTATTAAATACATAGGAATGATTTAAATTAAGAACACGTAGAAGAAAATATTTATACTCTGGTACATAAATAAAGGCAACATGGACTTTAAATAAAAATAAGAGTTCATAGATCAACCATCTTTAATTATAGTGTGTTGTCTAAACAATTTAATTTACAGGAAAAGGTTTTATAATTTTTTGGACATGAAATTTTGTGCAATAAAGGGGCTATCTATTGCAAAATAATTCGTATTTAAGGCAACCACATAAATATTCTGACTTAAGTATCAAATATTTTTATATTCTAGTGATAAAACATATGAACAGACTAGATTTTTAAACTTGCGATGGAATTTACAAAAAGACCATTGTTTTATTCTCGATGAAAAAAGACTAATGGTTTTATCCATGGTAATAGAGGTTCGCGTCTTACATGGAAACACTTATCATATCAAAACCAACTTATTCACTTGAACTTGCGCTTGAAAATCGAGTCAAGTTGTTTCTGCACCGCAATAAAGCGTATGTTTAAATCCGAAAGCTCTTTTTTTACCTTGGGGCGTTATAACAATGTTGGCTGATGCCCTTGTATCTAGGTAGCCTTAATTACCAGTTTGTAATTTTTCAAATCTCTTGTGTGAGGAAAATTCAAGCCAAAATCTTTGAAATTGGGTATGCTAGATCGAATATTGGCTCCACCCAATTATTTCCATTATTCAGAAATGGTTACTATAAAAAAACAGTCGTTTCATATAAATAATTTTAAAAATTCACAATAAAAACAATAAATCTGGTTTTTTTGTGTGTTATACATGCGATTTCGTATTTATAAATGATATTATTATATATTTTAGCAAATTTTCAAATTTATCAAAAATTTTTAGTTAATTTTTGTGTTTCGGCACAATAAATTTTGTAGAGTATTGGCATAAATAATTAAAAATATTGTGTTATGCAAGGCGAAAAAATTAGAAGAAGATAAAGTTGTAAAGGCTAAATTAAAGAATATAAATGAGATAATTTTTGGGCTTTTTACGGATTGAATATGTTTAAATATCGATTTGTGAAATACTAAAAGTAGTGGAAATAAACATACAGTTCTATATTTAAATATACTATGTTTAAGGATAAGTTACCGGGTTGTGTTTTTGTATTATTTCTTGACATAAATAGTATCTATGACGCTGTAGAAAGCCAGAAACCCTTTCCCAAAACCAAAGATATTCAAGTTACACAATAAAATATTTGAGGAGAATGTAATTTTTTACAATATTTCTATGTATTTTTTCGCATATATGTATCGATATTTCATTACTATTTATTTGTTTATAGTTGGCTTTGATTTATGTCTACCACCTCTCAATATCTAATTACAGTATTTTTTCTAAAATATATATTCAAATAAAGACAAATATCTCAAATTGAAGCTGTTTTTTGTAAAAATCATCGCAAATGTTAAAATTTATTAAAATATACATTTTATATTAATTGATGATTATTTCTTTGTCTGTATTCTGAGCAAAACAAGAAAAATATTTTGATAAAGTTGGAGATTCGCATTTACAATTCTGAGGCTCTCAAGTAGCTTCATCACCACTGACAGAAATCTTCTTGCTAATATTCCCTTTGTATTCAAGCGCGTGTTATTAGATATTAATATATAATTAAAAAGCCTTATAAATAAAACAAATTCTTTAAGTGACTTTTAGTTTATTTTTATGTTTAAGTATAAATTATAAATCATCCCGGCTCTGTTGAATGCAAAAAACGCATTTAAGACAAGAAAAACTACAAAAAAAGGTGGTAAAAGTATGAAATAAACCAAATCATTTATTAGAATTACACATATTTTGTTTTTTTCTATGATATCCGCTATGATCTGAGCTGTAATAAACAAATTGAAATACAAAAATTATTTTATATGTTATAACTTGAGACAGAGTGTGAATAAGTATATAAAAAGTATCCGCAGAAAAGCGAACCTAAGATCCTGTTTTGGCATTTATACAAACCTTAGAATTGAAGAATAAAAATTTAATGCATCTTAAAAGAAGGAGAGGCATTTAAAAAGTCTTTAATAGGTTTATATATTCGAAAGAATTAATGTGCTGTGCGCACGGTGAACTTAGTCTGTTTTTCTGTAAAACAAAATTTATAATTGAATTAAGTTCATAAGTATCGGTTTTAATTTTATCTATATTTAATTATATTATGTCAGTATTTTTATTGAAAAGTCATAAAAATACAGCATATATGTAATCTAAAAATCCATAATCATGATTTTCGCATAAAAATAGTAGTCTTAAATTTTTCTGAATCTTAATACACAACGTCTTCTGTTTTTTTAATATTGTAGGCAAAAAACAGAATAATTTAAACTGAAAATAATCAGAGATATAATTATTTACAAAATTATACAGTAGACATGTTTTGATTCGGACTTATACATTTACAATAGTATTTTTATGTAAATCTATTAAATTATGAATTAAGACATATGCAAAATTTTTTTTTATTTATACAGGCATATATATCGATTAAATTTCAACTTATAATATTTTTTTTGAAATGACTTAAGTAGAATAATTATTAAGCTAAAACCATGAAATTTAAAAAAGAATTGTGTTTAGTATTCAGAATAAATAAATGGCGAAATATTTTTATCATGAGGATCTATAAGTGATATATTATTTATCTTTCATATTTAAGGTTTAAACGATCATTATAAAATTAAATTATTTTGCGATTAGGGAATCTACTTGAATCAGCATATATTATACATTAATCGTATTAGAACTAAAATATATATAAAATAAAATTAGACATGCTACCTTTGATAATTTAGACAAAAAGAATAAAAATAATGATATTTTTCTTATCTAAAATACAGCCAAATCTTTACTAAAAAATATTCAAAAAAAACTTTAGGATTCAAAATCTTCCTTGAATTTAAGTCATCTACTGTTCTATAGGATTTTTAGAATATTTGTGCTATTATGTTTGGTTTACGTCAAAACTTACCATCAATTATGTATATTGAAATAAAAAAACCCCTTTTTCGATGGATTAATGTAGCTGAAAAAGCCATATTAATTTTTGAAATGCATATTATTTATGTTTCTTTAAGTGTAGAATTTTTTAATACAATATTTAAATTTATTAGAGCCTTTGTTTCAGGTATTTAGAATTGTATGAGCTTAGAGAAAAAATAAATATTATAAATAAATTTAACCAACAATTTATAAAATAAATATATAATAATATAATTTTCATACGTCATAACTTGGGATAAGTTGTTACAAAATAGCATAAGTCGTAATCAAAGAGCTCGGAATACCAAGCGAAGCGGAATTTTACGCACAAACAATAAGGTTGAGGAAGACACTTGAACAATAAGGTTTGAGAGAAGAAGATGCATCGAGTAAGATTGTAAAGATGATAAAGTTAAATGAAGTATCAGCCAAATATGTTCTATAGAGAAATCTTAAGTTTTGCTTGAACAATTATAAAAAGCTAAAAATTAATATAACCTATAAATAAAAATTTTGGATATTTTAGTAACTATTAAATTTACAAAAAATATATTTATAATTGATTTATGAAAGAAATAAATAAAAGTTTCAGAAGTAACATGGGTTTTTTTTACCAAAATAACCATTATCACACCAAGATTACACATATAAAAAATTCAACATACAAAAAAGAATGATGAAGACAGAAATAAAGGTTAAAGTTAAAACGATAAATTTATTCCTACAATTTTTCCAATCTATCAGAAATGATTCGCAACTCAAAATCTTCATTCAAATTATTAATTTTACCATAAATAGAATCCAGAAGTTGTTGGGTAGGTTCCTCAAGATACCTCAATATCACGTCATTTCTTTTCAAATTTCTTTCGGCATAATCTTTAAAATCAGCCAGATCTAAAATACACTCATATTCAAAATTATTTTTAAATATATCTTCGAATAAATCAATATTTAGACACATCTCGTCCCAATCTAGTGCAAGCAATAACTTCATCGCAAATATCAGACGCTGATTTTTCACCATTTTTTTGACATCGAGCTTGTTTATTTTAAATAATTCCTTTGTTCTTTTTATTTCTGTGCGAAGTGTTGATATTTTTAGTGATACGCGTTTTGATAGACACCTTTTTAAATATTCTTGTTCTTTGGTTAGTGACAACATAGAAATTTCTAACATGGATTTGATTAATTATTTTTGTTGTGATCAAAATGATTACTAATAAATTTATTGTATTGATGGTTTATGTTGAAAATGCATGAAATTTGAATGGAAATATTTATCTATAATTGTATGTTTTAAATTTAAACTTTTTATTGTGTTTATTTTTGAAAATAGAAAAAATATATGATAGAGTACTTTCTGCAATTCGATGCATATAAACATATTGTAAAATATTTTGCAAGACACTTGAACTCATAATATTTGAGAGAAGAAGAGCAGTTGGTGAAGATAGATATGGGCAAAGTGTCAAAAGATGTATCAAGCAGTTGTGCAATATTCCCAGTGGGCTGACTACGTCTCAATAGATGAAATTGATAAAAAGAGACTTAAATTATAAATAAAAATATTCGTAAAATATTTTTATCGGTGATCAAATTTATTTGGGTTAGTTTTATCACAAATCTTTTTAAATTAATCGAAAATCGAAATATTCTATAGAACTGGCATGGTTATGATTATTCATATCTCATCCACTTTTGATTTTTCCTCTATCATATTCCACTTACAGAACTTATATATTTAAGGTCCCTCCTAACCCATGTGTAACTTTGCAAGTCACATCTTTATATAATTTTACTTTCAAGGCTTTAAAATTTAAGAGATTCCTTAAACCGATTATAATTTAAATAATATCTTCCTATGAATAACCCTTTTCTGTCATCTTCTACTTTCTAGACTTATTAATTAAAGAGCTTTCCTCAACCCATTTGCAATTTCACATTGTCACCCTATGAAAACCTTTCTATGCCCATCTTCTACTTTAAAAAGCTTACTTAGCCCGATTATAATCCTTTCAATTACTTTTTTTGAATTTTTTTCAATAATATTTTCTTTAAAGTTTTATTATTCTAAGTTCCTTCTCTTCCATACTATTGCGCGGGTGCATCCGCTTTGGTCGGCGTTTTTAAAATTTAGATTTAAAACTCGCGGTAGTTTGTTGCTACACTATCCCCTTTATAAATAAAGCTATTGCATTTTTCAGCTATTTTTTTATTAGCGAGAGTTTTTTAAAAATAAATTATTGTCTCCCTGTTTCTATCGATTCCTTTAATTTCGATTTCAATAGCTGTAATCTTTTTCTTATCGTGAAAATATTTTATATGAATTTAAACACTTGAACTAATAAACCTGGAAAGAAGAAAGTGCATTGAGGAAGAATTTAAAGATAACAAAATGAAAATAAGCGTAAATTTAATATGTTTTTAGAGCATTCTAATGTTTTGCTTATATGTTTTAAAAAGCTACAAATCAAATCAACCCATAAAAAGTGTTTGAAAAAACTACACATGAATTAATCAATAAAAATATTAAATTGCTGAATTAAATAATCTTAAATTTTTTATTATGATTTACGAGTAAAAAACATGAAGCAGATGCGTTTATTTATTTGACATTTTGTGATCGGCACATTATATTTCATTTTTTCCACACTAATATAGCGTAAAAATATTAAATTGAACCAATAAAATGTTATATAGGCTTGCTTGTTTTATGGTTTTGATAGTATTGTAAGATTTAAAATCAAAGGGCTAAAATTTTAATTTTGTCAATTATTTAGATTCGTAATAGTTTATATATTTGATGGCACATTACTGATCAAAAAATGTATGTTATAACCATTGTATTTTCCAATTATTATTTTATATGTATTTAGTGCAAACTAGCTACAAAAATTCATGGCTAGACGTTTCATTTTTAACATTACATCAACTAACATATATTTGTTATATTATATGTAGCTGTATTTTAAAGATACATACTAAAAATTAAGAAACCATTTATTTTAGAAGCTGGCTGTATTAAATAGATTACATCACAGCGAAAAGATAAATAGTCTGATATATAAATCTAGAAATAAATTCTGTGAAATAAATTAATAATTTACTTTATTACTTTTAGTATTTTTAACAACTGCTTTGAACATCAAAATAAATAAAGGTTTTTAGATTTAAATTATATCGAAAACGACAATGTATGAAAATCTAAGCAAAATACATGTGTAAAAGAGGAAAATCATATATTTTTTTTTAATTTATGTATATTTTGATCATTTTTAGTTCAAGAAAAATATAATTTTACAATTCATGAATATTTTTAATAATTTATAATATTTTGATTATTTTTATTTATAGGAAAATAATAAGTACAGGAAAAATTGAATTTTACAATTCATGAATATTTTTATTAATTTATAATATTTTGATTATTTTTATTTATAGGAAAATAATAAGTACAAGAAAAATATAATTTTACAATTCATGAATATTTTGATTTTTATAATTTATGAATATTTCGATTTGTATAATTCATAAATATTTTAATTATTCTTACTATATTGAATATAATGATTGTTCTTAATTTCAAGAAATATTTAATTGTTCTTAATTTATTGAATATTGATATTATGGTTATTCCTAATAATTCATGGTACAAAGATTATTTTATGAAATGATATAAAAGTTAATTCAACCCCAAACATAATAAGTCGGAAAATGAAAGCAATATTCATTATAATTGGCATGACCAACTGTTTCGCTCAAGATTCAATAGAACAAGTCAAAAACGCATTGAATAGTTTACGAAAAATAAAATCATATTCCACATTCTATGAACTCTTTAATCTTTCAGAAGGAGCTTCCCGAGCCGCAATATCAAAGAAATTTAAGAAATTGATAAAAACCAAACCTGTTTATGGAGACTTATCGCCAAAAGAATCAGAAGATCTAATAACAATGGGATACAATACATTAACAAAGTACAGAGACACATACGACTACTTGCTTAAGTACGATACATATCCAAAAATACAATCCCATAGTATTTTCTATTACTTTTTGTGTATCTTTCTAATTATAGTGACTTGTGATATCGGACATATGTTTTATTCTTATCATAAACAAAAGGCTATACCTCAAAAAGAATTAAAGAAGATGATTAAAAAGGGGATTCCTGAGCTTAAGCTTAGTTTTGATGAATTGCTTATGATTAAATTTTTTAGAAAAATCAAGGATGTGATGGTTGGATCATAATTAAAATCTGTGTTTGCCATGATTTGTATTTTTTTATAATTTTACTGTTACATTTTTGGAAAGGCTGTTGATATTATTTTTTAAAATACTGACGTTATTTAAATATTATACCAAAACGCATATTTGTTTCTGAAAGGTTATTTGAATAGTCAAAAATTAAATAACTAAAAATAAATAAAAATTATTTATAAGATTACACCAGGCTCTGATAAATAATTTATATTATTTTCGATGTTCATTGGAACACCTTAATATCAATAGGCCTGGAAAAGAAGAGAGGTGTCGAAGAAAATAAATATAATAATGTAGCCAAGAGTAAAAATATCATGTGCTTGCGGGAAATAAATCACGTCATGTTTGAAGCAAAAATCTAAAATTACAATATCAAAATTCAACACATAATCAAAATATATATAATATTCATCGAAAGGATGAACTATAGAGGTATAATATAAATCAATCTATTTTTTGAATTTCAATGTTCTAATTCTATGCATTTTAATTTTTAGTTCCAATATTTTATCTATCCGAATCCAAACGTAAATAAAAACCATATAAATTAATAAAGACCTTTGAAAAATTTGAAAAATTTCGTTTCTGATATTTTATCTATTCATGGGTTAGGTTTCTTCTTTTTATCAATTTCATTTACTGTGACGTAGTTAGCTCAATGGGAATATTCTAGAATTTATCGATGCATCGTTTGATATATTACCCCGTTCTATCCACAAGAGCCACTCTTATTCTTTTTTTTTGCATCGAATACATGTGACTTATATAAAATTTGTAGCTTTTCTAAAAATTCAAGTGATGTGTTAAGGTTTAATTAAAATGCAGCTATAATATAGAATTAAATCCCTTATATTTAAAAGCGAAATGCCACGAACCAGGTTGAGGCATATATTCAAACCTTGGGATTGAGAAAAAACCTTGAATTAATAGGTCTCTAAAGAAGGAGGGGTATTGAAGAAGACTATGGAGAGGAGAAGATAGCCGAAAGTATAAATACGCTGTGTGTACAGAGAATCAAGCAAGCTGTGTCTGAGAACAAAAACTAAAATTACGACTATAAATATAGCCCTTAAATAAAAAATCTTCTGTAAAAGCGAAAAAATAGTGCAAATAGCAGGTATAAAAAGAAATAAAACAACATACAAGCTATATTTGCGTAGAATATAATAACAAAAACTAAAATTAGTTGATATTTTTAAAAACTTCTTTTTTTAAAGTTAAACAAGGCATGATTTCCAATATGATATTTAATAGAGCCACTATATTTTTTAATATGTTGCTTGTATAAATCACTATTCTATAATCTTATAAAAAAATATTTTTTTATCCATTATAATCATTTGACAATGATGTATAGCGACCGGCCCCATTTATTTTCAAATAAAAAAATTCTGGTACCTAAACGGTAAAAAGTTTTTCCTCAAAACCACAAAACATTACAAAGATTAAAATTTATTAAACCTAAGAGTTTTATATATAATATACCTTACTTTAGATCAATTTTTTCTTAATATAAAAAAAAGTTCAAGGTTCAGCCAATATGTTCAATTTATATACCTAAATAACTTTTATTATTTTAAAAACATCAGATATTTTATTTTTGTTATTCATATACTTGGTTTTATTCTAAATATATAAGACAGAAATTTATAAATGTATTGTATTTCTGCGGGTGGTATATATATTTTAAATAAATCATAAAACTTAATATTTTTTATCTGAATTTCTATTCATTAAATAGCATAAGTATTTTATTGGAATTTTTTAAAAAAAATATCCATGGATTATTTAATAGATCATTTAAAGCAGAAAAATTGAAATATTGATGTTCTTTATATACCATGATCTGTTCAATTTTGATGATGTGATACTTTTGCAATTTCTGCAGTCATTATTTTTATTCCCGTTAAATCACATAATTCAATTAATTAATATATTGTTATCAATATGTTTAATACTAAAAAAATACAATAATTTATTAGTCGCGCAAAAAATTTTTATTTATTTATCACTTCATTTAAGCATTAACAAATAATATTTTTACAGGCATAAAGAAATAATTAGTTCAGTTTGCTAAAGTTTCCAAAATTTTGTTTAACATAAATTATTGAAAGAGGAAACAATGTCCAAATATCAGACTTATAATAAAAATTTTAATCTTTGATATTTTTATAGTATTTTCTAAACATGAAATTTATCTGAAATAATTTGTCTATAATTCATAATTTTTATTTTATTGACTATTATAGATACGAATATTTTCAAAGACACCTGTGTTATAATTTCTGATATTCTACACATAATATTTATATTTTACGTGCAATAATAACATATTTAAATCATAAAAAATGATATTTTACAAACGATTCCGAAAATCAAACACCACATTAGATATACTTAGACACATATTTTTAAACATTCTTAAAATAAAACAATATCACTTTTTTTATTAAAATACTAAAATGTTCCATTTATAATAGAAAAAATAAATAAATAAAATACTTTTCTACGATCACTTTGCATTTCTATATAATCCAAATCTTTACTATGAAACTCAGGGTTAAATAGAATATTAAATCATACATGAATTCGTGTAAACAAATTTAAAAAAAAAATTTCATTCACCAAATAAATATAGAGCGCTAATATTTACGTATTTTATCTTCTAAAATGTGATAAAACAATTATATGCTATCCGAAATCCAATAGAGTTTTTATCTACTCACTAATTTATACAAAATAATAATACAAACCAAACTAGTGACATGAAGCCTCTTATTTTTACTGATAGATTTTAATTATACACATGCTTAAAACAGAGGATTTTTTATAAAACTGCTTGTAAATAATCATATAAATTTTTTTTATAGATTTCTTGGTAAATTTTCTTTTTGAATTATTGAAAAATAGGTGTTTAAATTATGATGGCTTTTATACATTCCATAAAAAGGTTGATTATTTATGATAATGTAACAATGCCATTGTAAATACAATAAAAAGTTTGTGTAGCTATTTTTTTTAAGAAAAACCTTTTAAGCTAACAAAGATAATATTTAATCGTGCAGCAGATAAAAAAGACAATGTAAAATACGTATGTTGTTTTGCCTTGAATTCAGTCAAGAAATCATTTATATATATTTATATTAACCAGAAATGGGTATTTACGTCTTTTCATATTAATTATAGACCGATGATGAGTATAAACTCGTAATTTTAATCTTTTTTTTAAATAAGTTTAAACTGTTTAGATCTCATACTTAAATACAATAATTTGTATAAAAATTATGAAAATATACGAAAAATTGAATTTTAATGCAAACAAAAATAAAATATGTCTTTTTGTAAAACATAGTTTTGCGAAAAACAGTTCCTTAATATTAAAAAATTCAATAAATTAAAAGAAAATTGTCATTTAAATAGAATTCTTCAAAAAAAAATTATTATATTATTTTATCGATTTGTATTTAAGTGTGATAAAATAAGGCATTATTTTCATGGTTGTCTGTATTAGGCGTTATAATGCCTAAAGTTGATTCAAACCCTATTTTTTTTAATAATAAACAAAAAAAATGAAGGTTTTATAGCTTCGAATATGACATATATTAGCTAAAAATTATATATACCTATATACTCTGGATTAAGGTAGCATTAATTAAAACGAGCAAAAAAAACATATAGGAATAAGTTTACATACATATACAGCACTTATTCACTACAATTTTATAAACGATTGTGATATATCTTTTTATAAGTGTGATAAAACGCGCATAAGTAAAGTTAAAAAACCCTTAAAAATAATTTTGGGTCATTAAGTGAAACTTTTTATACAACTAAGTAAGAATATACCTAGGTAAATGCTAACGTATACTTTAAAAATCGGACAAAAATATTCAATCCACATTTATATTTTATTCTACAGAAAAGCATATATATGTAAAATATTATTTATATCTTTCTCTAAATAGAAAAAATAAAAACAAAATCTACTTATAAATATTCCAACATAGGCATAAGATTTAAGTTCGCATATTTCCGAAATAAATATATAAATATGAATTATACCTAGTTGAAAAGAAGTACTATGAAGGTAATGAATAAAATGGTACTGCTTGGTTTTATTAAAAATTATTTATATTTTACTGAAAATAGTAGTTTGTCAAACACTATATTCTGACCAATAAATAATTTTTAGTATGAAATAAAACTTTATATTCTATATTGTACAGTTATTATTGATATTCTAAAACCTTTAATTCAATTTTTATGATTTATTTTCCCGGGCTCTTTTTAGGTATAACAGAAAAACCAGGATAAAAACATCAATAATATAAATATTAATTATTTCTGAAAGACGTAAAATGCAATTAAAAGACGAGAACTAGATATAAAAACAGTTATATCAGAGTAATATAATTAAATTTGCAATGTTTAATCTACAAAGGTTTATAGATTCAGCAATGTAATAATCACCCATCTACCTTATAAGTAATTGTCGCATTTATGCTGGCAAAAAAATGACTTCTTACAACAAATCACTCATAGAAAAAAGATATTATCGTAGATATAAGACATTTTACATTTTTTTTTGAAAATTTGATCATGAAACTGTGAAAAAGGAGATAAGTTTAAACTATGGCAAAAATCTAGAGAAGAAAAATATTTTATGAATCAAAATCTTATTAAGTTTGCGTATAGATCAGCAAAAAATAGATAATAAAACTAAAAAAGAACGTAGAAGGTAAAATTGCAAAAAGTGAACAAGAAAAATCAAGAAATATGAGAAAAAATTGTACCGACAAGTACCAATATAAACCCCCGTAAAACATGACTAAATTTCAAATTAAAAAAAACCAACGATTTTATCAATAAAGCGTAAAAAAAAATATACACCCAAAAAATCTTACTTTAAAACGAAGAAAACTAAATACAACGAAAATTTGGGAATAACGACGGGTTTCGATTTTTATTGAACTTAAAAAGCCTATATTATATAATAAAATATAAAATCTTCACGAAATCATGGGGCTGCATGATAAAATTTTAACACTACAAATTGAATGGGCCGAAGTTATAAATTGTAATTATTTAAAATTAGAATTAAAAGAATCTAAAATAAGTAACAATATAAAATATACGAGTTTGAACGTGCAAAAAAAATTGGTGGAAAGCCATGGGTTGTTTCTCGCTCGACACAAACAAGGATAATTTTGTAAGAATAGCTATTGAAAATAAATTGCTTAATTTTGGTCAAAAAGTGGATAAAATCGAGTGAAAGTGTTTATTTACAACGCTCTTTTGCAAATCTTAAAGAGAAGAATAAGCTGAAATATGCTTTTTTAATTATAGGCACGTTTAACAATATTCATTACACAGCCTAATGGAAAAGGCGCGGCGATATAGTTGGTTTAGAAGATCGTCCTTAAGGTAGTATGAGTTATATCCATAATCACGCTTAAATTTATTAGAATAAAATACAACGATACATAGCCGAAAGGGGATGGCAGTTAAAACTAGCAACTAAAAATGAAAATACTGTCAAGCCGATAATTATCTAAGATTTCCCTGTAGAACGCCGAAAACGTGCCGGAAATAAATTAATAACACTTGTTATGTTCTGCAAGAATATTGTCAAATTTAAAGAGGACATAACATAGATAAAAAACGACGGAAAATAGACAGAATCACATACCCGTCATATATCGACTTACCGCGAGTAAAAAACGGTTTTATCCACGTTTTTTAAACCGATTCCAGAAAAAGTATAAAATCACACCGAAAGGGTGCATCTGATCAGAAAAAGTTCTTAATGCCATAATTTAACACCATGAAAATTCAAATAGGAGAGTAAATAAATACTAAAAAATAAAACTGACCCAAATTCAACCTAAACGGAAAGCTGCTGAGATAAAAGAAATTTATAACTTATTTAATAAAAACTTACCAGTTTATACCAAATATTTACGATTTTATCGCCGATAAATGCCTAAGGGGGAAAATATGAATTATAAGTTGTAAAAAAGAACTAAATGCCTTATTACAAAATATGATTTAAAAACGCTAGTGAAGTTGGCCCAGTAACTAGTATGAATAATATTTATAAATTAATTACTAATTTTACACAATAATAGCGCAATAAAATTAGGAAAGACTAATTCTTCTATTGAAAACAACTCGGTACCGACGCTGAGCAAAATAACACAAAGAATGAGCATATGTAAACACGGAAATGATTTTGATATATGGCGATAAACTCTGTACCATATCAATAGATGCGAAAAGGGCGTATTATTTATTTCAAAATCCCTATTATATGGTTAAGTTTTATAATTTCTATAATAGTGTAGGTATAAATGTTGATGTACGGATATATAGTAGATGAAAAAAAGGTACGTTATATATACAAAAAAAAACTTTCATATAAACTTATGAAAAAGGATAATCTAGGAAGTTATCGTGCGCCAAGACTTTATGTGTTTTGTTCATAGATTTACTTAGCAGAATACCCAGCGAAATATTATTCATAAAACATACCGATAGATAGATATTTTTATCTTATGACTTACTTTTAATTTATTGATATTCTATAATTTTGTCTTTTAAGATTTATTAAACACTAAAATATTAACAGAAGCAATAATTAATTCCTATAATCACATAGAACTAAAAATGAATGATCAAGATCTAAAACAAATTTTCAATTTAGCGGATATAAACTCTTATAAATGAAAAGATGATCACCTTGGAATCTTAGAATAAAGTAAATTTGTAATTAGCACATTTGATTTGACAAAATTTGTGGTGAAATATGTCAAGAATTTCTAATCTAGCGGGAAAAAATATATAGTGTAAAATATCTTCATAAACTTTAAAGAGCTTATACTCTCTTTCAAACTATAATATATGTTTACGTATAATATAGCCGTACTATTTCGAAATAATTTGATGAATGCATAAATTTAATAATAGTTGAAAAATCTATAGATTATGGGTCAACAGACATGAAAAATATTATCTTTAAAGGAAAAATAAAATAATTAGACCATAAAATATTGAATTAAGAAAAAACCAACCTTTTTAGGCAATAATGTAATATTATTTATACAGAAATATATAATTCAGATGAAAAATATTATAATATGTAGTTTAATAACACAGCTCAAATTTATTTAACTTAAAATAATCCTTTGAGCCTGCATTACTTGGTCAGACTATACATCGAAATTGTTGAGCAGAGATAAATAGAAATTTTTGAGTGCAAAATAAAAGATTAAAAATGTCATCAAAGACTTTTTATGATTCCCAAAGTGCGCTGATTGAAGTAGCCGGGATGTTATTATGTTGAAAATAGGTAAGATATAAGTCAAGAGATAGGTAAATTTTTGCTCAACGCAGGATAGATATGTTTTTCGGGGAAAAAATCAAGGGGAAAGCACTGTAGAGAGGCATACGAAACTCCAAATCACTAAAAGGTAGATTTAAAAGCATTCATGGCGTGAAAGTCACTGAAACATAACGTACTAGCAGATTGATGAAATTTATGCTCGCAAGAAAGTCTTAAATTAAAGATAAAAGAAAATCAGAAGACATTCGTCATAAAAACATATAGATAACCAACTTACCAGAGATAAAAGTAGAAACATGAATATAAATAAAGATTGATTGACTTTATGATCCACCATATTTTTTTGTTTATGATAATAGATTAGAAGCTTATAAATTATTCGGAAATAGAAGTAGATAGTGTTGATAACTTGACTTAGTCGAAAATGAGAAGTGAATAAATTATTTATATGAAACTTAACATAACCATATTTATAATGCAGTAGAAATTAGTTCTATACATTATTGCGTGGAATAATCTCGTTTTTAAATATCATACGTCGTATTTTAAGAAATTAGGAATTTTAATTGAAGCAGAAGTGTACAACAAACAATAGAATTGGTATAATACACAAATCAATAAATATTGAAAGACGAATAGACATAAAGAAGATGTAGATATGATAAAACTGAAAATTTATTGTGGTGCATTACTACAGAGATATCTAAAGTTCTGCTTACACAAATATTATTAGCTAAAAATAACTTAAGCCATTAATAAATCAAATATAAAAGGCTCTTAAAATACCATTTATAAAAACTATGAATATACGAATTTGATATGATCATTTGTTAACAGAATCTATAATAATTATTTTACTAAGTCAAATTTTATTTTCAAAAGTAAATTTTCATTTGCAAAATATTGTTTTTTTATTGGATCAATTTGATTTTTTGCTATTTAATTTGTTCATTCAAAACACTAAATTTCTGTCTAAAATGTATTTTCCATGTACTTATTTTAACACATCATCTGAAAATTAGCCATCATGTATATACCTTTTCAAGACTTATTGCTATAAGCATTATTCTAAAAAAATTGTTCTTTTGTGTTCTTCTACTTCATTTTACATTTCTACCACCTTTATATGTGAAATACAATATTTTGTGCGCACATTATTCATGGTATCATGTTTTTGCGGATTAAGAATTTTTATTTTTACAAGAAATAAAGGAGTAGAGAGATCAAATATTAAAAAACAATTTTCTGAACATATAATGGAAACCGTTTGATGTTAATCGTGATTTGTTCGAGCAGAAATTGTTTAATGTAGATTAAAATTAATAAGTCACGCAAATTATATAACATATTGCTATTTTTTTACAATTCGGCACACGCGAAATTCATTTGCTAATATGTTGGCATAAAATTGATTTTAATAAAAAATATATCCAGTATATTACAGCAACATTTGATACTTGTGTCCAACGTTTTACTATATAAGAGAAAAAGAATAAAACCTAGGTAAAATTTGGTTTATTGACATAACCAATGTACCGAGATAGAGCACAATAAATTTATCATCTGAGCTTACCTAATTAATGAATTACGCTATATAAAATACCTATAGAAATATACAAGTTAATTGCAATATTTGCAAAAAAAAACAACATGACCAACGAAATAGCAATATTGACAAGAGGGATTTTTTATTCACCAAAATTTCTCCTAATATTTAATGAATCTATGGTCATTAATATAGGTAAAAGGGTGGATATGTCCCAAATAATTATACAGGAACAGCATTTAGAAATCGTTTCAATCTAATAACAACAAAATAAGAACTTCTAAGCTCAAAATCGTTTTTCTGCTATCAGCAGAGTCAAACGAAAAATGACTATATTATGCGTGAATAATTTATGATCCAAGTAGAATCTTCATAAAAGCATGCACAATAAGAAGTATAAAACCTCTCTATGCTTTTTATATCACAAGAAATCATATGATATGGCACCCAACCAACTACTTTTAACCTGGCTGAAGAAAGCTGTATTCGGACATAGGTTCGTATAGATTTATATCAGGAATATACTAGAACACGCAAATAAAGGTTAAGATCGGAAATAAAACAAGCTCTGGCCACAAATACGTGAGAGGTGTGAGGCAAGGGTCCCCAAATCTCCTCTAATATACAACAAATACACAATAGTATAGTACTATAACAAAGAAAGATGCCAGTTAAAGCTATACTTATAATTTTAAGCGTATTTATTTAAGCTAACTACACAGTAAAAGCTGTGTAACAATAGTTGAATTTAAAAAAAAAATAGAAAACTTTGGGAAAATGAAGTCACATTATTACAAATACAAGCGCATTTATAACAAAGGTATCAATTCCGCTGTAAATTAGCTAATAGTAGAATGATTTAAACGAGGTTACAGCCATTTACACAATAGACAAAAATTTTATCATACGAATAGAAATGAGCAAAAAAACACTATCTGCAAGATATGACACAATTTATATTTGATAAAAGTTAGCGGGGTTCGGAAAAAAATCAGAGGGTTCTCTGCAACGTCTGAAGGCCGCTATAATATGCGGGAATGCTTTTATAAAATGTTTTATAATAAGACTAATATCTGATACACAAATATTTGTGATATTTTTCATAGGGCTCTGTCAATTAAACCATTAGTTTATAGTGCCCTAATGTATAAAGTAAAAAACTTAAACTCAACAGGCAATGAGTCTAATAATAAATAAATTTTCTTCCTCGTAAGTTTAAAGTGCTGTAGCAAGAAAGGAAGTATATCGAAAAAGACTAACAACAATGGTAAAATGCACTAGTGAATGATTTAGCCGATAAATCCAAGTCCACGAAATCAACTTGGCCTAAAAGACCCGAATATGGCTCGAGAATTGAAATGTCAGTACATATATGATCTTGTAGTCTAGTTTTTTTGTTATTTAAAAAGAAAACCAGCAAGACATATTGTGAAATGTCTCTCTAAATCTGGTATAGATGCCCTATATAACATTAAAAGCGGTAAAAACTATAATAAGCAAATTAAATTTGAATTAGTTCCAAAGAAACTTAATGGTTATTTAATCTAAGAACAGTATCTTTCAAATATAAAAATTAGTAAAACAGAGAGGTTTACCCCAGTGCTCTATTAATGTATCCATTGCAAAAAGTTGGTGAAATAAGACTTACGCAATTTGTAGTTTTCTGTGCCAATTTTTTGTGATATACACAGAAAAATGACTAAAAATTGAATTTTTATAACAGCAGAGCTATTTAGAAGAGTTCACAGCCCTCGAAACGATTCGTAAAGAGGCGTCTATATTTTCCCTGCACAGCTGTAGAAATAAATATATTGAATTGTTCTCTCTAGAAAAATTTTTGCGCCAGGTACTTGTTGCAAGGAGGGTTCCACACCCACCTAAAAGCTGCTTATTAAACCCTTAGTAAATAAAGCTGCAAGGTATGGTATGAGCGTAAAACCCAAATAGTAGAAATAATAAAGTTTTAGGCTGGGTTTTTATGTTACTACCAACCAGTAAGCGGCCTAAAGCTAATGAGTGAAGTAAATATATAATAAAATACCTTTTTTATATTTTTATATTTTATGGAAGTCGAACTATCATTGTTAAAAAAAAGAATGATACAATTTAATAAAATTTATCTTGATGACGATAATTGTGAACGAGATATTTGTAATCTAAATGAGAATATATATAAAAGATTACAAACATTTGAAATAAGAATAATGTAAATTTCAAAAAATAAAAAAAAAGTGCTTGGTATTGAAAATAGACGAAGAATGATGAATTTTTGTGGTGAATGGCTAGATTTAATCTCTTTTTACGGTAAATTACAAACGCATAAAAAAACAGCTACTCTGTATACTTTCAAACACAAAATTTTTCAAAATTACGATATAAAGAAATTTTATCCATTTAATAAACGATCTAATACAGAAAACTAGTAAATTTATCGGGCTTTATGGTGTGTATTATATAAAATTAAATAATTGCTGTGATATAATGATCTATTTGCATGAATTTTATTTAAGTATATTATGGTTATCGGATTAATTACCTATATATATTTGAATGATGTGTTATGAACTTATATATACAAGACTGAATACTATTGTTTTTTATAACTTATTTTGATCGTTAACCAATTTGTATTCCAATAAAATAGTGAAAAAAAATCTAATATTTTTTCTTCGAAATATTTATAATGCTCGAAGATATTATTTATAAAATAGGCCTAGAATAATTTTGTCGTATGTGCTAGTGAAAACACAACCTTGAGATTTTTTTTCATTTAATTATTCTTTTACTAATAAATTTAGATTCTATCCGATTTATTTTTAATCCTCTTCATGGGATTTGTTATTTATTTGAAGTTATTACCGAAAATTACTCTGGCAATAAGTTTCTTATGATTTGTTTTAATGCTTTTGATTAAATTGATTACAAATACTAAATAATTCGCTTTTGAAATCTATTTTTTTGTGGATTATAAAGAAATTATGATAAATTTCCAAAGTTGAACTTACGAAATAATATGTGTTTAATTAACAATAATTCTCGGTAAATAAATTACCTGTTGTATAAAATTCACGAAGGAATGTGGGACATGAGGATTTTATCAATCAGAGAAAACATTATTTGCTTGATTACGGACTATTTAAGTGATAGTTGAAAAATTCGAAGGAAATATAATTTCTTTATGATGTAACACAGTCTTCCTGAATCGGCTAAAATTATCAAAATGTATGTAGGCGATTGATATTTAGGCTTTTTGAAGACTTTCTTCTACAATTTACAGGAATAAAAATTATCTCATTAATAAAATAACTATTGAAAATATTTGTAGAACGATTTATAAAATCATGGTTTCGTAAAAGTAGGGATACAAAAAAAATATTTACTAATAGGAAATTTATATAAAATCCATCTTCTTTGTAGTTATGGTATTTCATATTCATTAGTTATAAATTAAAACATTAAACTAAATATTTCATTTAATTATATCATTTCAATTTGAATGATAAGTCTTGTTCTAAACTCGATAAATTAATTTCTAGATTTAATATAAAATTTAGTGTGTATTTACAATATAATCTCTTATTTGATCTTTGATTCAGATTCTATAAAATAACAAAATATATATGACGCAAGGTCTGTTCTGTTACATTCATATTTCAGCCAGAATGTTCTAAGCATTAGAAAGACACTTTAATGCTTGTAGCACTAAGTATAATGTATGGTAAAAATTACAATATAAATAATAAAATGGTTTGTTCGACATAAAAATGTGTCCCATGCTTGATTTTTTTTTGATTTTATAAATTGTAAAACATATATTCTTGTTAATTTTTTATGTAATTTTTGGTTTCATTTGATCAAATGCATGATTTTGAAAGAAAATAAAAATCATATCACCATAAATTTTCTTCGTAATTACAAATATAATTTTTTCTCCGAAGATGCATGAATATGAACATTTAATATTGCGATGTTAAATGGGGTGTTTAATTCATAAATTATGAAGATTATCTGAGGGAATTTTCAATATCTCATTGTTTTAGAGCTTTTCTAATATTTATACATATGATTAAATATTGTAGCTGCCTTGGGATTTGTTTGATCTAATGATTTGACACACTTCTTTATCTTTGATCAAATGATGGTAAAAAAATACTTATCGCATAATTTGTATAAATAATAGATCAAAAGGTTAAAAATAGAAATTTATGCTAAACCAATTTGTTCCATATTTTTGTGACATTTTGCTGGGAATATTTAGCAAGAAGAAATTCACTGGGACAATTAACATACTTGGAAAGTTTAAAAATGATCACAGTATGTTTTCAATGGATTATGGTGAACTATATATTCACGATCATAAGATATATAAAATATATAATGCAGAAAGCCACGATCATATGAGATACGAGAAACATATAAATTCTGCTGGGTTTACATCAAAATCAAGAAATAAATTTGATGATAGAGTTTTACAAAAAATTGAAATATTATCTAAAATAACCAATTATAATTTTTCATCTTGTAAAAGAACCGAAAAAATATTTTTTAGTTCAAGGAATCATTCTTTCAAAAAGGACATGTCGATTTTGATTTCTTTAAATTTTAGCGGCATAATAAGTAAATATATGAAAGGTTATTATTTCTTTCAAAGTAACATGGGGAGATTTCTTTTTTCTTCTAATAAAGACAAAACTTGCGTAAAGTCACGTTTTCCATGTTTTAGTGAATCGAATTTAAGTTCAAATTTTAGATTACATCTTATTTCTAGTCTAGATACATGTTTGGTCACTAATGTTTCTACTAAAACAGACTATATCTCGCCCTATAAAAATTTAAAAATGAAATCAAAAAACAAAATGTACAATGGAAGTCATCAAGAAAAAAATGAATTCGGAAATAAAGAAAATCGACATGGTAGTAATAAAACAATCGGAAGGCACCAAAATACCGATAAAATATTCACAGTTCAAGAATTAAGGAAAATCAAACGTTTAAAGCACATGAAGTATTACAAAGACTTATATACTTCTAGTATTTTGCAGATGTATAACAATAAAGATTGCATCTTGAAGATCGTTACATCCGATATAACCTATCAAATATTGCCAAGTTACTTGGTCATTAATATTGTAAAATTTAATCAACGCTGCACCGAGAAATGGTATTCGGAGAATGGGGCGCAGTTTAAACTATATTTAAGGGCAAAATCTTTGTTTGTTTATCCTATGATTAAAAAAATGACAACTAATCTTGTAAAACAGTTTAGAACAGAGCTAAAAAGTACACTATTTCATAAAAATGTAGATATTTTTTGGATTTCGGGCATAAAGAAATATATATTGATCAATCCATGTTCAATAATTTTAGGATCGGATTTGTTTAACACAAATTCATTATATATAATTAAAGAAGAAATATTTAAATGCCTGTGTATAGGTTTTATACATCATTTTCTATTTAATCTTGTGTTGGAGGAATTTTGGGATATAATTTGGTTGAAAAAATCGATGGCTGAATTTATATGTTTACATATGACTCACCGAATAGGTGAAGAAATCATAGGGTTCGAAATTAGTACCAGGTCATTTTTATCGAGTAAAAATTGCGGTATGTACACTTTACCATCTAAAAATCTAATCAATTTTGATGGAAATGACTTGTTGTCTAGAAAGTCTGTAATATCTGAGAGGTACTATGTTAATCGTGGACTATCAGTTTTATTGATGATAAGTAGCTATTATGGGAGCGAAATTTTTTTAAAAAAATTTTCTGTCCTCGTTGAAAAACAACTTAACAAAAAAACAACGGAATACGATCTTTGGCAAAAAATAAAAATTGATAAAAAGCTTGAAACTAAATATATAATGCAATATTGGATGCAGAAATCAGAATTCCCAATTTTAAGCGTAAAAGAAGTAAATGGTATTTTAATTGTTAAAAAACAGAAGTTTAAGTTCTCAAACAACACGAAAAAAAATATAGATGAAAATCTCGATCGACAAAAAAAAGATTATTCACCCCCAAAAAAGAAGTTTAAAGAAAACCAAGATAATAAAAAACAAAAAAATAAACGAAATTTTATGTCAAAAAGTACTAAAATTCAAATGCCGATTCCAGTGAAATATTGCTTTTATGATAAGAAAAAAAACTTTAAATATATCCGTAAATATTTGCATTTTGATGAAGAATACAAATTTGATAAAACTTATGATTTATATAATTTTAATTATAAAGGCGCTGGATTGTATGTAGTTCTATATGAAAATAATTTAAGCATGGTCAAAAATATGATGAATAGAACCTTTTTGACGCCCGAAGATAGAATAAGCTTGATATATGATTATTTTTATTTGACAGTGTATTGTTATATTAAGTACACAGATTTTCTTGACTTATCAAGGTTTTTTAAGGATGAAAAAAATTACTATGTATTTAGATCTATTATAAGAGCGCTAAACGAGTTTAAGAGTATTTTTTATAAAAAAGAAAAAATAAGAAATCAAATAGAGGAAAGAATTGCCTTTTTGTTAAATTTTAAAGTTAAAAATATTGACTTATAAAAAGATTTAGAAGATGTGAACGAAATTAAAATGTGCAAATTTTCAATAGAGCAAGCTGTTCAGAATAACCACGAGTTACTTATAAAAAATTTATATCAAATATATAAACACAAGACGCTTCATTACAGAATAAATCGTTTATATAGAAATGCTATGTTTTTTTCAGCCATTAAATCTTCAGATATGAATGTTTTTGATAGATTACTAAAAAAGTCACAAATATTTAATTGGTCCAAACACAGAAAAATAGTATTTAAACTACTGGTTGGAACAAGAGATTTAAATAAATTAGCAAATTTGATGGAAAACATGCTTGAAAGATCTATACCAGACGTATACATCCAAAATTTAATCTTTGAATTGGCTGAAAATTTAGATACACGTGATATTATATTTGATTTTTTTCGTAGAAATTTTGCAAAATTTCAGGATAAATATGAAATTGAAAAAAACCAATTTGCAATATTGATAGGTTACGTTTTTAGAACTCTTACAAATGCTTCTAACTGCAGAGAAATATGCAAATTTTTAGATCAAAAGAAACTTGACAAGGAATATTCTTTTGTAGCATCAAAGTGTCTTGAAAAAGCAGAAGTTGACTGGGAATTCATAAATTATTCATTAAATAAATAATAATAATATTAAAAAAACTTCCTTTTATATAAAAAAATATTTTTTTGATATCTAAAATCTCGTAAAAAAATGTGATGTATTAATTAAAGTTTATTTTTAGAAAAAGCAGTATGAAAGAATCTCTCATGTTATATTGAGAAGATTTGAAGATTTTAGTTGGATGTATTTTTAAGTAAATTTAAATATTATCTTAGTGCGACAAATTTAACAGTAATTCAGTAAAAAAATATTTGCGTCTACAAAAACATCATAGATTTTTTATCAAAATAAATTTTCTAATTATTATTTTTATAATAAAATGAATGGGCTTGAAATGCAAAAAATATCTATGATGGCAACTTAAATACAGAAGTAAATTCATTTAGTATTATTTATCAAGAAATATGATCCACAATTTAAAAAAATAATAATCCAAAGAAGTCCATCAAATTTTTAATACCAATTAAAAAATTCTAAACGTTGACAAATTCGCCGACTAGGAAGTACTAGCCATCATATCTAAGAAAAGTTATCGAATTTTAAAATTTATCAGGCAAAAATACAACAATTTCAAATTTTTTATGATTTAAATCCCTTATAATATTTTTAGTTTATAAACGATTAAAGATGCAATCTATGGATTAGAAGTCATACAAGCAATTTTATGGTTTTTAAATCGAATTAGCCAGCAATTTTCCCGTTGGGATGATATAAATATAAGATAGTATAGTAAAATTACATATAACACATTTTTTATAAAAATAAGCTTGTATTTTTATTTTATAGATTATGAACTTCTTTCCCACGATCTGATAAATGTAGTTATATTAAAATATAAAAAATTATAAATAATTTAATGTGAAAAAGTTTCTTCGACTATTAAATTGCTTTTTCGAATTTAATATTTTATTATACGTGATGATTTATATAAATGAAGCGAGTATTGTTGCTCTTCCTTATATTTTACATCTTTTATATTAAAAGGTAATATCTTTTAGATATATTTGTGCATTTTCTGAATAAAAGTTGTTTTTTATGTGCTTTTTATACAAGATTTTGGAGTGATATGAAAGTTCTGCTCACTGTAAAATTTTTACTTACACAAGATAGTAACATTTAGATAGAGTAAACAGCAATTATCGTATTAAGTTGTTTTTAATATGCTTTGATAGTATTTTTAGTGATATTAAAAAAATATGCTACAAATTATTCCTTTTTGTGATCTATTATGAATATTTGCAATATTTTTTACTTTTTAACATACTTTCATGAGAATAGCTAAAATAGATAAAAAATTGCAAATAAACAATAAAATTAAAATCAGACAACAAATTTTGGGATTAGATACATGAAAATGTTTTACTCTTCAGTTATTCAGCGAGTAAAGTGCAGTTATAAATAATATTGAATTAGAAATAAAAATTTGTGTGATCTAATATTGCTTAAATTATATGATTCAGATAGAGCTTATCATTATGATTTCGTATTTCGGGCTGGTGCAAAATTTACTGATAACCTTTCTTTTTACAGTGTCACAAGACAGAGAAGTATGACAGCATTTTTTAAAAAAATCATACTATAAAAATGATTATAAGAAATTTTGTTTATTGAAATAGTCAAAATTACGAACCTTTCGTTCCATATTCACATAATAAATACAGTGCCGAATGCTAATATGTTTCCTTGTTCTATATATTTTTAGAATTGTTAACTTTAAACACATCTAGTTACATTCAAAACGGAATTTTTATTGAATTATTGTTATTATAGTCACAAATTCAACTTTATGATAAAGAGTTTTTATACAAAATCGAATATTTTCATGTATTTCGATCCATCCCATTTACAAGTATAAATTATAGGCCAGTACAAACATGTTTTTAAAATAATCTATTTTTTTGATTCTATTTTTAACTCCAAAAAAGACATTCCTCTTTTAGGTATCTCAACAGCTCCAACTATAAAATTCTTCTACTCTATATACGACCATGCATTTTATTCGATAAATTTACTTATATTTGCTCATTCAAATTCCTTTTCTACCAATTATATCATTCATGGAGAGAATATGAAATGTTTTCCACCTTATTTTACTTTTCATTGTTTTTCTACAAATTCTTAGTCCCCCAATAATTTGACTTTTTAAATATAATACAAGATTATTTTTTATAGCTTAAGTGTCTCTCTTACCTTAAATAGCATTTATTAAGACTTAGCGTGTTAAATATTTCAAAGGTTTTCCCGCAACCTATTCTTCCACACTTTATCTTCTTAAACATCTTTTTGGACGAAGATTCCATAAATTATTTTATTTATTGATTTAGTCGCTTCGGTGACCACTGTTTTATATGTATCATATGTTTCTTCGTATTTTCACATTATTTATAAAGGATTAAAGATGAAAAATCCGCAACCGAAAATGCGTACCATCAAAGTGGAATATCTCGATTTGATCAATATTTATTGGACAAAATATATAAATAGATCATTTAATTGATAAAATTGATATAAAAAAGCACATAAAGTAAAAATGATATATTTAATTGTATATAATAAAAACCTTTAAAATGTTAATATTGGCAATAAAGGATAAAAATTCAATTATAAATTATCATAGATTTATTTTTTTATTTATGCGCGGTAAAAAGTATTCGACTTAAATTGCAAAATTAATACGAAAAATGATAAAAATTTCTTAAAATGTTCATAAAACTTTTAGAATACTTATAAATCAAAATAAAAAGTAAATTAAAGTTTATCTCAATATGTATAAAATTACAGCGATTTCCGGAAAATACAACTATTTTTATGAGAATAAAAAATTTGTGCCATATTTTTTTTGCGATTCTTCGATACAAGTTAATAAAGAATCCAAACGGGTAAAAAATTGATGAATGCAAAACCTATAGTATTAGAATAATCTCATTTTACCTATAAAAGGTGTACTGAGCTTGTGATAAATAAATAAATATGTTTATCTATGTTATATTTATATATAATTCCGTTTTCATTTTTTTTTAATATATGTTGTGTCAGATTATTTAAAATTTTAATAATAATTTAACAGTAAATCTATTGATCTATATCAAAATACCACTTTATTATATAATTTTTATCAAAATTGGTTATTGTTTATTAAAGATTATTTTGTCAAGATGAAATTATATTTAGTTATTTTAGTTTGGTTGTATCCGTTCTTTTTTTTATTTGATTAATTTAATAACGGTCCAGAATAATAAATTATAACGAACATATTATTCGCATATTTTAATCCTCTAACACACGGTTTTTTTCTGAAAAATAAAATTTTCTAGCTAAATAGAGAATTTGTCTAGAGAATAAGAATGAACTTTAGCGTATATTAGAAAATCTATACAATCTTTGATATATGGGGTTCACTAAATTTAAATCCAAAAACCGTTATTTAGGCCTTATTAATCGAAACAATTTTTTATAATATGTTCATTTATAGGTCTCAAAGCAACCTGGATTTAAATTTCCATTCACAGCAATTTCCATATTTAAATCATCACAAATTAAAAATCAATCAACCCGATAATTTTAGTCTTTATTAGAGATAAAGCATTTTTCATAATTTTCTTTTTAGAGAAAAACAAATTTCGGCATGTCTATCATGATAATTACATTCGAGAAAGTCATTAATCCAACACCAGCATATTTAAAAACTTATTTTTCAAAATTTTAGATTGCTTTTAGACCCCGTTTAGCAGTAAAATCATACTTAATCTTCCTACGACTGTGGTATTTGATAACTTAATATTTAGATAATCGGTGGAAAAGTTCATCTATGATCATATTATCCCTAATATTAGCAGTGAAAGGTAAAATAAAATAGAATAATATATTAGAATAAATTAGGAGACATTTTAGACCATTGAGCTTTCTTTATCACTTTTTTAAGGACAGATTTGAATTACAACACCTATAATAAAATTAAAATGCAACACGCATAAAATTTATGCTGTTTATATTACTATATTTAGTTTAAGTACCACCAAATCAGCTGTTCTTGTGTTTTTTTGTTCTTTAAATTTACTTTAAAATATTTTAAGATTAAGAATAGTTCTTAGTAGAATAAGTTAACCCCAAGAATACTACCATATAATTTGTGTATCCCAACGAAAATACTCTTCTTAGCCTATATAATTTGATTTCAGAATTAAATAATCATAATAGCATAATTATCTCCATTTGATTGGGCTTTGCGTAGACCCAAACTTACTTTTATTGCCTTTTATAATTTCAATTATAAGAATAAATAAGTCAAAGAGTGGCTGTTCGGTTGTATATTGAAGACAATCGTTTGTAGCGACTTATTAATACTTCCTTATGAATCTCTTTTTAATTCTATATAATAGGTCACCAGAGGCATACTTCCTTGATTATTCGATTTTACTGGCCTCGAAGCCATTCCATTCTCAATAAAACTACATGTTTATGTAGTTTTAAACTCTTTCTTCAAAGTTCTGTTTATTATGAAATCTTTCGTGGTACGCATTTAAAATCAACTTATTTATTTCTAGAAAGTCTATTGTGCTGATTTTATTCTCATTTTTTTAGCGCAATTGTCGTTCAAAAATTATATATCGAGATATATATTATAAAGTCTTTCTTTATCACTATAAATTATAGCAATGCAAGTATAATTGTAAATATAAAATATCCCATATAAAAGATCAATGTGAATTAATATATGGTAAAAAATATTCTATCTATAAAATGCATCACAACTGTTTATGGAATCAATTAAATCTTAGTTATCTAAAATATAAACCGTGGTATAAAAAAATATCTATGTAATTTTTAAATACATTCATGGCTACATCTATAAAACAATTATTTTTTTATTGTTAATGAGTAAAAAAAACACCTTTATATTACCCACACCAAATACAGTTGAGTATCTAAGATCGATCTATATGGTGAGAAGGTGATGTGAAAATAAAGAATAAAAACCATGTGTATAGGAAATGAAAAAAAACGGAATTATAAAAAGAGGCTTAAAAATGCAAATACCGGGGGTAACTCTTTGTTCTTCAATTAAATAGGTAATCTAAATACTTGAAATAATATTGATTGTTACGATTAAAAACAAATTCAATCCTTAAAAATTTATAAAATTATTTATACAGCGCAGATGAGGCTATTATGGTCAAAATACATATTTATAGTTGACAATCATATTTATTTTGCTCTTCATCTCATTGATCTACAAGTTAAATATAATGATTTCTTAAAATTATAAATTCAAGTGAATTGATGAAAAATTAAAGGAATTCATGTGTCTATATCTAATAAAATAAACATAGAACATTTTAGTTTTTCGATATACCGCCATGAAAAAACCATAGTTTATAAATAAAGATGAGGTTAGGGGTTATTTTAAAAAGCATACTTAGATAGAATAATATGAATTTCACTTTTTAAAGGCAGTTGAAAGAGATTTAATAGACTAACGAGACCACGGTGTGTTGGATCTATGTTTGCCGATTTTTTTTATTACCTTTTTAAAATAGATATAAAGGCGCGAAAAAATAAAAATTATAAAACTTTACTTTGAATGAAAAGACTAGAATATTTAACGAATTAAATCTTGTCGAATTTGTTTAGGAAAACTTCAAATATACCTAATAAGAAAAATTTTATTGTATGAGGATGAAATGCCAAAAGGGCACCAATTTTAAATAAAAAGCTTTATATGAGTAACATTAAAACATTGAAAAACTTTGATTTATTTGGAAGACATTTTTGTGTGATACAAATAAAATAATAATTGAATATTTTAGTATTTCGAAAAAAAAAGTTGTTGAGTAAAAATAAATATTCTAAGAGAAGATAAATGAATTTTCTAAAGAAGATATTTTTTTTATTGATGATCTAAATATAATATATAAGCTTTTAAAGTATTTTTGAAGATTTAAACATAATAGAGGGCGTAGAGTAGATGACATGCGTGTTTTGGGTATGGTGGAAAGAAGCGAAAAGAGTAAAATGCTACTTTTAACTGTTATAAAATCGGAAAAGATAATTTAAATAAATGCTTGCAATTTTTCTTGCCTGGATATAAGTTTTTACAATGATATATAAGATGCTATTCTGATTGATCGGCATCGGTTTTCCGTAATGAAACATCCAATCATAGTAATTTGTACATGAAATCTGTAAAATGGGTAAAGACATAATAATTAAACTTGATTGGTGCAGTTTAATATTATTTTTACCAAAAAGATATTGAACACACAAAATATAGAATTGTATTTATTTTAACAATGATTTCCAGAAATATATAAAATGAAAATTTGACTTAATACTAAAATCCAAATTAATTTGAAATATATTTCAGCGGGTTTTTCGTTTATTTTTGTTTGTATTTGCCCTCCAGATGTTAGGAAAGAGTAAAAAAAGAAGTTTAAAACAATTTTGTGTGACATGACAAAAATACGACGTGCTAGATTCAGCATCTATTATTATAAGGTAAATGCCGCATCTATAAAACTGAAACAATTAGAAGTACTTAATTCTGAAAATCATTATGAATACAAAACAATTTCATCAAATATATAATTATGAAAGTAAAAAAAATAACTTAAAGTTTTACATTAGAAGATGAAATAGAATATCATTATATAGACAGAATTATTAAAACATAGTAAAGGTGGTACTTAGGGATAATTTTTGTACCCCATGAGTCACGTATAGCCCTTTGAATTTTAAAATTGAGTCATAGAAAAACACATATTATGCTATACGAATCATATAAAAGACTAGAACCGGAGTTAAAACGATTATATAATAATCGCGCGAATGACCAGATATATTTGTCTGCGATAATAAGAAAAAATTGATCGCACTGATAGTATTAGAAATAATAGATAAAGATAATTCCTCAAATTTGTAAATAAGAACGTAGCCGATGAACTATCGCTAATTGCAAGTGCAGAACACGAACAGCTGCATTTATCATAATTTGAATTGAATTGGTTACAAAATACCATAAGTCTTATATTAAAAAGTTATGATCGCCAACAGAAGCAGAAACATGCGCACAGATAATATGATTTATGTGCACCTATAAACTTATAAGTCTGGAAATAGGAAGTTACTTGAGAAAAATTGTAAAGATAACGAGATGGAAAGAAGTATCTGCCAAATCTGTGTAAAAGAGCATCTAAAGTTTTTCTTGAATAAGATTGAACAGATAAAAATCAAATAAATCCAAAAAATAATAAGAAAAAAATGCTATATGAATGTTAATTGTAAAGATATTTGAGTATGCCGTTATTTATACGAGGTTAGATTCGTTTTACAACCCAGGAAAATTAAAATAAATTTAATTACATAACTCTAGTTCAAATCTTGGGCACATAAGTCGCAAAACAAATCATTCTATAGAAATTTAGATTCAACAAAGGACTAATGTAAATATTACAATGAATAATTCATAATATTGGAAATGAAGAGTGGCTAGAGACAGTAAAAAAGGATTAACCATTAATATCTGATCCCATCGATCGGGTCATCGCTACAGGTAAACTAACATATTTTACCAATAATAGCACATTTCGCTTCCCTTTTAGTTCTGAAATCGAGTCAATTATCATGGTTACAAAAAAAATGTATGTATGGGCAAAAGCTTTTAATACTGTGAGTTGTCTCATGATTTTGCTATATTATTTGCGACAAGGCGTCAATTACTACGCTTTGGTTCCTCTAATGCCTATGTGTAAGGCGTTTTGAACCGCCAATGTATAAAATTAAAGATTCTGTTTACATATTTTATAGCTCAAACGTCGTCAATTTTCTTTTTTTATGCAGTTTATTTTTGTTTTCTCTATTACACCAATTATACTTTTAACCATGCGAGGATTTTATTATATAATATAAATATATTGTTTTTAAACATTCATATTGATATAATATTTTGCTAATCTTCTACTTGAAGAGGTATTTTATATATCAGTTAATTTTGATATCATAGTTATATATTTATTTAAACGATAATGAGATAAATTTTAAGTGAGAACATAAAATCAATGCTTTAGCCACTATCTGATCCCTTACATAGTTTTGTATTTCCTTCCTTATTCGGTTCATATAAGATTAGAGCTATCTCTTCTATGTTTGAATATTTATCTAGATGTACTTCGAACTTTGAGCTTCTGCTGATTTCTTCTGTGTTATTAGATTATACCATGTTCTAAAAGGTAAGGTATAATATTTTTTTTCAATTAGAATATCAATGACAGTTCTGATTTTAGCTAATCGTATATATTTAATTTCTCGTTTTGAAATATTCTTATATTAGCTAAAATAGCTAGATCAATTTTACAAAGTAATGCGAGAATAATTTATTTCGTGTTTAAATACTATCAGTCTGTAAAAATATGGCCAAAAGTCTGTCTTTAATCTCATTATAATTATTTTAAATAATTTCCTTTGTATTATTTTTCATTTTAAAATTAATCTCCCGACTCACATAAACTGATGAGATTAAACTATCACAGTGTGCTTTTTTGTAGTTTTAAACTACTTTTTTTATATCTACTCGCTATTTAGTCAATTATTGAAAGGATTAATTATAGTGCGTCATTTTTAATTTTTTGGAAAAAAATTTGTTGTTCGAAGAAATGCAACTAGCTTCTTTTATGGTCTGATATTTACATATTATAAAAATTTTATCGGCACAACGATGCCCAGTGTTAATTTTTTTCTCTAATTTCAAATTTTATTTGATGTAGTGTTTTGGTTTTACTTAAAAAATAAACCCACATTCCGTTTCAGTCTCAGTAATTTGATGTCGAAGGTTTGAAAGTTTGATTTTTATTTGGTGATGTCTCTATAAATCACAGGTGTGTCTGGCATTATCGACACATTTTTAATTTTACGGTTCTCTTTATTTATTCTGTCGTCAATGTGTTTAAATAGCTGTAACGGATTTTTTCGACTTTTATCCACATTTTTTGCAACCCACTCATGATGTCGATGCTTTGAGATACTATATTATGTTGTTAAAGTGTTGTTTGTTATAGCTATTTTATATCACTGCACTTCTCGTGACATCATATCGTTTTAAAATCCACCAATTCGACTTTTTTTAGCCAAAATAATAGTTTATTAATATTACGGTACAATTAAATTTTCCGATATATATTTCTTGTAATTTAGATGAGTTTTTCATAATTTCTTATTCGGGTGGTAGTATAATCATAAATCATATTATTATCATTTTATTTCATAAAAGATTGAGAATTAAATCGAAGTTATAACCGAATTGTAGCATATATCCAAACTATAAGACTGAGGAATAAACTTGAACTAATAGAACTTGAAAAGATAAGTTATATAAACAGTGCTAAGTAGTGATCATAAGAACAGAGGTATGTATATGATGTGTCCACGTGAAATCAATCCTGTTGTGCTTTAAGATACTATATGGGGTTAGGGGTTAATTTTGGTGTTGAAAGTTAAGATTATATCTTAAAGCCCAATGTAATCGATTTTTAGTGGGTTTTTTATTTCCATACCTCGGACTATATTCTCTTTACTTAATATTGCTCTAAATATCTTATCTTTTCAAGTTCTATTAGTTCAAGTTTATTCCTCAGTCTTATAGTTTGGATATATGCTACAATTCGGTTATAACTTCGATTTAATTCTCAATCTTTTATGATATTATGTTACCACTCACACCATCCCATGCGACGATGTTTAAAGATAAAATCTAAAATATCAATACCAAAATTAGCCTATAAATAAAAGGTATTTATTATTTTACCATTTATGTATTAAATATTTTATCACATGTTATGTTTATTTGCTGATTCACTTCAACAATTATATTTTCTTATTGTTTAATAAATTTATAATTAAAAATAAGTGATTGTAGAATCACCATGGCATTTTTATGTTATTCAACTATTTCTATTGATTATTGTTATAAGAAATATTTATACGGTCAATTTATTTTTGAAATATTTGGTTATTTATGTTATTTAAATAATCCTGTTTCAAATTTATAATTATCCAAAATTTTCACTATTTTTTGTTATTTATGGATTAATTTGTTTTTTTTCAAGCAAAACTTCAGAATACTCTTTAGAACAGATTTGGCTGTTACTTCTTTGCAACTAGTCATCTTAACAACCTTCCTCAATGTACCTTTTTTTTCCAAACTTATTAGTTTAATTTTATTACTAAATACATTGTGTGTATGCTTCTGCTTCAAATGGCATTCACAGCTCCTTAAAACACGGCTTATCGTATTTTTTAATTATCCATATATGTCACTATTGATAATATTTATGGGCAAACGATTAGCTTTTCCCTTTTATGGATTTACCCATATTTTATATTGAATAATCTTTATAATATTTACTATTTATATGACTTACTTTTTCATTTCAGCTACTTCTAATATAATTCAGCATTTCAAATATTATTTTTCAGCATTATTTATTATCTAAATATTAAATAATTATTATTAGCTTTATAATCTTTTAGCCTCTACTACACATTTGGCTAATTTGATTATTATATCATTTGATTTATTATATTATTTTAAAATTAAATTAAAAAAGATTTATAGATCTAATTATGGTGGCGTAGTTGATTTTATTATTTCAAATCAGATCCAATTATTATTTTTTTCTCAAATATTTGATTATTTAAACCAAATATTCTTATAAATAATACTATCGAACTATGTGACTGCGAATTTTTTTTATATTTTTTTCGAGTTAAAATGATTATTATATTTTTTACTGTAAAAAAAATTATTAAAAAAAAGATGTTTAGAAATGTTACCATCAAACTATCTTACTTCAAATGAGAAAAATATTTTTTGCTAGAAAAGAAATCAGCCCGTTAAAATAACATTTAAGCATCCAATCACACAATTATTATAATATTAAAATACACATACACGTTATTATACGATGCATTTGTCTATTTTAAGTTTTTTGAGTTTTTTGAGTTTTTAAGTTTTTAATTTTTTTTATCATTCACATTTTTGATCATTCATATAAAAATAGATAATCGTGAATTATTTGGCTGTATACTATTGAAATATTAAAATTAATTTATAAAAAAATCTTCTGGCACATTAATTATATGTATAAATAATAGCTTGATTTTCTAAGCCTTTTAAATATTTGTTGTTTTAACATTTAATTCTCTAAGTCTTTATTTCAATATCAAGGAACAATATTTCAATTATCATAAAGGAATGGGAATTCAAAACAGAGTGATGCATGTGTATAGGCAATCGGGTGAATTAAAACTTGTTTTGATAATTTTAAAAATAAATAATATAGAGTGTGCCTGCGAAAAGGATGATTATAATAGAAATAACTCATCCTTCAGACCCATCTAAATTTTTCCTTCTTCGAAAACTATTAAAATATAAAAAGATAATTTTCAAAATAATATGGATTTTAATACCTAAATATAGATGATTGAAGCGACATTAGAGCTATCTAAAGTTCTACTGCGCACAAAAAAGTAAATATCAGTAAGATTTAATAAAACCATATATTTTTTTAGCACCGACTATGGGCTATTTGTATCCGTATTTTTTCACAAACATTAAATTTTTATTAAATAATTGGTTATTTTTACCATTATTATTTTAATCTTATAATTATTTGATTGATAAGTTTTTTTCATTACAATTCAATTTTATGAAAATATAATTTTTATATACGGTTGTAAAGAGTTATGTTCTTTAATTTTAGCAAAGGGTATTTCATACATAGCTAAATTTTTTTTATCACGAATCTGTATTTAATATTCATATGTTTTAATTCTTTTGATCATTTAAGATTGTTTGTCAACATTATATAATACTAACATGGCAACAATCAAGAGTATTTTTCGTAAAAAAAATAAAACTCATAACATATAGATTCACCCTGAAATCTGCGAAAAAAAAATTTATCTTAAAAAATGACAAAATATTATTCATTGTAAATTTTGAAAATATATATACCTTCATTGCATAGAAATATTGGATCATTAAAAGTATAAAAATAACACTGTTTCTTGGATTTTTCCTCTTTTAACAAAGGCTTTTTAGCAATAAGAAGACGTATTCCAAGGTAATTGAAAGTCCATTCCTTTTCTATAAAAACATTATTCATAATAATTAGACCCGGTTTTTTCATATGTAATGTTTGTTGATTTGTATTTATCAGTGTAATTCGCCTATCTTTCTTCCTAATAGCAAAGTTAAAAGAAAAAATAGATCTGTGTCATATAAAACAACCGAAATAATTCTCTATATGACATCCACATTTTTTTTACTTTTATAGAGAAATACCAACTAATATTTACAATATATATGTTTTTATGCTTTTTTAATATTTTTAATGAAAATATTTCTCTGCTATTTTAATACATTCGATATTTTGAAAAATTTATACTCTAAGAAATCATTATTGGCTTTTTTAAAATTTTTTATATGATTTTTTACCTTAAAAAGTGTTTTTGCAAAATTATCAATTTCATGATTACAAAACTTAGTAAATTCATGTAATTTAAATAAGAGATATTTTCAATTTATCATTACAATTATTGCCGATTTTTCTTATATAAAACATCACTTTCAAAATAAAATCACTACGAGCTTGTTTATTATATTGGATGCGGTTTATTTAAACTACGAGATAGATTTATATAAATGGAATCAGGGTCACATAAGATAATTCTGGAATGAAAATTTTGTATTTATATAATTTTTGCTAATTCAAAAATGCCTATACGATAGAAAATTTTTGCAAAAAAGGTTGTAATTATTCATTGGTTTTTTATATCATATAGAAAAATAAATAGCCTTTAATACCAGCAGTGCTAATCAGCTGAAAAAACCACACAAGATATATAATATAAGATTTAATATACCACAAATGTTTTTTAAAATAAGAAAAACCCGTTCAGGATGATATACGTTCCTACAATTAAAATATTTGTTCTTATAGAAAAGGTTTTTCACCTAAATCGGCATTCATGTACATTTATGCCCAGAATTATAAGTTAAAAGATACATTATGGAGCCTTTTTAAATGTGTTTTGAGTTTCAAGTAATTTAAAATTATTTGTTTCTAGGTGAGAGACTAAGTAAATGGATTTTTTGCAATATAAAACAATTAAACTGTTGATAAGAATAAAAATTTCGCATTAGCACCAAATGCTACGATAAGTAGCTAATTTTAAAGATAAAAATGCAAGAATATTATTTATTAATATAGCTATAAAAACGTAATTTCTTTCTAGATAAATATATATAAACATGGAATTTCATGCATTATTTCTACAATTTTTGTATTTGCTTGATATTTTTAATTCAATAAAGGTGTTAATAAATACAATAAAATTCGGTATAAAATTTTAGGCTTTAGTAAATGCTTATTATATATATTTTATAAGTTGAATAAAAACATATGATATTGCTAAATTTTTATCAATCTCTAAAATACGAAGGGTTGTTGCAATTATCTCGTGGTATCATATGATCATATAAATGTTTCTAGATTAAAATCCTTCGTTTTTTTTTAATTTGTATCTTTTTAGCACTAAAAGACATTGCATAGCTTGGTTATAGAATACCGGATAAACATATACATAGTGGAAATTTTTCTCTCATCCCTTCATAAAAACGATGAAAAAATATATTTAGTTGGTAGTTATTATAGGAATTATCATTTTTATGAATTTCAGCTTCATATTTTGTGCAGCTCATCGGTATCTTGCAATAAATATTATTTTCTCGATGCTTTTTTACAGATAGTTGTACTGTAGTATGAGCACTAAAAAATACAGATTTTTATTAGCTAAATTCATATTTTAGTAGATATTAGAAGAGTAAAACCAAAAGATCACAAGTTTCTATTTATAAGAATTGACAATATATATGCTATAATCCCAAATAGTATAGAATCATATATTCAAGCTCTCAAACTTCATAAGACACTTGAACTCATATCATTTGACAGAAGAAGAGCAGTTGACGAATATAAATCAGGGAAAAGTATCAAAAGATGCATTAAGGAGCTGTGCAATATTTCTAACAAGCTGCCCACATCTCAGTAGATGCAAATTATAAAAAGGAGAAACTTAACGTATAAATAAAAAAATAAAGTAATATATAAGTTTAGCAGGATTTTAAAATATCATAATATAGAATGGAATGTAATTCAGCTATATTATACATTTTATATTGCGTATAAATCTATTTAACATTATTTGTTTTAAATCATACTAAATTGGAGAAGGTTTTTTTTCTTTTTTCTATGCGATTTGCCTATTTTGATATACAATCACCCATTTTATATTCTTTTAATAATAAATAACGGCACATGAATCATATATGATTCATTAAGAAAAACATCCAATGTTTTGACAGATTATGGTCTCAAAAATATCAATTGAGCAACAAAATTTTTTACTAGGGGTACTAGAAGAAAAAATATATTGATGTGATTTTTATTTAATACATTATGGTACTCAAAGATATATTTTTTTAATGTCGGCACTATGAAAAGCTATGGCACAAGTGGGGCATTTGCGACTCCTATTCAGGACTAATTGGGCTAGACATTCACCACAAAAAACATGCATACATTTAGTTATTATAGTATCTTTATATTTAGTATCGCATGCTGTGCATCGCATTAATTTTCTCATTACACTATAATCTTCTTTTAGTGTTTTTATTTCCTCTTCTAAACGTTCCTTATCAAAAGTTTGATCTCGATTTTCCGGTTTATTTAATTTATTTTTGTAGTAATCTAAGTCTTGACGCAATTCTATTTTGCATCTTTTGTGATAATTAGCTAAGGCGTCTTTTTCATAAATAATTCGCTTGAGCCTAGATATTTCTTTTAGTTTGTGATATATTTCTATTGATGAATTTTGTAATCCATCGATTGGTTTATTATCCTTTTCGCTTTGGATTTCGTTCACTTTGATTCTACATACACTCGGTGTTTCATTTAAATTATTATCTTCTTTAAAAGCTAAATTATTCATTACTTTTTTTGTTTCATTAATATTTTCAGTGATTTTTCTATTTTCCCTTTCGAGTTCGTTTATCGCTTCTCTTAATTTATTATTTTCTTCATTTACTCCGTCATATTTTTTATACAAATCTATTGTTTCTTTTTTTGATGATTCTTTTTTGATATTCAGCATTTCAATTTCTTCATCACTCTTTATTATACTCTCTAATAAAAAAGATTTTTTCTTAATAATATCTTCATATGCAATAAAAATACTTTTAGCTTCTTTCGCAACTTTCAAATCCATCACATTTTTGTTTGCAGTATCTTCACAAGAGGTAAAAATATTTTTGGTTTTTTGTGGGTCTTTCGAATCTATCTCATTGCTGTTTTCTTTAGTTTTAAGTGAGTAGAACTCTTTTGTTGCTTCTAATAATTTTTGTACTTGGGTCAACGATGATTTTTGTGAACAGTTTCTCAGAAGTTTTATTGTTTTTAGATGAACTTCTTTCCTTTTTTCAAATTCTTCAATTTTAACTTTCAAATTATTATTTTCTTTGTATAATTCATCTCTTTCGGCCGAATATTTATTGTATAACTTAGAGACTTCTTCTTCGTATTTTTTTTGTTCATAAATAGCATCAGAAACAACTTTAACGTTTTCTTTTTCGAGTTGTTGATTTAGTTCTTTCAATGTTTTACACTTTTCAACAAGATTATCTGCACCGTTTGTTACATTTTTATCATCTTGTCCATGTTTACCATTTTTATTTATTCCACATTTTAACATGTCTAGTTCTGTTTTTAAATTCGAAATTTCTTCATCTTTTTCTTCGATTATTTTCTTGTATTCATCAGCAACAGACTCTTTAAAGAATTCACACAAATTTGATTTGTTATCTAAATCCTTGTTCTTTTCATTATTAACAAGATTTTCATCTAGATATGTATTTTTATGTGCAGTAATCTCACCAATCAATTTAACATACAAATTCTCATTTTCAATACCATCTTTACTCAGTTTATTTTGGAGTATTTCCGGGTTCCCAAGAACCTCTATCAACAGATTCAAATAGATATTATTCAACCTGCTACAATTATTTGCTTCCTTTTGATACAAACTAATACGATTCTCTAATTCCGTAACCATTTTTAAAGCACTGTTTTCTATATGATCATTTACTTTTTTATTGAAAATAATGTCTTTTAATTGTATCTTAATCTTTTTGGATCGCTTTGAAGCTTCTTCATTTGTTAGCGATCTCTTTGTATTCATTTCTTTTTAAAATGGGGTCGAAATATTCTTTTAAAATATTGTGTGGAGGTAAATAGTGAAAATTATGCAGAATTCTTATTATTGAATTCGACAATGGCTTTATACCGTGTTCCTTTTCTTTTCGTGTTTATTTGTGTACTGTTTTTTTTTATTGGTTTTTTTAAAGGAGCATTGCTTTTATTTGTTGTAAATTATTTACCATCGGAATTTGAGATAATGTAAATTATTTTATGATCTTCAATAAATTCAATTCATCCATAATCACGAGAGTTTTTTTTACAAAGATTAGCCTAAATCATATATTGCACATGAAACACCTAAAATAAGAGTTTTTATCTTCACTGATATAATAAAACAATCATGAGGAATGAAGAGTAACACATAATTATTTACTACAGTAGATATTGCATTCTGGTGTTCGTTGCGTTAGTTTATATTTTAGGGTTGTAATGCCTCTATTGTGGATGACCTTTTAAATACTAATTATTTAATTTGATCAATCTAATTTGTTATTTTCCATTACAATATAAAAGTTCGGTGTATGAATTTTTTAAATACAATTCACTGTAGATATGATAAGATTGATTATTTGTTGTATGTACCATATAAAGAGGCACGAATTATTTCAGCTAGATTGTTTATTCCGCAGAGAATCGGTTTATTGGTTCGATATAGTACAATTGAAGAATCGATCCATATTTACCTATAAATTTCAACATATGCTTTCGTCTGTAAGCGTTTATATATCACAAAAATCACTCTTTTAATTCACCTTTGTAATATTTTATAAGAACGGATGATGTGTTTATAAACATAATTTTTTTTCAAATTTATCTCTATGAAGTGCGCAACGTGGCATTATCATGTTAAAATATAGTACTATAGTACATTCTTGTTTGATGCATAGTATTGTAGTACATTCTTGTTTGATCCTTTAGATCAGAACATATATTTACTTCATAATTGGATTTTTTTAAAAAACCCTGTTATTCTCCACAATTCAAATTTTTGACTCATATTCAAATATCGATCTTTTCGAATACTCTTAATAAGGATTTTAAGCCTACGACTATCAAAAATAATACAAGAAAATCTATCTTAATAGAAAATTAACGAATATTTTTTCATTAATATAATCAAAATCGTTGTAAAAATGTGCGATATCACATATATTCTATATAGCTACTTTGACTTTCAAAACTTATGGTAAAATCATGGCACAGTCAGCAACTATTGATTTATTGCATTGTAAAACCAAAAAAACACACGAATATCAAGATATTTTATCCTTAATATTGTTCTCCAATATTTTTTTAAAATTAATTTCCTCAAGATAATATGCCATTAGGAGATGAAAAGGTGATTAATTGGGGGAATTCTCCCATAACAATACCGAATGTATGTTCTTTTTATCCATGAATTATTTTGTTCGTTTCTAAAATATTCATCAAAAAAGTATCAATTCTCTGTGAAGTATGAATAATAAATCACACAAAAAAATAATTTGGCCCTATATGAATTAAGCGCTACTACGCCTTTTTAAGGTGAATTTTTCCGTAAATAATGCTGAAAATCATATTTTACAGTTTTTAAATACTTATATAGAAATTCGAAATCTCAAAAATTTATGAAAAAATTAAAATTGGTTCTAAAGCGTATTTTTAACGATTATTTCTTCGAAATAAAGCATAAACTCGCCCAAATTTGTATTAAATAAATATATATCGTTTTTCCTTTTAAGATCATCATGCTATATTAAAAAAAGCTAATTTATATTTTGAGATCATCAATCTTATTATATTCCTACCGGGAATCATACACAAGCCTAAATTTTAAGATTATAACAGCCTTTATATGTTAGACGTAATTCTACGAGCGCATGTGAATTCTGGCCCCCAATTGGAATCATTCAACATCTATCGCTTTTATTTTCTTCTTTCCTTTAGAGGGTAAGACAAATCAATCTATCATCCGGAATAGACACAGAGATATTGAAATTAGGGCGGATAAATAAAGCTTAGATTTTAGATAAAGCCCACTTATTTTTTTATATAAGGGATTGAACTGGCAATTTCGAATCCTTCTTTGCAAGAAAAATCTTACAAGTCAATACATTGAAAGTTTCATTGATGGAATCACCCACAAATTAATTAAATATGGAATTCCCACTATCATCAGATAACATGAAATAAATTAGAATGAAAATTTTTTAAAATATAACCATTCAAAATAAAATAATAGTTTGGGTTATTTTAACAAACTTAATGTGTTTAAAATAAAATCAAGACGCCTAAAAAAATATTACTAGCTCTAGTTTCTATTTAAGTTTTAAATTTCACATAGATCAATTTAATATAATCGCACTAAAATATAATTTAATTTATTTTTATAATTTGCATTTATCGATAAATCATTTTCAACTGATCTTTAAATTTTATTTAAGTTAGGATACATTATAAATTACGGCTTTCTTTTTCTTTTACATGTAATCTCATAATTTTTTTTTATTTACTCATAAATCCATATGTGTATATTATTAAAAACCACAGACCCTTGATAATTGAATCAAGTATAAATTTAGATTAAATATTATAGTTAATTTAGGATCATGTTTCGCCTTATCTGGCAATTTATCTCTATCTTTAATTTAATTTTGATGTCAATTTGTTTAAATGTATGCTTTAAATAATTAAAAAAAAACTTGAATAGGAAAAGAGCATGAATTAATTGTACTAATCAAGAAAAATAAAGATATCTTTAAAAATTTTAATTGAAATATTCTGATATGAAAAGCGCATCGAAATGAGAAAAAGATAATTTATACATATAAATATTAAAATAAAAAATATTTTAATTGATATTTTGTTTTTATGCATATGAATAAATGCAAGAACTTATGTAGGGATTATTAAACATATATAAAAATATTATATGCTAAGGTGCTTTCTGTAATATAAAAGACGCATTATGAAAAAAACAAATTAAATATTTATTTATGATTAAATATATTTTTGGATATTCGTTTTCCATACTTAAAAATACAGAAAAAAATAGAAAATTTTAATGGTATTTGGAACTCTATTTACAATAAAAATATCATAAATTTTAATCTTGTATTATTTTAATTTTCTCCTAAATAAATACTTTCTATCTCATTATAGGGCTATAATTAATAGAACTTATTAATGTTGTGCAAAAGCATTTTCTACATTTCACATTCAAATAGACAAAATTGAGATTAAAATAATTATTATTTTATATTGTACTGATATGATAGTATGGCCAAGTGTATACAAATTGGATCCCTGTGAGGGGTTCCACTTCTACCTAACCCACTAATTTCCAAACGAATCTACTCTAAAGAAAAATACCCAAGGGGGCGGCCAGTGATAAATAAAAGATAAAGCATTGACAAGCCATGAGAAATAAGAGTTTGCTGTGTAAGCCGCTGAACTGCGCCTCCAGTATGGAAAAAGATCCCACATCTTCTAGCAAGGATATAGGTAAGTGTAGAGTGTAGTTGTAGCTTGTATACCTTAGCCATGAACATTATACGGAATCACATTCCCTCCAAATAATGACTACCGCCTATGAGAAAAGGCCCAATCCACGGTGGTTACGGGTGACAAGAAGTGCTGGGGGAGTCCCACAGAGAGACGTAGCAGTTAAGAAATGGTTCCTATTAATAACAAGCGAACTTCCTAAAAAGTAATAGAAGTAAAACATAAATAAATAAAGTAAATTCGATTAGAATTTTTATATTGTACTGATAATCATATATTCAACCAATTTTAGCAACGATAAATTTAATAAAACTATATGATAATAGATTTATGATATTAGAATCTGAATGCAATTTTAAAATATGTATATAAATTAGCGTGACAATAATACAGCAGTGGCTCTATTTGCTCTCGCTAATTTAAATTTCTTGGTTGTTGTAAATACCTAAAAAACAATAGATTTAATACACTATCAAGATTTTGTCATATCAGCAAGTTCAAACTAAAACATAGAGAGTAAAAAAATGACATACGGCTACATGAAAACCAATCTTAATCATGTATTTATTAAAAACAAATGCTAAAATATATTTTTCTATCTAAATATTATATGAATTTATAAGATAAAAAAACATAGTTTGTGATGATATCATAAACTGAATATATCAATAAAAGCCTAAAATTATATATTTTTTTATTTTCTTGAGTATTAAGAAAATTATGCACTTATTTAATCTTTGTTTAAATTAAACAAATGTCTCTATGACAACATGATAAAGTTTATAATTGTATTAAAACTCTACCAATGAAAAATGATCACTAGCATATTTATCATATCTTATGTAAAAAATATGATGAAGTTACCGCAAAAAATCAAATACAACCCCGTTTCAAATCTTTTTTGTGCTTTTATATTGAGTTTGTGTAGTTTTTTTACCGAGATATATTTATAATAAAAAATAAATTCTAGTTTTTAAATTAACGAAAGCTTACTGGAATTTAAAAGGTGTGTTAGTAACTTTATATAGAGATACACCTGTAACACAAAGCGCAAGATAGGCAACTAGAGATGATGAAATTAACATGGGTCTATATTTAAGATTGCTATAACTTTTAACAAATTTCATGGGAAGTGATATTAAGGTAAATTTTTGAGAGGTAAAATCTTGTGAAAAATTTTAAATAAAAATTTCCATTATTAATCACACTCAAATTTTGCTAGATTTGCGAATAAACTACTTGCATCAAGATTATAGCCTATTTTTTATTCCATGTAAAAATTTTAATGATAAATTACATGATCTACGAATTTGTTTCCACAATTTATTTTTTATTGTATTTTTTAATATTTGTATTCTCTATTCTTGAATTTTTTATTGGATATTCTACGAGCAATTTAAACTATATTGGTTATCATTGGCATAAATTTATAAGTATCGCAAAAATAAGTATATAGTGTGTAGAAGACAAAATTTGCCGAAATAATAATTATCATATTTTTAATGATCATATTTACCATAGCAAAATAAATCAATACGAATATTCTTTTCCTCGTAAATACAAAACGATAAGAAAAACAAATCCAGAGGCATCGCAAATCCCCATTTAAATATGAAAAATATGAATTTATTATAGATTATTGTTTTTTAGGGGAGTACTGTTAGTTATTTGTTAGATGAAGCATGGTTTGCATGGTCAAAGATTTACATATTTTTCCGTTAGCTCAAAAAAACAGCAACAGAAAGACAGAAAATTCATTTCTTTTACACATATTAACAAATATATTCGAAATGAAACAATTTTTAAAGCAGAAAAAACTACCATCAAAGAAATAGTGTTTATGCAGTGAGCATGATTATCTGTCTAAAATATTTTTAAATCCAGTTTTCTTTTCAAAAAGTATATTGTTACAAATTTAATAAGGATTAATTATACAAAAAAATATTCAGATAATATACCTTTATACTTTTAATTTTTTACCTTATCGTTTTTAGAGTACTAATTTTTTTGGCCAAACAGATCTTAAAGCTCATGGTATTTTTTTCATAAGTGGTATATAAATTCAAATTTTAATTATTTACGCTTTTTTCGAGTTTTTGTGCTTCTAGAGAATATATTTAGCATGCAAATTTACGTTTTTTAGGGGAAAGGATGCATAATTATCGTAATATATAAAAAAAAGATGTTATTTAAATGATTAAACTTAGTTTTTTTGAAAATTTGATGTGATTTTATATATCAATAAAAATATTAAATAATTGTTTATTAATAATTTTTGGATCTGGAGATAAAATAAATCAAAGACAATATTATTGAATTTAAATAAATCGAAAAAAAATAAACAAATATTTTAAGAAATGAATAAAAACTGGACAATTTTTGAACATTAGACAATTTTCACATCTATGAATTTTATAAACAGTTATAATTTTAAAATGCCACAGTCTAATTTTTTTGTATAAAAATGATTTAACAAAAGCTTTAATATTTATTTTTTTATCGAGTTTCTTTATAATAATATTCCTATATTAATAGCATATAGTTGTTCAAAAATATAATTATTTCACATTTAGATCAGAATATAAAAGATGGAGCAAATATATTTAGCTTTAATTAATTAAAATAGCCAATAAAATCAAATGTAAGGATGTTTAAATTAATTCCAGTTCTAAAAATTATAGCGTACGAATATTTTTTTTAATGTTCGATACAAAATAATAACCTAATTATTTATTCCCAAAGAACTTAATGTTTATAAGAATTTAAGTTTTATTCGTGCTAAATCTTAACTAAGCAATATTTTTAATTAACAGTAAGATCAGTGAGAATCAATAGCGTTGCATAGTCTTTGTATTTTCCGCCGTCAAAACTTAAAAAAATGAGTCGATTAAATATATTTCAATGACATCTTATTCATTTGCTTTCTATTTTTATTTTATTGGCCATATGGTTCAAAAGATTAAGCCTTATATAAATAAAATGAAACGAAAAGGCAAAGAATAAATGATTGACCAGACTTTAAAAGAAAAATGCCCATAAATTAAAATAATAATTGTTATAATAGAAAAACTAAAAGAATAATTGCAATTAATGAATTTAAAACTTATTTTTTATACAGAGGATCTAATGTAAATAATATCGGCAGAAATTCTTGCGTTTGTAGAAAGTTTATCGTTTAAGACAAATACCAGTATATAGTATCCAGATATCATATATTTAATCGATTATGTTTTCGAATTTGCTTCTTTCCCCGAAACATTCTGAATTTTTTTTATTTTGTATCATGTAATCATATTGAATTTTCTTTCTCGTGTTCAAATTTTCTCAAGCTTATACATTATAGGTAAATTTGATAATACATTTCTTTTAACATTCAAATTCAGTATTATTTGATTCATTAAATACGCAATTTGAAGCAAAGGTTTTTTTATGAATAAAAAAACTCAGTCAAAAGATATTTGGGGAATAATTGAAGAAAATAAAACCGTATATTATGAGTATCTATAGATAAATTGAAAAAAATAACGAATGGTTTGCAATTTTTGAAAATCAATACAAGGCAATATTGGAGATCGAAGTCAGTTTTTTCAAAACATTCGACTTGATGAGCAAGAGGATTTAAATGATAGGACGAATTCAGAAAATCAAAACTGAATATTTAATTTGTTGAGAAGAATAAGAATATTTTTTATATAATTCATAAATATATTTAAAAAAAATTACTAATTTCAAATGCATTTTTAAATATACATAAATGCTATAAAATAAATTAAAATATATAATCTTAGATTTCGGTTTTTTTGCCTTTACAACTTTGAATTGACATCCTATTTAAAACAAGTATTAAAAATTAAATTATTAAACGAATCGAAAAGATAATTTTAGCTTCTTCTTCTTCGCCTGGTTTTCTTTTTATTAAAAAACTCTTGTCTTATTTGATTTTGCAAACATCTTTCAGGCGAAGAAACATATTCGGTAGCAAAAATCAAGTATCTTTGTCTTAAATTTTCTTTTTACAATGAATATGTATTAAAAATTATTCAATGGTTGTTTAAAATCTTTTTGGTATATTTAAAGGTTCTATACTGCATATTTAGCACCGATTTTAATATTTGAAAATAAAACTAATTATAGTGACAAAGTTTGGACTTTTATGTGGCAAAAATAAGAAGCATATTGCATTAAATTAAAGACGAAGAAATAAAATTCATATCATAACCTGTGGTATCCATTATAATAAAGAATAAGCTTAAAATAATTCAAATACATTATATCTGTTGTTATAACTAATCTGAGTTAAACTATAACAATCAAGAATGGTGCATTAAAATACTACTAACCAATGTTACGTATCTTTAATTAGTAACGATCACCATTTATATTATAAACAACTCATCGAAGCATGATATATTTTACTTTATGGATCGATTTTAAGGATAATAAAAAACCAAATGTAATTAAATGCACAGAAATAGGCAAATTTTTGATTTTAAAAATATATAACACAATATTTCTGTAGCATATAGCAGATATTTTATGATTTTTTATAATGATCAGAAATATAAATTTCCTGTATATTACACACTAAATTTGTATTGTCTTACTTTTTTTATTTACACACACAAACAGCACAAAAATAAAAAAAACCAATTTTTAATTATTATTTATAATTTATTTTATGATTCTTAATCAAGTAACGTTTTATTTAGTGTTATACTAATTTTTCATATTTTTTATTTCTGAGTTTATATTGCAATTTTAAAATTTTAAATGCTCAATTTTGTATTTATATAAAAAATTTATTGGATTAATTTCTCATAGAAAACCATAAAAGCCTGATATAAAACCACAATATATCAAATTTTAGGACATTACGAATGGAATATGAACACTGATCATATTATATGTTCGTAAAGTGACTGCATGTATTTTCATGCCCCATAAAGTAAAAATGAAAATTTATGAGATGTTTACCACTACAATAATTTAAAATAGTATAATATATTGCAAAAAACAGAAATATCACAAAAACGGCCTTTATTATGACGCCTACATAATATTTTATTATATATCAAAAAAATTAACAACAGAAAATTTATGGGAACATAAGATATAGAAACCAATAAGATACCGAATAAATTCATTTCAGGCAGCATATACTACCATTAAAAGAGTCCGTTGAATTATTAATTTTTTTAGGAAAATTTCTCGAATTATTATTTTTATCGCGAAGATGTATTTCAAAAATCTCTACAATATTAGCTAGTTATATCATTTAGCTTTACGGTCCCCTTCGAACTATTAGAATTGACCATTTCCTGTTGAATTTTGTTTTTTAAATGCTTATCTACTTTCGAAATTAAAAATAACAGAAAAAAATTATAATATGATGGTAAGCCAATTTTCGGTTTATTTTAAAGATTTGATAGTAATAAGAGCAAAGAACGAATAAAGAAAAGCTGTTATTTTTATCATGAAATAGTAAACGATTGTATTAATATACAAATTTATTGTTAAACTGTACTAAAATCTACGTGAAATTTACTATATAAATATATTATAAATACATTATAATGATTTTAAAGAAAAAACGCTCATTAGTAAGTTAATATTTTGAATTATTAATTTACATTAATAATTTTTGGAATGGTATGGAGTAGGATAGTCACGAATATATCCATGCAGTCATTCCAGAGGATAATACGGCATCAAGCATAAAATATAAATAAAATCAACAAATTAAAAAAAAGAGAGCTATTACCATTTTATTTGATTTATACGAATAGCATAATAATCAAAACGCCAAATATACGAACGTTGCAAACAAAAACAAAGAAAGATTATTTTTTTCGTTTGTGTTTTTGAGAATCATAACTTTCATATCATCATAGCTAACAGAAGAATAGAATACATAAATGTAATAATCGCAAAGTATAACTAATTTCATGAATAAGGTTATTGTTTTCGTTTGTTTTTTTGAGAATCATACCTTTCATATCATCATTGCTAATAGAAGAATAGAATAAATTAATGTAGGAAGCGCAAAATATAAATGATTTGATATATAAATATAGTATAAAAATATCTTTTTCTATTTAATAAATCGTACATAATTCTGAGACACAGTGCGTCACATAATATAATTGCTTCCATGCAAGTCTAAGATCTATAATTTAAAACAAAAATATAGAGTGTATCTATGTATGCATATAGATCATAATATATTTTTTTTGTATAATATATTGAAAACACAAAAAGAATATATCTATCGAAAAAAAATCCAAATTGATAATAACGCCATGCTGTAAAAAAGAAGTTGAAAACAGGCCAGAATCTCCATGAGAATATAAACGAATAAGCCAGCAAAACAATTATGGAAGATGCATATAAGCTAATTTTTTTCATACTTTCGAGAAAAAAATCAGCCCCCGGGCTTGTATTTATATAGTAATACCCTTTAGAAAACTTGCTAGATTTGTGATGAAAATTTCGCTTATTGCTATACTTACGCCAATTTGTACTCTGTTCTTTATCGATATTTTTGGTATTTTCTGTGTTCTTTTTTTCCGCTGAATCCAATCCGTTCTCAATAAAATTGCATTTATCATCTACTTTAGCAGAATTATCGCCACTGACTTTTCCATTTTTATTTAGCTCAAGAACAAATTTATCATCAATATTTTTAGATTCATTTTTAATGTTATTTCTAAAAATATTCTTATCAATTCCCTTTTTTGCTCTATGTATCGTATCACTTATTTTTTCATGTTTGTCACTCATATAGCTTTTTATTGCAATCCATTCATCACTAATCCCATCGTCCGTCAAAAAGAAAATAGCTTCCTGAATATTTCTAAACATCATATTCGCCACAAAAAACAAAAATGTTATAGTAGTGATGCAAGTGCATCTCACAACAAAACTATGAGGAAGATGCTCTCCTCCTATTGTATAATCACAACAACACTGCTCACAGCGCTTAATTTCCCGAATGTTCTTTCCTTTGAATCTCCACAACCGTAGACAAGTCCTATGAACGTATTTAATCGAACCCTTGCACCCACACGGGGCGATTAAATCCGGCATATTGTTTATTGGATTATTATGCAAGAAACATATTTTACATTTCAATGATGTATCCTCTTCAAGATCTATAATATTGATAATTTCAATTTTGGGGTCATCTAATCCTTCATCTTTTTTTTCTATAACGATATCATCTTCGTTTGCCAGTCTCCGTAATGTATCAGATCTCTGAAAAACCACTAAAGAATCCCCCGCAGAATTTAAAATTGCATTCGAGATGGTTTGGTCTTTTCCAATTTTATCGGAATTCGCGTTTGACGAATCTGAAACATTATTGTCTTTTAGTTTCATAATATATTAATCTTAAGAAATTATATAATTTAAATAAATAATTATTGGTTCAGTCATACACCAATAAAAAGCTTATTTAAGATAGCTGAAATGAAACATTAAAAAAATTTGATTTATAAATTTTGATTGGTTTTAAATTATCATTAATGATCAATAAAATTTTAGTTTCATTATAGATTCCAAATGAACAAACTAATGGTCTTTTTACTGCTTAAAAAAAATAAAATCCACATAAGCCCGACAATAAGATATTTTCACATATAAGTGCATAAATTTCTTAAAGGCACACAAATTAAATTTTATTGCCGAATATTATAACATCTTAATTTTTTATTATGTAACTCATCATATATGGCAGATTATCAAGATCAAAGATAAAATAATCGTTCTTAATATTGTTCAACAAAAAAAATCAACATATACTAGTTTTATTTTTAAAATATATTAAGTCCACAACAAAGATAAAGAAATGTAAATTATTTTAATAATAACACTTCTTATTGAAAGCTTTGTTTATGAAAACGCAAAATGAAATTATTTTGCATTTTTTTTACTAAAAAACATAATAACTTTCCGATTCCAATAAAATAAAGGAATAGGAAAATGATTAAATTTTTTACGCGTTAATTTGATTACAGAATATAAAACTTTCTAAGCAATACTTTAGATTGATCCATTTAATCAATAAACTTTAAACTCGTTTCAGCCTAGACCATCTTCACAATATCCCTCAAAGCCTTTCCCCAAAGCTTATTATTTTAAGTTTTATCATCATTTCAACTCTATAGTTTGAGATGACGCACCTGCTTCAGCTGGGATTCCTAGGCTTTTAATATACGACTTTTGGTTTTTTGACCAAAAAATCACAAGTTATGACATTAATTAAAGATTGTACTACATATTTTTTTTGGCAATTTATTGTTTTATTTAAATTCATATTAATTATTATTTAATTAATTAATTCAATGATCTAAATCATATAATGGCAATTTATGATATTGATATAATATGAATTTATAATTTATCATAAAATATTAAAGATGAATTTTCATTTTATTAAAAAAACATATTATTTTGATAAACTAAAACGTCAATAATCTTTACAGGGCATTATATATTTTAGGTGCTAATATTTTGGATCGACTTGAGAAATCTATAAAAATGGTTGTATTGATTTTACTTATACTGTATTTAAACAATATGCTAACAAAGGAAAATGAACAGATTGAGTTTGCGGAAGGAGAACCAATATATATTTTAAGAGACACTACATTATATAGAGAAATGAAAAACGAGAAGTTTTATTTTTTAGAAGCTCTGGAATTTTATTTCAGTAAACTTGGGGACGATTTCATTAAACAAACGATGTTATTATGGTTAGAGGGATATAATTCGAACTCTAAAGAAACTACATGGCTTTTGAATGCATTTCATAATACACTTAAATCGAGAGTTAAACTTCTAAACGATAAAACTCCTAATTTAGAAATAGAAAGTTGCACAATAGATCAACAAAAAGGAAGATACGATGACTATTTCACGGAAAAATCGAAAAACGGTAAGATAAAAGAAATATTTGATCGCTTTAATATTGAAGAAAAGGTATTAGATATATATGGAGTAGAAATAACCAACACAGAACCTTTTAAATATATCAATAAAATCACTAGCGCAGGAATAATAAATTTGCTAACAGCAATCAATATGAAATATTGTATAGTTTCATAGATGCATATATAGCAGAACATCTGTATGATATAAAATGTGTCTCTTTTTTGGTAAATTACGATTTGAACTATGTTAGACGGAAGCTCCCACAAAACAAAATTATTTTTGAGCCTATTAATACTTTCGATTATAAACAAGTGACGGACACATTTAAAAAAATAAATAAAAGAACACATGATATAGAGGTAAAAAATCTGAATGTTATCATAAATATACATTTCAATTCCATTATAATCGGTATTCTTAAGGATATAATTATGAAAGGATCTATTATCGATGAAGTACTAGGCACAATAATATTGCAAAAGCTGAGATCCATGACCGATTATCAGCGGAAAGACCACACAAATATGGACTTTAGGGACAAAAAAATATATTTTGTTCATATAATCACTACTTATAACTTTCGATTTGTATATTATACAATCAAACTTCATTTTTTAGCGTCAGAATATGGGAACAAGAAATACTTTTTAAACAAGCTCAAATCGTATGAATCTGTGATAAAAAAATTTAAAAACGATGTTGTTTCCCTTTTTCATGACACAATTAACGACATCAATCATAATAAAAACGTCAAAATTGTAAATAGAATCTATCAGAAATTTAAACAAACCAAAAAGGAGAAAACATAAATAAAATACACCCCAGTGATTATGCCGCATTATATAAATAGCCTAAAAGCATATAAAAAATACATTTATGCTTAAAAAACAAATTTCAGGCATAATTATAACATATATTTATATTCATCATTGTTTTAATGGCGTAGGATAATTAAATTACTACCCATATTTATTAATGGCTACACTTGTCATTATACTTCGCTTTACATATATATTTTCGTATTTTTTGTTATAATGTATTTAAAACTATAATTAACATGTCATATCACGCTTTATTCTTTTTTAATGCATATATGGGATCTATTTTTGCGTAAAATTGAAGCTATAAGAGTAATATAAATGCTGTTGATATTTAAAACCAGCAAAAATATTAATAACATAAAATTATCAAGTATTTTATAGAAATAGAGTTTATACCAATTAGTTCACTTTCACCCCGAAAGTATTCTCAATTTATATTTCTCTACACTGACATAATTGAAAAACAAAATCACACTTAAATAAATATTGCAAAGACGATAAAAGTGATTTATAGGACGGATTAGTATTTTATAATCATATAAATATTCATGCATTCAAATTATGTAGCAGTCAATGATTTTTGAAATACAAAAAAACGTTTACATAGTTTTTAACAAATTTTTAGTTACAAGTATTTCATTTGTTGTAAAAACAAGAAAGACAAACTTAAGAAGTCAAAGATACAGTTTGATCTTAAAAACCGGGCTGATAAACTAAGAAATAACTTTAAAAGTTGCTAAATACCGATTAATTTTCGAAGTTTAATAGATATTACTTTACGCATGATTGAAATATATAAAAGAATGGTGCAATAAATATATATGAATTATAACTATGAAATATACATTCTTTGCTATAGAAATCGTACTTTGTACATATTAGCGAGATTATATTTTTGAACATCTTAAAAAGGAGTATGAAATATCATGATCATCAAAATTTTGTAATTATACTTGCATAGATTATTATTGTACATATTTATTCATCGATGTATCACAGATTATGTAAAAATTAGGAATTAAGAAACTCAAGATATATTTACAGAAGATTTTATTATATTTCACTATATGTCTTAACACTAAATATATTCTTAGATTTTAAACCAATATTATGATTAAATTATTACATTGATTTTATAAGGGTGGTATAGTTGAGTGGTTTACAAGTCGGACCCCAGTGTGAAGGGTCGCGGGTTCCACTTCCACCCACCATAATAATTTCCGAAAGAATTTACATTAAAGAAAAATACCCGAAGAGGCGGCCAGTAATCAATAAAGTTATACCATAAGGCACCGACAAGCCATGAGAAATAGGAGGTTGCTGTGAAAGTTGTTGAAGCTATGCCTTCAGTATGGAAAAGGATCCCACCCCGTTCAGCAAGGATATTTATTAAATGTATAATGTGGTTGTAGCTTATATACCTTAGCGATGAGCAGTAGACAGAATAACATTCCCTCCACATAATGACTGCTGCCTATTTGAAAGGGTCCAATCCCCGGTGATTACGGGTGACAAGAAGCTCAGGGGGAGTCCCACAGATAGACGCAGCAGTTAGGCAATGGTTCTTATTAGTATAAAGCGAACTTCCCAAAAGTAATAGAAGCAAAACATAAATAAATAAAGAGTTTTCGATTAAAATTATATATATATTTCAACTGCATATACATTATATCTTTATATGCGCCTATATAGCTGAATTTGTGATCCGTCTTGTGAAAGAATTATGTATAATATTAGAGTCGGGAAATGCACATATATACAGATAAGTTAAGTCTTTAAATGGCTGTTGTGACTTAAAACATATATCTTATTTATTGACTGTTTTAGTTAGTAATTAAAACAGAATTAAGATTTTTCATGTATATCTTGCAAATCATGTATTATTTTATTGCATGGCGTAGTCTAAGTATTTTTAGAATATATATTTAAAAACTTTTAAGCGCCATAACATAGGGCTTAGGTTTTGATATACATTTACTTGATATTAGTGGTTTGATGTCCAGAAGTAATTAAAAATGACCATTTAAATATTTTATGATTATGTATTGTACTAAATTGCTTTATAATTTTTTTTCTGATTTCTGAAATATTTATATATATCATGGATCAAGAAAAATGGTTATATTTGGATTTTTGATATGTAATTTTACATTTCTAAATTCCTGGTTTAGATTTTATTTTCTTTAGTGATCAATTTCAAACCCGAGAAAATATTTTTAATGTCATAAAATGATGAAAAGTGCCCTGATATTTTTTTAAATCAGTAATTTTTATCTTATAATTCCTTTTTTAATAATTCATTTATTTTGCAAAGAATATTGTTAGCTTCTAAACTTGGTTTATTATAATTACCGTAGATGAAATATTTATACTTTATAACGCAAATAAACATATTATTAAAAAAATAATACTTTTACACAATTTTATGGCTGAAAAAAATATTATATATGTATTGTTGCACATAAAATCACTTTAATATAAAACGGAGTTTTTATTTAGGTAGATTCTTGGCATTTAATATTATCAATATATATTTTAAACGATTTTGTGCAAAATATATTATTATTTTTTAATTTATTCGTATTTCAAAATATTTGTATAAATATATGTACGGTCAATATTCCAAATATATCATTTTGATTAACCATAAAATGTTTGACGTTACATAAGTAATATATAAACATACAATAAACATGAAAAAAAACAGAAAATTACTTAATTAGCGTATTTTCTACGTTTTTGGTATTCGTGACCCAATTTTGACAGCTAAATATAATCCATCTTGTGAATGAATGATATTTTTGGCAATTAAAGGAACCAATGACATTTTCGAGCATAAATTATTCAAGGCCTATTTTACCTCTAAATTTTCATATTTTTTAACGCAAAACTTCAGATTGCACCATTATACAAAAAAGCCCTATATTCTTATCAAGCACAACATCCTTATAGTTCACCCAAATACATCTTTCTCAAAAAGCTTAAAACACTTAAGTGTTTTTCAACGATTATCGTTTGAGAATAGACATTCATTTCCGTGACATTACACATTTTTAAATGAAAACTTTCGGGAATTACAACAGTATATTTATATATATATAATTTCTTTTTTTTGATTAATATGGTAATAAAATGATAGTTGAGTTGTGATCGGAGTAGTATCAGTATGCTAATTTATGAACTAAAGATTCTTAAAGCTAATATTTATCTAAGTAGAAGAGCAAATTTTTATAGCATTTGGTCAACTAAAGCTGAAAAATTCAAAATATTATCTTATCCAGCAATCATTCGAATTCCGGTACTATTTTTTTTATAAATTCTAAAACCTTTATAAGATCTGAAATATCCGTTCTATTAAAAAAATCGTATTCATCATTTTTTTGCGAATTGTTTCATACGATTTTCTTATTCTAAAAATATAGTTTGTAATCATAAATTCTCACTGTAAAGAACTATTATTTGCGAAGTCAGAACTAGAACATAAAAAAATATCCTAAAGTTTACATGCATTTATCAGGTTATATGATAACTTGAAAACGTAATGTGTCTTTAAACATTTTAATTCATTTGGTAAATCAAATTATGCTTTATGTTCTTATAAATCTACTAAAGAGTTAATGCCTTAGTTTACTCTTAGAAAATAAAATTTATAATTTTTGCTAATTACTTTTTTTTCAACTTATTAAATATTACCATAAAATAAAATACTGCCAAAACAAAGATAATTATATTTTAGCGTTGTAAAATTACATATGTAGTTACCTTTTAAAAGACCCTAAAAATATAAATATTTTTTGTATTGGATAATTATTTCTGTGTTCTAGTTTAATTGGAGAGTATCGAGTTGTTTTTTTTTACTTTTTTTGATATTCTTAGTTCTTATAAAAGGGAAGTGCTATAACAAAAAACAAAATAAAACCAGACATTAAAATATATTAATAATGAATTTAAAACTTCGCTTCATTTAAAATAAAATGAACATGCACCATTCTATGATTTTCTAATCTATAATGGTCCTTAATTGTACTTTGTTACTTGCGCGTATTTTTTAAACCTTAACTTTTTTGGTATTTATATTTTCTTTTAAATGCTTAAGGATGTTCTAGAGCCATAAAAGTATAATAACTTAAAAAAATCTATATGAAGGCGTAAATAGATTTAAGTGATTTCTATCAAGTATATTAAAAAAATATAACCGATCATAACATTTAGACTTTTGAACTCTTTGTTGCACCAGCGGTCATAATAAATCGATCAAAAAATCTTATTATATCATTTTATATTATTGGCATCTAAGATTTTGCGAATGCGCTGAGATTTTTAATAATCCTAAGCAAAAAAAATAGCAAAAATTATGTAAAAATGGCTGTTTTTGGGGATTTAAAATGTGGTTATGGGTTACAACCGACATAAAATTCAATTGTCACAAATCGATTGTTTGACTATATATTTTCAACACAAAAAAACCTTTTCATTTATAATCATATCACATTTTTTTCTAGGTTAGTAATGCACAAATAATATAAAACCGTGTAAATGCGTATTCGTTATACAAAAATACAATAGATACTTATGTTGTTAATATTAAGTCATAACTGTTAATTGAAATTGTACACCATCCAGGATTTATTGTTAAATTTTTCATGAATAAACTTATATATTATGAAATTTTTAGATTACAAGTATTTAATCAAAAAACATTAATAAACTCGGTTTAATATATATTATTTATAATCAACGCTACAATTTTATGGCATAAAAGTATAATTAGTAAGTTTTTGACCTTAAAAATTTAGTTTTTATTTTTAATGATACTTTTGTGGTTTTTTAGAGTATGAAACCTACATTCGTATTCTTATTGATCGTATTAAAATTAATTTTTATTTTTTTATCTATTTATTCCTTTATCCACAAGTTTAATATGCTTAAAGAAAATACAGTACAAGATAGCAAATATTATATAAGATTTTGTTATTTGATGTAATATTATGCATATTTTTTTATTTTTTTTGCTTAAGATGTTAATTTGCGATTTTTTATGCCGAAAAACGTATGAAAAATCTATTAACTTCAATTTAAATTGAGGTAATAAATGATCAAAAATAAACAAAGCTTTTTTTTTTAATTTGTGTGTAGTCATTTCTATCATTGATTTTTTTGAAATCAAAAAAACACATTAATGAATTATATTTGATACATTTGATTTTGAAAATAGCCAAGAATATTTTTATATTAGTGCAATTAACACTAAAATACAAAGAAAACCTTTTCTAATTCTACATTACATTTGGGTTTTAAACTACCGTGAATTCGTTGGGTTTTTCGAAAAAATGCAATCATAATTTATAAACCTCGTGAAATAATTTTAATGATGTTAAATAAGGCCTTTTTTTTGATTCTCATTATGTAATTAAAATTTCCATCCCAGATCTCACAAAGATTACGGTTTTATGGATGAATAATTATTTGTTATATTCACAAATTATAATTACGCTTTAGTTATACCAAACAAAACTTTATTTCACAAATCTATTGTTGTAAAGTTACTTTGTCTAAATATTAGTTTTTACAAATAATATATTAAAAAAAGGCCCAAAAAATTTATATTTTAGCATTTTAAAATATATGTCAAGATATTGAAAAATTATAGGAAAGAAATATTGTAAAAATGATTCTACATTGAATTTGAATAATAAATAATGTATAAATTTATTTTTTGTTTCTTCAAACATTTTGTTTTAATTTTTAAATTTAATTTATAGGTTAAGATACGTCCAATATACATATCACATGTTCTGAGACGTTGTAAGCTAAGTAGAGATATCTCAAAAGCATTCAACTTATATTTTACAATACCTTCAATATATCTATAAGAATAGCAAATTTTGATGTATTTTTTGTTTTAAAAATTGTATTAGATGTGTTAGAGCTTATTTCCCGCCCTAATATATCGGGAAATAACGAAAACTATATATTTATGGTAATATAATCCCGGATATGAAAAACATTATTTTATACGTGTTTACGTTTTTAAAAACCGATTTCAAGCATAAAATTTCTACAGAAACGGTTTATATTTGTTATATTTTAAATTCATATTTCTTAAACTCATGACGGTAGAAATATTAACCTTCTTTATTGTAGTAAACCTTAAAATAAAAAAAAAGTCTGCCACGAACAATGAAATGTGTATAGATGTAGCAACATTTATTGAACTCCAGGACGCCTATAAATATCTTAACGTAATTGAGAATAGAAAATTGGATCTAAAGCTAGAAACGATTATTATAATTGCAGAAAAAATACTATAACGAATAAGAAATTTATGCAAGACTTAACAGAATGCTAAGAATGTATTTAATGCCATTAATGAACATTCAACATCACACATAAATTACCATATAGCCGAAAAAAATAAAACGGAAGAATAAAGAAAACTTATAGATAAGATACGAGATCTTATAAATAAACTTTCTATTCACCTCTAGGTTAGTAATAAACAAAGATTATATTTAAAAAGAAATGAACTTGCACGTGGGCTATTTAATATTGAATTTAAAGCCGAGAAGATGATCTACCAGCCAAAAAATTTGCTTGAAAACAGTAAAAACAGTTCACCGAGGAGGGCTACAATTTTAAAAGTAGAAAAAGATAACAAGACGCATCTCTCACTAATTGAAGAATATATTAAAAATATATATCATGCCAATATCACCATTATCTAGACACTGGAAAAAGCAGCATGAAAGTCTATTGTGTAACATAAAAAAAACCATTAACGTAAACTTTTTTATGAAGCCAAGAATAATGATAAGATTATATTGTTGAATCATCAAGATGGATAAAAGATGGCAACATTAAACCAAGTGAAGAAGAAAAATTATGTTTTATTCAAGACAGAAATGTGTTTTTCGGTGAGAGGATAAAATGCCCACATTGTAACGAAGCTATGAAAACAATTGATCACCTTGCAACAAGATGCAAGAAAATGTTAGGGCATGATTACACGCGAAGACATAATGAAATAGTAAGATGTCTTCATTTCCTCCTATCAAGACGATACAACTTCAACAAAACCAAAAAGATCAGAACTCACTCAGTACAAGAGATCTGCAAAAACGAAAATTCAGAAATAAAAGTTGATACTCGAATTAAAACAGATATTTTTATCAAACAAAATAGACCCGATATTTTTCTATATGATAAAAAAGAAAATATGATTACGCGTTGAAATAGATATAACTAGCCTTGATAGCTTAACTGTAGTTGAAGATGAAGAATATAAGAGTTATGACTTCTTATCAAATGAAAATGGTCCAATTTACAAATGTAAAACGTGAATAATACCATATGTGATGACTTGAGATGGGGTGGTCACAAAATATCATAAAAAATATGTTAAGGAGTTAAAAATCACAGACGAAGTAGAAGCATACATGCAAGCTCTCACACTCTGCATGACACTTGAACAGATCTCATTTGAGAGAAGAAGAGCAGTTGATGAATATAGATCAGGGCAAAGTGTCAAAAGATGCATCAAGGAGTTGTGCAATATTCTTAACACGCTGAATACAACTTAATAGATGAGATTGGGAAAAGTAAACTTAACCCATAAATAAAAAATAAGGACCGATAGTAATTACGTTTTGAAGAATTTATCTTGTATAAAAATTGATAAAATATTTTTTTTGAAATTTAAAAACATAAGGGTAAAAATGTTTTTTTTCCTTGATTTGTGCATTACATCTGAATTTGACATTTGATTTTAGACTGAAAGGATAAAAATAAGATAGTAGTATATTTATATACAATATTTTATCTTTAACGAGTCAAAAAACGCATACGAATATTCAATTCCTATTTAAGTTTTTATGTTGTTAAAAAGTTCGCTCGAAAAGTATTATAAATTTTTTTTTATGTTTTAATGTAGCATAAAAAAACTGTTTTTTATTTTTTAAATCATAATGGCATGATAATATTTGCATCATAATAGAAGATATAAATATAATAACAGATTTTCGATTATTCTAGCAATATCGCTTTTCTATATATTCGAACATTTATTTTTTTATTTTGCCAATTTCTCAACCTACTCTTGATATAACAGTATCGGTTTGGCCTTTTTTTATTGATAATAGCAAACAAGGGTGGCATAAAACATGTATACATCAAAATATTTTAATAGGTTCTATATAATGTTTGTATTTTATGATCAAATGGCCATGAAAAATTCAACTTTAGATAGTTTTATTATAAAAGCTTATATTAAATAGATCAATACATATTATCTTATATTTGAGCATAAAATTATAGCAGTGTGGTTATACTATGTGGTGATAAGGGAAGTTTTGTCTTAATGCATTTTTTTATGCAGTAGAAGTATAAAATACATATTTTATCTAAAATAATACATATTTTATCCATTCAGTAATTTTTTTTTTCAATGCAATTCTTTTCTGTATTGAAAACAAATAAAAAATTCATCAGGTCAATAGGATTTATATGAACTAATATCAAATAGATGTTAAAAAAAGCAAAAAACCGTAGAAATAACTTGTATTCTTGTTCGTAATTTTTAAAGCCTTGATTTGCGTGAAATGTTTGATTTTGTGACTATAAATTTTTGTTTTGATACTCATATAGCCCCATACAAAGTTATATAAATGCCATCCTGCTAAAAACATAAAAAAAAGCAAATGGTATCATATTCAGGTTAATAATAAAGATTTTACTATAACTATACTGTAATGTAATATATTGCAAGATATAGAATATGACTTTTTGGACTTAAAAAAACGAATCAATTTTTAAAAGTTTCAAACTCAAAAAATAAAGTCAAATAAATAAATTTTTCTATAGTTTTGTTTTTTTTACAAAATAGCAACTAAAACAATACAACGTGAATTTAGTAGCTCATATGCCAATAAAAATGGTCAATAGTATTTGTGCTATAAAGATGGTGGAATAATTCTTCTTAATCTCCTTCATTTTCCCAAGACTAGAAGCTTGTTTTATATATTAGTTTTTAGAAAGAAAACCCTTAGTTATTAACAATAAATGAATATTCCAAATCAAAACTATTATCCCCACAAAAAAAATTAAAGTATATTAAAAAAAAAAATTTAATTTTTTTTGCATCTAAATCTCTTTAACTGCGATTGAAGCGGCAATAAATCATAGCTATCTCATAACGCAAATATATTATGATCATATAGTATTTTGAATATATGTATATTTCAATTAAATACTTGTTAAGCTTAGTTAATATGACTAAAATAGATTTATGGCAGAAATATATAAATAAATACACATACTTTCACAAAATTAAAATTTTTAATATTAGAATATGTTGGTTTTTCGCAGACAAGAGAATAAGTTTATACATGCTTTAAGAGTGTAAATAAATTTTACTAATGATATGGTGTTCCACAACTAATATTTTTATTTTATGGCAGGAATTAATTATTAGGCTTTTAAATATTCAACAATGATTTAAAACTCAAAATAATAAAATAAAGGGTATAATAACTGAAAAGAGAAATTAGTTTATTGTGGTGTTTTTTATTTATCAATCTTGATAAAAGCTTGTCCGTAATCTTAAAAATATTAAACTTCTGATCTTACTTATTTGCTTCAAGATTCATTTTACAATATTTTTTAGTTTAAAATTAAATTATCTAATGACACGATTACCACAAAATTTTATCTTTCATGGTGGGTATATAGGTTTATAGGTGCGATAATAAGCTGATAGAAATTGTATTAAGGTATAAAAACATAGAAATATTTAACAAAGGCATGATTAAAAATACTACAAGGTAATAGTCTATAAACACTTATATTTTTCATGTATTTGGATTCATTAAGTAGACTAATTAACGAAAAATCCATTCAGTAAAAATACCATTAGATGAATCCTCTTGTAGAAAAAATCATTTCATATTTATAGATGATCATAAGCTTATTGCCAAAGAAACAGAACAAACAATAAATTTATTTAATTGCATAGAACTAGGTTGAAAAAAATCTAAACCCGCAACAAATAATTTTGGATGTAGTGAAAATGTGAATCAGATAGAAAGTAGAATGTATAAAAATGCCTCGGATTTTAAAAGGTAGTGTATCAGTAATACTAGTTTTGCGATTTAAAAAAATTTGTGATGAAATTATATTAGGAATTTAAAATCCGGTCAAAACCAGCTCTAACAGAAATAACTTATATAAATCATTGTACGAGCACGCAATTTCACTAATAAAATATCATATGGGCGTTAAAAAATGATATCAAAATGACATTTCTTAAATGAATGATTGGATAAGAAAGGTTTATGCAGATGAATCTATTCGTTTAAGCCAGAAAACAAGATAGATTATATTGTAAAAAAGATGAACTAGAAAGACTATCGAGTGTTCAATTTTTATTGGAGAAAATGCTTTGAAAGTTACATAATACATTTTATACCACTAAATAAATATCACCAAGAGAAGAAGCACCCAAAACATAAAAGAGCCAAAAAAAGCACACCAGCATAAAATTTATGGATATATATGGCTCAATATAACTTAAAATTTCGTCCAATGAATCTATAGAGTTGAAGCGAAAAGAAAGATACCCGAGTAAATTTTGATAAAAACTACATCAATCACTTTTTAGTATCTACACAACATAATAATTGACATGGCAGGATTGTAAGGTTGAAAAAATGCAAACTTTAAGTCAAAAGGAAAAGAAAGATTTTCTTTCATGCAGAATAAAATGTTATTTGTATAAGGTCAAAATACTAAATTCATGGAGAAACAGATAAAACGGTAGACCGCCTAGAAAGCTAATGTAAAAGAATGCTTGTCCATGATTACTTACGAAGATATAACGAAGTTTTAAGTTGCATATATTTTATACTCACAGCAAAAAGAAACTTTTAAAAACACGAGAACATCAGTAAACACTCGGTTCGAGAAGTTATTGAAAAGATCTAGCAGAAATCTAGGTTACTAAAAGAATGAAAATGTATTTATTATTATCGCAATATAGACAAATATTTTCGTTTTATATGAGAAGAAAAACTTATCACGTTAATAGAAGTAGAAATAACAAATGAAGATTATCTACAAATGTTAAAAATACGATATATTAGCAAATAAACTCTCTCAAATTTCCAAATATAGAACCCGAAAAATCCCATACGTCATAACTTGGGATAATGTAACTACAAAAAACCGTAAATCGGATATCTAGGAGTTAAGAATGCTAACTGAAGCGGAAGCATACGCACAAACAATAAGATTGTGGAATACAGTTAAAATAATAAGTCTTGGGAGAAGAAGATGCATTGAGAAAGATTGTAAAAATAATGAGGTGTTATGAAGTATCAGCCAAATTTGTTCTGTATCTAAATCTTAGAATTATCTTTGAACATCTATAGGATGTTAAAAATCTCATGAACCCATAAATCAAAATCGAATATTTATTTAATTATTTAGTTTTTTTTTGGATAAAAGTTTAATTTTCATTATAGATCCTTCGGCAAATAATTTTATGATTTCTTAAATCACGAACAAAACTATTGATCGGATTATAAGTATCTATATTAGTAAAAGGCTGATTTCTATAAGTATTAAAATATAAAAATTCAAAATACTAGTTTATTTATTTCAATAGAAGTTGAACTTTAGATGGAAAGATGGGTAAAAAATATATTAGAAACCTTGATTGCACTGCTATATTTTTAATCGAAAGTAAAATTGGACAATACTTGAATACTAAAAGTGAAAATTAAGGTCAATTAACACAGCAATAAATTGTGTAAAAAACCGATTGATCTCATGAAAAAAAATGATTCGATAGATGGTACTTAATTGTTAGCGGACTTAGAAAACATAATTATTTTTGTGGAAATAAAATTTTATAAAGTTGAAAGCGTTTACCATACACACAGGCTGTATAAAAAAGAAAATATTTTGGGTTATTGTTTATTGCTACTTCTAATTGTTTTGCGAAGGAATCACTAAGCAGAATAATCAACATAGAATTCCCTCTTAAATACGTCCCTATATAGATAAGATATTCCAGATATAACGAAGAATTTATATTCATAGATGATCTAATTTTATATACAAGGTATCGTAAAAGTTGAAAATTATATAAGAAGCTTAATTAATTTGTTAAATGGAAATAAATTAATTAGTTATAGTTGAAAAATACAAGAAATGAACTCTGAAGGGTAGAATGCAACGCCTTTAGAACTGAATATGTGTTTAAATCATTTTAAAACTTTTAAGATTTTATATCATCAATAAGGGATTATGAATTTAAGAAAGTTTGCGACAATTTTATTTCAAGAATATATCATCAAAAAATATGAATGACTTAAATTCATAATAATTGATAAACGGCTTTTAATTTCATTTTTTAAAAAAAATATAGGGTTTTTAAGCTATTCTTGTTTTTTAAAATATTTCATTGTATAATGAAGGTGCTAAAGATTAATCATTAACTCATCAAAAATCACAAAAACAACGATTTAAATCATAAAAAGAGAACCAGAAACGTGACATATTTATTTGAATTTCTATAAAAAAATCCTTTGCATCAAAAAATTTACTATTCACTGAGTTAAGAGCCATACAATCAGAAGTAATTAAAATGAAGGATTTAGACAAAAAACATATTATGCACAAATCAGAGCTTTCAATGCCTTTTTTAGGAAGTTATAATACATCATAGAATGATCATGTAAAAGCAAGATGAAATTTATATGTGTTAAATAAAATATACAAACAACATAAAAACCTTTACCCATAAACAGCAAAAAAATATCAAAAAAAATCGTTTTATAAAAGTTAAAGATTTAAAAAATAAAATTATTGGGAAATGAATAATTTTTTTGGCAGAAAAAAAGTATAATCTTAGAGAAAAAGCAAAATTCTCGCGTTAATACAAAGATTTTTCTACGTCTAATCACAAACTAAGAAAAGATAAAAGAATTCTTGGAGATGACAATACACATAGAAATTTGATATTTTGATTTACTCTCTGTAAAATCGCAAGAAAATTAATATTATAAATATCAATGAAAATTTAAGCACACTCAGTTTTAAAAAAATAATCTAAAATCAACTGGTAGAATCGAAATGTGGATTGACGACTAATAAAATTTAATTATCACATATAGGCCCAATATTTTTGTGCATTGTAAAATCAGAAACTTGACACATTAATAGAAAAAGGAGTAACCAGCAAAGATAATCAGACTAATATTAAAAATGAATACCAAGTGGATATGATTTACTATAATTTTCTTAAATACCTTTAACGTATAACAACATGCTTAAAAAGACCAATATAAGGACACCAAACTATTTTAGTCATATTTAAGGGGTCTAAAACGTATAAAGTAGCAAACAGAACAAAAAAACAAAGGTATTTAAAAATAAATGTGTTAAAAAATTCATGAAGTAATAATATACATCAAGGAAGATCTAACAATCAAAGAATCTAAAGTTTTCTAATGCTATTAGTTATAAGAAAAAACCAAAACTGGTAAAATATACTTTCACAAAAATTGAAGCTCCCATAAATAAACTAAAAGCGGAAATGTTTGTTGTGTGAATATCAAAAATAAATTAATATCTTTATAATATAAAAAATTACGTAAGAATTATAAATGTGATTGCTAAATAATAAGCTTGTAATTTACATAAATCAAGAATTCGATGAAAACAACGATAGTTCAAATTATTTTTAACTTATAAAAACAGATTTAGTCACAAAAGAGATCAATTCAAGGTTTTTAATATTCTTTACAGTTATTAATAGCAAAAATAGCCTTTTTTAAAAATTATTTTAATCCTGTAAAAATTACAAGCACATAGAATACCCGAAATTCAAAGAGAAATATCTCTTTTAATAAGTCCATATATAATAATTTAAAAATTAAATGCATGTTGAGTTAAATAATTTACATATATAATATAATTTATATATAAAAATTTTTAGATCATTAAAATTTTCTATTGATAAAATGGTAATGTGATTTACATTTATGTTATTAGATAATTAAAAAGGGAGTTATTTTATATTTTTTACATGAGTGTGTCGATCGAATTACACAATATTCCTAATAGCATCATTACTGTATTTTTTGAGAACGTACACAAGTAATTTTTTTTGTATCAAATTGGCGATTTTTGAAAACAGACAGAGTTCATAGATTGATATATAACCTTTAAACACGTTAAATTTCTTATTTTTTGATATTTTTATAATTCAAGAACAAATATGATCCATATCTTGTAAATTTGTAAATTACTTTTTATATTATTCAAGGATACAATCTTTTCTGAATTTTTTATGATTTATGATTCTTTATGTAATTTTTTTTTGGATTAAATGTTTATCAGCAGCAAAATATCCACTGTAAGGGCTACATTACACTTGTTAGATATTTCCCAGACCCATAACAGGTAGTTAGCCTAAGTCATTCAGCATTATTATTATAAAATTACGTTTTTCTATCTTTTTTCACGCTAATATATAAATGTATTCGTGTTCTTAATATTAGAACTTTTAAATTGATTTGTTGGACTAGTATTTAATAAGACGTCCGTTTTATGGTAATGTCCTAGCTTATTATATAGATTAAAAATAAAAATAAAATTGCAAATTTTTTTTTAATTTTTGCATGTATTACACCATAGTGTAACCACGAACATTGTTAAATAGTTTTAAAAATATTTTTTGTATCCTCTTATAATGAGTCTATTTTATTCGGGCCAAAATTATCTAAAGTATTGATATTTTTATTTGAACCTAATTATATGCGAAACGTAAATATTTTATTCATCTCTCAAAATTCATAATAAATTATGCATACACCCGAAACTTTTAACAAAAAAATTGTATATTATATTAAATTTTATCAAAATAGATTGAAATATCTGTATAATGCAATTTTTATAGGTATAAATATTTTCAATTTTGTTATAGAGTTGAAAACAATATTCGAACTGTTTATAGGACCATAAAGTGTTCGAAGATTTGCCTAAAATAATTCTCTAGCGAGTAGTTCGAGCTATGCATCTTTATCCGTTTTGACGATTTATTTATGTAATTACTACAATTATAAAAAAAACTATAAAATAAAATGATGCATTGAAATATAACAAAAATAAAAAAAGCAATGTAAATGTTGAATACACAGTATAGGATATAAAAAACGTACAAATTTTTTTCTATGCGATCGGCAATAGCACAAATTTTTTTCCTAACTTTAAACGATATGTAAAATTTATATAATGCGATTTGAAGTCTTTAATTTTTTGTATTAAATTCATAGATTTTAAATGTAGCAGAGAAAAAATTAAAGGTCTTTTTGCTTTTTTATCTGAAAATTCACTTCAAGTTATAGATTTGAAAGTACAAAAAATGAAATCAACAGCAAAAAGTTTTACATATATGCGAATTTGTATTTTAAATCAAAAAAGTTACAAATTTAAAATTTTTAAGAATTTCTGTAGCTGATTAGAGCTTCTTATATCTAATACCACCATAAAATTTAATATAATAAGGGTTTTTCGTAATTTTTTTACACGTAGAAAAAAAAAATTATTAAACAAATTAATCATGCAACGTCTGATTCGAACATGGCAGAATAAAATAATTTGAGGTTTAAATTGTAGAAAAATACAATAAAAAGTTATTTTTAAGGTTTTTTTGTCTGGGATATTACTTAGATTACATGAATTTTTGAAAATTTGGATTTTAGATGATAAAGAATGGCATTGATGTGAATAATACCCGTTTAAGGATACTACTCCTGTTCGTTTTCAACTCTCTTATGATTTAATTTATATAGACAATAATGAATATAAATATTTTTAAAGCAATTTTTTAGATGACTTTTTTGGCTAAAACTATAATCTTTTGCAGAATATTTGTATATGGATGCAAAATTATTTTACTATTTAATTTTAAAACTTCTTAATTACCTACATATCTTTTACAAATCCAATTTTTCCAATATAAACGTAAAATTCTAAAGTTCAATGCAAATTTTTAGATTTTGTAGAATGTTAAATTATAATAAATCAGCACTGGATTTAATGCTATTTATATACTTTTAGTGTTGTAACATATACTTCAAATTCTTATAGTGCCTCCATCTCATAGCTGAAGCGATGAAAAATCATTTTTTTTTGTTTTAGTCAACATGTAACCTTTTAGTAATAATGTAAAAATTTCGAAATAAAATATGTTTATCAACCTTTATTATGTTTCTTTTATTTTGGTTATAATCAGATCTATATTTAATACTAGTGATTTTCAAAGATTTATATGTGTGTTATTATTGATTATGCAGTTCTTTGAAGCGATTATTTATTCTGAAAAGCTATTATACCATCAAAAGAGCTTTTCGAGCTTTCGTAGCAATATATTTATTCAAAATCTGTTTGTACCATCAAACCTAGTAAACGAAAAAACAATATGATTCATAAAGGGATCTAAAAATATACAAAATTCTATTCAAATGTTGTATTTGCATCATAGAATACAAATTATAAATTTTTATCTTATTTTTTAAATGAACCAGCCAATCTTTTTGATTTGTAATACTCTTTTTAAATTAATTCAAACAAAAGAATCAAAGAAGATTAAAATATACAAGCTACAGCATTTTTTTACTATGTTGTAGAGAAACAATTGAATATTTCCTTGTTTATATTTTTCTAGTTAGAATTATATGTGTTTTTTATAAATTTCTTGCCATTTTTCTAGAAATTTCGTGGCGTATCATTAGCTGCAATTACAGTGACGTGTTTTTTAGAAGATTTTTGAATTAAAAAAAAATATATTCTACTTCTTTCCTTTACGTATTGTTTTATATGAGTGTAATCAACTAAATATTTTTATATCCCTTTATTTAAAAATTTAAGCTCTATGAAAAGATTCAGGGCAATAATTTTCTGGCTTCTATATTCAAAATTTTTTGAATTTTTTGATATTCTATCATGTTGAAATTTCCTTATAAGGTCATAATAAAAATTACAAGATTAAAAATTTAAAATTACTTGAATTAAATACTATATAGACTATTTCTAGCTCCATAAAATACGTGATTTCTGCATTATGCATATGTTTCTACATGTTTATATCAAGCATATTCTTAGGATCTAATTATCAGACACACCACTAAAATAGTTCTGAATTTATTTTTGATCAATCAAAAAAGTAATCAGATTTTTCAGGAAAAATATGAGTATAAATAAATATTTAAATTGTAAAATCTTAAAAATGCACTGGACACTATTTTTTTATGTGAGTAGTTTCTTAAATTCGAGTTCTCAAAATAATACGAATGTACCCAACACAAATGGGCCTTTTAAAATCCTGAAGAGATTATCGAAAGAAAATATACCCCAAAAAGATGATACTTCTCACAATTCCTCGCCTTCTCAGTATACTTTAGGTGCAATACCAGAGAGAGGAATCAACCATGGTGGAGAATCAAGTCAGCTGTATCAGATTATATATTTAAATCCACAGCAAGTACGTATTTTGCAAATGCACAGTACTGATTTCTGTTCATCTTTACCTATAAAAGATAATAATTCAGCGGGAAAGGAATCTGATTCAAAATTTCAGATTTCAAATAACAGTTTGGTTTGTCTTTCTTTCTGTAGACATTGTCGATGTCATAGTACGGATTTGAAATCTCTTATGACAACATATGTGGAGTGTGATCACGATTTCTCGGATGTTATTCTATTTGATCACAATAACTTAGTTATATGCAATTGCAATTCCAAGGTGCATAAAAATATTGGGATTCATCATACTTTTAATAGTTCAGTGCAAATAGTAGAAACTGTAAACTCTCATTCTACATTTCGTGAAGAAAATATAAAACCTTATTCTAAATTACGTAGAGAAAATAGTGATCATTCTCAAAAATTACAGAGCCTTACGCCTCCTCTCATACATCAAGAAAAAAATACCCAAGAACCTCAATCATTTGCAAAGATAGTCAAATTTAATATCCCCCAAAATAAGGTAGAACTTCCTTTGTTTGAGGAAAATAAACACATGTCCCGGCAATGTGAAAATAGGCAAAACTCTATAAGTGATGAAAATAAGAAAGCGCGAGCCTTTTCTGAAAAACAAGAAAATTATATTTATGAAATACCAAAAATAGACGTTGATTCATATGATCCAAATGCAAAAGATCAAATTATCTCGAATACGGAATATAGTGAAGAACCATATATTATAAAAAGATCAACAGCTGAAAATAATTTAGGGCTGAAAAAAGTGATTTTAAGCATTTTGAAAGAAAAAAATCAACTAATTATGAATGATTTTGGCCATAAATATTGCACATTTGTTCGGATTCACCGTAGAGAAACGATTCCCTACTTTTATTTATTACTTGATATAATAGACAAATGTATGGAAATCGAAAAGCGACATTCTTTTTTGTACTTAAAGGATTCTATAAATAAGAAAGATTCGAATTTTGCATTTCCGCAAGAGTTTTGCGATAAAATTAATTTAAATGATTGGACACTGCCACAGCTTTCAATTTTCTGCGATACGTTGTTTATATATGAACGATTATTATCGATTAGCGATGTGCTTGGTCACATGTATCAGACTCCCAACATGTCGAACAAAAATGAAAATGTTAGAGAAAAAATTTTAAAAGATTGCATCATTGTGGATTCGTATGAAAAAGAAGCAAAAGCCACCACGTCTGGAAATATATACAGATTAAAAAAACCTTGTATTTTTCATGCCGATTTTCAAATATACTATGTCTTAGACGCAGGAACCTATAAAATGATTGTTATACATACTAGTGCTACTATAGGAGAAAATATATCATGGGGTGACCGAGTATATATTGGAGCAAAAACTCTTATAGAATCGGATGTTATTATTGGAGACGAAACCATCATCATGGATGATTGTACTGTACAAAGTAAGGTAAGAATTGGAAAAAATTGCATTTTAACGAAAAGATGTTTTATTTCGAATTCTGTAAGAATAGGAGATAATAATATTTTTGGTGAAAATGTACAAATTGGATATACAAGTAAAACTTTTAACGGAATTAATTGGAATTCCCATTTAGAAGTCATGAAACATAGGAAACCATGTTGTGCAACTTTTTTAGATCATGTGGAAAAGTTTCTAAAACGTAAAGATTGTAAAATATTTATTGGAAATCAAAACATTTTTGATTCAAATATAAAAATTGATAACTTTACCATTTTTCTTGATAATGCACACTGTAACGGGCGTCTTAGTTATGATAATTTTAATTTTTACTTTTCACGAGCATATTTGACCTACAATTATATATTTTTTATCAATCATTTGGATCTATCCGATACAAAAAAATTTGAGAGTCCTAAAACTGAAGATTTAGACGAAAAATATTATGATTCTAATGGTTTTTTATGTTCGGCATCCAAAAAAGAGAAATATAATGGTTTTTTAAGTGTGACGTCCAGAAAGAAGAAATATTATGGTTTTTTATGTGTGACGTTCAGAAAAAATAAATCAATTTTTATTCATGATGGTAAATGCCGGGGTGAAAAAACTTGTATGATACGCGAAAACGTTATGTTAAATGAAACTTACGGTAACATGAATTTTTTTATAATGAAGCTCTCTGATTATTGTTAGTATTCGTCGTTTAAATATAAGTATCGTAACTGATTATATTCCAAAACACTTTCACTGCAATATAATAATAAATATTGAAATTGGTATATATTATATTCTTTGTCTATTATATTGCAAATGGTTTTATATTACATATGTTACGGGGAAACAAATATAGTGAATGATGCAATTATTTATTATTTTTTATATACAACCCATAAACATAATAGATTCTTTATTTCATCACGATTCTTTGTAATACTTTAGGGTTTTGCACTTTAATTGCTCAATTTAAATATTTTTTTCATTTGACTATATTACGATTAAATATTGTATATAATGCTGTTTTTATGTAAAATTAAAATATAAATAATCTGCAGTTCCCGAAAAAAATATATAAAGGAGTTAAAAATCCCGGACGAAATATAAGCATAGTTGAAAGCTCTCAAACTTCGCAAGACACTTGAATTCATCATATTTAAGAGAAGAAAAGCAGTTATAGAAGATAGATCTGGGAAAAGTGTCAAAATATGCATCAAGGGGTTGTTTAATATTCTCAATGGAAGGACCACGTCTAAACTGATTAAAATATTCAAGCCATAAATAAATAAAAACATTTTTTAACACGTCAAATGTTCACAAAAATGTACTGTGCTCCAGATCGGTAAAAAAAAAGTAACAAACATATAAAAAATTATAAAAAATACGTTAATAAGCCTACTATTCTATTGAAAAGAATCAAAATAGTCCAATTTTATATCTTTTTATAGATCGCAAAAATATGAATTTGTTACATATTGAATGCAATAATTAATTTTTTATCATAAATAATGGCAGTTATGTTTTAGATATATTAAAATAAAAATTTCAATTGGCATTAGTGTACAAGCTGATAGCAAAAAATCAGTTTTTTATTTTAAAACATATTTTATATTATAAGTTTGTAAATATTTCAGTACAATTTGCATAATTTATGCTTAAAATAAAAACTTTCAAGTTGCATCAATTTTATTTATATATTTTTTATGTTTTATTTAAGTTTGCATTTTTTCGGATGTATTACACGATATAAAAATATAATATATATATTAATTCGAGATTCGAATGGTTTTATGTAGATCTGATAGATGTTAAGAAATAATAATTCGAATACGATCATTTAAAATACATCTAAGATTAAGTCTTGGTTTAAAAAAAAATTATAGGCAGATATGATGATATATATGATCATTAATTGTGAATGATTTATATTTTTCTAATTACATAATTGTACACCATCTCAATTAACAAAGTTATTAAATGATTCTAAAGTATTTAAAAAATACAGTTTATTGTTTTTTAATTAGTGTTTCTATAAAATTATTAGTATATATCTGTTTTCTTATGAATTATACATTTTCGAACCTAAATAATTTTTTTTATGTGATAAAATTATATTGGCATTTTATTTTTCTTATATTATTAAAGTGTCTTGCAATACATTCGATTCGGAGTTCATAGAAAAAAACATAAACTTTAGGAATTAAAAGATGAACTATCCACTATTTACGTATGAAACTTATAAACATCAAATTCGATTAAAAACAATGACTATTATTATATCATGCATAAAAGTATTTTTGTAATGTATTTTATGCTAAGTATTTATTTGATCAATTTTTATTTTGTACTTTAGTTGAAAAAAACACATAAGCTGTAAATGAACTGTTTTTTTGTAAGAAAGAGTGTATCTGTATATTTTTTAAAGCAGATTTTCCTAATTTTTTTGAATATTATTTTTCGGAATGCTATTTTTTTTTATTTGTATGGTTCAAGTTAAGATTCAAAAGAATATATTTGCTTTTATTTTTTTATAACTAAATTCAGTTTCACATTTCTTTATTTTAAATATATGATTCCATTCTTTTATTTTATGCCTTTGATTACACATTCTGGTACAAATTTTTTTGTAAAAAATAAAAGATTGCCTATGCTTTTTTTTATAGGATACCTATACACAGCTAAAATTTTGGGGACATGCTATTGTCGATTTTGGAATTGAAAATATTTATTTTATATGAAAATTTTTTCTATGTTTAAAGTATATTATATATTTGTTATAGCATATCTCTACACATATAAAAAAATTTTATAAACCATATTCCACAATTTTTTTTTATGCGTTTTTAAAGATATTGTCAATTTACACATGTATTTGTGTTTTTATTATTAATATAATGAAAAAAATTAGAAATTATAGTCTTCTAAAAGTATTTTTTTTATAAGTTAATTTTATGGTTATGATTTTAGTTATTGTTCTCGACACAACTTTCCAGATTAGCTGCGTGCACATAATTTTTATACTTTCTATTTTCTACCTTTCCAAAGTCTTCTTCAATACTTCACCTCCTTTCGAGATCTGTTAATGCGCGGGTTTCTCTCAATACCAAGGTTTGTATTTATGCCTCAATCTGATTCGTGACATCTAATTCCATAAGGTATGGAAATTTCATACATATAATAGATATAAAATTCATCGAAAGCTTCTTATATTTTTCTACATCGTTTTTATTACGATATAATCATATATTTAATTCTTTAAACATTAATAAAACTATTTTTAGGTTTCGAATCTCCTTCTACACGCTTTGCTTCAAATAAAATTAAAAGTTTGAATGCTTTTTCTGCTATTTAGCTAAAATGTCGTTTTTAAATTATCACTGTCAGTATATTTAACATTTATTTCTACTGATCTAAAAAAGCATATTTTTGATTATACTGCCATTTTATAAACTATAAATTGAAGTGTATGATTTATCATTATTTATCAATTTAAATATTTTTTACCCTATTATCATCATTGCTTGTATATAAATTTTTAATAAAGCAATTTCTTTCTGTTCGGATAGATATTTTCTTCCGGTTATTACTCGATATGCCAGAATTTATGTAAAATAATATAATTTCTGATTTCGTGGATTTAAATGTATATATCGGACCCCTATTTTAAGATTAGAGATTGAAGTTTAAAATAATCTTCTGTATAAGCATTTTTAAAATATCAAACAGCTATCCAATCCAGACCATCTGCAAGAATTAAAACATACACTTGTAAACTGCCCACAGTAAAAGCATTTACCTGTGACATACAGTGTTTATGCTTGAATAAATTTGACTCTTTTATAATACCAAAAGCACGTGATCTAAAATAATTTTTGCGTTTATATGGATATTATATATGTAAAATACCATGAATGTGAACAGATATAAAATCATAGATCAATTTGCTGAAATTGGCCTGAAACTATATGGATTAAAGATGTAAATCAACGAAGCTTCTAAAAATCCTTTTATAAGAAAATTAATCTTATCATGAAACTATCCATATTTTCATAAATTTTTTTGCTTTATATTGCGTATATAATTGTATTTTATCGGTTTTAAATCATTAAACTTAATTTTCAATCTTTTCATATAAAGAAAATAATTCTTGCTGTCCATATGTTCAAAATACATTAAAAAAGCAAAAGAAAGATATAATTTATCAATCAACTTTTTAAAAAAAAAAGTCAACTTTCTATGTTGATAATTAGAATATACTCAACTGATCGAATTATAAATTTAGATTTGATATCAAAATAAAGAATGAGAACAGACCCGTATTTCTGTTTTATATCGATTGATTACACATGGAATCGTTTTGTTTAATTATCGAAATAAAATTTTTTAGCTATAGAATATGATGAAAGCGAAAGTATGCTTATATATGATGCGAGTAATATAAAAATGCAACAAAGTGTGTGTAAAATGATGTTTACAATCATATTTGATTATTTATAGATTTGTTTTACAATATATAATTTGTCTTCGTCTGAGTATGTGACTGATTTATCGAAAAAGTTTATATAAAAATTTGGAAACTCATTTATAATGACAAGTACTCGTAAAAAGGTATTTCGGCTTGTATTAAATATATACACAAGAGTTTTAGAATAAAGTTATATTTTTTTTAATAATTTTACCAATGTGTGTCTACAGGAATTTATGATATATGATCAATATTTTCTTTTGTGCAATTTTATATAAATTTATCTCTATTTATAATTTTCATGATCTGTCTTCAGCGAAAAATTCGCTATTTATATATTCAAGCGCTGTTTTATGTATTCTTTTTTTATATTCTAATATCATTTAATATTTTCGTATAAATAAGTTGAGCTTATCGTGGTTTATACAAAACGTGAACAGTGCATATATTACATGTCAAAAAAGCATTCTTTCTATAAATGGATATTTTGATTGACATGTACTCTACATTTCTAATGTTATTAATTCTCATATATATAATAATGGATCTTTATGTTAAATTAAAAAATCGACGGTTTACATCCCAATTTTAGATAGCTCACATGTATAAGTAATTTTAAAAAATTTATTTTACAGCTCATAACACTCTCTCTATACGTTCAGAAAGTGCTCAAATTTTATGCAGATCAATAATATGCAAAGCCTACTTGAAAATCTTTCTAATAATATAGGTCTTATACTCTGTTTTTTCCCAGTTCATTACACATTGGCAAAATTTAGCATATGTTATTTGATAATAGAATGCCCTCGCAGTTAATCATTATTACCTTTAAATGTGTAAGAAAATAAAATTCATTTAGCCCACATTTATACATGGTTGATTTTAATTTGCTATCTATTTGTCAATGAGCATCAAAAAGAAATTTTTATGCTATTATTACATCGAGTAATATACAGAAAAAAACAAAACTCATCATAATTACATTTATCTATTTTATGACGCTTATAAATTGCCAAATATATATAAAACGTGTTTAAAAAAATGAAATATCAGCAGGAAATATATTTACATAAGTAAATTTAATTTTTTATACCGATCAAAAACTACATTTACATTGTATTAAAACATTAAAACTTAATTTGGTCTCATATGCTTAGTAGTTTTGCGCGTGCCAATTTCTTATAAATTTAAGTTTTTTTTCTCGATATCATGTAGATCAAAAAGTGGTACAATTCTAGAATGGGAATTAATAAAATTTAAAAAGGCTTTAGACATTTCAATTAACCCTAAGATATTAATATAATTCAATCATTTTTAAATTTATAATATCTGTAAAAACATTTCTTATTATCTACGACTATTTGATAATGCAAATAAACTATAGTATAAGGCACAATTTATTAATAATACACATAAAACATATATCGGTTTAAAACCAAGAATTTTCATTAAAATAGATTTTCAGCTAGATATGCTGCACAGAACCTTTATTTTTTATATAGATGATTTATTTAATGGATTTTGAATTCTATAAATATAACTTTTAATAAAGAGATATCAACAGAAAATGGTAAATAAAAACATATAACATAAAATTTACTGTCAACCACGATCTTAGTTTTATATATCGAATCATCGGATTTTTTTTATGTTGGATAAGAACATATTCTTTCCTCTTAAAGATCTCCTAGTAATTTTTTTTACAATGATTTTCCGATGTTAAAAGCCTACAGATAATGTATGCCGCTCAAAAAAAAAATTATAAAATGCACGAAAAATTATAGTCTTAGATAAGAAATTATTGATAAAAAGTGTTTTTAAAAAATATTAAATGGTAACTAAATCTTTTTATTTATGGAAGAAATTATTTTATGTTAATATAAATTACAAGAGTATAACAAATCATATTTGATATAGTAGATTAGTGTAAATAATTAAAAAAGTTTACTCATTCATGTATATTTTTATATTAACACATAATATAAAGAAGTTACGAACATAAATTTTTTGAACTTTGAATTGAGATATATCATCTATTAGTTAGGTTGTAGGTTTTTAAATACAAAAATTTTAAATGATCTATATTAAAAAAATAATGCATAGATCTAAGCTTTAAAAATATTTATTTACCTAGTTCATTTTACAATCTTCATAATTTGTTAAAATTACAAAGGATCATACGAAAAGTTTGATTCTTTGTTAAAATTGTAAACATAAATTTATGTAATAATTATAAAATTCTATTATTTTCCTTCTAAAAAACTTACATGCAAATTTTTGTACTATAACTTTTAAATTTTTGATAAAGTACTCAGGTTCTACCAAAAAAACCAAGAATTAGATTAAAAGCTAATATTTTTACATTAAAATATCAAGAATGTTCAGAATATTTATATTGCTAAAAAATTTTGATTGCTTAAAAAATAAAAAATTGTTATATATAATATATGTGAGAAAAATTTCGAATTCGGGAATTTAAAAACAATTACTGACTAGATAGATAAAAGATTTTAGTTATCAATGAATTAACTAGTTAATAAGATAAAAAATGAAATGTGTGAATAATAAGTGCAAAAAGGCATGGAAAATTAAATACTTTGTTAATATTTTAATTATTCTAACCTTTGTCTTTAAAATAAGAAACTTATAAAAACCTTTTTCAAATATAATTCGTTTATAAATAAGCTTGAAAAACTATTTCCGACATGGAACGAATAAATCATGGTTGTAAATGTATTCTTGAAAAATCATCTTACATAATATAATTTTATTGCTAGCAATGTCCTTATAAATAGAGGCTAATATTTATTTGATTTATTTACTATATATTGTTATTCCAACTTTTAGTCTATTGGATTTGGTTTTTAATTTTTATAGCGTGATATAACATTATAAATTTAGATCAATATGTTATCCTATGTTTCATTTAAAAAATTTAAGATACTAAATTGCTTGTAGAAATATATATATAAATTTGCATGTATTACTTATAAAAACATGTATGCATTTTCAGATTTATTTTTAATTGTAATTTTACATGTGAAATTTATTATTTTTCGAATATGACCAAATATTATACTGAAAAAGGAATTATTGTGTAAAATCGCAGATATTTGAAAATTAGTAATCGTCGATTAAATCATGCCAGGGAAAGCTAAGGTTTTTAATGTATATAATATGATATGAAGATACGTCAAAGATTAAACAAAATCAAATTAAACACATAAGTCAAATGAAATTTCTTTTAAATTTAATTTTTCATCAAAAAATCTCAAAATACCACAAAAAATGGATCTCAGCATACATATCATAAAATTTACAAGCTGAATTCTTTATGCAATTTTTAACTATATTGGTGCAAAAAATAATTATTATTTTGATCTTAAAATAATTTTCTAAAGAATATATTTTAGCACAACTGTAGTTTTATGTATATTTTCAATTTGTCAGAAACGCATGACATTTGAATTTTAATAGGAATTTATATAATTAACCTTAAAATTCTGGATGTTTTGATTGAATTATATAATAAAAAGCATTTTTTTTTTGCAATGTGAACTTTTTATGGAAAAATTCTCACCTAGTATTCTTTTTGAATAAATTTTGGGATCTTTTAGAAATACCTCCAATATTTCTATAAATATATGAAAATGATTTAAAAACGTTCTGTTTCGAGTATTTTATAGCATAAAATATTGCATACAAATGACACAGGTGTATTTTATATTTGAAACCTAAATTTTTAATCTTATCTCACTTGATATACCACAAAAAAAACCATCTCTGGCCATTAAACTCGAATGTTTATAAAGAAAAGTTACAAGACCTTTTATGTTGGCATGAAAATATATGATATCCCACGAAAATTTAGACATTTCTTTGTGGAATCTCTGTTTCACACTTATTTCATTACCTCCGGCATGACTTACATACTGAGCATAGTTCTACTAAAAAAAGGCTATATATGATAATTGTAAAATTCTGCTATTATTCTATAATATAATATTTTTTCATCGGAATGTTGTGTAAATCATATGAATTTGCATTTAAATGATATAAATTTCTCAATATTAATTTTTTTTAACTATAGCTAATATATTCTTTATATTTTTAAAGGTAACAAAAATATATCTGCGTAAAATTTTAAATAATAAAAAATTATGTTACTTTAAAAATATAATACAGCGATTTTTTCACAACTGATTTACTTTTTATCTATGCATATACATGAATAATATACTAAATTCCTTTCAATCGTTTCCGAAATTCATAATATCCGTGGTAGACTATATTTAAAGTATATAATTGCACCTATCTATGTATTATAGTATTAAAAAAAATAGTTGTAATCAATCGTAAAATGCCGCATAAGAATACAGCCTTCAAATGTGCATTCACATGCAAGCAAATTTTTAATAAAAACAATATTTAGAGTTTTAAATATAAATAACGTCAGAGAGTTTGTTTATAAAAAGTTGTTATAAATAAAACATCAATTTTGAAATTTAGTCAACATTTGTTCCATTATGTAGTTTACAAGAGTAATCTAGCATCAAGTATTTTTCTGGTCAAAATTTTCTATGACATAAGCATAATATATTCTTAATAAATTGTGCTGTCCATATGAACCTGTTTTTATTATAAGTTTAAAATAAAGACCCGAAATGTTTTATGTTTATATCAATTTATTTAGCATCGTGCATAAAAAATGTGGAAGAATACACATTAAAACCGTACATTTAGATGTTACAGAAGAAGAATAAAACTACGTAAACATAATGTTATTTATTTTCTTATTTAAGCACACATGTCCAGAAATTCTAATATATTATATAAAATATTGAACATATTTATTTATAAATAATTAAATTTTTTTGTGACTATGACAGTAAAACAAATATACTGAAAATCTTAGATTTTTAAAAAGCCAACTAAATTGTTTAATTATTTTTTTTATAAGAAGAAATAAAATTCTGTAAATTGTTGCCATAAAAATGGTATTTTATTGCATGGACGTAAGTTGTATGGTTTCAAATGGGAGCAAATCGATTATTGGCTCCGACCGTTTCGTGGAATAGCTGGAATGCCTATATATTGTTGTACGAATATCAACTGTGAAAATTAAACTAATATATCAGCAAAAAAATGGTTTTATAAATTAGATATCAGTATCCGAAATCGCTTCATTTTAAGACTTTCTTTTTATAAGCCTTCCTTAAATGATTTCAATGCATAGATTCGTTTCACACACAACATCCACAGCAATAATAGGTTAGATTAAGAAACGAATAAGCGGAAATCGCCGCAACATTAACAGAACAATATATAAACCTGGCTGGATTTTTTAAGCGATTAGAATATGATTAAAGCAAAATTACCCAATATCAAGAAATAGAGTTTAGCTATAATTCTTAATTTGCAACATTTGTAGAGTCGGTAAAAAGTGTGTCTGAGGATTAGAATCAGTTTTTATTATCAAGGACTAAAACTACATATAAAAATCAAATTTGAAAAGTATCAGAAAAGGATTCTGAATATACAGACGAATGAGAATACAAAGAAATAGAATCATATAAAGACTCCAACATTATAAAAACACGGATAAATTATATCCATATATCTAGATTTTTAAATACATAAAAGAATATTCAGTCACACAAAACAAGTTTAGGTAAGCCTTTTAATCTACAAGACGATTGAAAAACAAAACCATTAAAATCAAAAGATCGTATAATAAAGATTATAGTACAATTTAGGCTCTATTTATGTCCACTTGAACTTATTGAAACATAATTTATATTAAATTTAATATCATATCAATTTAAATACCATAAACATATGTTTTTTTATTCTAAGCTTGCATAAATTAAATTTGATTTAAATTAAATTAATTAAATTAAATCGACCGGTCTGATTTTCTGTGGATCCAATATGTCTATGTGACGTATCATCTTGACGACTATTTTTTTGCATATAGCTTTAAGACTAATAGAAATGATAAGTTTCAATGTTGAAACAATGATAAAATAATTATTATCTTAAATTTTTTCGTGTGAATTTTTGAATTCACATTAAATTATATAACAAATGAAATATACCCTTAAAAAAAATAACTAAAAACCAAATGACCCATTGGAATAGACAAATTGACATAAACGCGTGGCAAATTTAAAGTAAAGATATAGTTAGCTAATCAAAATTTATGATAAATAAATAGATGCAAAAATTTTAGTGTTGCTTTTTCTATATACGTTCATAAAAAATAATAATAAGAAAGGAATTGAATAAAATCATAAATATAGCAAATGAACATGTATGAGTATTTTTTTTTGCTAATAATTATGTTTTTTCTGCTTTAAAAAACCTTTTTTGACATATAATATGCTATAATATAAAACAAATAAATAAATTAATAAATTAAAGGATTTAATCTATATATGCCATATTGTTTACTTTTTTTAGGGGGTAAGGGGGGTTGTAAAATATTTCTTAATGAGTTTAATTGGTATCCAAGATACCACATTATACATAAATGAGTCGATTGAAAATTTTACATTAATAAAAAAATATGATTTTATTTTAAAAGTGCAAATAAATAGAAATACAATCTTTTATGTCAATTATACCCGCTTGATGTAGATACAGCCACTTGACAGTCATATCTGGAAAGGTAAATTATATATTTCGAAAATAATATATCCACTTAGATATTAGGAAGTGTTGTCTATTTATATACGATAAAGTATATTTAACAGTAAGAATTGAACATGTAAAATGCAATTAAATATATGTTGATCTTTCCTCGATATTCATGAAGCTTATAAACGTATTGCAAAATTTTGTTTATAAAAATTACTTGATGGAATTACTTAGGTATTAAAATATCAAAAGACTAAAAAATATATTTTTTACGTGTTATAGAGCTCAGTATCATTTAAAATTCATTTATCATATAATCAACGTGATTTTAAAGCCTTAAATCAAATAAAAAAAGATAAACCGACATTATTTTAATTCATTTACAATAAAAATGTCATCAAGAATTTTTCCAAAATATTGTGATTATTTTAAATACGCTTGCATCTCCATTATAAGGAAACTATTTTACAAAGCATAATTGATTTTTAGAAATAATTACTGTAAAAAAATTTGTAAAAATGAAAAATCTTTTTAAAATTTGTTTTTAAATCATAGAGAGCACAATGTTATGAGTTCGATGCAAAAATAGTATTTATATAAATTGGACGCTTGAAAACTAAAATTTTTTACCAGCATCAATAATATGTTAAGAAGATAATAGGCAACATGATCTACATGAAATAATATGAGAAGTATAGCAGTTAAAGTCTAAAAAGTAATATTAAAGATAAGTTCGGCTAATATAAGATATGTTCAGAAAAATCGTGCAAGTTTTTGGATCAAATGTGTATATTGCATGCTGTAAAAATATAAATATACAGCCTAAATTATACATTAAATTCAAATTTTATATAATTTATGCCTTTTTGTTGACCAATTATATGATGACCAGAAAATATCTGCATTATAAGTTTAGTATATCTATTAGAACAAAAAAGCGTCGGTGTCTAAAAACATATATAGCTTTAGATAGATCACTGTTATTAAAAGACCTTTATTATTTAGATAAAAAATAGATCTGGAGCTTTCAAATAATAGAGTGGTCATTTTGGTCGCATACTATATAAATATTATGGATATAAAAATTTGTTACCATTTAAATGCCTACATAGCTTCGTTCACGTTATATTCTTACCCAAAGAAGCGCAAAAAACTAAAATTAAATCTTCATGGTGATAAAATATAAATTGACATATGGATGGATAGTATCTTATGATATAAATCACTTAAAAGTATATCAAATATATGTTATAAAATTTATAAATAATAGAAAATCAAAATTAAACATACTTATACATCTATTACCAAAATGATTTTGTATAGTGTAGTATATGAATTTTTTAATGTGAAGACTAGATTTATAATATCTAAAATTTACCTACATGATAATTTGATTTTGTATTTATTTTAACGATAAAAATATAAATTTAGATATATTGTATAATCATAATTATATATGCAATTATAATATCTATATTAAATTATTGCAAGTTAACTCTAGCTGGATCTTAATCACACTGTCTAATATTATATCTCATTATCTATTAAACAGAAACAGACTGTACAAGCGAAAGTATAATTTTTATTAAAAAAAACTTACTGTAGACATAATCACGATAGCCCAAATTATATCTTTTAACTTGTAAATGAATCATAATATTTATAATAATAGCGCATTTATATATATGAGTTGAACTTCAAATTTTCCACAACAAAAAATTAAACACATGAATTTCTGGTTTTTGATATATATTATACACATGATGTATCTTATATTGATTCACAGTACTTTTATATTTTTTTTTGTTTTTCTTTAAAATTTGTAAATTATTTATGTATAAATCCGGTCCTAGTTGCCGCGTAAATAAAATTTCTTTTTACCCCCATCAAACCGTTTAAATCCATAATCCTAATTTATTGCATAATTTCAAAGCTGTAAATATGAAAGAAAACCTATATATGACGTATTTGTGTCATTATATAATTTTTGAAAGAATATAAGATAGATAAATGTCTTTACCTAAAATTAATTCGACATAATAAAACAAAACCAGAATTTAAATAGCAGAAAACATAAAGATGAATGGCAAATATTGTTAATTTATTAAGAACAGTTTTATTTAACAAACTGTAATTTTATAAATTAGAAAAAGAAAATTGCATTGAAATAATATAAAATTATAATCCTCACTACCTTATAATTTTACTGAATTTGTAATTTTATTACTATAAAAATGACATTATCATTGCAGACACCTGAACTCATCTCTTTTGAGAGAAAAGAGCAGTTGATGAAGATAGATCAGGGGAAGGTTTCAAATGATGTATCAAGGAGTTTTGCAAAGTTCACAATGGACTGACTACGTCTTAATATATTTAAATGATAAAAATAAAATTATTCCACAAATACAAAGTAATTTATTAAAATTTAGCCCATAAATAAATAAAATTTAAGTTTTGTGAACTACACACAGAGATTCAGGTATTTAAGAGAGCCTTTAGCACAAAAAAATAAAGAAGTTAAATATGACGTGCTCATCGGCTTCCAGGAAATAATTCCAGAAAATATTTAAAGAGTATATCAAAAGAAATTTATATCCATCTATTTGTCTGATCGCAATAAATTAGATATAATATTAGAAGCCTTTAGATTAAAAAAATGCACACAAATATTCTATAAATAATATTTTTAAAATAAAGGCCTAAAATATATAAATATATGACTAAATTATCTTATTTGTAAACTAGTCAAATATTTACATTTATTTATATAATTTTTACTTATAAATTATAATCTGAAATCTTTGTATGTTCTAGTTTTTTTTAATAAAAGTTCATAATTCACAATAAATATACGTCGAGTGACTATTGGTTTTATAATATCATGTCGTATTATGATCACAAAGTACTACAATCATCATATTATCGCAACTAAAAAGCATTGATATGCAGTAGAATCTATATTCCTCCTGTTAGAATAAATATAGAAAAATGGCTTGCATTAATACGGCTAACTGAGCATTGGATAACAAATGATAAATGCCTCTATATTCATAAAAAACAAAGGAATGTAAAATTTGATATTTATTTATGTTCTGAAGAACAAAATTAGAAAATTTAAGGATTAAAAAAGCGGAATTTAGGATCTATAGATCTTCATATAATTGTAATTTTTTTGATCGTATGCAAAAATGTACTCTATGGAAAATAGATAATGATGGTTGATTTATGTATAAAACCTAAATTAGAATTTAGAATTCATTCTTATATATGATATATGAAGTAAAAAGATTAAGCCTAGTAAATGTACTTTTGCATACTTGTTGGGAATATTGACGCAAAGTTCATTACAAATATAAGTATTTGCAATTTTAGAGTATACCTATATTTATAGCTTTTTTTTACTAGGCTTGAATGTAAATGTTAGAGATTCACGATCCCTGAAATATTTTATATTAATCCAAATTTTTAAAAATAAAAATATTTAAAAACAAAATATGAAATTTAATTTGCCTTCAATTACATTTAAAGTCATTTTCACAACTTTTTTTATTTAATTTAAAAGTTAAGGATGATTCAACTGTTAGTTTACAGCCACACGTTAGATTTTATAAATTTAATATCATGTATTAGTATAGAAAATATGAAATTTAATCTGTTTTTTTATATATATTTTTAAGGTTTAAACTTTAAAGTTTGTTTTGATTATTAAAATGTGCTTTTTATATTAAAGAATATTGCTGGTCATATAAATAATTATATATCTAACATAAAAAAATATTTTAAAATATTTATATATGCTGAATCATATACACTGTCATTTTAGAACTGTTTATAATGACGAAGGAAACCTTTTCTACTTGGATAGTTGTGAAGAAAAATCCATTAGAAACACCTATCCAGGAAGTTACTGCAAAGGCATAAATTAATTACAGATATAAATTGTTAACTAAGAATATTATATAAAACCAAGAAATCTTTTTGATAAAATGATATATATCATAAAATATAAATTAAGAATGAAATACATATTGTTATAGATATTAATAGATTTTCATGTGGTATTCAAACTAAGGAAGGCAGTCTAATATAATCTAGTTGTGATTAATATTTGGCTAGGTTTTAAGTGAATAATAAACAGATTTTGCAAAATCATATATGGTTTTTTAACTTTACATATTCTAGTATAAAAAATATTCATAAAATTTTTTTCGGGAATGTATAAACATATAACTTTATAAATTCAAATAAGAAATTAAAACCACAGTGTAAAAAAATACCAAATTTATCACCAATAAATATAGACAGATTATAAACAGAAATCATAAAATTTGAAATTTCTTGCTGAATTCAGTTCATAACAATATTTCCGATAATAAATATATTATTCCAAAAGAATTTATCATAAAATTTTATTTAATGCAAGCATACATTTGCTTCGATGATTTCAAATAAATAAAATGTTTCGTATCGAAATAATTTGATTTATTGCAGTATTATTTAAAATTCAAAGTTTTGTAGTTTATATAGCTTCTAAAAACTCGTACGAAGTTAATTTGTTTCTTTGCATTCTATATAATTAAGTATTTTATAACTATTGACGATATAATTACCATTTACTAAATATATTGATACTTTATATAGCTTGACGATTAAATATCCCAAAAACTCAACAGCTGCAGTAACTAAAAACATGTGAATAGAAAGAAAAAATTTAAGACTATATTAACTACAAAATTAGCTTTATTCTTATATAAAAATCTGTTTATACCAGCACATACATATAATGTGATCAATAACCTTTTTAAAAAAATATATAAGTACTTTGAGATTTGCTCGTATTTATCTAAGAATTTATACGATTAGTATACTTTGATCTTAACTTCTAGATTTTTACTGCAGAAATTCATTCAATGTTAAATGGAGATTGTATTTCTAGTCCTCTTGAAAACTAAGTAGATTCTATTGTTCTATTATATTATTATCAACTTATATTTTTTTTACATATTCGATCATTTATTTTATGCTATGCTCCATAATTATGTATTACTTATTATAGTTGTATTTTATAAATTTTTATAACATTTAACATATGAGCTTATATATATCTTCTATTACCCGAGATTCTTAGATATTTCTTATTTCACTTAATATATGCTAAAATATTTTTTTTTCTTTTGAGTTTTTGTTTAGTTATTATTATAAATATAAAACTCGGTATTTTAGTTAATATGCGTAAACCAATCCCATGTAAATTATATTAACAAATTTGAACTCTTTGATGTGATTCAAAGAGTTAAGTTTTAAGATGATCATTTAGATATATTTAGAGTTCCATAGTAAATATTTAAAATACGAGCTAAATTCGTTTTCATGGCTTGCAACCATATCCAAATAAAAATAGTATTATATTTTGATATCTGTTTGTGGAAATATTTGTACTATGGTGGGAAGTAACCATATTGCTTTGTACTGATAACTATGCATAGATTCCAATATTTTCGTTGAATAAGTATAGATATTTAAATAAACTTGAATGTTTATATTTCCCCTTAAATTTCTTTCTTTGATCAAATATATAATCTGGGCCTTCTTTGGCTTTCTATACTTTTATGCCCAAATGCTTTCTACGGTATAATGCATTGATTATCTTGAGTCGCAATATATTTGTAGTATTAAAACACCAAATATTTTATTTTACGGTGTATTTTTATCGATATTGGAATAAAAACTTCACTTTTGCAGTTTACAGAATTTTATCCTTCAATTTATTTATATTGCCATAGATATTTCAAAGAGCAGTCATAATGTGGTATTACATACGTTTTCTATAGGAAAAAAAGAAAAACTGATTATAACCCGATCGCACAGAGATTTCTTCTAAATCGACAACAATATTTATCTATAATTTTTTTAGTAGCATTCACTTTGCCAATATAATTCCAAACCATTCCTAATCTATATTTCTATTTCGTTCATTAACAAGACAAAAAATATTATTCCCCTACATTACATTTTTGATGTAAGAATAGCTAAAGACATGGATAGGATTCGTGTTTATGTTTATAGGTTTAATTATTGCCTTATACCATAAAGTTAATCTAATGCTACGCTAATAATTTTTTTTGGAATTTTAACGTCTTCTAAATTAAGAAAATAAAAAAATGAAATTAGGCTTAACGATGTGTATAAAAATAGTTTATCTTTATGTCTTTGATACAAAAATCTAAATATGTATATTCATATACAATTAAAGTTTAGAAAAGATGTCCTAATAAGCAGAAATGGTATAATTATAATATATAGAGAAAAGAATTTATTAAAAGTACAAATAAAATTAAAAAATTGATTTTTCAATAGATATATCAATATAGGGGTAATTTTAAATTTGAAAACAGGATAAGGAAAGTTAATAAATAAAGGTTTTATGTTTTTAAAAAACATTTTTTACGCATTTTTTCGTTATAATTCAATAAAAGACAGAAAATAAAAACAAGGGCTATAGAAACAAAAAAAAATAGATTTCATTATTTCGTCTAATTGATAACTTTGATTTTTAATTATAAAATTTAACAATGAATGTTTATGATGCTTACATAAAATTCCATCTAATGTCATTTGAGTTTAGGTTATGATAATTTAACAATATTAGAAAATACAATTTATATATGATAGATAAAATAAAATTTTATATAATAGATAAATTAAAAGCATATATTATATTATTATTTTTTAAACTAAAATGAAATGGAAACATTTTGATGCTCTTTCTTTGTTTATATATATATCGCAATTAAAATATTTACTCTAGTTTAAAAACAAAATATGGACAATGTGTATTTATACATTGAATTATATATCAGAAACACAATTACTTTACTTTGTGCAACAAAGCTATCATTAAATAAGAATTTTATTAATATAAGTATGTTTTTAACGCTTTGTACATGCCTTTAAATCGTAAAAATCATTTTATGCATGCTAGTTGTATTATAATATCTTAAATACATAAATTTTAAATAAAATTTATAAAGTTTATATTTCTGAAAATTTTTAACCAATTAGTTTGCTTTTTGTAGTAAATTCGATATTAATTTCATGTATATCCTAGCCACTGGAAAAAAAATAAACGTGAATCTCCTGTTACGTCTAAATATTGTTATAAAAATAAAATAGGAATATAAAATATAAATATTTTTATTGCCTCACTAATTCGATGTTACTGTACAATCATATCGCAAGTCTTTTTAATGTATTTTAGATTCTTTACAGCTATACTTATCACCATTTTATTATGAAAATATTATGCATATTAATCAAAATCATAAAACTATGATCCTTATGTAAGATGTCAATTATTTGTATTTGTATTGGTATTTGTGATTTTACTTTTATTTCATATCATATTCGTTGAAACAATAAAAGAATATATTTAATATTAATTTACAATATTAAATTATATTTGCGATGAATTTTACAGTAACAAATGGTAACCCTTTATTAAAGCACGTTTTTTACTGTCTAGAAAAAAATCGGAAAGATCATATAGAAATATATATAACAGATTTATTATTCTTATTTAAATTCATTAGAAGCAAGCCACAAAAATGCATATTATACAATTTAAGAGAATCTTAACACTATATAAAAAACAAAAATATATTACTATTCTTCAATAATTTATATATTTTAATTTGCATAAATATTGTGCTGAAAAAAAATGTATTTTCTTCGTTTGACTGGCAAATCACATAAAATAAGCAAAAAAACATATTATTCGAATTAGACTCTACAAAATTATATATATATGTAAAAATTTTATTTTCATTTAGGCATATTCTTCTATTATACCGCATAATTTAGAAAACTATTGTATAATTTACGTAAATGTTCCTTTTATGTATTTAAGCAAGCTTTTTATCTAAAAAAATATTAGCAATGTTATAAGGTTTTAATTGCATATTTTAGTTGTGCCTTTATTTTGAGAAAAAAATACTAAATAGATCACGGTATATATATTTACATTTTGAATTAATGATCTTTGATATACGATTATATTAGATATCTTTTGTGGTTAAATGCTTCTATAATCTGTGTCCACTTTTAAAACTCAAAAAAAAATTGATCGAACTTTATGCACAAAAATGGAATAATTTTTACATCAAAAAGTCATGAATTTTTTCTTCTGTTATCGTTAAATAATACATAAAAGTCATGGATGATTTCGTAGCGTATTTTAACACTTCAAAACATACCAATAAGAAATTTATATTTATGTTCTAATACCAATGTTTCAATAATTTATATAACATATATTCCACTATGATAAACAGATTATATTGAATACATATTTTTGTTGTAAATCATTATTAATAAATTTTATATCTGTAAAAAATGATAGTTTTATTTCGGTTGAATGTGTTAATTTATATTCGTTATTATTATTTTTTTACCATAAGTAGAGAAACGAATATAATACATATCATAGTCAATTCTGTCATTTCATATAAAAATAAGTGCCTATTTTTATAAGAAAAGAAAAATACGAGCAAATGGTATTTGATGCTATAATAAACTGTTTCAGCAAAATAAATCGCATGTGTGGATTTTTTAAATTTCAATTTTGATAAAAATACAATTTAGTAAATAAAATCCGGGTTTTTATCGTCTTTAACGGATTTTAGATACATAAAAAGTGCTATTAAAATTTTAAATAATATCAAGAATTACTAAAGAATGCCAAACTAGATAAGCCATTTTTGCACATAAATACAATTCTAAAGCATATTCAAAAAATATATATATTGTTGCAAAAATTTACAATACCAGGTGATTATTATTTGCTCATATGGTTGGATCATGAACTTGTAATTTTGCCTTTTTAAAAGCATCAATTTGTGATTATCTATAAAATTTGTTTCTAGATTTTTTTTTACAGCTTAATTCCCATAATAAGGGCTAAAAAGCTTATACATGTCTTTATACATAATTGCCGCTAATTATAGGCGCTTATTTTTTTTAGCCGTTAAATTAGATTATTTTTTATTAAAAGTTTTGTTATATATTGGCAATTTCTTTCGAATCATATTTATGAATTTTTCGACAGTAATTATATTTTTTGTTAGCGGGATTAAAAGCAGAAATTTAATTATATAAAAATATTTGCTTTCTGCATAAAAGTCAGATCTGTTATATACAACATAGCATCAAATCTAATATGTGTAATCTTTTAATTATAATAGGTGTTTTGCATTGTTATGAAAAATAAACATACTAGAGCCAAAATAATGTTTTAATTTTAAAAACAGAAAATTAAACCAGAAAAAAAAGGTAAAAAAGGGATTTATATAATAAGATTTGCATAATGTTAAAAAAAGAATTGTTAAAACATTTATTTTGTAACTTAAAATCGGTTGTCAAGCTAAAATTTGTACAAAATAGAAGAAAAAATAAATTATGCCTTCGTAACAAATGACTCTAAAAAAGATAAATTTGATTTAGTCTTTAACAACGAAGTGCTTTACTATCGTTATTTCTGTCTAATGAGTGCTGCAGCAGAATCGTGAATATATTTTTTTACTAAAATATTTTATATTGAAGTATATGTATTTTGAAGTTTTAAATTTTGATTTTATTTCTTAATTTTTCTGTTATCAAGTTTTTTCATAATTTAAATGGATATTCCATATATTAAAATTTTATCTCTGACATAATGATGCTACCAAATGTATATATATTCCACATTGAAAATTATATTTGTGTGATAAACTGTGGTTTTTAGCATTTAGGTCGCAGAATAAATTATATTTAGCATAATATATATGTGTTGTATTGTCTTTTTCTTTATTATAAATCAGAATTCTGTTAATTTATATGTTTAATATAAACTAAAGCTCGTTTTTGTTGTAATATGCGAATTATCATCAGTATAGAAACTTGTTTACTAATAAATCTTATATGGAAACAAGATTTGGGAATTAGACTAAGCTAGAAAGAACTTCTTTATACCATCTAAATCGTATAGTTTCAAGATTCTAAGAACATTGGTCATAGGGAATCTGGCAAAATAAATGTATAAATAGTTGGACATATGCTTTAAGTTCCTGTAAAACCTAAAATTGCCCTAGCGGCTTGCTACTAATACAGATATCTTGTAAATATCATAAAGTCAAAATATTGTACTTCTTGCAAATCCAAAAAGAGCTACCAGATTTGCGGCTTAAATATTTAATTTATGTGCAATATATCTTTTATTATATAAATAATACATTAGATTATTTATTTTATATTATGAAAAAATATTTTGCTGTGACCTTTATTTATGCGGATACAAATACCCATAATTTATAATTTGCACCAATAATCTAGTCTAAAATTATTATTATATATTGCATTTTTTTCATAGGATGAATTTGTAGTCGTAATTTCAGTTTTTGTTATCAGTCACAATTTGCTTGATTCTCTGTACACACAGCGTATTTATACTTTCGGCTATCTTCTCCTCTCCTAAGTCTTCTTCAATACCCCTCCTTCTTTAGAGACCTATTAATTAAACGAAAATTAAAACCCATAAATAAATAAAATTGTACTCGTAATCATTGAATACATGATCTATGTATGCGAATCGTTTAAAATATATAAAAATCGCCAAAGAGGCGCTGAGGTTGATAGAGTGATCTTAAATAGAAGCAGAATATCCTTTGATATGAATTGACTCATTTAATATAGAGATTTATAATTTATTATGAAGACAGATATATGAATAATATAATCATCATAAAAATATACGAAACCCGGAGCTAGCTAAAATTTGCTGAAATCTCCTTTTCGGGGTTAAAATAATTCCAAATATCTATAAAAAATAGACAGCATTATCAAGATCACAGATTTTAAAAGGATTAAATTATGGTTATAATCCAGCAAAATACAAATATAATTTTATTAAATACAAAATACCTTACATTTAATAATATATAACATATATAGTATTATAGAAGCTCATTGGTTCTTATCGTTCCCCTTTATCTAAACATAATTCGTTTTAACTATATTTGTAACCGATAAGAACTATAATTTGTAAAAATCCCAAATTTTTCATTTATATAGTTAGGTAATGTAAGTTTTTATTTAAAAATGATGCAATCTTCTTTAAAAGATTTTTTTATACTTTAAAGTTTTAAATTAAGTTATTATATGTAAATTATACGTTTAGTTCTGTTCTTAAAACCAATATATTATATTAAACACTAATTTTAAAAAAATTACTTTTTAATAAATCAATTATCTTTGCGAGGGGCCGTATTCAAGAAATAAAATACACTAATGATAAGTAATACAAATATTACTTTATGATAATTATATGCCCAATTCAGGTTTCTAAAGTTCTAACATTACTAGTTATACCATTATTATTTCTCTAGCTCACAGAAAACATTTATATAAAAAAATTATATTTTTCATTGCAGTATATAAAACATTCCTCCGTATTTCTTTCTTATCCAATAATGACTATATATCATTTTTAAATGTGATATTTGGTACTTTAGAGTCAAAAAGGCTCTCGTATAATATCTTTCCTGTAATTCATGCGTATATTTTTTACGCAAAAAATCATCCCTTTGATATAGTATATATGTATAACAATATTTATGTTACTAATATGATTTTATTCTATATAAATGATACAGATTTGAAACAAATATAATCTGTTTTAGGTGTTTCGCAGCCGTTAACATATTCAGGCAATACAATCTAACAAGCAATTTTGGGATCACGATCGAAAGTATTTGAGTCACTTACTATGGGTTAAAATAGGTGGAATAATTTTTTTTATATCTCTATAAAGGCAAATTTCTTTAAAATCAAATATTTCATAAAAATTACAAAGGCTTGTCAAAGTAAGTGTTAAAGAGTCGTTCAAACATTGGCTTGATTAGTTTTTAGGGATTTAAAACCAATAAAAGAGGTTAATTCCTATATTGACTAAATTTTTATTTACGCACATTATTTGTTATAATGATTGAATATAATACTATATAACATAACATTGTGGACAAATAGAATTCATTCGCATACTACTTCAAATGTCATTTTATTGCAAAAATTTAATCTGTTAAATCTCTACGAATACTCATTGTAAAAAATGATGTCTTGTTGAAAGATTGTAAAAAAAATGATTTTTATTTTATTATCACATAGAAATTATAAATATCGCAAATACCATGATACATTATTATAAATTCTTCAATACCTTATATTAAAAACTTCTAAACACTTTAAATCTTCGAAAAACAGCCTTACTACATAAAATATTATTTTAAGCATAACCTTGATTAATTACAAATAAATCCTATAAATAAAATTTTTATAAACAAGAAATAAATGTGATTATAAAATTATATATTTCGTCCCATATACATATTAAGGCAATAAACATCGTTTCGATTTAGATGTATAATATTCATAGTCTAGCTCAAAAAAAATCTGTCTTATAAATGTTTTAAATAGACGTGTGTAAAAAGATTTATCTTCATATAATTTTATGTAATTTTTCACCAGTATTTTGAAATAAAAACAATATAATGTTCTTATATGCATAAAGATATAAAAATGAACAAAAAGGTATCAATTTCTATAAATAGAATATAATTTTGCTTTGAACATATCGCTTATTTCAATGGCAAAACAGACTAAGCAGAACAATGCCTCAAATAATATCAAAAATCCACTATTATCATAATTGGAAAGCACAAAAAAATTACTTGTTTCATTTTTGTAAATTGGATTCAGTTAATACACGTATATTAAATACATAATTTTTGATTTTCCCATTTTAGAAGTTTTAAGAAAAAATAAATTTACAAATTAAAACCTACAAGATTTGTTTCTATGGCTATTTTTATAAAAAGCATGGATTATTTTTTAACCTAGAATGAGCGAGATAAATTAAATTTGCATTATAATTACATCCAGATGTATATTGGATTTAGGAAAAATTGTTTTCTTCGGTCAATTTATCTAACATCAAAAGATATATTCTAATAAGGTTAGGTAAAAGATTAAATAGAACGCACAAATTATTATTTTATACACCTTTTTTGACACTATATATTACAATGAACTAAAAATAATCTTTTGATCTCAATAAAATGGATATATACGTCGAATATGATTTCCGATGTGTGTTTGGTATATTTACAGCATGAATCAAGTAGAAATATAAATATATATGAAAGAAAAATATATAGGATAATTTAAAGAATATTTGAAAATAGAGATATATAGTGACGCATTGAATTTGATCTTTTATTTTGTAGGAAGTACAATAATTTATTATATTATATACATAATCAAAATTTTACATAAAAAAAGGGGATTAAAAGATACAGGAACAGCTTCAGTGAAATAAGCTGAAACTAAAATTCATAATTTATTAATGTTTTATGAAAATCAAGAAAAGCATGATCCTTACAAGAATCATCAATTAAAACCACAAACAAATTAAAAACCAACAGAATTTAATCCCATTAGAGTTGTTCGATGATATACAGTAAATCAATTATATGAAAATGGAAAAAATGAGAAAGAAAATATTAAATATTATGAATCCATTTAAAATTCGAAAAAATTTCTTTGTATATAAATAATTTTTAAGATAGTATGAAAAACTTGTTTAAATTTTTTTTTGATTCTACGTTAATTATAAAGAATTAAGAACGATAAAACAAATCAAAAAGATAAATAAACAGAGTAAAAAAAATATATCTGATTCACAAGATAATAGCACAATAATTAAACATTGATGATGTATTCTTTTTATAAAAACCAGCCTCTTTATTATTATATTTTGATCATAAATAATTATTATTTATTTATGGGTTAATTTTCTTTTTATCAATTATATCCATTATGACGTTGTCAGAATAACAGGAATATTACATACTTAATTATATTGTATATAAATTTAGCAGGCATAGATAAGATCTCTGTACAAATTTAACAAAACAATTTCAATTTACTTTAAAAATAAAGTTTACAATTTCGTCGTGACAATATGTCCTTGTTATGATTCAAAAAATATATTAGCCAGAATAAATAACAAATAATAATTATTCTTTCTGATTAGATAAATCTAAAAAAATTGCTACGAGAAAATAAAATAAAGAAAAAAAAATCGTTACCTAGAGTTTTTTACGTGTACATAAGCAATAATTAGATTATTTCAAATATAAGTTTAAACTATTTTTAAAATAAACAACCTCCTTTCACTTTTATTGGTTATACCATCAACGTTTTTTTATAGCGCAAAAATGTATAATAGAATTTTTATTAGTAAGATATAAAAAAATACAATCTTAAAAAATATAAATCGTAGTTAATACATAAAAATTGACAGTATATTTCTTTTTATAAATATTTTGTTTCCTTGATTTTTTATACGTTGAATTCAATAAAAAACAATAATTTTACATACTTTTTATTATATATTCGAAATTTATTTTTCTCAGCATTTTTAATTTAAATTATTTAATTTTTTCGTTTATGCATTTAACTAAAACAAAAATAAAATCTTTATCTTTATTTTCTGTTTGTCACATTATCAAAAATCCATCTACATGGTTTTTATGAATTTTTCATATTTTTATTTGATCTAACTTAATTTGGATTTAATCTGCAATATGTTTTAAAAGCATTTTAATAATTTTTTAAAATTTTTCACATGGATTTTTCTATTGATTCATTATCTTAATTGTATCTTGAATGCTTACTTTATAATTTTTTTCTTTTGAAAAAAACTCACAGATCGTTAGTTCATTATAAAAAAATAGAAACAATATACGGAAGAAACTAGAAATAAGTTCAATTTATATTTATGATACAATCTAGAATCTTTTTTACATTTACACATTTCTAATTTACTTGTATGCTTATTATTATACTATTTGCACTGTTCGATTTATTTATATGCAGATTCTAGTTTTTGGAGGTTTCATACCTATCAAAGCATAAATTTTCATGACTATACCACCAACGTATGAATATACTTTCTATAAAACTATCATATGTTCTGATTTTTAGTGTAAAGGGCTTCTTATACAAAAATATACGCAAAAGAAAAGGTTTATAAAATTACATAATACATCATTTCATTCTTGCATTTAAATATATAAGACATATGTATGAAAATTCTATACTTAAAGTAATTTTTTGTTAAAAATAGTAATAATTCTTACTTTTATTTTATGTTTATCGTATTTGGTGTCTAAAAACGATAATCTGACTTTTAATTGTTAAAAAATACTTTCAATAAACAAAAAATATAAAAATTTCAAAAGTCTTAATGCCCTGTAAAATACATCTTTTCGAATCTGGTTGTGGTTTAAAGAAAAAAAACCTATCATATCATTGCATTTGCAATATTCAGTACATCTAATCACATGAAAATGTGCAAATCCAATACCTAAAACCCTTTAAAATATGTTCTTTTGTTCATAATCCGCTTTGTTAACTTTCTATTTTATAGTTTGAATTTATAAAAAATTGTGGGCATTCAATGTGTAAAATTTAATTCATAAAAAAAAATATAGTAATTCTTTATATTTAAATTTTGTATTATACAAGCTTTATTTGCTAACAATCACAGAAAGTTTTCCAAACAAGTTTATAATGCCATGGTGAACAAATACACAAAAAACGCTATTAAAACACTTATATCTATGAACTAAAGAAGGAAACATAACAGATAAATGATAAAATAAGCCTAATTTGTATAATGTATACCAAATTCTTCTAAGTAGTAATCAATTGTATTTAAGTATAAAAAGAGCATATAAATTTCATACTCTATTAAAAATAATATTCTATTGATATATTAAATCAAGACCAAGTGATTTTAGGTCCAATAAAAAATAATGTGTTTGTATAATTGCGCAAAAAAATTTAAAAAAAGAATGCTGGCATGTTTATTTTAAACTTCTGTATATAACAGGCATTTTTGAGCAACTGAATGACTTTCTTAAATCAATTATAATATTTGATTTATTTCATTAAATTTGAGAATATTTAATATGATTGTATTTTATTATATTCATAAACTTATGTATAAAATTTTTGTTCTCATATGATCAGGCTTAGATCATAGTATCATCAATATGTAGTAGATATCGATTTATTTTATAGATGAAAAAAAAGGAATATGTAAAAACTATCAAAATGACTTTTTTTTCTTAATTAATACAAACAAATCTTTTTAAATAAGAGAATATAATATTTTTTTGTTCTTTCGGAAACCTAATATTTCTAATTAGTAAAATAAAAAAAAAATATTCTACATTTTATATAAGATTACAAAACCGGATGTAATGAAGCAACAATAAAAGATATATGCGAGGATGTCTGACTTTTAGAAGCTTCAAAAGAATTAGAAACACTTTTTTACAAAAATCTTAGATCTGCCTGTTGCATGAAAAATGATGATCAATTTTAATATTAACTGATCATAGTATAAAACTTGGTGGTAAATTAAGCGTTTAAAAACGCAAAAGCCTTTAATTTTATAAATAAATTGCTATTTGATGATTAAAATAAAATTAAAATATTTTAAGTTTTTATTTAAATATATATTGCCACATCTTTTTTTATATGCATCTTTAGATTTGAAAATTTTGCGTTTGAATTTTAAAGTTAGTAAGTAATAGTATGAATTAAATGCAGTAATTTTGTTAACGATTACTTAAATCTCAATTTTTTAACTTTTACGACGTAATGTAAAAAATTGTAATTTTAATAACTATTAGAATCTTGTAATACTGTTGCTACGTTGCATCTTATAAATTTTTATACATAAATATGTTTACATGTGTATTTAGAAGATTAATCTAAGTAAAAAAACGAAAAGCTTATATAATTTATTTATAATTACAAATTTCAGGATTAAATAAATTTGAATTTTTTATCAACAATGAATTAAGGAAATTTTTAAATGTATAGAAATTTTTACCCAACTACAAAATATACATAAAAGTCGTTGGTTATTTTTAGAGAAAAAAGAAACAAAATGCTACAAAAAGCAAAATATACACAAAAAATGAATTCTTTTGACCACTGGAGTAATTTAAAATATAAAATGTTTTAATCGTGCAGAAAGCAACACCTGTATAATTCAACCGCATTAATAGATATAACAAACTCATTATCATTCAAAAAACAAAATATCCATAAAATAAAAGATCATAAATTTTATAGTACATTTTTTATAATAAAAATTTAATTTACACAATAAACCATCATTTTACAATCTAAGAAGTAATTGTTAATTTTCACAAATCTAAGAACAATTGACCGATGTACATCACCAGATTAATTATCTATGTTAAAAGTATCAATTAGTAAAATATTACTTCCATACATTTATCATCTAATTAATTTAGTCCGGAATTTATTATATATAAATCATAAGATTAGTAATTTTTTTTATATTGTACACAAAATAAATATTAGCATCATTTGTTATCTATCCAAAGCGTATATATCATGTCTATTATTATTATAGAAAAGGAAAAATCAGTCAATCAATATTTGTTATTTTTACAATGGAATTTCGCAAGATTTAATATTATTTATTCTTGCTTTAGAGGAATAAATTTCGCGCTTGTATTTATTTATTTACTCATTATAAATTTATTTTATTAAAAAATTGCTTTAATTTATTATATTATATTAAATTAAGACTGATTATATATTTTTTTATAAGTTGTAACAACAAATAATAGTAAAACTATTTATTTAAGACTCCTAATTTTTGATCTAATATTCTTTAAATAGTCGCATATTTTCTAATTGCTATATTTTAGCACTAAACATATAATAACAGATGCCTTGATATTTATGCAACTAGTTTATTTTTATGAAAAAATTTATGCATCATAAAATCACAAAAATAACATTTCGGTAATATAAAAATTGTTTACGTATACATAGGATACCGACGAAAGTCTGTGCAAGCTAAAATAATATCATTCCCATTACGAAAAAGCAATATTCTTTTAGAAATTAATAGTATAATTATTATTAGATACTATCAAAAAAATTTGAATAATTCAAATAATATAAATGCAATTTTGTACGTTCCTATTATTCAAAATAATTATTTTTACATCTATGTATAAATTTGAAATCATTAAATCTTCTTTTTAAAGCATAATTTTTTTAATATTTTTAAAATATATTTTGTTTATCCAGACTATTAGAATTATGGCAGCAGATTTTGTGTAACGAAAAATTTGGACGAGAAAATTACAAGTAAAACATATAGGCTACTTATTCTCAAATTTATGGCCAGCACAGAATTTACTTATAATTTATTTTTCTAACATAAAATTTACTAGTTTTTTAACACCTAGATCTCGCTGAATATATTTAGCTCTTATTATTTGTAGATTAAGTAAAATTTTTTTGTATAGAAAATGAAATAGAATATATTTTACAGCGATAGAATACATCTTTAATTAAGATTATATATATAATAATTGGGTGTTTTGGATAAAAAAATAACTAAAATGAGCTTTTTTCGTTAAAATATCAAGCTCAAATTATTAGTAGTTTTTAATCACTAAAAATCAACAAAATTGCAGCTCCCTTTTTTTAATAAGCTTGTTAAATACAAAATAGTTGTGAAATATAATATAAAATAATCGTAAATAGTAATAAAAAGAAAAGTTACAGCAATATTATGATAAGGATAAAAGGTTCACCATAATTTAAAATAGTTTTCTGCTATTAAAAAGCACAATTCAATAGATATATAAATGAATTGTGTAATTGAAATTTAATTTACATACATTTTCCTGCTTATAAAAAAACAACATGATAATGAATTTAGGATAATCTTTATAATTAAATTTTAAATATTTAAAAATTTAAAAATAGAAATGATACACAAGATGCCGATATTTTTATACCTAAAAAAATTATAGCGTAAATCTACTTTTCTTGAATAAATGCAATAATATTAATGATAGCTTGAAATTCTGCAAAGTTTTTATATCTTTTTATATATTTTTTCTATTATATCACACGGGTATTAATAAAACGTTCAACTAAAAAAAACAATATATTGTATTTAGATTGGTTTGAAAATGACATAGAAAGATCAATATTTATTATGATTTTAGTTTCTACATCGCCCTATGTGGTATTTAAACATAAAAACAAAAGGGATATGCATACTTGATGACTGGTTATGTTTATAACAATAATATGTTTATCTATATGTTCCCAATACTAATCGTATAATATTTGTCATTGGTATATGTGAAATATAAATTATATACCAAATCTTGAGGTATAAAGGGTTTCTTTCATTTTTATATGGTACATTATAATATTAATGTAACTAATACCACATGATTTTATATACCCATAAAAACATGCATAGCACCTTAAATATAAATTAAACCCTATCATTGCACATTGTGGGTGTTTAAGAACTATATAAATAAAATTTAAGTTTTTTACAATAAAGCCTATTTTTTAACACAGCTAATGTTTAATTGGGCCAGAAGCCCATTCATTTATATTGAAAATTATTTATACAAATGTAAGTTATTTATATTTATTTATTACAAATTAAAACCATTATTTATATAATTTAGATACCTTAAAGAACACAATTGCTGATTTTCTCTAAAAAGATTTGGATATTTAGATAGTTATACGAATCCATTCGTTTTTCAACCCCAAAGATTTAATTTGTTGATATTAGAAAGAGATCATCGTAAAATTATCTCCTTTCAAACTATATTTTCTCGTTAGTATGAAATGTCAATATACTTGATATTTAATTCTGTTTAAACCTAAAAATATGCAAATTACGATCCTATTAAATAAATTTATCGAATTTTACATACAATCTTTTCAATTGAAAACCATCAATATATTTACTAAATTGTATGTTCAATATCATCGGTTCTGGTAGAGGATAGTGTCAATATTAAACAGAAGATATAAACGAGAATTGATCCATGTGTTATTCAAACTTTCTTAATCCAGCCAATCGGCGTCAGATAAGAAAAGATGGTAGCCCATTTGGTCAATGTGTGCATTGCTTAAAAAAATTTGAACCTCAAGATTTTGTCAGAAAATCGGGAATAGCTTAGTCATCTTTTTGAGCATAAAGACTTGGAAGCAGTATCATACTTTTCGGTTATAACCGGACAGAAGCCTTATTTACCATCCACTGCAGAAAAAATGATGTTAAGATGTATATTTAATTAGAATTATATACTTGTCTTGTTAAATTTGGTTTAAAAATAAAATTTTGAAATACTGCTAAAAATTAAATTTGGATTCTGTAGATCTCTTGAGTTTAAGGAAATGCTGTATTCTAAAAAATATCTAAAAATACCCTTGAGCTATATAAATATAGATTTTAATGATCTGAAAATGAGCAAATGCGAAATTATATACATAATATCATAGATTGAATATACGAATATGTGGATAGATGTTTCCTGTAGAGCAGGTTTGTTAAAATTAAATTAGCTTTTGCCTTGATCAAAGAAATGGGAAATATTAAGATATCTACTTAGAAAATAAATGAAAGGTTTTTTAGAAATTTGTGCACTACAAAAAATTATTTAAAAAATTAATATATATCACAGAGATCATTAATTTAAAAATATAAGTTTGTAAATGAAAAAAATACCAAATAAATTTTTTTCTCTATTTATAGCAGTACAAGTGAATCCCATGTATATCTCAAAATTGTAGATTTAATGAAAAACAAACAAAAAGATAAAAATATCACAATAAAATTGCAATAATGTTATAAGTTAATTCAAATTCTGTTCGTACAACTTGAATTGTAATTTAAAATGGTCAAAAATATTTTGCATAGCAGATGCAGATTATGTTTATTTGATAATTACAGCCATTAAAATTAATTTAATTTTTTCTCATTTAAAAAGGAAATTAATTTATCAATTAATGAAACGCATCAAAATATCATAATCGTAGAAAATAAAATAAAAAAAGATATCTTATTTTCAGATTTGAATTTATAATAATTTACATTTTTTTATTAAAAAGACAAATTTTTTTGTAAAATAAATTATAAATTATATTTATTACTTCTGTACATCAATCAATTTATTGCATATCCAATGATAAAATTTAAAAACAAGATAAAAATATATATAAAAAGGGAAACGTATATAACTAAACTTTTTAAAAGGCGGATGATCTTATATAGTTTCTTTTTAATAAAAAAAAATCGATTGATAAAAAAGCCGTTCTAAATAGAATCTACTTACATGCATTCATACTACATTCAAAAATTATATAATAGACAAAAAACATAGGTTTATGTTGCATTTCATAAATAAAAATATAATAATTAAAATAAAAATGTTAAACACTAGAAATCCAATGTCATTATTAAAATTATTTGACGCCTTATGATATTTTAACCATACCTTATTCAAAAATTTAAAGAAAAGCAACCTATAATATCTGTACAGGTTGATTAATTATACGAAAAAATACACATTAAGACCATAAAAACATTGAAAATATCGAAACATGTATTACTAAGGGGTAAAATACTTACAGCGAATTTTATCTAGCTTAATATAATAGTAAGTATCACAGAAAGATTTGTATATAATACTTCAACAGCTTAATTTAAATTGAAAAATATATAAATAACTTAAGAAGCAAAAAAATAATAATCGATTGTCTTGATAAATTATATGCAATAAAAAACAAGCTTTCTAATTTTTCAGAAGTGCCGGAGTTAAGGGGCTTTTATAATAATATTATTGGATCGTATGATGCGTATTAATTTGTCATAAATTGACTTTTTCTGTTAATAAATACATAAAATATATACACTATTGTATAGCAAGGTTATTTTGTATAATATTACATATTTAAGCACTCGGTATATATTAGTTTATTTTATATAGATATAATCGATATTTGGATTATTTTGCTTAAAACTTATAACATTTTTTTATATAATGCGATGATATGGTTGCTGTTTTCTATCGTTTAGGTACGTTTTTTTTACAAATAACATCGCTTATGATATTGGACGTGCCAAATATTTAACATTTTTAAAGCACAGAATATACATACATATTTAACGAAAATATACTTATTTTGATACTTAATTAATAATCGGTTCTTTTTGTGCCAAAATTATCGGTTAATGGATGATATAACTTATATTTTTAGAAATACGGATAATTCGTTTTTATAAATTGTAAAATATATGTTTGTAACATTTCTCCCTTATTAAAATTTTACTTATAAAATTTGTTGCAAAATATCTTATAATTTTAATCCACATTAGTCGTTAGGGGTAAAAATAGTGTTCTAAATACTATAAAAATTTAGTCTTCCAGAAAATTATCTATTTACTGCATACTTTGTTGTACCCGAATCATTTATGTGTCGCAATATTTTATCATTAGCTAATAAAGATTTGCTTAATTACAATTAAACCGAACATGGTCGAAATGGATTACAGATAATATTTTTTAAATCAAAAGAAAAAAACGAAACTGTTTGAGTCACAATATTTCCACATATTGAATCGCATAAGAAAATTTCAATCTATTTGCATTTTTATTTCATTAAAATGATTAGAGGAATGATATTTGCTCTTCTTAAAGATCCTATTTCCAATTTTTTTGATTCTCTTTTATTCATGATTATTTATCGGCGTTTCATTTTTAATCGTTCGTTCATAGATCACATTTAAAAAAAATAGTCCTTTTCACCTAAATAATATTCTAGATGAAAAATCAACTAAATATTATAAAATATTTATTGAATATTTAAACATTGTGTGTATAATATAGCCGATTATATGGTCTTTTTTCCATGAATGTATATATTTTATCCCTGTTAGCTTTAAAAAAATCGAAAGAATTTGATTTTAAGCAAATAAATTTACTTTTGTATTATTAGCTCTTAAAAGATAGATCAAAGAACATTTAGATTGTAGGAATTATTTTTTTTATATTTACAACATCATATAAATTTTTAGATTATAAAAAAGTAGATATACGTAAAGATAGCAATAATTTTATTGACTCTTGTAAGAATAACAATAATGCTTATCGATTTTTTGTTTTATGTACCATTTAATATTATATTACACGTTTTCAAAATGTTGATTTTTTATTTGTAAAAAATCTCTGCTGTATCGAGTCACATATCAAACTCCAGATTTATTAAAACCCTTGAAATTAATTTTCTAGCAGAATAAGAGGAATTCATCATAATTTAGCAATCAATGTGATAATATAATGAATTTATAAAGCACTTTCTAATGATTGAAAAACAAATTATGTTACTCTGCAATAATAGTCAAATAAAAGCTAGTCTGTATTTTAATTTTAATCTTGAATGTATAAATTTATCCCATCTGATTAAAAGATTGTGCTAAAAAAACACACTCAATGCAAGATAAAACAAAAAAATTTACCATCCGTTCATAGATTTTGTTGTCTATACTTTTCTATTGTGTATAGAATTTTAAAACATCTAGAAAACAACATTAAAGATGATCCTATGATAGAGCAATAAAAAAAAAACTTTATGCAAAGAAAACATAGATTTTTGCATAATAGGGGATTTTTCTGATGATGTTTGACTACTAATAAAACAATATAATCAACCCATCAAATATAAAAAGGATTGTATTGAGCTAAGATGCTAGAATAGGAATGTAAAATAATATTATTAAGTATTTATTTAATGTTCTGTGTCTATTTCCATTGACCAAAAAAAAGTAAAAAATATGCTTGTTAACTTAATTCGTATTTGATGACATAATAAGATCGTTGTCGTATGTAAAAATACACAGATTCAAATATAATTCTAGATCTTTTTAGTGTAAAAGATAATTTTCATCATGAATCCTATTATAAAAATATATCGATCAGATATATGTGTTTATATGAAAATCAAGCGAAAGAGTTATATTTTTATAATTTCTTATATTGTAAAAATTGACAAAAATGTTATTTAGATCAACCTCGTTCGTTTACCTTAAAAAATATTATTACAAAAGCTGCTTCAAAAATTAACCATAAATAATGGAGATACATCTATCTATTTTTGAAAACCGATACGCAATTTAAATTAAGGTTTAATAAATAAAATACAGGTTATTTTAAATTTCAATTATCTATAGAACGTCTGAATATTCTAAATTAAACTTAGAATATTGAAATTAATCATTCCACACGCGAAGATACACTTTCACCGGCATAATTTTACGATATACTTACAAATTTCTACATAAAATTAATTTTTAATTCTTTATAAAACACGTAAATACACTACTTTGTCTTATTCTAAAGTAAAGAAATCTTAAAAAAATATATAAATGCTACCATACTGTTGAGAGAAAGCCTGTTTCTGTTCTTTGTTGTTTGTATTTATAAGTTGTAGTATAAACACAGTGGATGCAATTAGTGGATAGGCGCAGTAAAAAAATAAAAACTATCATGCGAAAAAATATAAATTTTGATTATAAACGAACTCGAACTTATGATTAAGACTGCATAATTGCTTAAGCATACGACATATTTTACGTCACACATAAAATGCAATAGAACTTTTAATTTACAAAAATAAATTAGCCCCTAACAATACAATATGCGCAGATGTGGGAAATTTTATTAAGGCACTGGCCGCATATGATCATTTTAAGTAATTAAGTGTAACAAAATGACGTAAAACTAGAACTTGTTATTTTATAAAAATTAAATGATAAAAGATTAAGAAAATGATTTAAACTAAACAAATGTAAAAATTATTTTAAGTTTTCATATTAACATGCATAACTGCTTATAAATGTTTATAAAAGCAAAACCTAATAAAAACCGTTTGTATACAATCGACTGTATCATAAGAACAAAAATGTTGTCAAGAAAATTGTTATCTTCTCCAGCCTAGTTAAATACTAACAATAAAAATTAATTGGATCTTATCTATGTAATATTGAATTGTAAACGAAGAAAATTTTCTAGAAGCTAAATATAACTGACTTAAATTAGTGAAAACAGTCTGGTGAATATATCTATTCTAAAAATTAAATGAAAACAGCTCTGATAATGTAAAAATGTCTTTTTAACTTATTTTATATCGACATAATCGACCAAGGAACAGAAAAAAAGCTACAAGAAATGATATTTAGTTAAAATAAAAGAAAGAAATTATATGAAAAACTTTTTAGAACTATTAATACATTTTCGTTATTGTCTTTGATTTGATTAGATGGAAATTGAATGGATCAAAAAAATAAAAGATATAGCCAATGTTGTTTTATACAGATGGAAATGAATTCTATGTTGACCGGAAAGTGTTCATTTTGGTACGAAGCAATGATAAAATAGATAATCTGGCATAAAAATATAATGGAATATTGGTCTCTGATTACATACGAATGTACAAAATCGTTGTATGTTTATAATTTTTCCTTGCAAGATGCGTGAACTTTAAGAAAACGTTTAGTTTTAGAAACAACCTAATATAAGAGATTTTCTTAAATAAACTGAAGAAATAAAATTGATCTAAAAATATGAACATATTTATCTACTTAACAGAATAGACTTTTTAGGTTATCATACGCTATAAAATGAAAATTTATTGCGTTGATTAAAATAAGTCTAGCCTTAAAAACTTAATCGAATCTGAGAATAGAAAATATACAAAGTATGAAAATAATACAAAAGTACTTGGTTAAATTTTTACTTTTAAAACTAAAAAAATACAATTTGATGTAACTAAGACATGGTTGATCTAAAATTTCATAAAAAAAATTCTAGGAGCTCAAAATCCCAGTGAAGTAGAAGCATACATACAATCTTCAAACTAGTTTAGAAAATTGAACTCAAAACATACAAAAGAAGAACAGCAAGTAAGGTTCTAAAATATGCGATAAATAGGAGTGTAATATTATTGTTATACTATCTATTTTACCATATGATTACATTAAAAGCAATAACCTAACATCAAAAATGAAAAGAATATCACAATTGTGGCTTTTATATATAAACAAAAAATATAATAAGAAATCGTACAAAAAAACGAATATTATATGTTTATAACTATAGACTTTAAAAATTTTATTTAAATATATATAGATTTATAGAGAATCGAATCAAGATGTTATCAATATCTCTGTCTTAAAAAAAAGTGAATTACGTATTTTTAAATGATGTTTGGTTATTTGTGATGTTGGTGTAATAAAATTAGCATTTTAGTATTTTCATTGTGCTAAAAGCATTAATTGAGACTGCTAATAATAAAATTCTGAAATTTTTACTATATTCCAATTATTAAACTGTATTCCACTGTATTTTACTTTTATCGGATTTTAAAATTTTCATTTTTTGTAGTTTAATCCTGTAACACAAACAAAACATCAAATTTTGTATTTTGATAGTTCTATTAAAAAATATCTGATATCAATTAACACTTTTTCTTTTAAGAAATTATAATTCTTGCATATGTAATTTTAACAATAATTTCATCTATTCCTTCATTTTACTTAGAATTATTACAGTTAAAACTTTATAATAAATATGTAAAACATGTAAAATTCAATTATAATGCGTATTAATACCCCTTATAATTTTCATTTTGACCATCATATTGTTTGTAGACCACGAACAATATTTTACAATAAAAATATGTTTCCGAGTATATAGTTACAAGATATCAAATCTATTCCAAATTCATTTCGAAGTTTAAAATAAAATTAATATAACCGACATATTACAATTTAAATTTCGAGCTTTTTTTAATGTTGTTTTATTAAACATATCTAATTCCCTTTGCAAAGTTTACAATATATAATATTTGCAATTATAATTGCATATAAGCAATATTAAAAATTGGGCCCATGATTTTTTAGATTCAAGAATTTAAATTCGACACATATACTCTCTATGACCATTGAACATATAATGTCAACTGTTCTTTGATATTTCAGTCTTTCTGACCGCTGTTATTTCCGTCTTAGAATTGTGAAAGTATTATGATCCGATATATAGTTAAATGCTCGTTCCTATATATGTATATTGTTGTACAGATGAAACACACATTTTTAATAACTTTACAGCCACATCCGAAACTGTAAATTAGAGTACATAACGGAATAATGTATCAATTAATAGCATTGTTGACACCTTATTTCCATTATAGTTTAAAATGAATTTGATGTAATTCAATACTTTTATTCTTTTTGAAAGAATATTTCAGCCAGGTTATCACTCTTTATTAGACAAAAATTATAAAAAACACAAAAGCCATGCCAATTTAGTAAGATTTTATTTATTAACTATATATTAAAATGATTTTTTTTTGTTTTGAATACTTGTACTTAAGTTACATGAATCTAATACAAATGGGCAATGATATTCTCCAACACCAAGCATTATACCAAACATGGTGTACTGAAACCAGGTGGAATATTTTTTTTGGATCAACACACACAGTAGTGATTTCTCAGAAGTATCTTCCCTGTTTTTAAAACTCAAATTTAATCAATCAACGCCATTATTGCTATGATATGAATATTTATACTAAGAAACACTAGCGAACGGTCAAATCTAAACTATAAATCTCAATATTGAGGTTTTGTGCATATAACGGCTCATCAAAATGAATTAGTATTCAGGCTTTTGTTATAATAAAATTAAGATTTCTTAAAACGAAGATAAAAGATGAATCCCTATTTTACAGGCCTCCCATTTAAACTGAATAAAATAAAAAATATAGATTCTTTTAGAAATTTCTTTCATATGTGTTTTTTTTTGACATTTAAAAAAATAATTATATCATATCTTATATCCAATATTAAATAAATTTGTCTAAGAATTTAGAGACGAATTTACATCTAGAATGCTTAAAGATACGATATCAGTTAAAAACATTCATACTATGTGTATCATTTAATCATTTTTTTAAACTGTTTTCTTTCCCTAAAAGAAAAAACTAATCTGTCAGTCTATGTTATATAGAAAAACATAATAAATAAATAAATTAAAAATTATTTTATTTATTTATGAGTTAATTTTTATTTTTTTCACTTTATATATTTAGATTGGTCAGAACATTGGGAATATTGTACAACTTCTTGTTGTATCTTTTGACACCTTTCCCTGACTCATCATCATAAACTACTCTTCTCCCCTCAAATGCAATCTTATCAAGTGTCTTGTAGAGTCTGCGAGCGTGATGCATGCTTCCCCTTCGTGTGGGATTTATACCACCTTAACATATTTTTAAAAAAACTTTGTGACAAAAACATTAATGAAAAATTTATTTTTATATATTTTGCAGAAATAATCACAAAAAAATATATAAAACAACATTCGTAAGTAGTGCATGTAAATAAAAGCAAACATATTGGAATAAAATTCGACAACTTCTTAATTTTTAGTTAATAAGTAAAATTAAGGGATTTTTAATGCCATGCAGTTATATAAGAAAATTTTTTAAATAAATAATATGGCAAATACAATTTGATGTATGAACATCCACGAACTTTTGTGAATTTTGTTTTATTATAAAAATTAAATTTGATCTATTTATCGCTTTTTATCCTCAAATACTACTATGAATGTCTAAAAAACATGATAAAAAAATAAAGTGAACTTATAAAATCTTTAAACAATGAATTTATGTCAAAATTTTCAAATAACTTTTTATAATTTTTTCAAAAAAAAAGTTGTCCGTTATTATTTTTTATATCTGTTATTCATAGATTATATTTTAAATTTTAGTATCATACATTTTCTGAACAATTAAACATTTAGTTTTCTTCTAATTATTTCATATGTTAAAATATAATATATATTTCTGATTTTTAAGCCATTCTTATATATCGATATCTTGAGGTCTGTGTGAATTCACATGCTTATTGTAATATGTTTCTCAGATTTTTATGTAAGTCTATTTTTATATTTTCTGTATTCGATAAATTTATTATAATATATGTGTCATTGTTGTCTGTCATTTTATAGCTCGTAGGGCGTGTAATAATAATATATGATCATTATCACGAAACCATATTCCCAAAAAAACACCATAAATACACGCTCTATATCTATTATGTAAATCGAATATTAAACCAAGTATATAAATAACTCACCTAATAAAATTTTGATTTTTAATATCTTATAAAATTTGTATTTATTGTTTTTTTACAGTTAATTTAAGAATTCAATGTCTCTTCTCTGTCATTCATTCGTATTTTTTTTGTGATTTTAATATCGTAGATCTATAAATATTGCATTTTTCGTATCTGTAAATGCATAAATACTTTCATAGCATTCAATTTTATATGCAGTATATAGCTTGCGGAGCAGCTCTTAGTTCGTTTTCATTCTGCAAAAGTGTATGAAATGCTTGTTATTTTTTTGTTAGTAGAAATTATAACTCTTTTAAACAACCCATTATGTTATTTGGGACTGATGAATCAGTTTTTATATAGTTTATGATGTGACAATTAAATATATTCAATACATTTTTATTGTGAATTCAGACCGCTATCTGTTAATTTTATATCGAGGGTCTAAATTGCGTCAACAAAGTGGTTTTTAAGGCATAAAATATGATCTTCTGTATTATAGTTTATAAGCTTGTATATATATATATTTGGCAATATCTTCAGCCAAGAAATAAATATGCATTATATACACTAAGGGACGATTTCTCTATAAATTACATTTCTAGTGTTCTCTAGATTTGTTGATGCAAAGATTTATTTATGCATATATTTTATGATATGTTTGCGAAAGTATTACAGCTATTCTACTATTCTCTATTTCTTGTATGGTATTTGTCGAATTAGATTAAAAAAAATACAAAGTAAAGAGTTTTGTACCTCTGTTGTAAGTTATGATATAAAAATAAAGTTGCATGAAATTTTATATTTGCAGTTTTTGTCGAATTTGATCTAATTAGTCGGCTTTACTTCCACTAAATTGCTTTCTCCTTCTTCTTATCTTGGGTAAAACTGTATGACTTATATCTAAAACATAAAACATAAAATATATGAATGTGGTATATGTTTTATGTTTCTACACGTTTGAATATCCTTTTAGTCGTTATGAAAGCATGTTTATTTTTGTTGATCAGCATCCAAATCCCTGATTACTTTCTAAGAAACTCTAAACTCGCTATAAAAATACTTCTAAGTCTTTTTTCGTGATCAGCTTTAGCCTAAAGATCGCTAATCATTAAAAAAATATTTTTTTTTGCTTGTAATAGAACTGAAGGTATTGCAAAATTAATGGGGTCAATGGTCAATATATATTTATATCGACGTTCGTTTGATTTATATGTTTAATGTACAAAAAATGATTTTTATATTATAATTTAATCCTTTTATTACGGGTATTTTTTAAAAAAAAATTTTTACTTTGCTTAGTGTTAAAAGTGATCGTTGTATCGCGAGTATTAATATAGTACATTTGTAGAATACTTATAACGCAGTTAATTTTCCTTTCCATAGCTTATTTGGGCTAGATGTAGTATAATATTGCTGTGATTTTGAATAGATTCAGTTCGCTAAGCCATCTAAGACAAATTTTTCTATTCATAAATATTTTCATCTTAATCATAATAGATCTAAATTTTCTAAAAAAATGGCTGTTATATAAGTTAAATGAAAATATTTGAAGAGTCCTTTGGCTGTTGCTTGAGGATTCATAAAATTTAATTTAACCATCTAAGTATACCATTTCATGTATAATATTTTTTTTTATTTTTTTAAAATGATTTAGTAGGGCATTGAGCGTATTTTATGTGCAAATTATTCTTTAAAAACCCAAATAGACCATTTTTTGGAATAAAAACGGTTTTTATGGTGACATTCTCCGCGATTGCAATATATAAAAATCCGATTGAATATTTTAAATCATAATTACATTTACTTCTATTGGTAATCTGTTATTTCGTCTACATTTTAAATAAAATGAAATTTTTATGGTCTTTTTTTTACAACACTCTCTAGTCGCTGTAGAATCAAAAGCTAGAATCCGGTTTACGAATAGGCATGATTTGTGATCTGAATGGTCTTTCATATGTGTTGGATTATATAGTCATACGTTTTATTATATTTAAGTCGCCAACGAATCATAATTCCTACCATTTTTCTTGAAGGGGAATTATGCCTAAATTTATTTTATGGCTAGTTACAAAATATTTGGATAAATGATCTATTTAGAATGTTAAAAATAGTTTTGTGCTATTTGTTTCCTGTATATCCTCTTTTTTGCATTTATGTAGTTCTTTTGTGCATGTGTATTTACTATTTTTATACTAGATTGCCACGTTGTGACAGTAAATTTGCTTTGGTTGGAATTAGATCTTATACCTAATATTTATTGTTCTGATTTTTAGAGGTTAAAATTGTAATATTGATTTACTTTTTTTATTTATATCTATATTTTTGTGATGTCTTTATTTGATTCTGCACCTTTATACATCAAAGCTAATATTTGTTTATTGTTGATATTGACTTTAATCAAAAAAATGTCTAAAAAGAAATTTTTATAAAAACAGAGAAGATGTTGCTAACTTTTGTTTGTGTAAAGGTTTTAGACATATTTCGGATTCTATATTGCTAGTGCGCGCATTGTTTTAAAGATTTTGATACTCTTTCTTAAAATATTTATATAATTTAAACTTCGGAGTGTTAATATTACATATATAAGAGTTTATTACGGAATTTTTTGTAGGTTTTTATGCAATCCTTATTCTGAAATATTATAGTTTGGTTTCAAGCTATTGATTAGATAAATTTGCTGCATCATTTATTTTTAGTTATATAAAGTATTACTGTGAACCTATTTTGCGCTGCACTAATCTTGCCGGTTATATGTATTTAAGCTATTTTAGAAAATCCATTGTAGTTCGGATAGGCTCTTACTATTACAATAACATTAGATGATTACATTTAAATATGTTTTTTCCTCTAAAATTGGCTGAATTTTATTGACATTATATAAATTTAGCTTTTTTTATCATCTTTCATTTTATAAAAATTTTATCGTATCATATAAAACTTTTTTGATGTTAAATAGCATATATTTTTTTATCTAAGGTTGCTTGTATAGCTGTTTTAGCGCATCTTTGTAATTTAATTGTCCCACTCTTGTGCAGTGCATCGTATTTGATAAGAAATGAATTTGGTTATTAAATATTTAGACTAGAGGTTGTGCATAAAAAATTAAAACTATGTATTCAAAGCCCCAAATCACAGTTTTCTGTTAAATATAACTCGCATTTTGCACCTGCTGCTGTCACTATGTATATCAGATTAACGATAATCTATTAAAAATGTCTTTAATGCATAATTTTTGTTTATTAATATGCTTATAAAAAAATAGATGCGTATTGTTACTACATTTAAATTTTTTGGTTTAATCTGCCTTTTTATATCGAAGAAAGAACCTAGGGATCACATTAGTATATAGAATTGTGTGCATGAAAGTATTCATAAGCTTTTTAGGCGATAATAATAATTAATACAGGTATTGTATTTTTAATAAAATGTTTATTATAAATCCATAAAAAAATCAATATATGTTTGGGATAAGATGAACGTATATTCTTACAATTTTATAGATTCTAGCATGAAATTCAGATATACGATAATATATAGCTTTTTTTTCGAGAAGCTTATGATTATAATAAGAGTAAAAAAACAGCATCGTTATCTCCATAAAACACTATAAATATGTAAAATATAAATTCACCCAATAAATATTTAGTTCTCTTTTACCATTGACTTATTTTTTGCATTGCATCACATTTCTTTTATGCTAAAAGTAAATACTGCAAATCCTTAAAAAGATATATAAAATATACAATATATTGATATAACAGTTTAAATATTTACATATGCATAAAAATAATTTTTGTATTGTACAGGAATATTTTTTGTTGCTCTAGATTTGGAACTTCATAATAGAATATTCTGATTGATATATATTATGATGATTATACGTGTAATTGTATTTTGATAAAAAAATGTATAAACGTAGTTTATTTCCATTTTACATGTCTAAAACCAGAATACTGTTGTAAATTAATTTGATTATTATAGAAATTTGAAGATTACCTGTACTTAAAACCAATAAAACAAAAAAATTAATGCAAAAATATGATAGGTGAATTCGAATAATTTTAGCTCTTATCTCGCGATGATATATATTCAAAAAGACTTCTTTATTTTATACTTGCATCTTTTGTCTGAGAAAGATGATACACTGTAGAACTAATCAGCGTGAGAAAAGACACAATTATTCTCGATGAATAATTTCGATCTATCAAAACGAAGCTTTTATAGCTTTAAATCATCATTTCAGCCTCTTTGGTCGTATTATACACATTTTTATAAAAATATTACACAGTGTATTTAAAAAACGAATGTTGAAAAAAAAATGCGTATGATCTATTTTAATACATTTGAAAATACAAAAACCTTTGTCTTAATATGAAAATTTTTTTCGATTTTTTTTTGGCTTTAGTTTATAGAAGCATAAAAGTAAATCTAAGTGATTAATAACAAAATTATGAATCAGCGTAAAATTTTGAATTTTTTATAACGATTTTTGATATTTTTTTGTTTTTTCTGTGATAAAAAACACTCTAAATAAAGTTATATAGGAATTATTTTATTAACAGGCTTCAAAGTAAAAACAAAATAGAAAAAAAAGAAATTGATTTCATTTTTTCTTATTAATAAAATGATTATAAAATATTATTTTTTTTTATGTTTAAAAATAAATGGAGTGTTTACTATAGATTTAAAATGAAATCATTGATATTTTCGTCCTTATAATTAAGCACTATAAATTGTGATACTAAGTATATAAAATACATGTCATTTTCATTGTAAACTTTTTATCGGCTATCTTTGGTTATCGGGTATATATTTTGAACCTGAAAGGACTTTTTAGCGTCTTTACCAGTAAATTTGCTATAATTAATGCTAAAAAGATTAAAGAAAATATTTTTAAGCATTTTACAAAACCTGGCTACTTCTAAAATATTATGATATTGTTTGAATATGTCAAAACTTTTGTTTCTAAGTGCCTAAATATTTGTGTGATATCATACTAGTATAGTATTTAGTAGTTTAAATATAAACATAAATTTAAATGATAGTTTTAAAGTATAATATGCACCATAAACTAGCAACATATCAAAATCATAAGTATTTATAGTGTTAAGGTATTTCTAGACTATTATGGATATTAGGTTATTTTTTATGCAATCAAAACGATTATCTTATATATAGTAATATAAGCAAATAAATTTTTGTAAAAAATAACAAATGACGCTTCAATTTTAATGTAGAAGACTGTAGATAGATTAGTGGGTGCCATAATTTTTACATTAAAAAGATCTAAATCTAATATTAAGGTGTAGTTTTTTATGCGGTGGGTTATTTTATACATTACTTGTGAATGTATAAATATTAATCTATATTAGTTTGGTTTATTATAATGCCTTCTAATGTCTCTTATTTTTATATTTTTTAAAAAGGTTTTAACGGATTTTTAGCGGCAAGAAAAAATATATTTAATAACATATAAATGTTGAGACGTTTTTAGAAATCTTAGATTGTTTATATTATTTTGCCAATATAAATTCAAATAAAATTCATATATTTGTTGCTGAAGATATATAATGAAAGGATTGTTTTCTAGTCTTAATTATTTTAGGTTCTATAGTTATTTATTAACATTATAAATCATATTATTCAAATTAGAAAAGATAATTTCATAATATTTAATGCATATTCATAAAAATCATTTTTGTAAGGAATGTATAACGATCACTGATATATTTTGCAATTGTGAAAGTTCAAAATATAAAATGCATTTTTAAACACCTATAATTTGGTTGTATAATACTAAATTTTGGCTTATTTTCTGTATAATTAATTATAGTGATATACAGAAGAAACAATTTAATAATTTGTAATTCTACAAATAAATAAATATTTTATTCGCTATACTATCTATATATAAATTTTATTTGAACAGCTAAAATCTCTTACGAAGTAGAAGCATACAAACAAGCTCCCGCACTTCACAAGACATTGAACTCATCTTATTTGAGAGAAGAATTGCAGTTGATGAAGATATATCAAGGGAAGGTCTCAAAAGATGCATCAAGAAGTTGTTTAATATTCCCAATGGGATGACCACGTCTAAATAGATAAAAATAAACTTAACCATAATAAAAAATGAAAACCATATATACAGCTTACCCGTTATTATGTAATTTTGAAAAAAATGGATATTTAATGGTAGCAGAATTAATAAACATTATAAATTAGATGAATATTTACCCAGATGTTAAAATGTAAATAAGGTTTAATCTACATAAATTTGTAGTTTAAAATGATCACATTGATTTTTTAATGGATGATGTTATATTATTAGCGTTTAATTTCAATAGAAAACATTGAGAAGGCCTTAAAGAAATTACATTGGATTTTACTGCTTGAAAGAAGGCGAATTGTGGAAGAATGTAAAGATTAAAGAAATTGATCTTTATCAAACAAATTTCTTATATATGAGATATCATAATTTTTACAAAACATACATCAAATAGCTAAGATTTAGATCAACCAAAAAAAATTAATACATTTATAAAATTTAACTGTAATTTGCATAACAAGCACCATAAAGTATCAAAGAAAATGTCTTTGATTTAATCATAAATAAATAGAATTTTAATCTGATATAAAATTGAGATTAAGAAATTTTTTTGAAAAATATAACTAGCGGTATATCAAATCAGAAAGTGGAATTTTCAGCCTTAGAAGCTAGGAATTTGTAATATATTTTAACCAAAATATTATATTGAAAAATAAGAAAATGCGCCAGTGTATTTAAATAGCTCCTCTCCCACTTTTTTTATTAAATAACCTAGTTTATGTTACAAAATAATATATTACGTTTAATTTTTGCTTCTTCGGATATAATAGCCTTTCGATATACTGTTTGATATAAATCTTTATGAAAAACTATTTATTTTGAACAATAAAAATTATAAAAACATATAAATAATTGTATTAATTTAAAATTATTAAATATTATATAAGTAACGATTATTAGTGTCTCTTAAAATTTATTGAACGACAAGAATCGTAATCCTAGTGAAATTTACAAAAAACTAGTACATCATATGGGTATATTACAACAGAAGAAATTATTAAATATATCTTAAGTGATTTATTGTTATATAAATAAAATCTACATTCTGAAAAAAACAATCCGATTATATGTTTTATTTTTATTTATAGTAAAATTTACGTTTTCTAGACTATAATTAACATAGGCTAAATTTGAAGAATGGAAAACATCGAATTTTTTACTCGCTATATTTCTGAAAAAAATTATATTTGGAATTTCATTGGATTAAATGACAGAAGAAAGATTTTTGGATGTTATATAGTTTTTTTATACATCATTAATAAAAAACAAAAATCTTTTATGGCAAATATTGCCTGAAAATAAAAATCCGCGATCATATATCGGTACTGAATTATCTTTGTGAAAAAATATATATGATATTAAAAATTTATCGTTCCAATTTTAATTTTTACTTTTTAAAATATAATTTAAGATTTTTTAATGATTGTATTACAATCTTTGTTATAGGATGTAATTTAAGGCGTAAATTTAGCATCATGGGTTTTATATAATAATGATGTACTAATATTAACCTTTAAATTACAAATACATATTAATACTTTCGATTCACACGTTTTATTTATCCTGAGATATAATTATGCCTATAATATGCAAATGATCGTATAAGAAAATAGAATTTATTTACTGTTATTGATCAAATCTATAACCAACTGTGAAATGTGGTCAAGTGATTACCTATAAAGTTTTTGTTAAATATTTTCATCAAATATATGTGGACTTTTAAAATAATATAAGGTCAAAAGGTAATAAAAAAACTTATACACTTTTTTGCTATAATTTCTTTGTTTACATATATTGCATCAAGAAATAAAACTGTAAAAATGTCTTATTAAAGAATATTATTTGTGATATATAAGAGTTTTCATAGTAATATAGATAGAAAATAAATAATTTTAGAATTTCTAGCAAAAACTTAATTTATTTACATATTTGAAATTAGAAAATGTGTAATTATACTTATAAATATTTGTGGAAGGTAGCTTTGAAATACATCGAGCTTTCTATTTATCGCTAGAAATAAATTTTTTTAGTAAATTATTTGCTGCCTGTGTATAAATAATTTTACTATGTGCACATATATGAATAAAATTTAATATTCTTAATATTTCACATCACAGGTTAATAAATTTAATAAACGAAATATACCTGATAAATAAGTTAATAAAAGCAACATAATAAAGCTGTATATATATCGTAAAACAAAGTAATCGATGTAAATCTATCATATAATAGATCTTTTTCTAAATATATTTTAATATGAATATAAATACGACGATTATATATATTTTATATTGCCATTGTATTTTTTAAACTTTATATATATTAAAGTAGAAAATTTACTGGTAGTAATTAGAAATTTACAAATTCAAACAGAATTTAAGGTTTAAATTTATAATTACAACAAGCTTAAATTAATTTTTACTGATAATAAATTTTATTTACTAACGTATATTCTTTTTTAAGACATTGTGTGTGTTACTATCCATCTATATCTTTTTTTGCTGTATTTTCTAATTACTTAGCATTTAAAGGTATAAGATTGTTTATAGATGTAAAATCTTCACTCGTAAACTTAATATTATGTTATATATATATAATATTTAGAATGCTTGTGAGATATGTTATATTTTATAAAAAAACCTTACATAATATTCAAGAAAAATTTTACTGCAGTTTGTCTCTTTCCAGGTTTCGTCACCAATAAACTGTAGTTTTGCATTTTACACTCAAGACGCGTAAAATTATATATAAAAACACGTCGACTAGTCAGCTTCAAATATTATATTTTCCATCAAGAAAATGTCCACTAGAATATTTCAAAATGTGAATCGTTTGTAGAAAATTTTTTTAGATCATAACTGCACGGATGTAAAATAAATTTCAAAATATAAATGTAAGCAAATCTCGATTTTTTATAGTAAAAAAGAACAAAATTATTTTACTGTTATTTTTTTATAAGAGGTATGCAAAATGCATGATCATCTATTAAAATTACTTAAGCTTTATTTATTTCTTTTATTACATAATAAAAAATAATGTTTGCATACGGCAAATGAAATCGAGACGATGTGAATTTTACCAATATAAAGTTGATTATATAAATCAATGTGATCTGACTTGTTGCACAAATCAGTAAATGGTCTATACACGACTTAAAAATATAGATATATTCAAATAAATCCATTAGTTTCTATTCATCAAAGAAATATTGTGTATCTAAGCTAAGCATATAAATTAATTAAAGATACACAGAAATTTCTATATATCTGTCAAAACTTGGTTCTATATAGAATCATATTCTATTTTTTTGTGATATCAAAATAATTACTTATATTCTTAGTTAATTTAAGCACGTTCTATATTCCCGCTGAAAAAACGAATATTAAATTTTATTTAGAAATCTATTTAGTTATATCCAACGTTAGCAGAAATATTTGACGATCATGATAAGTTATTGCGTGAAATAAAGATCTGCGACACATCGATTTTGTATCCAATTTTGATTTTATAGACCCCATAATTTTTCAAAGTATGAGTGGTTGACAAGAATGTTATCAAGATCAATATATTTACAAAAAACAATCCCTGCATTTTTACTCGCAGAAGCAAGCAAAATGTTGAAATGAAGACGATAAATTTACTTATGAAAATTTACAACTTCAAAACTGGATTGTGCTTTAATTGCATATTATGATCAATGCTCTTACAGCGCCTGCTCATTATCTATTGCAGTCTGACCATTTCAGGACATTATATAAATGAGTGCACACTTGCTTGTGCATCTTATGATAAATAGAGCTGTAAGACCTTGCGATTAACAATTAATAAAACCTTGCATTAAACGGTGGTTTTAAAAATGCAGTAACCTTTTAATCTATCACTTTTTACAGTATGTTAATTCATAGTAATGCATTTATTAATCTCTTGTGATTTTTTCAAAACTTTTTTTAGAATCTTGACTTTGAAAAAGATTTTATTGAGAAAGAAATTGAAATAATCGATTCTGAATTACATTTTCGTCATATGAAATATTGTCACACTGCCACAGTATCATTTTATTCTTTTTTAAAGGGTGGATTAAAGGCTTTAAGTGTGGTAATAAATATACACTATCGGTTATTAATTTGAAAGAATTGATTATTCTGTTTTGGAAAACTAATTATTGAAAAAAAATAAAACTTGACGTTTATGGTCAAAATGTAAATGTGATAGATACGATAGAAGAATGTTTTTATTGTCATTCAGATGTGCAAAGGTTACATTTCTCTTGAAGATAAGAATAAACATCGGTTTTCACATACCAATTTTAAATCTTACAAATGCGATGATAAGATTATTCAGAGACACAATAGTAATATCAGCAATAAATTTTATATGGACATTTTTGATAAAAATTTCCTCAATAAAAGGATGTTAATTATATCCATACATAAAATAAGTAAACCAATCGAGACCTAATGCTTCAAAGTATACGCTCAAAACTATCACTATATTTTATCGGTTTTTTGATGACCTTCACTGCATAAATTCTTTGATTTGGATTTTAAAGATGAATAATCTAATCATTTGTTTAGAGACAAGTATATATGAAACGATTTAGCTTATAGTGTTTCGGATGTCAATATATTGTACACCACTGGGTTGCAAACCCAAAAAATTATATTGTGCATTTTAGAGAAATATTTACTATTCATCTAAAGCGTTGATGATGAAGACAGAAAAAAAGAGTCGCTGCAGAATATATATATTTTAAAGATTGACACAATAAAAAAATTGAAAAAGGCAAAACAGAAAATACATACAAAGACGCTCGTATGGCTTCTCTTTTAATGCAAATTTATCCAGTTGAAAATAATTTTGCTATGAATATATAAACTATGAATTCGTTTCTCAAATCTTTATGTCAACGATCGATATTTTAAAGAAAAGAAAATTTTGGAACGTTATGTATATAGCAGCAAATCGAGAAGATGAAAGGATTTTATTGTCGGAAAACACCAATATACAGGCTTTGAATATATCATTTCTAATGATTCTATTTCAATATAAAGAAGATGAAATAAATTTTTTATATTAATATAATTGTCAGTGAATGTGGGATATTAAGTTAAATTATAATGCAAATGTTCACTTATTCTATAGTAATAACTAGGTTGATAATATAAATAGACCTGATATAAATGAATATAAAAATTTATATGGTGAAAGAATTTCATTTATAAACAAAATAGAGGATATTAATAATGTAACAAGGATTCAAAATAATAATCTGAAAAACTACGCGATTATTATTGTAAATCCTACAATTATAACGACCCACAAATCATACATATTTATTAAAATGAACAATCCTAGGTCCAACAAAGAATATTACGCAACGAAAGTATATTTAGATATCGTAAGACCTATGATAAATATCCATATTTGCTTTTTAGTTCCGAATTGTTGTCATTTAGATACAAAACTACCAAGATCTGGCATCTAACTCAATTTCTCGGCCCAACATGAGGTATAAATGAAATTTATTATAATTATTTCTTTATTTTATATGACTTATAATTTTTATTATATAAAAAAACCCTTTCAGATAATATCCCATATCTATTAAGACACGCTAAAGTAATCGGGAGTAAAACACATTTTATGTATGAATATAAATACAGTATCAGTGATTTAAGCTCTCTTTTATAGAGTTACTATACAAAGATCAAAGAGTTTGACCATGAATTTATAGACAAACTGGATCTGAAACATAAAAATTCAAGAAAACTGTTGCTTGTGTATAATTATGACAACGACACAGACTCACATCGAATATATAGGCTTATTTTAATTTTTGGCGATAAACTAAATTTATCGATCAAAAATAATATTAAAAATAAAAAATGCAGAAAAACAAATAATAAAGAACTTTTATCTATTGCAAAATATGGAAATAATATTGATGTGATGAACACTTACTCCAATCCTTTACATGTATCAGCAACAAATGAAGACAAAAAAGGAACTATTTCAAGCAAAGAAACGAATCTGGTATGATCAAATCTATATAAAAAACACAAACATGTGAAAAACGAACAAAAAATTAAAGAAGAACAAACAGAATACGTAAATTTTTGTGTAGAACCAAAAAGTAAATGTGTTACTGTATTTTTAAAAATTGAACCACGATATGTTGGCATAAATAATATATATCGACTCAGATAATTAAATTATAGCACCTAAATTTTATGAAGAACATAGAATCAAAAAAACTGATCGGTTACGCCTGTTAATATTTTATACGTATATTTAAAGGAAACGTTTTTATCTGTTTTCAGGCAATATCTAATATATTATCGATAAAATCATTAAAAAAAATCTTGGAATACATACAGTGTTTAAGAAATAGTCTGGATCACTCTATATAACCCGATGCTTCCATGCACGCTTCGGTAGAAATGACGAAGAAAGAAACAGAATTTGCAAATATATTGCATGAAAAAGAAATATATCTATATTAATTTATAAAAACAAAGAAATACATCATAAAAATATTTATGTGACATTTACAAAGAAAAATTAGAATAAATAACCTCGATATTTTATTACCCAATATTATATCAAAAGGAAATATCTTAAAAATAAAATATACATATCACATCGATAAAGTTGAGGTTTTAGATGATTTTTACCGAGAATATAATTTGTTTGACTCAAGTAAATTTTATTACGATGAAAATATCAAATAAATTTTACAATACATCAATATGAGCATTTTAAAGCTGAATTTTCAAGAAATAATAATTGAAAGCTAGAAAGTAACATCGAATAAAATTATAAATGTCTTATATTTTAAAATGTATTTTTAGACTTAATATAATTTTTTAAAGACAATTCTGAGGAAGATAAAATTTCGAATCGAGAGCTATCTTTGAATTGTTCATTGAGACGTAACTAAAGTAAATTATATGTTTTATAGGTTTTTTTCTTTCTCCATGATAGAACACCTTAATCCTCCAAAAAATTATTGATTGATTTGCGTTTATGCTATATTATCTTATTCATATTTTTTTGTTCATTAAAACCTATAATTATCACAAATAACACTGAATCACAGACTACTCGAATAGATTTTTTGGCAACAATCTATTAAAGAATTATGATGCAAATTTATACAATCTAAAACTCAAAAATTACATTGGTAGGTAAAACATAAAAATATTTTTAAAATTATTTCTTCTTTAAAATTCATAGGCCCACTGGTGACAATAAAGCTGATTTTTTGACTAGGTTTAACTGCATCAAACCAAAATTCCTAAATATACCACAAAGAAATCGGAGTTTTTTTGTTAACATAATTATGCATATGGTCATTATAGCAACTAAGAAAGGTTTTTTTCTGTTCAAATAGATAAGACTAAATGTCATAATAATTTTATTGTCATAAGATGCTAAACTGAAACCACTTAGTATATGTAAGCTAACTAACAAAAAGGCTTGTTAGCCGCTTCAATAGGTCAAAAATTGCAACATATCACATGAAAAAGCGACAGATCAGTTTTGATTATCATTAATAATACACTAGTTGTGCATCTAACTGTTCGATAATTAATAATAAAATAAATTTTTTTCTCTAACTCTAAAGTTGTCTTTGTTTAATCTATAGGATTTATCATTAAAAAAAGACAAACTGTTTGTTCTCAAAAATAATCGAAATGCGCAAGCTGTTAAAGTTGGACTTAAAAGTAAATTTTTATGCATTTCGACTCTTATGTCTTGAAATACTAAGCAAAATCATTCTTTTAATAATTTTAATTTTTTATTATAACACAGAAGCTTTAAGGCACCTATTAAACATGCTATGGTTCAACAAAAATTTGTAATTTTATTTTATAAAAAAATTTACAGTTTCTGTGTCAGAAAGACCCTAAACTGGCGCAATAAATTTACTAAATAAACCATTTCTGTTATTTTATCATAATTATGTGTATATATTTGTTTTCGCAGTAGTTTTATAAACCCGATAATACGCATGTTTCACATTTATCACTTCACGGCATTTATAGATATTTTAAATGTGCTAGAAGATCCTCACGCTTTCATCAAACTTGATAATAAATATTTTATGAAACTAGAAGTTTAAAAAAACACAAAATTATGCTGTCACAATTTGATAAAAAGGTAAAAACCTCTACTTTCATTTATACGTGATATAAATCGTTTTATGAATTTTTGCGCTATTAAGCTACAAAAATAAATATATGAGAATAAATTAAAACTAGATATAACAAGTTGAATGAACGTTTTTCAAGAATTTAGAAGACAAGAGTAACTTATAATGAAACTTCTTTAATTACTGGGATGTTCTAATGCTAGTTGATTATATTTCAATTACCAATTTACATAATATAAGATAATTCTTTTTTTTATGCTCTGTATTTTTTGTTAAAAAATAATTTACCATATTGAACATGCTAAATTACATAATCAACATAGATTTTAAAATATAAATTATATATTTTTTAGCCTATGAATCAATCATTATTATGTTGAAAAAAAGAGCCAAGTTTTAAATATATATTTAATATTTTTTTCATTCACTTATATGCGCGTAATCATAAATAAAATATTTTTTTAATGTTATATACGTCATTTAAAAATAAAAATCGTGGACATTTAATTTTAATAATAATATTCAAATATTTGTGTCAAAAGGAAACTCTGATAATAATTTAGGCACTGCTATTTTTTCTAACTACATAAAAGAGAAACTCTGTTATGTTTATTAACAACAATATTAATTTTTTTCTGAAAATGTTTTATATCACAATAAATAAAATTTTAATTGGGAATATATTCATATTAAGCATCTGTGTTAAGATATTGCAGATGATTATAATAAACACATAAAAATTACAATTTTTAATGCCACTTCTTTTTGTTAATATTGATTTTATGCATATAAAGCTCAAAAAAATATACTTTAATTATAAAATATAAATTCAAAATTCAAATGCTTTCATATGTCTATTTTTTAGTTAGTAGTTTAAGATATATGTGAACTATTTAATTTAACTAAACTTATTCCATTACCCTTATTGCGCGCAAAGTGAACAATTCAGAACTTATAAAAAAATGTTTACCACTTTGACTTCTATGAAATATACACTTTTGTGGCAGGAAATGTCTACGATTTTATAAGGATTTTGTAATATATGATAAGAATTTTAAAACCCTTCAAAATACTCATTCGGCTGCGTAAACAGTAATGTAAATTATGCCAAACTTCCATATAAATATATGCCTTATATATGAAAAATATATTTTTTTCTATAATGTATAAGTTTTTAAACATCCTTAGAAAACACTTGAGAATTATGGATTAATCTTATAATACCGTATGATCTTTCCGATATTAAAAAATGGTTTTGACATTTTATGGGAGCAGTTTTCTAGTTTATTATTTTTATTATTATTTTTTTAATTCTTTGCTTAAGCGTGAATCTAATTTCTTTATATATTACTATTTGTATTTAGTGAGTAAACCTTCTTATTCTTTATGGTAAGGCCCTTACGTGTTTTTATTTTTAGATACATAATTTTTTTTAGTGTATTTATTTTCTTGCTTCTACAAAATGCGTCTTTTTACTGCTTTTTCTATTTTTTTCTATATATTTATAAAGTATGGATTTTCATACTGGACCTAAAGGTATTTTCTGTCGAAAATCAATGGAATCTATGTTAGCATTTTAGCTTCTATTTTTATTTATTCTGGTTCGTTTTATATATATTGTTGGAGGCATTTTTTTTTATCGTTAAGTTTATAAATTCAGAAGGAAAAGTTATTTGGTTTTAAAATTTTGAGATTACTCGTGTTTTTTTTACCAAGTAGATTTATCATATTATATATAAACTATATAAAGCTCTTTACGTCTATAATAAGAGTTGTTACTACGATTTCCAAAAAAAAATTATGGCTCATAAGTGAAATATAGCTCGATCTTATGACCTAAAATCTCAGTTTCGTTATCCTTGATTATCAGAGCGCTCAAATAGATAAGATGAAAAAGGCTAGAACATTTTGCAAAAGTTTGAAAACCATACTTTGAATTTAATATATTATAAAGTATTACGATATGGCTCGTAATATATATCTAAATTTACAGATTTTTGATAAATGATTTTTGAATTTTATGTGGATAAAAATTAAATTATCATATTATGACAATATTTTTACTATTATAAAATCTTTTTTTCAATATAACTAGCTAATTAAAATAGTCGATCAGAAAAAAGTTTATAAGATATGTTTAAAAGGCATTAACTATACTGTTTATTATATACAATAAAAATATTTGACTATATTTTAACACAAATTAAAGCTCATAATGCATTTACATCCGTAAAATTATCATATTAAAATATTCAATTAATTTCTTTTAGCTATATTAACCTTCAAGAATAAATATTTTTCAAATATGTATCAAATAATCGACAGCTTACTATTGTAAAATTTTCGTAAATTTTCTTATTATTCGTATATTTTTTAGTGATCCTTTGCATTTTTTATGCCAAAACCTTGTTTTTTCAAATAACGAGACAGATTTATAAACTGTTTTCTATAACTCTATCTTATAATTGAAAAATTTCTAGATTTACAAAAAAATATGCACACAATATTTTTTATATCTTTGTGTTAGAGTCTTGAATCCTTCTATACGTACCCATGTGCTACATATATAATTAGTAGTATTTGCAATAGAATCTTATACTCTATAACATAGGGGTGTACTAAACTGTATGTTTTATTTCGCAAACTTTTATACTAGAACGTTTTCTGTGAATATTTCTAGTATTGACATATTAGACTATTGTATATTGAAAAAATAAGCCTAATAAACTTTATTTTTCTTGTTAATTCATACGCTTTTAAAAATTTTGTCCATTTATGTGTATTTTTACCGATCTATCTATAATAAAAGTAAAGTAATAAATGGTATATCACAAAGAAAGTAAGCTTATATACGAAGCAGAAAAATACAAAATCTTGTTGTAAAAGATGTAAAATCAATATAAAATAAGTTAAATTTATTAAATATGCATATAATTATACTTTCTAATGAAATATGAGATTTCACGTAATTCCCAGCAAAAATCGAATCAGCCCTTGATATTATAGCATTATAACATAAAAAGTGTTTTACATTTATTGCGGAATTACTAATTTTAAGTAACAAAAAGCAGATAATCTAAGTCAAGTGAACAGAAAAAAAGATTAGGCTAGTTTATTAAGTAGTAAAAAATGCAAAAAATAAGCAATATTTCATCAATTTCTTCCCGAATATTTTTTATCAATAATATTTTATAAAACATAAAAGAGATCTTTTACTGCTGTAAAAAAATGATTTATTGTTACATACGGAGCAAATTTTTATCGATAATATTTTAAAAAAACTGCTGATATTACCATGATTTCTACTGTAAGTATTTTATGGTCCAAAATAGTATTTGCTGTTCTTTTTATAATTATTCGAATAAAAGTATCTAAATAATAAAATCCATGGATATTATATTTCATATGCGCAAAAAAATATAGAGAATGACTAAATAAAAACTTTATTTTTGCTAGCTGCTTTCTCTATAAATACTATGTTGTTGGTTCATGGTTATAATTAAATACAAAAAATGATTTTATATCTGAATTATTATGATAATCATAAAAAGAACAAAATAACATCTAAAAGAGATTTACATGGTATAAATTAAATATAATTTATAAAGTAAAAAAACATAAAATAAATTATTTGTTGCGCCCATAACTAAAAAGTTTACCTTGTAATTCCTTTAAATTGTTCAAAAAATAATTCTTAAGCAGATTCAAATTTTAAACAGATAGTTTGACAAAAAATGCATTGACTATGAATTTCGTGCTAAGATATCAGTTTACTTTCAAAACGTTAATTTTTTGATAATGTATGGGCAAAAAATTACATGTCAATGATATTAAAAGATGATATTATGGCTTCGATATATAACTTAATTTATGGGTTCGTAAAAATACGTGGTTTTATTTTTTTAAAACATTCATACACGTCAAATAGAATTACTAAATATAATGGACTGGATAAAAAATAAAGATTGGATTTTATTTATCTTTTTATACAAACTTTTTTATGATTGACCTATTTCTTTTTTAAATTGTAAACAAAATATTAATCTTTAAACAGTAAGAATTATAATTTCTTTTTTTAGATCATTTATGAAGCCTTTAAAGATTTTTTATATATTTTAAAATCGTTTTCTATGTAAAAAAATAAATTAAAAATGTTTTATCGTGTTATTTCTGATCATACAAAATTTAATCCGTTTTCTGATGATACAATAAGATAAAAATTATTTTTTATGCAGACATTTTATTATTTATCTGCTTTTATGCGTTAAAAGAAATAGTTCAAGCAATAGAATGCACAAAAAAAAATCATGTAAAATATGTCTGTATAGGTGCTATATTCTTTATAAAAGTTGACTTTTAATTTCCTTTGACGTATGTTTACCCAGCCTTAAAAATTATCAACAACTATGCATATTCTTAGATATTATTTTTTTTGGCTATTTTAACCGTCTCAATATCTGGCTGATGGTGGAAAATGGGTATTTCTGTTGCAAAATATTTGTTGCAAATATACAATATCAAATAGCCAAAAAACTTGAAAAATCAAAATATTTTTATTCTCAAAGTATATAAATTAGGTTACTCGGTTTATATAGCATTTTTGTATGTGATAATGTTTAGAAAATGTAAAATAATCATATAATTTACTGTTTATTATTGATTATTAAGCAAATTTATAATTTTTTGTTTAGACTTGTAAATTATTACTGTAATATAAAAATTATTAATCATGGTTCAAGTCTAATATTTTATCGGATAAGCTATCTAAATTTTATTTATAAAATATTGTGCTGATTTCCTTTTTTTATTGTTGTGATGACATAAAAAACATCTCTAACTAGATTGTATATCAATTTATTTGTTTGGTACGAAAAATACTAAATGGAATCAATTCATATAAGAAGAATATTGTTATTGTCTGATAAATATAACCCATAAATCATTACAAAAACATATTAAATTTTGACAATGAAAGAATTTTAGCTTCTTCAGTGATTTTATAGGCAGATAATATTTATAAATGTAAATTTTACATTATTATGACGCATTCGAACTAAAATATCACACACGAGGTTTGGTTATAATGAGTACAGTTTAAATAAGTCTTGTATATTGTTTTAAATATCTTTTAATACCTGAATATCACCTTTGTAATATATTGACTTTGCCTCATATTATCAAATCGATATCACGTGTTGAAACTGCATAAAAACGAACCCGATGTTGTTAATTACTTTAAGTCTTTTTTTATGATCCCAAATAAGTAATTTGCAGATTTGATGTATGGACGACTGTAATTTTAATTTCGTGATAATTTTTGATACACCTATATTCACCAACAAAAATGTTAAATTATTATATACTTGAATCTATTAAGCCCTCACATTATTATTGGAAGTGCTGGGATGTTAATTGAGAATTACGTGTAAATTTCAATTATTTAATTGAATTTAAAATAATTCTGCTCTTCATGAATGGATTTTACTTTATTATAGTCTTATGTTTTATTCTAAGAATCTTAATTATTTATCATTCATTCGTTTTAATTTTTTGTCTTTATAAGTTTCATTCTTAAATATTAACTGTTTAAATATTTAGATAAAATGATTTATTAAAAAAAATATCATCTCTATTTATAAATTTTATTTAGTTATTTATGTAATTATTGCAGCCTGAATGTTTTTTTTTGATTTTATTTACATGAAATCGTGCATAAATGTATAATCTTGTGTATTATAAATATATTTTATTCTGTCTATAATTATTGGCCTAAAATGATAGAAAATAGCACAATGAGCAAAAATAAGGGTACTTAAAGCGTTTGCGTATCTACAAAAATGTTCATTTATTGTTTCTTAGCATAATTTACTCCTTGGGTGGTAAAAAGCGAAGAAAATATGTAATTTTCAAAGGAAAATATTAAAATATCTACAACTATATTAAAAATATGCAAGAACAATTTAAGACTCCAGGAGTATATGCACATAGTCTAAGATTCAACATATATAAAATATTGTTACATCTGTTTTATTTTATTTTCCTCTCAAATAACTCGTTTGATATTACTAGTATCGGATAGAGCATACAGAAAATATAATATTCCTGATTTTAATCTTTTATAGGTTTTATTCATTTTTTGACGGGTAACCTACGCCGATGGGCAACATTTATCATATAATTGCAGTATAAAAAAGTCAAATTTAAAGCAAAATTGGCATTTTTTTTTCTTTTGTTGTAAAATAGCAAATTAGATATTTAAAATGCTTGAAACGAGATTAATATAATATCTGATTCCTGCCGAGTATATATTTTATAAAATAATATAATTTATTTTGAAGATGCTATGTGAAATGTTTTTAATTGGTTACTAAATATGCATATATTGTAGGTACACGATTTAGATTTAATGTTTTTGTTATATTTTCTCAAATCATCTAAACTAAATAGTAAAATTATACCTACCGAAAATATAAATTTAATTTTATATACGTATTCAAAAACAGCATATGAGATCTTGCGCTTCTTTTTCATTTTTGTGATAAGATTTTATAAAGACGATAATATTTATAAAAAACACAAATAAATTGATTTTATTAAAGATTTCTTTTATATTTAGATAGGTCTAAAATATTTACATATTTTTAAACAATTATGATTCCTTTTAATGCAAAAAACGTTATTTTGAAAAAAAATACAGTATTTAATAGAAATCTTTTGTAAAAAAAATGTAAACCTTCTATGCGATACGGCAATAATAAAAAGCTATATAAATTATTTCTAGTTTCATGTATTTAGAATTTAAATATGGTCCAGATATATATAAAGAGCATTTAAAAAAACAATAAAATGTATATAAAATGGCTTTTCAACTGTTTTAGAATAATTGAATAAGATCCCGAGGGGGTTTTAATATTATTTCAATTGATCACTTGACGAAAAGGAAAAATATCGAAGTTATATAAAAAAAACAAGTTTTTATTTTTTAATCTACATAATATTTTTTTGCATGAATAAAAGTATATTCTATATAAAAAATGAATGCCAGCCATCAAAAAAAATAATTTTTGATAAATTAAGTAGAATAAAACATAAAAAGGTTAAGTAATACGTATATCATAAAAGATTTTTATGTGTATATTTGAAAATACATATTTTACATTAACTTGTATTTAGATTCTGCTTAATGTGAACATTATACACATATAAATATAACATATTGCAAAAAAAATATAGATATTTAATAATTTATTGTTGCATTTTATATTTTTTAGGCAAATATAACACGATAAAAAACATATTTTCTCAACATCTAGATATTCGCAACAAATTTTCAACGAATAAGTTTTAAATTTTTGTCAATATATGTAATTTTAATATACGATTAAAATGCTTATTCTTAACTTTGGGCAGAATATAATGTAAAAAAACCTTTTAAAATAAAATCACGTCTAGCAAGAGATATTTTTCATAAAAGAATAAATGTCTATGATTAAATAAAAAGATAAGGATAAGTTCATATTTATCCATATTTTTATTATAAACTTATTTTTTTTAATTTACTTTTTGCTAAAATTTTGTAAAAACCAAGTAATAAGAAACAAAAAATATAAAATATGATGAAATTTTACGCAATAATTTCTTTAGTCAAATATAATATATTATAAACCTTAAAATTATGTAAGAGTGTTTTCTTAAATCCAAAACAGCAATCTGGAGTTATTGATGCATATAGCGTAATTGATTTTATTTTCTATTGAAGATATTATAAAGACCCACAATTGCTATATTTTATACATGTTAATGCCGAAAAAAATTTATTCTTAGCTTTAGTAAATATCATTTATTTATGCAATCATATTTTTCTACAATTTAAAAATAGCGTATAAAGGTTTTATTGGGATACAGTTTATACGTTAAAAAATGTTTATATACTAAGCAAAAATAAAAAACTGTTTTCAGTGCAGTTTTTACTTCATATTTGTTCCGTGCGATATTAAATATTTTATATCACAATAAAAACTAAAATATATAGCTTGGTGTCATTTTTATCTGATCATATCTGCGGACTGTTTTTTAACATTTGTAACGCATATTTATCTATAAGTTTTTACAATGTAATTTAAGTGCCTCTTTCCAATGAAAAAATAGATGATAAATAATATTTTAACATGCTCAGATGCTTTAAGATAAAATCGAAAAATATAATTTAAATATATATAAATTTGTTTCTAACACCTGAAAATGTGCTAAATTTCAAGAAATATATATTCCGTTATAAAAAAACAGAATTTTATTCTATCAAATAACAATGACAAATCATTTTTTAGCGTATAATCAAAAATATTATCCTTGATATAGAGATTTTTGAATCTTAAGCGGTTTAGGTGCACCATTCATTGTAAATATGTCGCATATAACTAGAGTATTAAATAACAGATTCTAGTAATATGAGTAAAAATCTTTATAATTACGCTAAAAAAAATCTTTTTTTGTTAAAACTAAAAGCAAATAACTTGTAATATGTAATTAAATTATATTTTAGGCCTTGGAATAAAAAATATTTATATTACAAATCAGTCTTAAAAATTAAATTTAATTAATTCTTATTAAAATAGAAATTTACCGACAATTATTAATGGAGAATCATTAAAATACCGGAGCATATTTTTTTTTAAAGTATGATAGAAGCTCAATGTATATAATGAGTATATATTGGATTCGTTTCTACCACAGCTTTGAAGACGATTATTAGCAGTATAAGTATACTATATAATTAAATTTATTCCATATCATTATATAAAGAAATTAATGATCTTGTTTTAATAAATTATATGTTTATTGGGAAACCCCAAGAAATTATGATTCAAGAATTAGAATTGCAAGCCAATGTAAAGACGGAGAATGCTATTCCTCAAACAAATAAAATAAAAACGAACAGGATATGAAGATGTATAAAAATCTAGATTAAATGCCGTAGTACATAAAATGTAAATATTATAGACAGAAGCAACAAAAAAAAATTCAATTATGAATCTATTACAAGATTATCAAAGAAAAATGTGAACATAAAAAATTCGGAAAATCTAAGAAATATTATTATTTGCAGAATAAAGAAATATCGGTATTTGGATATTTAGACTACAATGATGAAGCTAAAGACTTATTTGAAAGACCATGAATCAAGATGAAATGAAACACATTTTAAGATACATTCAATTGGCTGATGAATCATATAATATTAAACATGACGCCACCTCTAATTTCCAGACCATAGTAAACACAAATACCCATCTCTTGGATCTTTATGACATACACAAAACCAAGAAGATTGTTGCTATGGAATTGGAAGCAACATGCAACTAATATATAGAATTTGAACATGACTAAGATCAGAAACATTAGATTTTAATCGAATTCCTTCTATTCAAGATAATTATAAATTAGTAGAAATACAGAAAAAATTTAAGATCTTAAAACGGAAGATACTCACAAGGATAAGAAACTATATTACCCATCACAGCTAAATATCAAAAATCGATGCAGATCCACAAACTTTTAAAAGACTGTAACAAAAATGTATGTTGTACCACGGATAACACTATAAACTATATAAATCTACTTAATGTATGTTTTTAATGCGCAGATTGGTTTTTTTATTCCCAGAAATACACCAGAATTCATTTTTCAATGTGTGTTTATCATTTACTTGTTCCTATTATTGTATAAGATGGTACTTTTAAATAGTAGATCGACGTGAAAAGTTATTCATATAACACTAATGATTTATTAGCTATCAAAAATTACTCCAGAAGCAAAGATATTGGAAAGGTTATTTCTTCGAGATATATGGAATTCGATCATTGCATGATTTTCTGCCAAATATCACATCATCTACATAAAAATGTGTTTATTATTTCGGAAATGAAATAAATCTAAAAGTTAATTTTGTTTATGAATGAAAAAATATATAAAATAACAAATTAGACAGTCCTGATTGTTATTTGTAGTTATAATACAATTCCCCATTATTTTTTATGCTTGTGGCGTTCCAATAGTAAATTTAAAATAATATTTTTGTTGTTATATTAAAAAACCGTCATAAAATTTGAATGTTTAATTTTTACATGCCGCGCATTATGTTTAATATTTAAAATTAAATTATTAAGAAAAGATTTTATTTATATCTAATGTTACCTTATTGGTCTATACTGCCACACAAAGATCGTTTTAATCAAATTTAAATAATTAAAAACTAAAAATAATATCAGCATAGATAAAAATGGGTTTCCGTGTTAGTATAAAGATGGCATATTTCAAAAAATTGACTATTTTTAATATAGCAATATTTATGGTATATTTTTGCATGTCTGAATTCTGTTTTGTAAAGCTAGAAATATGCATTATAATAATTTTTATATTATTGATCATATCTGATATTTTTTTAAAAATATATACAGATATATTTTATCTTCTAAACCAATTTAAATGAGTTTAATATTTTCAGTTGAAACTATAATTTTAATTTTTTTATATATAAAAAAGCAGTGTTTGTAAATTGAGTTTATTTTTCAATTTTTATGAAAATTAATGTTTTTTACATAGGGAAGCGAATATATTAAGAGAAACGAGTAGCGTAAGTTAAAAATAAACAAAAATCGAAGATGATCCATAGAAAATGGCTAGATGTTTTTCACGGTAAAATAATATACGAAGATACAAAAATATTAATATAATCCCTTTCTCGTCTGTCAATAATTTTTTGTTGATCATCTTTAATTTTATCACTAAAATTTATTTTATTTTTATGAAAAGCGAGTCACAGTGAGGTATATATATGCAAATAAATAAAAAAAAATAAAATGTTTTACTTTGGTTGTAATCTTTAATACCTTTTTTCTTAATAATATTGCATATAGTTATATTTAATATTTATCTATTAGTCAGAAAACCTATTATCAAAGCCTAAGTCTATATTCTTTACTGAAAAATAATAATAAAAAAATTTGAAATGTTAAATAATAAATCTAGTGACTATATTCTAATTGTGGCCTTCATCTATTTTATACATAAAAAACGTTTTGAAAAAAAAACTATAATTATGATAAATAGTATTAGACTATAATATAACTGCAACAAAAAAACACAAAATTATTAGTTACAAAACCCCAGTATATTTCCTCATTTAATTATGTTATATTTGAAGGTGTATATCCAGAATTATTTATAATCTAAGAACAATAAATTTAAAATCCCAAACATTTTTATATTTTATATGTTGTGATTTTTATTAGCATGAAATTTATATTTATTTCAATATTTTATAAATTTATTTTGTTCCTGGGTATTTATTTTTATATTGCTTAAAGGAATTATGAATTTTCTATAGATTTTAGCTGGTTTTTTATAGTTTCTATTATTCATTCCTAGTACTGAAAATAATTTATTTACCACATACTTTTTCTTTTGAAATAATTTTCTAACAAAGTTATGATATGCAAATGAATTCTTATTTATATAATTGTAAAAATGTAATTTATTTATACAAAAAGATTTTAAATAATGTTCTAATCAATAAAATTGTATTCGATTGAATTTCTTTTGTGCCGCGACACATAAATAAATAATATTTTTTTATAAATATTAGGTGTGGTTTAATCTAATAAATCATGGGATATAATTATATAAATTATAGCTATTCAAATAGACAGAATTAATTATTTTGTTATATTTAGAAATATAATTTAAAAAAACCTTTTAATAAAATAGAATCCATACTTTTGTGAAAATGATCACAGTTGCAACCTTAATATTTTCTGTATAAATTAAACTTTGATATTGTAAAAAAAGCATTCGTTAAAACCAGCTTGAAAAGATCATATTTTTATTCAATAAAAATTTTTTTGTGTATTTAACAAATTAAATATTATATATCAAATTTCCCAACAACATATATTCATTTATTTTTAATTGTCACTTTTGTTTTGAAATTAAATAATTGGAAATTTATTGGATAATTATAGTCAGATTAATGATAAAAAGTAAGTTTGAAAGAAGCAAAGAGCAAAAAAGATGTATCAGTATATATTTCTATTAAAAAATTCAAGATTAAATTATAAATTTATTTAAGATTCGAGCAAATGATAAACATGTTCAGACAATTTTTTCGCATCGCCTTGGTCGTATAAAAAAAAACTTAAAATTACCTTGCAATTTACAGCATGATGCAACACCACATTTTATCCATCAAAGCTTCCCATTCATTTTATCAATTCACCTGGTGATAGGTCTTAAATCTCTGGCCAATCCATCTTACAGCAGCAGGATATTATTTCACGAATTACTTCCCTATTTATTAACCTCGACTAGATTTTATATTGTTTTTTTCGTTATAAAATCTTTTTACACTCTTGTCGTTCATTCTTGAAGGATTGGATTATAAAAAATACAAATGTTTGTGATAAAGATTTCTAAGAAGCAAACAGCCCCTAATTAACATTGCAAACTAATGAAATAGATAATCATTTTAAGTAATATATCTAAAACACAATGGATAAAATATTTGATGAAATACATGTAATTTTCTGATCGTGGTAAGCTTATAAACATATTCAATTACACAAGAAAAATCCAATTGAAAAGGGTGGTCTAGATTATAATTTAAATTTAAATATAATGAAATTGGACTTTGAAAATGATTATATAAAATGTTATGAAAATTGCACAAACAAAAAATCGAACTGTCTTTTATTATGATAAAAAAATTAAAGGAGATAGTTTAAATTCAAAGATCTTAAATCTATTCAGAGGATAAAAGAACAAAAAATATATAAAATAAATTTGACTACCAAAAAAGTTCGGATGTGATATATTACTGTATTATCCCCAAATAAAAAAAAACAAATTCTGCAGCCTTATATGAAAAAATCAAGAGGTACTAAGCTAAAAGTATGATAAAAGACAAATATTGGTCACTTTAGTTATTTCAATCAGACTAATATTAACTAATATACCCTATCAATGTATTCCAAACCCTAATTAAAGTATATCAAGTTATTAGAATTAGTTAATTATTCATTAGAACAATCCCATTAAATATATAAAACACATTCTTTAGCAATTTTATATATTTAATTGTATCTAAAAAAACATTACTCAAATATTTATGCCCCAAAAAAATCTAGATGATATTTAGTTGGCCACATAAACATAGTTTATAATAATTTTAATGATAATCTTTATTTTAAAATTACTTCTAAGAATTTAGGCTCTACTACACTTTCTTGGCGATACGAACGCAATTTCATTTGAGTATTATATATTCAACAAATAAAATGGTCATTTTCAGCCAAATCATGTGCATATGTAATCAAAGCTATATAAAAACATCTAATATCAACCGTTTTCACATATAAACAAAGAGGAATGACAGATAATATTTAAACGGCCACAATAATCAAAAATCGATTAGAACAAACCTACCCGGTTACTCGAATTAAATATATAAAAAATGTAGATATTCCAATATAACTATATTACAAAAAACTAAAAAAAATTTATCGCAGAATTTTTTTATTCCTGTATAATGTATGTCATCATTGATGATACGGAATATCGTAAGCATTTACTTTCGGTATATATTCTATAAGAACAGTATACCTATTTTTTAAAAGAAAAAAAATTGAAGAATATTCTAGTAATTTTTTAATCTAAGGATGATATTTATTTTATAAAATTTAACTCTTAAAATCATCAAATATTAATATGTTATGTTTTTAATGAGCTAAGCTCTTTAACTGTAGCAAAAATCCTTGAAAAAGGTTATTAAATCTTTTTATTAATTATAAAAATTTGCAATAGTATGATAAAAAAGAAAGAAATATGGATCTGCAATATTAATTAAGTAACATATGCATAATAGCATCATTATATCAGACCTTTGTGGATAATTACAATTTTTTTTTCGTAGTATCCTAATGGATCTGATTGTAATATTGAATTAAATGCTTCTAATTTTGTGCATATTCAGAAAACATGATTTGATTGTCTTTTTCAGCAATAAATAAGCATTGAGATGTCTCCAATAAGCCTTATAAAATAGAAAAATACATTGTAAAAAAAACATGCAATCTACCTACTAAAAATATCTTTGTATGATTTTTTATGATATAAAGTTGCATTCTTCTCTTTTAAACTTTTATTAGCTAGTATTTCCACAAGCCTTTACTTAATAGCTGAAAATTGATTATATAATTCATAGAAAAGGATCTATAGAATGTGTAACATACTTGTGATACAACTTCTTGCATTTTAGAATAGACTTTACTTCACTAAGTATCTTTATCCCATCAACTCATTTATTTTCCGTCTAAAACAAATTATTCTTATATCAATAGTATATGTAAATCTCAATGACTTGCTATAGATCTTTTCAAATGTAAAACTGTCTGTTTTAAATATTATAAAAAATTTGTATCTGAACTGATACGAGTTTACTATTCATGATCATATTTTTCTCGCATATAATTTTTAATTTTGTTTGCAAAAAGCTTCATCTTCGTATATAAAATTGTATATATGAAATACGAGATAAATTATTTTTTTATTTATTTATTTATGATGTATATTATCATAGATATTTTTTGTGTCAAAATTTCCGGATATAGAAGAAGCATATATACAAGCTCTCACACTCCGCAAGATACTTGAACTCATCTCATTTGAGAAAGAATGAGCAGTTGATGAAGATAGAGCAGGGGAAGGTGTCAATAGATGGATCAAGGAGTTGTTCAATATTCCCAACACGCTGACCACGTCTAAATAGATAAAATCGATAAAAAGAAAATTATCCCATATATAAATACCTGTAATCATGGTTATAACAGTTTTAATAAATTTATAATAGAAAAACCAGGAAAAAGAACTAAAGTAGCAAAATCATACGCATTAATTTTATAAGGAACGAAGAGTTCAATAAATGAAGAAATTACTTTATAAAATAAATTTCGATATAAGAACTTGCTCTTTTAGTATATTATCTGTATATTCTCTTTTCAAAATATTTTCTTTTTCAGGATTCTTATAAATCAATCCGATCACGTTTGAGAATATGCCACGCCTTTGACGCAGAAAATGTGAATTACTATAATAAAAAATTTACAACGCTCTTATCTTATAAACAAGTACCGAAGCTAGACAATGAAAGAATAAAAGACAACAAAAACCGCAAGACCCGAACGTAAATTTGATTGCGAAACTTCAAAAAAAATATAAAGCGATTATATTTTAAACCACAACAAAATTTTGACACAGAAAATTTTTCTAAAACTTAAATCAAAGTAATATAAAATGTACTCTACAGTTAGATATCATTAGATGTGTATATTTGCAAGAACAAAGAAAGTAAAATCTCACAAGTAAAAGAGTAAGTGATAGAATATATGTCTAATTTCGTATAGAGAATTACTAGTGTCAAACATTCTAAATATATAATTAAATCCTTAGATATTACAGAGGATTCAGTTTACCTCCGATAATCTCACCAAAAAAGATAATATTCACTATAAAAGGAATTTTTATACATGCAAGAATATTTAATACAAACACTGCCATTTATTGAACATCTTTGAGATTTATATAGCACAAGAATCAACAGCTCAAAAAAAATTTATAAACAGCGTTAAATTAAGCGACTTTATCCCAAAATCTTGGACGAAAATTGGATTACTATAAGTTAATAATAGAAAAGATGTATGCAAAATACATATAAAAATTAATAAAAAGACGGATAAATATCAAGAAGATAATACCAGCAGGCATAAATTAATATGAATAGCAAGAAAGATAATTTTATCCAAATTTTTTTTATAGGAAAAAAAACAATAAACGTTGAGCAGAAATAAATTGGAGGATTTTGCCCGAATAAGTATGAATAAAATAATATAAAAAGATGTTTAATAAGTATCTATTTGATTCTATTGTATAAAGAAATTATGTGTTTTTAAGTTGACTTTCAAAATAATTAATAAAATTTTATTAACTTTCGGCCTAATATTAAAAATGCATCGCCTGAGGGGATCTATAAATTTATATAAAGAAATGACATATTTGTACTATTAAATTATGATAATATTGTTGAGACGATTTGCAAGAAAATAAGGAAAAGAATGATTATAAAAATAAATAACATTTATAGTAACCTGATACAATTGGTTATAAAATTTGAGCCCATAACATACATGAAAATATAATATAAATTAGAAAAATAAATTATGAGGATATTCTAGTAGTTTTAAGTGTAAAGGCGTAACCATTTGTCTGAAAATCAACTAGTACTCATGACTTGTAAAGAATCTGTAGACAAAGCTACTGAACAAGGTAATAAAAACGGAATATAGCGTAAAACAGCTTCTAGTTATTCATTTCTGTTTATTTACGCTGATGGTAAAACTCGATCATAAAGAGTGTTTATACAGCTTTATAAGTGTATTAACGAGTATATGGGTATTTTATTATACATCAAGGAAAAAAATAATTCTGAAAAGTAGAAGATTTATTTAATGCTCAGAGCTAGTATATTGCAACTTCTATTTGCCGTGTGTAAGGATCCATTGTTTTATGTAATCGACGTTTAAATCACTCGAAAAAAAACTTATAGATGAATTATTCATAATAAATTATTTCTTATTATTATTGATCTGAAGCTTGCGACCAAATACTAGTAAAACAAAAAAATGACGAAAAAACAGTACATATCAGTGATTGCATAGGACTAGAAAAAAATAAAATGAATCTGAAACAAATAATAGTAGTTGTTGAATATTTGGATTTAATATTTGGTTAGTCAGATATTCATACCTCTGTGTACATGAAAATAGTATATCAGAGGAAAAAGATATAACATTTGCTATATTTTAGAGAAATTATAACAAGCATTCCAAATCTAGTTTAAACAAACGTTGACAGCAAAAACTAAATAAAGAATAAATCGAGCACGCAAAATACTAATAAAAAATCTATTTAGGCGTTTTAAAATATGAAACAAAAGACTTTGCTACAAGAGTTAATCAAAATTTTTTTTTAAACGAGAATGAAAATATTAACTTACAGTCAGCAAGAGAATGAGATAATATTTTTTTAAAAAGTTAAATATAAATAGAGCAAATTTATTTAGAATCTTCTATACAGAAAATTGCCGTTAATCTTGATAAGACACTTGTCAAAAATCAAAAAAATACCATCAATCATAGAACTCATGTACATTATGGAAGCAAGAAAAAACATCGATATTTTTTAAGCATATTTTTTCATTGAAACTAACACAACAACAATCTATCCATAAAATATATTAAGTTGTAACAAAAAAATGTTTAATGTATACAATATAAGATAAAAAAAGGTATGAAAAATCTTTCAGTATCTACAACAACCTAATGATTACAATTGTCGGATCTAAAAACTAGATCTATATCTTGTAGATTAGTTCAAAAAATAAGCAAGATTATGTTTCATTTAAGATATGAACTATTCAAAGGAGATTAGTCAAAATGTCAACACAATTGAATAAAATATAGAAAGAATGAACAACTAGCAACTTAATGTGAAGGAAGCTTGACCTAGACCTACACGAACGAAAAAGAAAGTTTCTATTTATATAAACTGTATACTCTCAAAAAAACCAATAAAATTCGAAGATAGAAATAAATATCTCAAGTTTAAGATTGAAACAAATTCACCAGCACCATAAAAAAGTCGATAGAAAAAAAAATATGGATACAAAAAATCATAAAATTTAAGTGACATTTTTGTTGATGGTGTAAAAATCCTTTCTTGATAATAGAAATAAGGAAAAGGATTATTGATAAACATATAGATAAAATAAATTTGAAGCTAAAAAAAATTGAAAAGTTAGATAACTTAGTCTCCCTAATTTATAAATGAAGATCAGAATATTAACGAACGGTTCACCTTGGGATAGCATGGATACAGAATATCATAACTCGTATATGAAGGAGTTTGGAAGGCTAACTATAACGGAAGCAGCCACACAAACTATAAGATCAGAGAAGACACTAAAATAATAAGTCTTTAGAGATTATGTATAGATGAATATATTAAAGATGCAGATATGTGCAGAAGAGTGAGTCAAAAATATTATATAGAGTATTATAAAGTTCTTATTGAATAACTATAAAAACATAGAATCACATCTAACTATAGATTGAAATCGCACATGTATCTAATTAGTTCTTTTTATTTTTTTAATACGAACAAATACTTTGTGAATTTAAGTTCTCAGAAAGCCAATAAAGATCGAAATACGTGGGTAAAAAAATTCGTAATAAATATCTCTGTCTCAAATTATGATGTTTACTTATGATTGTCAAAAGGTCTAAAATTACCAAAAAAACACGACAACTTATGCTAGTTATAAACATTTGTGATATACTTATTATAAACCTTATATAAACTGGATGTATTTTGTATGTGTTATATTGCTTTTTTTTTGGTAAAATCCGTAAATTCAGAGAACGGTAGTAAACCATTATTAAATACTGAATCCAAATTTATTTCTTACAAAGGTATTTACACTTCGTTAAATTTTACGAATAGATAATTTATTTGTTCGTGAAATGTCGCAAATAGTATTTCTATTTTATTATTGGTAAAAGGTAGTTCTTAAGTATTTTTTTTAATATATAATAGACGTATAGAAATATTTATATGAGACAAACGGTAATAATTGTAGTTTGGTTTTTTATAATGCTATAATTAAATTTATCTTATGTTTAATAATTTCAAAACGCAGAACACAACATTATAAATGTTTAATTTTCTTATCGCAATTAAAAATCATAACTAAGTGACTTTTATCTTATTACCGTACATAAGTACGCATCAAAATAAAAAATAGAATATAAAAGAATGAAATAACGAAGAAAAGATATCATTGAATTGGTTAAAATAAATAAAACCATTCTTATCAATATTTTTTTGTATAATATTAATCGTAGAAAAATTGAACTAATTTTTTTTGTATATCAATTTTCTATCGGTCTAAAAAAATATCTGCTTTTTCACTGCAAATTATATTTTTTACTGATTAAAACTACAACTTATTGTTTTTACATAGTCATAATGTATTTTTTGCATATTTCAGCAAATATAAATTAGGTAATTGTATTGTAGCATATCACCATATTAGAACATATTTGTATATAAATAAATATAAATATTTCTTTAAGATGTCTAGAACTTAATGGATTTTTTTTGGCTTTACTTTAAAAACAGTTTCATATTACTACTTTCAAACGTATCATGAGTTTAAGTTCGATTGCTTAAAGTAGACCAGGGAAATAATAATTCCGTAAAAAAAAGTGTATAATTATATCTATATTTTGTAGTTGCGTAGATTTACATATTCTTTATCTTTCTCTGTATTTAGAATGAAATGGAATAAAAATATATTTTTGCAACATATTCTAGATCAATGAAATCAATTTATACAAAATAAAAAACTTTATTTATCAGAAAATTTAATAAATATGATGTGGAAAATTAAAGAATTGGGACGGGTTGAAGCAACTTTAATTTTGAAAAAATGAGCCACAAATATTCTGTTAATAGTATCCGATAATATATCATAGAATCATTATTTTGGAGAATTCGATTCTAAAATTATATATTGATAATATTATGAATCTCTGTTCAATCACTACTTATTTTTGAGATACAAAATAAAGTAATTGTATCTAGCGATATGTTTATGGAGGACGCAATGAAATATGTGAAACATAACCTTATGTTATTTCAACACAATATGTATAATATGGAAATTTATGCATGCAGTAATAAGATTTAAAAATTATCATTATACTCGTAAAATATTTTATTGCAAACCTGTATTGTTTCACTGCTAATATTATTCAGTCGCCAAATGTAAAACACATTTTATAAAATAAATATGATACCTAAAATATATTTGCAGCGGAAACTTAAAAAAAATCATTTTTTTGTATAGGTAGTTTTTTTTTTAATACCAGCGAAATGCAATTTATAAAATTATTTTTAGATAAAATTTGATCTCTGTGCAACTTCACACATATAATAGTTAAAATATTTTCTACTGCATATGTGCTATATAAATAGCAATAATCAATCTCATATTAGATCTGGAGATTAATTTTAAATCATGCCATCTAAATCTTCTTTTTTAGTATTTGCAACAAAGCAAAATCAATATAAATTATAAAAAAATATTACATATAGACATCTTAAAGACATTTTATTGATTTCTTTTCATTGAATGTAATTTTACATATTGTTTCGTTGTAAATAAGTATTTTTATGATTGCCTAAAAATCCATTTTTTTATTATAAATTTATTTTGTTAAACATAAGTAAGAAATATATACAAACCACTATATTAAATATAAAGGTGTTGTTCTTTTTATAAAAAAGTGTTTTGTTATATAGATTTATAAATGATAATGCAAAAAAATCATGAATATGTTAATGAATATATGTTTTTCAAATCAAAAAATGACTATACCTGGTTATTATATGTTTTCGATTATGAGTTTTTAAAAGTGAAATATCCCTATAAATAGATAATATTCAATGACATGATTTTTTTAATATCTACTAATACAGTTGAGCATAATAAAAACAAGATAACATTTCCAAAATTTGTAATTTTAATATTGAAATTTTTTCATCTGGGTTTAGCAGGGGTTTAAAATTCGTTGCTTACATACAGTATTTATAAATTGATTGTCAAATATAGGCTTTTAAAGTAATCAATGATTGTTTTTTACAAAAGCCATCGATATGAAATGTAGAAGCTAAAATATTTTAATTAGTACACGAACAGTTGTTATTCGTCAATGAATCCACGTTACTTTCAATAGATTTTTCACATTAAATTTAATTAATTTAATTTAAAAGGTGTATTATTCTTAGATTCGGGATAATACAACTAATATATAAAAAAAATTCTATACTTTCTAGAATACGCAATATAATGTTTTTTTCCAGTTCTGAAAGATATTATATTAGTTATCTTTATATTAGATTGTAAATATGCCTAGAGTCATTAATTTATATAATATTTCCATCTAATTTTGATCTGTAAAACGTATATAAAATTTGTAATTGATTTAGAATAATTGTGCAAATGTTTTAAAATATCGCAATTTCATGTTTAAGTAAATATAATGTTATAATTTGTGTCCTATCAATACATTTTGCTAGAAAAATACAATAAATAAGATGTATTAAATTGATTTATGGGCTTATATATATTTAGCCATAGAAAAGCGTATAGTGAAAAGTCGATATTACTTTAAAAAGGATTGCTTACCACAAATTTCAATATCATCTGTTATATGGTATTTGTTAATTTACCAGTTCTTTCGATATACATTACATAACGTTATTAAAGATGATATTGTGTGTAGGTCCGGCTTCAGCTTCATATTTTTGATGCTCTAAATTTGTATCGTTTAATTTTTGATAGCTAATTAAAACCATTTAATCTTGTTGTTAGCTAATGTTATTTCTACTTCTTTTTATTTTATTAATTCATGCTCAAAGCACAAGTTAATAAGTTTTCTAGCATAAAATCTGTTTCATATATGCAGAAGCGTAAATTTAATATTTATTATGCGTAACTAGCAACCATATAAAATTTGAGTAATCGAGAGGTTATTGTTTATCCCTTATCAAACAATAGTTTTTTTTAACACACATTTTCATATTTTTAATTTCTAACCATAAAAGAACTATCGAAGTTTTACTTTCGCTAAATTAATAACATTTGACCTTCTGATTCCATTGCAAGTCTTATTTTTATAAAAATATCTTTATGCTATAGTTTATAAACAGAAACTTATATTTAAACTGATTAATAAATACTTTTTTAAATATCTTTATCTTAATTAAAATACACATAAGAATATCGAATTCCTATAACTATAATGACTTTTATCCAATCGATTATTATCTTGGGATGTTTATGCATTGAAATACACATCATTATATAAATGTTTTACTTTTTACATCCCTTCTGGTCCCATAGTTATACATGGCAACACATATTCGATATCTTATGCTATTGATCAGTTTTAAAGCTTGTTTCTACATCTTATATAGAGAATTTTCAAGGAATTCACAGTGATTTAGAAATTAAAATAATATACAATAATTTACGCTATAATCTTAGTAGCTAGAATGACAGCACATTTAGTGTTATATAAATCTTTGATTTCCCTTTTATTTAAACCTATAGGCACATATATATTTTATAGATCTATTTTAAGATTTTCTATATGTTTTATTTTGTGCCAATATATTTTTTGGCTTATAATTACTCTATGTCACATAATGTATTTATGAAGATAAAATATTCATTGCAAACTTCACATTAAAAATTTATAATTCACGAATCCTTACATAATCATTTTTATTATCAGTTAACTATCAAGAAAAATTTGTAAAAACTTATTCTATTTTATATATTTTTTTTATAAAATACTTGGCATGAAATAATAACATTTTGTGATATTTTTTTATAAAAATAAAATTTGAAATATGTACATACTACTAAATCTAATAGCATATAAATTTTAAATATTATTTAACCATGATTGAAAGTAAGTTACACTAAATTTTATAATCAGATAGATTTTTAATAAGCTTGTAAATTTATCAAACAATAAACCTTTGTATTGCGCGCATTAGTAATAAAATACGTCCAATCTTGAATTTATTTATGTTACTAGAGGACAATAAAAAAATTAAGAGCTTATGCTTCTATGCTGTGCATACAGAATGTTAATAAGATAGTGATTTTAGAAGTTTTAATTCATATGATAGTTTTTTTTTGTGTTTTATTTTTAGTTTATATCTCATCATATGTGACTGGTTTATAACAAATTCCAATTATAATTTCTTAAATAATAATCGATACAAATATCGTGAATATAATTGTACTAGATCAATATGATTAGAATATACCTAAACATACTAAGATTTGTTGTTAAATTTATCATGTGCTAAAAAATTTTTTTTAGAAAAAATTAGATATTTAAATATTATTACTTGTATTCTTAAATTATAATATTTGAACAATTATCATTCAAAAAAATATTCATTAAATTATTAAATATTAGATTGTTTTAAACATATTTTTTATTCCAGTCACATAAGATACTTGACAATATTAAGAAGTGTTTATAGTATAAAAAATCCATTCATAAACATGAATAGATGGTTTTACGTGCAATTCTTCTTTTTTTCTAATTACAATATAAAAGAAAATATTTGATATAAATGTCTATTACATGTAATTTTTTTGTCTATAATATATTACACAATTTATAAGGTACTTAATTCTATAAATTTTTTTTTAAACATTTTTAATAGATCTTTGTCACAGATTAAATTTAATTTTGAAATACGACGATCTGTAATTATTTCGCTTTATTAAATTTTAAAAACAGTTAATTTTTCAACGATGCATTATAAAAAATCAATTATGTCGATTTAAATCCAATTTACAGGTTATAAATCAAATTTTTATGTGTTTTGTGTCATTTTTTAGTTGTTTTACTATAAATTCTATGTCTATATAAATACCTTTAAACATATATGGGTTAATTATTTTTATCAATAATATCTATTTAGACGTGGTCAGCCCATTGAGAATATTGCATAACTCCATGATGCATCTTTTGCACCTTCCCGTAACTTATCTTCATTAACTGCTCTTCTTATCACAAATGAGATGAATTTAGTGTCTTGCGGAGTATTGGAGCTTGCATATATGTTTCTACTTTGTCCGGGATTTTTAACTTTATTTATAAGTTCCATAAATTTTTATAAACAATTTCTAACCTATAAGAGAAAATTGAAAATAAATATGATTGGTATTTATCATTGATATAATCATAATATTAATTATTTTATTCAAATTAACGTATCATGGCATATAGATAATTCAAGTGTTAAAATATTAGAGAAGTATGAACTACAATGATAGTTGTAATAAAAGATAAATGAAATTCATTATATGCGATTTTATAAATTTGTAATTTTATAAGATATTATTATCTTGAATGCATGTCGCTTTATCTAGTTCTAAAGAATTTCATAATATTATCTCTATTTCAATTAAAAGCTGTTTTTTACGAGAGCTTCTATTATCATTATTTCCGATTAATTACGAATACACAATCACATTTTTAATATGACTATTTGTTTTGTAACACTGCTTTTTTCTTTTATTATAGTTGGAAGCGGAAAGTTATTAAAAAATTATAGCTTTTTACTTAAAAAAGATGTGATGAAAAGCAATAGTAAATTTTTATTATATAAATCATTGTGAAAACGTATTTTATAGCATTTAAAAAATATATACAAATAAATATTTTATAAACTAGATATTTTTAGATCGACTAGAATTTTTTATAAATATGATGTGTGTTTGATATTCTAAGTAAATGATATATGTGGATTGGAAACATGTTAAAAGTATATGTATAAATTATCAACAAACACTGAAATTCGAAATTTTAGATGGAAGTATAAAAAGAAGCCTTGAATAAATATTTTAGACATACTATAACATTTTATATCTAAATTCATCCCAGACAACTTAAATATGATGCAAAATTTATATTTTTTATAGGATAAATATTGGATTTTATATGGTAAAAAAAATATAGCTTTCTAACGAGTAATACTAATATCTATAATTTTTAATATATTATAAAATGAAATATTCAAAAAATTATGCATCGATGTCTTAAAGTATTTCATATAGTAATTTTTTAGTATATAAAATAAGAAATCGAATTTTTTATATCTTAGTAGAAAGATTTGGACAATAAAAGAATGATATTCAAATATTTTTGTCTATCATGATTAATTATCATTTATTGTGTGAAAATGCATTAGAAATATTTTTTTTCTTGCGGATATTATCTTAAATTTGAAAATAAGCTACTAATATGCCTATGAAAAGATATTCATCGCCTTACTTAGCTAGAATATTTATTTTTTAAAACATTTAGATGCTGTAAAGTTGAAAATCTGGTATTATAAAAGAATCTCTAAATACTATATATATCATTGTACTGTCCCTATTCTTATATAATCGTCATTTAATGTGATCATGAAAATTTTTTATCTTGATCTTTACCATTTTATAAAAAAACTGTATTGAGTCTTTATGGCCATTTCAGTGTTTTAACTATAAAATTTATACATAATTTGTGATTTGATTCGGTTTCCGTGTAGTACATATTCTGAATTAGGAGCAATTTTACTGGTAATCTTTGCCTCAAAGACTTTTATGATTGCATCAATCAGATTATTCTTATTCATACTTGTTTGCTCAAGCGTGTTTTTTTTTTGCATATTACTTAGATTTTTAAATATCGAGATCTGTCAGGATGTAATACACATAAACTTTTGACATTGTAAATGCATCCCAATTTTATTTTTCTATATTTTATTACATCATTATTAATTCCATGTTATTGATTTGCGTGTGTAATCATTGTTATTACATTATACATTTATAATTTATACTTTTTAAAGTTCAGAATAGAAGATTTTTCTGTCATAAATAATACAACGATAAAATATTTTTTGCGCTATATATAACCCATGATATGTTGAACTTTCTTGGAATACTGTAAGTCTATGGCAAAGAGTTTTTTTAAACTTTTTCGTATATATTTAAAATTTTTAATTCATAGGAACATTAGATTACAAATAATTTCGACGCATAAAGAAAATTTATTTAGCAATATATGACGAAGTTCTGTTCAGGATATGTTTACTGTGACTATATATGTATCAAATCGTATATTAAGATATTTTTCAAAATTTCAATTCATTTTGCATAAAATCTCGGATCATCTTGAGAAATTTTAGTTTTTTCTAATCACAACAATTTTATACCATCATTTTTTGAAAATCCCAAAAACCTGTATCTTGAAGAGTTTGTCTAAATCCTATATGCGGAGAATATTAACGGTATTGATTATTATAATCATGTTAACGCTACATGAAACATACTTATATAATAAAACAGAATTCACAGATCCTCGTTCTGGGATTAAACCTGTATCGGCGATACGATCGCGTGTTTTTTTTGTGTAAATCGCTTTTACTGCGATTCTATCTAACACTGTTTGCTCTATATATTGCTGATAGGCAGCATTTATTACTTGTTTAATAATTTTTCAACGCCCTTGAGTGAAAATTATTTGAACCTCGAACCGTTTGAAATATAAATTCTAAGTCAAATATTTGAACAACAACATCATTGCCACTGCTTAAATATAGTATATAAAACCTTTTTTAACCATTTCAAAAAAACAGATTTCTATTATTAATTTACGTCTACACAAATTGATTCGAGGATTAAAAGACGATATGATTTAGAGGATCTAATTTTTGCCATCCAGTTCACCATATACCAAGGGATATTATATATCTATTTTTAATTAGCATGACACAAATTTTATTTCAATAGGACATTACTACCTAGGGTTTATTCAAAAACATCATTTTTTAAATAAGAGTAATTAAATATTGGGAAATTCTTCGAACGTTCAAATTTATAAATTAAGAATTCAATTTTACTGGTAATAGAACAAAAAATATTATCTCTGCATTAATTTATTCGATGTAATCATCAGATTTTATTGTGTATAAATCCTATTCTATATTTACGGGCTAAGTTTCTTCCTATTTTGATTTCAACTACTGAGTTGTATACAGTCCATTAGGAATATTACACAGCTCCTTTATACATATTTTGACATATCCCCCCGATTTATTTTTGTTAACTGCTCTTAATGAGTGAAATGATATGTGTTCAATTGTATTGCAAATTGTTAGGGCTTGCATATATCCTTTTACTTCAGTATTATTTTTAACAACTAGTACATATTTTTTTTTAATTTTGTAACCATTCCCATCCCAAGCCATTACATATGGTATAATATTGTTATAAAAAGTCTTGACATATTAAAAAAATCGTAAAAATCATAATTATAGATAACATAAAGATAAAATAAAGATTTTTATACTTGCTGATGTTTCGATGATGTATTACGATTAAAACAAATAAACATTTATTTTTACAGTCAAATAAAATATATATTACCTACTATAAATTGATTCAAACTATCCTTTCGAATGATTAAATTTTTACTAAAGTGCTAGTACAAATTATGCTAAATGTTATTTGTAACAATGTTAACCAACAGCACGGCTTGTAAAAGAATTACTTATCCTTTCTGCAATAATTTGTGAATGATATTTTAGAATGGTCGTAACTATAATTTTAAATGACCATATAATAAATTATAAACAAAAAAATCATACAATAAGTCCTTTCTATTTAAAATAATCATAAAGATTTTATTTTGTATTTTCTAATTCACGTGGAAGCATTTTCCCCAAACCTTATGTTAAAAGTTTCCACTAAATCATATTTATTTTTTCCTTCTTTTGAAATATTCATCTATATTTAATTTTTCTATCACTTAAAACTATTTATTTAGACACATCTATATATTTATTTAATACAAGAAGAGAGATTATTTCGCAATAATTAAATGTGTTTAAATTGTTTAGTATTTATACTAAATCTATTCAAGAAAAGTATATTAATGCACAAGTATCAGTAACAGCATTTCAATGTTAAAAAACAACAATAGTTTAACTGAAAATTATTTCAATATTTTTGTCACGTTCAAACGTTGATTTATGTATCCGAACAAATTTTATTTCAACTACAGTTAATAATTTTAATAAATATGTAATTATAAAAAAACTAAAATACAAAATTCGTCAAAAATAATACATAAATCATGATATTTTGGGTTTTAAAATAAGCTAGTGCTATGAAAAATAAGTAGATAAATTTAATTGTTTTCTCTAAGATTAAATATTTTTTTATCATTATGATTTTTTTGGATAAAGATCTTGGATTTACAAAAGACAATAGAATATATGATTTCTCACGCTTTCTGCAGATATTAACTTGTAAATTTATCTTCATAAAGCCATAAAAAATAACAGTAAACAATATGCAAGTCATTCTAGTTGAATTTATTTGCTTATTCTTTGATAAATTTCTAATAATTTAAATTCATTTTTTAAAGTATTGTTGTATGCGAAACATTAAAAAAATTTATTCGGAAATATTATTAAATCGTAACACCATGAGCTTACCTAAATTCATTTTCTATTTTAATTATCTTAAAACCCTTTACTCATAATTACCCAAGCAAATGCATACAAAATAGACTTTATATATACGTCATACATTCACATTATTTCACAGCATTTAAGCATATACGATATCCTTTAGAACTTATTAATTCAAGTTTTTTCGACATACCTATTGATTTTAGGGTATTATGTCGCTTCGATTAGTATTCCTGTTTCACAAAGATATTTTTTGGGGATAAATGTATTTTAAAAACATAAAATGCGAATTTGACATATGAAAGAAAGAGTCTATATAGAGTACCGACAAACTTCGACGATTAGAAAAAATTTAGCTTAAAAGATTTTATTTTGCCAAAGTAAAAAGTTATAAAATTTTTGTCAATGAAAATTAATGATATTTATAAGTGGAGACGTATAATAAAAAATGTTGCTAAAACTAAAGTGCGAGATATGTATCAATATAGAACTAGCTTTTAAAATAATTACATAATTTAGACAGTAAAAATTCTAACGGCATAAAGTACAATCATAAAGCGAAAATGAGTTCGTAATATTGAATATTTAAAAAATACGAACATATACTAGGCTATATATAAATAAGAAAAATGACTATAATCTAATTTGAGATAACAAAACAAAAATCAAAATCATATTTTTATAGCATTGAAATCTATTTGAAATACTTGACTTTCTATTGCATATAAAAAGTGATTTTGTTTAGAAATAGCATTTATATTATCGTTTGCGAGATAAATAAAATAAGGATTCAAGTGTAATTTTTTATGATCCAATAAAAATAATCGATAGAAAATTTCTAGCATAAATTCCGTCTGATTTTTTTATGCATACCTTAATTAAAACTTTATAAATAAAATTAAAAGATACAGAATAGTTGATAAAGCGAATTTTAATTTATTCTAACCGAACTTAGACCTACACTCAATCGTCCTTTTCTTCTATAAATTCATGTAATCAAATATTGAGCATTTAAGTTATTTAGTTATCACTGCTTGGATCCCCAATAAGAAAAAATATAAAAACAAAGGGAATTAACATATATTTTTTTAAGTTTACGGCAACATTTTCACCATATGCATTAAAATATCACTTTAAGTATCTATAATCATTGTCCTTCTTGAATTGCTATTTGTTATGGGTTCTAATTTATTTATAATTATTTTTTATTTATGGGCCATATTTATAGTCGTAATTTTAGTTTTTGTTCTCAGGCACAGCTTGCTCGATTCTCTGTACGCACAGCGTATTTATACTTTCGGCTATCTTCACCTCTTAAAAGTCTTCTTCAATACTTCTCCCCACTTTCGAGACCTATTAATTCAAGGGTTTTTCTCAATTCCAAAGTTTGAATATATGCCTTAACCTGGTTCGTGACATCTAGTTCCTTCAGGTACCTTCTATGATATCGTGTCACCACACCGTCACATGTTATAACATATGCGCTAATTACAAACACAAATAATAAGTACATTTAAAACTATTATTTTAGAATATAATAAGAAAAAATTATACTTTCCTGGTTTTATAGGCAATTATAAATGTAAATAAAAGGTTCGGATAAGTTTTTTCACCAGCAAAAATCTTCAAAATTATAAGAACTCAATTAAAATATTAAAAACTGTCTCATTAGGATGTACAGTATAAAGTGAATAATAATAAATCGTTATGGATATATATTATGCATAATAGATATAAAATCATTTTTATATGTTCATATGTTATAAATCATAAGGTTTTTATAAATTTTTTTTAAGCCTAAATATAGAGAAATAACGACAAGTCCGCTAAATTTATTGCAAGTTGTTTAGCGATTTTAGATCAAAACTTTAATATACAAAAAATGAATCGGTAAAATCTGATTACATTATCTCTTTTATAATCAAACAAGTAGTTAGACAGAGAAAATTAAGAAAAAGACCACTTAATATAAAAATCAAACAATATAAAATTTTATCTTAAACGTAATATTGCAAAAAAGACAGATAATAAAACACGATAGTTAGGGAAAAAGATATAAATAATTTAAAATTTAATTATTCTGTTCCAATTCTATGATAATCAGACAATACGTAGTTTCCGTATAAGAAAAATTAAATTTTGCATTCCCTTTAGATGATGCCAAAAATAACATTGAAGCGATAAAAAAATATAGCTTATATGCTTTATATTTTCATGTATTGAATAAATAAATATTTAGATTGCATCTGCTGCTTTGTTATTCCAGATGACTTGAAATATAAGATATTTAAAAAAAACTGTTTTTATTCTCGTTTATTTAAAAATTAGTATAAAATTTTATCATGATAGCCATAATAAGTTTTTTTTTATCTTATCTTTTTAAGAAAAATTAATAGCAAATATAATTCTTGTATTATAAACATGCTGATAAAGTATTTAATTGATATAAATGATCTATTTATGCAGGTTTGTGATTGATTAATTTTGATTATTTTCTGTTTTTTATATATTTACACAAATAAATTAATCCATATATTTATCTATAGTAAATATGCAAGCCTTTGAAAGATTTAACAAGGTCAAGTGTCAAAAGATGCAATATGGAATTTTTAATTTTCCACACATACTGTCTACATTTTAGTAGATTTAAACATATAAAAAGAAAAACTCTAACCAATAAAAAAACCATGTAAACTTCTAAAATAAACCTTTGGCTAAGATTTTGTGTATTTTTATTATCAAATATATCCGTGTTTTTTTAAATAGTTCATTTAAATATTTTGGTCTAAGTTTGAAATTAATATATTAGATGCATCCAATTATCTCTAAAATCGCATCTAAATGTATTTTAAAAAACAGTTTAAGATTTCAGAATTTTTTTTTCGTATATACGTCAATGAATTACTGCAAATCGAGACTTGTCATTTTTATTTTGTCCTATCATTTCTTTTTCACCTATAAGATTTCTATTTTATTCCCCTCCTTTGAAAACATATAGTTATTTCAAGAAAAAGATAATATATATCAAAATTTTATCTTTAGTTTTCACCCGATTCTATATAGTGACAGTAATGTGAATATGGCTTAAATTTCTAAAGTTTACTAAGACACGCCAAGAAATTATGATATTTTTAGATTTTTTACTATCGAAAAATTAATATTTAAATAGTAAAACTAGTTTAGCAGTTAAAAGGTAAACTTTACATTTTAGATATAGAATATCGCCGAAAACATATATAAGTCATCATGACTACATAACATTTTCTTTTGTCTTAGGTTCTATAGACATGTCATGTGAGAGAAGAAAATTAGTTTATTGGTATTGATATGAGGTATGACATCTAATGAATTATATAATTCTCAATGTTTCCATGCCCATACTACGACATAGAATAAAGGCGGGACAAAAAAGTGGCTTTAACCATAATAAGAAATATATAATCTCTTGCAGTCTTATCAGGATTAAGTAATATTTTTTTATACCAAATATAATAATTTCTATATAAATTTTTAGAAATAGCGAATATATGAATTTTAAATTTATATTATAAAATAAACCTATTATATTATATTGTATCTTTAAATGTTGTTCCCCGGTTTTTTACAATCACTTCGTGGGGAAACATACTTAAAAACGCATATTGAATTATATACATGCAATCTGCAAAAAAACATTCGATTTGAATTTCATTCGTTGATTTGATATTTATATAATAAGAAAAGACATGTTATTACTTAAAACTACTTATCCATACACGTAAACATAAGATTTAGGTTTCTATTTCTTATTACTCACATTGAAAATTTTCTACATAGAATTACAATTATTTCACAGTTTAATTTCATATAATGGGATTAGATTTAAAGCCCGACATTTTTTTACTAATTTTATTCCTAATTTATTAAAACACCAACCGTCTAATTAAACATGCTATGCAAGTAACACCACCATTGATTTATGTGTATTTTCGTTCTTAGTATAGACTACTTATATATGTTTAGTTGTTAAAATAAAGTTCTATTTATTTATTTAGATGTTTATGTAATTTTATGCAAATTCATTTGTTCAAGGCAAACATCAAGCTGTTTTTTGACAGAGTTTTTTATTTAATCCTTTAGCAGCACTAAAAAAAAAGCTTTTTTAAATGTATCTTTGCAGTAGTATATATCGTGTGTTTGTCTTTATTTTGCTAAAGTTCATACGCAACTGCTTCACTTGCGATCACATCTCACTAATTATTGAAATATGCTAAGAAAATAAGAACTTCATGTCAGCTAAATTAAACATCTTTTAGGTATAGTATCAAATAAAAATGGTTTTACATCTTTACCAGATCATAATTTCTTAGTTTCATCTTTATAACATAGCTAGAAATCAATATTTATTTTTACTATTTTTTTCAACAATTTGATGACATAATCACCAAAGTAATATATTTGCGATATAAACTAATTTTTATAAAAAAATCATAAATAAGTTTACTTCAATTCAAAACAAGAATAATATATCATGTGTAATGACTTGGGATATAATGTTACAATTTTCCATAAAAATATGTTATGGAGTTAAAAATCCAGGTATTAGTAGAAGAATACACACAAGACTTCACACTTCACAAGATAATTGAACACATTTCATTAGTGAGAAGAAGAGCAGTTTTTGATGAAGAAAGATCAGGCGAAGGTGGAAAAATATGTGAGAAATAATTGTACAATATTCCAAAGAACTGACCACATATAAATAGATAAAATTTATAAAAATAAACTTTATCCGAAAATGAAAGGAAAAATAATCGATTATTATATTGATGTTACCATTATAATTTTAGTTTGCTTGAGTGCAGTTATGTATAATAAATACTAGAAGTCGATAAATCACAAACAAAGATATAGATTATTTATGGAGTATCAAAAATTATATTTAAGATTATCTTTATCTTAAAAAAATATAAATAATTATTGTAATGATAATGTTGAAAGTTAGGAATGTGAACTAAAATATATTGTAATTTATAATTTTTTCTTTCAAAAATGTTTACGAACTTCTCATCAGTCATAATACATTTAACAATCGATATTTGTTTAATCCCCTTTTCTATATTCTGAACCACATTTTATCTTCCACAAAAATAGTAAATTACGACATGGTATATATAATCTAAAAAGACAAAAATAAAAATATGGAATGGTTTATATAAATACTCTATGACTTTAGATTACATGCACTATAAGATATTTCTACTGTGAATATACAACCTTGTAGTTTTATATATTGCCATAAACTAATCATAAAAAAATATAGATGCCACTCTTAATCACTTCTACGAAATAGAAATGCTTAGCTCATATATTTATGATTATTGCACTTTTTTTGTTTAAGCTGCATCCTGTATGCAGAAAAAATAATTTATTGTTTATATCGACAATCTTCCTAGTATAAGAAGTTTTTCCAATTAGCATTTTTAGCTTAGTTTATTGCACTCAAAAGTAAAGAATACGCTTTAAGTTATTTTCATTACATATTGTATAAATTTTTCAAATTGTTTTGAATCTATTCAGATAAGTGTAATTGCCTTTTCTTTTTGTGCTATATAGGTTCTTCTAGTTAATTATATTAGTTTGAGACTGGTTTTTTTTCAATATTATAATATCAAGGTTATTAATATCTAATATACTAACCAATAAAGATCATCAACCCTCGAATATGTTTTTGATCATGCATTTTATTGCTATATTATATACAATATATGCATATTTCAAGAATATTTTACGTGAAAAAGAGTTTATGTTTATGATGATCTAAAATATTGCCTTCCAATGTGAGTAAATTTTTTTTCATAACTAATGATTATAATATAACATGATTTAAGTATTTCGGCTTATGTATAAATTAAAAATATAGATAAATTAAATCATAGATTTTTACCGAATTCAGAGTGTATTGTTATATAATTGGCAAAATATATATTTGAAATTCAAAAGAGTATGAATCACATGCAATGTAGATACTTCTCAAGCAAGCAAATACTAATTCTAAAGACTATGCATAGCTAATTTAAGAATGCATTTTATATAAATCAAATTGCATGTTCTTTTAACTTTTCAAAAGATTTACAGCATATATATTTTCAAGTTATAAAAATAAAATGTCGAATAAAAATTTATATTCAATTAAGACACAATAAATATAGTTCGCACAAATATAAACAAAAATATTTAAAGGATAAATACTCCAGAGACAACACATAAAAAATATTTATCCAGTCCTTAATTTAGATATAGGTATAAAAAAAATACCGTTACTTTTATCTATAATATTTGAAGAATGAATTAGTAAAAATACGAGCAACAAACACTTGATTGTATGTAATATTATTTTCTCTTCGCAACTTTATATACAAATATCAGTAATTAAAGCATAAAGCTTAGTTTTAAAGCGCATTTATATTGGATTTTCATTGAAGCGTTCAAATATGTATGTTGAACTGTTAAATAAATTATTAATCATTGTATATGCTTAATGTAATATGCTAAAATTGAATCATTGTGTTATTACAAATATAATATATAACGTTTTAGACAGCAAAACACATTTAAATAATCCTCTATAGAAATTTATTATGAAATCAGATGATATTTTTTTATATGTAAATTAGATAGAAATATAATTGCAGATTGAAAATCCCATTTGTTTCTTTAACATTTAGATACGATAATACAAAGATGCACAAAAGTAATTTACAAATATGACTAAAACTCAATATAATTAGAAATATTATGTTTATTCCAGAATATAAAATATTTATATTTAATATAAGATTTTATTAAAACTCTATACAAAACATTAAATAGCATAGATGTATAGCAAACAGATAAAGGTTTTTTATTTTATTTTGTGGCACACCATAAGATAATCCAACATTTTTTATTTTTGATTGGTGTGATTAAAAAATTAGTATATGATTTCTATCATCATAAAATATAATATTTACATCTATACAGCCATTAGTTATATATAAAAAAAGAAGTCTTGAATTTTTCGGATCTACGGATTCGAGTTTTTTATATTTTTTCCGAGAGATATATATCAATTATAAATGCTAATATTTTACCCAATGAAATTCATCTTATGTATTTCAGATAGCTTTAGTATACATATTAACATTTAAAGCTGCTGATAGTTAAAGTAAGATTGCAATTTTTAAATCACACATATAATAATTATCGCGTATCTGTTATATTTAATCACAGAAATATGCTTTTCAGGGGGTTGAAATTTTTTAGCAGCATAAATTTTTATAAAAATTATGAAATTTGTTCTTATAATGCAATGTATAATATTAAATAAAATTATGTAAAAGAGTACTAGAATATTATTTTATTGTTTATATATATATTATTTTTGTAAATACGATATTTTTATGTTTTTTATGTAAATACGATATTTTTATGTTTTTTATGTAAAAAGAAGACACAGCCTCGATGCAGAAGCAAATATTTAATTATTCTACACTAAAAATAGAGAGATTAAAGGGTTAAATAAATATTGAATTCGTATTATGATCACACTAAAAAATATCATCCACTTGGGTGTTTAATTATTATAAAACCACGACGTAGAAATATATTAAATTTAAGCAAAAGCATAAAATTTTTGTGCATCAAACAAATCGATTTGGGACAGGAGCTAAGATATAAATGATTTTTTTTGCATATTATTTCGATTAAGGTAAATATGAATATATTAAATTAAACATATTCAAAAACTTTTAGTAAAGAGAATATGAAATGTTTACTAACATATTTCAAAATGGATTAATTCAATTTAATGATAGCTATATTTGTTTCTACTATATAGAACGAGTATGGATTTTATAATTATTAAAAATTTTTAAAACATATTTGTAATCAATTTTGTTATATCACGGTTTATTATATTTTATAATGTACTTCCAGAATCAAATTTTCATTAATATTATTATTGGGCTTTTATATATTCATTTGCCAAAGCTCGAGATGTGGTGGCAAAAATATCATACGTCGTATGATATGGAATTGGAAATCAGAACTAAAGCGGAATATCGCGCACAATCAAAGGGATCAAGGAATACACTTATGCATTAATTTTTTAGTAAAGAAGTGAATCTAGGAAGATTTTAAAAGATAGAATGAGGGAAAGCAGTTTCAATCAAATTTCTTCTATAGAGCAATCAAAAGTTTTGCAAAAACAACATGCGAATCTGTAAAGTATATTACCCCTAAAAAAATCAATAGGACTTTAAGATTTTCTAAAAATTCAATTCGCTCGATAATATCGAAATTCTTATGATAACTATCAATAACTCTAGGGCTTTATTGATCGTAAACCAGTTATTTTCATATACTCATCTGTTTTTCATCAACACAAAAATATCATAAGATTATCACACTTTACCAATAAAAGGAAATGACTATTCTATATAGTGACTTCTTCGTAATTATTAATTTGATACATATCGAGTTTTTTTATGAACATGACTATTACAGCTGCTGATTGATGTAGTTATATTGACATTGTGTATCGTATTTTATTTATATGATCATAGTTTATGTTTTTTCTTTTAAATATTGTGCTCTGTTTGGTGTTTTGTATGTGATATTTTTGATTTGTTTTTAGATGGGGTGCACAAGAATATATTAATAGAGCATCAATGATGTTTAGGATGTTAGAGATTTATAAATTTTTATTAAACAGGATAAAATCTTAATGGTTTCTTTTGTCCTAATAAATAGCAAATTAGAATTTATGATAATGCTAAAATTAGACTTTTACAAATTTTATTGTAATTTAGTTCATTTTTTATTTATGATTTTGATAAGAAATATTTTGCGTAATTGACCACAGTTAAAATTGATTAAAAATACTAAATTTTACTTTAAAATGAATGACAATTTTTTCTAAATTTTTCTATCTAATATCCATATTTATAATGATTCCAAAATGAGATATGTTGAACAAAAATAAAATTTAAATAGATAAAACTCGACACTTTTATTCACAAGCGTTTTGTATAGGTCCTAAATAAACATATATATTTATATTGGTTTTTTCTTTTTTAAATTTTTTTTAAAACAATTGTATAGCTGGAACACAATATTTTTTTAAATGAATCATAATCTTACATTCCCACTTCTATGATAAAAAAAATATAAAGCTTAATTCAAATTTTCTATATATTAATTATTTCATGAATTTCGAGAGTATTACGGCTATAAAAATCTTGATCTCGTACATAGGTTGTAATTTTGTGTCTATTACCAATGCATAAAAATTTTATTATTTCTACTGCTCAAAATCCAATATAGTACAATAAAAAATTACAGATTTTATTCCAAGCAGATATAAAAAAACACTAAATCACATAATAGAACGTTCTAATAGATCAAATAATTTCTTTATTTTTCGCTTATTACTACCAATTCTTCATCATCAATTTTTAATTAAGGCAAAGCTAAGCGATTCACTCTTTAACAAGTTTTTTTAATCCCGTCACCCAATAAACAGATTAAAATATAAAAAAAATACGATTTCTATTAGAACTAAAAGAATGAAACACTAAATGATGGCTTCTGAGGATTTTTTTTTGAAATGAAATTCAATTTCTTAAAATTAAACTACATATCCACATTTTCTTTCTTGATATTATTTATAATTTAAGGTTGTGTTTTTTACATATTACAGTTTCTATGCTTTTTTATCGCAATTTCTATTTTTATGAAATGAAAATGTTCGTAGGTCATATTGATATCGATTAAAAATTTTCAAATGGATTAAAATATATAAAAATCCCAAACTAAATTTTAATAAGAATTAAAATGTTTTAAAATCGCAATAAACGTATAACTAGTATGTAAAACCTAGTGTGTTTATAGATATAAACTTAACCCCTTAAATTTGTGTTAGTAAACATGCAATATAGAATATGAAATCTATAAAAAAATCATAATATTAGTTTTTTGAATAAATTTTCTTTTCTGACTTAGCAGAAATCACTTTAAGTGTGTTTAAAAAACAATTTTATGCTTTATGTGTGCACTTTAGGTTTTCAAGTTTATAATTACATAGGATTAAATCATTTACAAGGCAGATAATAATTAAAATGATATATCTTAGTTATAAAACAACACAAACTCATTGTTAAATTTATATTTAAAAAATAAATGCTGCTTCGGTCAATTGATATAATTTTACGAATTTTTATTATAATATAAATACTAAATAGGTTTATACATATCAAAATATATGTTAAGGTTTAGAAAATAGATAAGTGTTAGATAATCTTACTCGCTTTTGTGTTTTTACTCACTCATTATAGATTATTATCAGTAAGACCTGTGCACTGCTAAATTTATAATGCTGCGATTTTCTGTATATTATGAATTCGTAAACTAATCAACACTGCAATAATCTTTTTTTATCTATTATCAGTTTATGTATATCTGTTTATTCTGCAAAATTTAACATATTTCAGACAACATCTATTATATGATTTTTAAAATATTGATGCAAAGGAAGAACTCTTATAATGTACTTAATTTTATATTTAAATTTATAATTATGTATGCTTTTAAAGATTTAAGTACGCGAAACTGAAAAAATCAAGAGTTTTGCCCATAATAGTCGTTACTTGTAATATAATATGGATAAAATATAAAATTGTAAAATGAACTGCCTACACTTAAGAAAACAGATCAGATTTAAACATAATAAAACGTACTATTTTTCTGTAATTAGACTTTTGATGTGTTTTCATTCTAGCAAATCACTGATATCCTAATACCGTATGCATAGCAATCTTTGATTTGCAAAAACTATCAATTGATACAAATAATACTAGAAATTGCATTTTATATTTTACTTGCGTTTACTTTGTCGCTTAACATTAAAAATTATACTAAAAACTAATTAGAAATAGAAAATAATTAAGGTAACATTTTATCATAATGAATCCATTAATTATTTTTGATAATCTAAATCAATTATATTAGAATAAGTTTAAATAAATCTTATAAAAATACCACTTGAATTATGAGCAGATGTCAAAAACTATAGCGAGCATAGTATATCATTAAGATTTTATAGATTTTTATATAATCTGGTACATAGTATCATGAATTTATATAAAAAAATACGGTGATCTATGTAACCATAAAAAAAATCGTATAATTCTTAAAAAGGTTTGTAAATCGTATTATATATTAACAGTAAGATTTATTGGAGTTCTAAAAAAATATATGTTGTGAAATCAATAAAATACCTTTTAATGGTCAGGAAATTATAGATATCTAAGATTAGTGCCTATATATTGCATATTTTTAGTCGTGAGGATATTTTATATATTACATAATTCTTCCTTTAATACAATACATTTTCTTATAAAAAATTTATAATGAGCATATTTTTATGATTATAATGTGCTACTGAATTACAAGGCTAAAATGTATTCTGTTTACATAAAACAGTGCGCAGAATATCGAAAAAAAATCGCATGTAAGTTTTGTTTATAATAGTTATATAATTTTATTTAATATATACATTGGATCAGTTTAAAGATAATATAATATAATTTATTTTTAAAGATAGTAAAAAAACAATGATTTTGAAGTTTACATACAACTGATACATGTAATCATTAGTTTCTAGCGGATTGATTAGGCTTGATTGTCTATGGTAAAAGAATTTTAAACAGATCATCAAAAAATATATAATCCATATTATTCGGTTAATCAAAACTACACTCTTTTACTTTTTCAGAATCACAAACAAGTCAATATGATTAATAAATTGTGCAGAAAATATATAAATAAATATCGTTATAAGAATCGATTCCTGTCTTTTTCTTGTTTTAATATGATTTATTTAAAAAACTAAGATTTTTTTAGTCGAAAAAAATGTTTTACATAGATGCACAGAAAAACAAATTACAAATTAATATATTCGAAAATAGTCAGTTATTTGTTTAACATGATATACACTTACAATCTGGTTAAGTCTTTTATAAATCCCGAAAAATATAAAATGGCATACAAATTCTTTGCATTGGTTATTTTCGTCATTTCCTTATAAAAATGGCTAAATTGAGTTAAGCTAAGAGCATTAAGAAGACGTTTCTGAATCGTTGGATTGTTAAATTTATATTTGACTTGGAAAATTTTAAATATTATGTCATTTTTTATTATTTAACATCAGAAAACGATTATAATTTTGTTAAGGTTTTTATTAAATGAAAATTAATATTTTGGTGCAAAAAGTGGAAAAGATGCAATAATCGAAGAATATAAATATAAATTTTACATAAATTCCTAAATATGATGACAATTATTTGAATTATACAATATAGCACATAAATTTGCTTAGAGATCAACTTCTCAAGAATTCCATAATACCAACGATAGATATATTTATGCATAAATCTAAATCATCTAAATTTTACAAACTTTTTATTAAATCAATAAGTGGCAAAAAATAAATATAATTTTTTTTTGTGAATCAATCTTTCTATTTCTAAAAGTAAATTGAAAAAAAATTTCTATGCAAATCTGATTTGTATAACGATGCTAAAATATGGTTTTTTTTTTGTTTTCAGTAATAGAAATACAGTTTTTAGTGCCTATTTAAGCGAATAACAGTTAAATAACTATGCTGTTCCATTGCACAATAGCGATGAATATTGCATAACAAGTGATCTTGAAAATTTTTTGTACGATAAATTTCACTTGATACATTTCTAATATTTTTCAAATCTCTAGTGCATTTTTGTAATGCTGATATCACATGAATCTAGATTATAGTAATTCAATTGCCTAAAGTAAATAGGGGTGCTTAAAATGTATAAAAAAAAGAATATTATTGATGACTCCGTTTTTAATCTTTTCTGTAAAAGTATGCATATTGCAAGTCACATAAATGTACTTTTAATCATATGAAATATCGTATGATAGAAATTTGGGGTTGAAAGTATTTTTTGATCTATAAAATTTTTAATTAATCAAAAAAGACGCACAAAAAAACTACTTCGCGTCAATAAATACGTTTATATGGTGTTCCATCTACAATAAACACAGAATAAAATATAAGTTATAGTTTTTTAAGAATATTACATCAATATCTTACCAATCCACAGCCTGTTTATAAAAAAAATCTTGGCTCAGTTTTTACTTTAACAATATAAAAAGGCGTTATTTTTATTACAATTAGATGAAGCAACACCATGTGTACTAAAAACATACAAATGCTGATCAAGGCTATATGAATCTGATGGTAGTAAGATAGAATGCTATATATTATATAATTTATAAAATATTTTTAACACAATTTGCATGTCATATGCATACAAGTATACATTGTGCACATAATAAAAAATCATATGCTTTTTAAAAAAATTTCTTCTGTAATTTAAAACTTGTATTTTTAAAATTAATGTGATTTATAAACTATTCCAATCTCAAATAACATTTTTTATTTTAAGTTTTAAGAATTATTATTTAATAGTGACGTAGCTATAGAAAAAAAATAACACATTGCATCTTTAAAATTGCTCATAAGATCGTTTTATATATTTTAAGTTTACTAAGTTATATGTATTTATTTTTAAAACAAAAAATTGTTTTATATGCATAACTTCGACACCATACCTAAGTATAAAATACATTTCGTGCATGTGTATATGAAAGGTGCAATAAAAAGATCATATATTTTATTTTCTAAATTCAGATTTTATAACTTTGTCATCTTTAACAAACAAATTTTCACATTTGCTGCTAGATCCAATTATACGGAATCTAAATTGTATGTAAAAAAAGACAAAAATAAGAGCTTTTGCTACTTTTTTCGAGTTGAAGTTTCAAAAATCCAGGTTTAATCTGTTACTTCTATCTTTATGATTGTGACATCATCGATAAATTTACACATATTTATTAAAATTAGCATACAAAGAAATCAATTTACATAATATCATAGTATTTAATATATATTATAGGTTACTTTTATCAGAAAGATTTTTTTGCACATAAAATTTTCCTATTATATGCTGCAGTTTATTTTCCATATTTTCTTTCCGACGATGGTATAAATGTATTTCGTGATTTTATATATTTGTAAAACCAATTTTTATAAACTGTGTCTTTTTTATAGTTGTACTACATGCAATATAAAAATTTAGGAGAAAAATGTCTTTTTTTACTTGAACATGGTTTTTATATACATGATTAGACTTTTCAGGCCCTAAAAGTCCAATTGAAGCCACAAAAAAGATCAAAAACGTTTACGTTTTATTCAAATATAATTTTCATTTCAAGAAATTATACATGAAATAGTGCGGATTTTTGCTTACACATTCATTTTATTTATCAAACTTTACATCGTAGATTTTATTTGTCATAAATTTATGTTTTTAATTTTCCCATAATTTTTGTATAAAAGAAATTTCTGTCATTTCCATGCATAATGTGCATTAGAAATGGTATAACTAGTTTTAAAAACATATTCGGAATCGATCTATATGTTTCAGATTGCGTATTTGTGTTAATCCCTTAGTTTAATTTCAAAAAATAGTAAAAGATCAACGGGTAAAATTAAGATAGATTTATAAATTTAAAGTTAATTTTTTCGATCATAAATAATATTTTTTAATACATATAAATGATATAGATTGATAAAAGCTAAAAATTCACATAAAAAAATCCGGTTTATTGCATTTAAATATACTTGCATTTGAAAGTTTATTTTTAGTAATAAAAGAAAAATAGGATCTATTTTTTTACATCATGGTAGATGTATACGAAAAATATACAGATGAACTTTTAAAACTTATCCTAATTAGAAAATTTGTCAGAAATAAAATTTTTCCAACAGTAAAAACTAATTTATGTCAATGTTTTATATTGAAGAATCATATTTTTATTTTCTCTTTTTTAAAATAGTATGTATTTTAATATTCACTATTTAGATTTAATAAGAGGCTCATATATAAGTACAATTTTGATTTTTATAGAAAAATTATATATTCACACACCATCAATTTTTTTGATTTAAATTTTAAACTTGAATAAATTCAAAATGGTATATTATATAGTGCAATGAAACATTATAGCTATTGTATTTTTGAGGTTAAAAAACGTTCGGAAATTTATGATCGAAACACATTAAATAAGTTTGTATATATAAAATACTTCTAAAACATTAATTATACAAGTTTAAAACCACACTAGTATATATAAATTATAAAAAAACATTCCAATATAAGTTTCTACAAATTATTACGCATACGAACATATAAGTAATATTTATCTCATAAATGTTTCTAAGATGCTTTTGCCAGTATTAATTCTAATATAATTACAAAAGTTGTTATATGCGATGTTTAGACCACCATAACAGGTGGTAATTGATTTCTTCGCTAGATCATGTAGAAAAAAATATATATCTCACGTATAACACCGCAAAAAAATGACAATATCATTATCTTTTGTACATTTTCCTATGAAGTAATAGCATTTTTATTGTGAAATTATTATATGGTTCAATTATTTAGGTAATTAAATAGGGTGTTATTGACAAAAAGAATATATACTTATTTTAAGCATTTAAGTGAATTATGTAAATAGAAACTTATTGCAAGCATTTAAGTTAATTATATAACAATAATTGAACTGGATTTAAAGACGTAATTTAGTCAATCTAGCTGTTGCCGTATAATTTAACGTAATTCGCAGCATGTTATTGCTATGAAAGTAAGATTTTTATGTGATTTATAATGTGTGAAATAGAGACTCTATTTATTTTTATAATTTATGAGTGTATGTTTATATTTCAAATTATATCAGATTTTTGTTCACAAATATAATTTAATGGGCACCTAAACGTATATCATGCTACAACATTATGACTTTTTTATATTTTCGATCTTTTTTGTAATATAAATCTATCAAGATCATGATCTGTTAACAAAAAAAAATATTTAACTTACCACATCATCGATTAATTTTCAAAAAAATATTTAATATTTGTTAAAATATACAAATATATAAAAATAAATCAAATTTAAAGTGGTAATTGACTAAGATGTTCATTTCATATAAAAATATAAATACGAAAGAATTTAGACTATGTATTACTATACAAATAAAGATCTTCTAAAAGACTTAAACCTTTCTATTGATTTTCAGTTTTGCATATGCACAAAAAACATAGATATATATTTTTTGAACCTATAGTACCTTATGCTTCTTTTTAGATTGAGCTGTGCAATATAAAAATATCAAATATATGAATCAACAGCTTTTAGGTATCACTCACACATGAACAGAATTAATCAACATAAGAAACCTCGAATTATGTTTCTCTAAGACCACATAAATTAGAACACTATCTATAATCTAGAAATATAAAACATTTCTTGTTTATTTCAAAAAAAGATAAAAATAAGATTTATAGCATATTATTTAGAAAATATATAACTAAAGGCAAAAATAGATGTTAAAATGAATTTAAATTTTTTTACGTTAAAATCATACTTATTAATTTGTACCATAGTATCGCTTATCATCATAGATAAAGTATTCTGACAAAAAACGTGCAGTAATTTATTTTGTGTTATAAAATTATAACAAAATCTATTAATATATATAAGACTGAAAATAAAATACACAAAATATTTATATAGCATTATAAATTTTTTTGATTAAAAGCTTTTCTCAATGAATATTCGAGTTAATTAATATTTTGGTGCTGGATTTTCTTTGTTACTATATATATTTAATTGTATAGAAATACTAAAGAATATTTTCTTAATTTGTTTTTTCATTTGGTTCTTTATTTATTAGGACTAAGCAGAGGTCAATAAAACTCGGTATTACGATCTAATTTTTATAAATTAATTATCTGAAATATACCGTTAAAGTAATAGATAATTATTTCATACGAAAACCATAAGAATTAAATATACAGGACTATAAATTCCAAACTTATCAACAACAGTAGTAATTCGTAAAACGGATTTCCCATTAGTTTCAAAAAATTATCCACTTTAGTTTTGATTTAGTTGATGTTTAATATTTAAATTACATGAAAATTCGTATTATATGACTAATGAATAAAAGTAATTATTTACTTTATTAAATTATAAAATGCTTAATATACTATTTTTCAGTGGCCAGTGAAATTTTATTCAAAGTATTTTTACCCGGATTATATATATATATCAAGAACTGTAGTTTAATATTTCATGTTTTTTTGCTCTGAAAACGTAATTTAAAATAAAATAAATTGAGTAAATAATCTAAATTTAGAATAAAAAATGCTATAAATTTTTTTAAATTTCATGTTAAATTACATTTAATATTTTATTAGCCACATTTAAAAATCTATCATTTGAAAATTATATCAATAAGGTGGATCGATTTTATTTATTGGTTTATTTGATCATTGGTCATACAAAAGCGTCGAATGTAATCGTTATATTTCTTTTTAAATAGTTTGCGCATCAAAACTTCAGAATCACTAAATTTATAGTTCTTTTCAATATACATGTTCTTTCAAGATACATCATATTAACTTTTTTCTAAATCCTATTTTTATTCGTTAGAACTTATATTCAGCTTGTATTTTTATCTTTGACGCCAATACTTATATTAATTATGTTTTAGATTAATATAAAAGCCACCCTTAATATTTTTTGATTGTCTTTGTTCTCTCATTTTTTGTTATTTTATATATTCATGCTGAAAGCCCACTTTAATGCATTTTTTAGCATAGAATTTGTAGTATATATATAAAACGTTAACAATTTATTTATTATGCGTAACTTGCACGCATGAAAATTTATATATTTCTCTCTATTGTTTACCCTTAATATAAACAATATTTTTAGCATGAATATTTTAATATTTAGGTAATCCATAGCCGTAAAAAAATATTTTTTGAATACGCTTTGATACATCAAATTAATTTGAATTATCGATGGGTTTGTAATTTGTATTATTATATGGATTTCTTTTAGCTGAATTTCACAATATAAACTTGTATTTATTTTGATAAATGTTTATATGATTTCTATTAAATAAACACAATATTATGATATCATGTTAAAAAATTACTTATAATTATATCGATTATTATCTTGGGGTATGTATACGTTAAAATACATATAATTTAATCTGAATTTTACAATTAACAGCCTTTCTTGGTCTCATAAGCTGTATATTGTAACATATATTCATTATATTAAGCTTTTGTTTGATTTCAAATTTTATCTATAGAGCGCTTATGGCAGTTTTAGTGATTAATGAAACAAAATAATATTCAAAAATTTACGCCTAAATATGTATTTTTTCTAATGACACCAAATACATGTTAAAAAAAACATGTAATTTTTCTTTTCTTTTGTCTTGTTTACATAGATAAGTTATTCAATAATTTTATGAATACCGATGTGTTCGATTCTAAGCCAATATATTTTTCTTCTAGAAATCACTCTGTGTGCTAAATGTCCTTAGATCACATTTCAATATCAATTTGTAAGCTTCATATGATAAATAATATTTCACGAGTCTTCAGCAATTTGTAATAATTAAAAATTTAATGTAAGTTATAAAAAAGATAAAAATCATATTCTTTTGTAAGTATTTTTTATATAATAATTTACATTATAAAAAGCAACGGGTTAAATTCTATTTGGATTGAATTATGCTTAAAAAGAACATAAATTAGCTTCAATATTGCTTCAAATAATGATAAAAGTGTATAGAAACCTGAAAAAAATATATAGCGTAAACAAATTTTAGATATACTCAACAATTACAAAAATCGAAATTCACTAACTTTATTATCTGATAAATTTTTATTATACTTACCTATATAAAAAAGAAATATACTTTTAGATTAGAACTTTTGAAATAGAGCTTATTATATTCAGTAAACGTTTGATCATATATATTATTAAAGCCAATAGAGCACAAAAAAATAGTTGAAAGTATGCTTCTAGATAGAGTTTTGATTTTTAGATTCTGAACTACATATAAATAAAATATTGTGAATTTGCTTTTTACCACAGACGGACTTATTATACGATAGATATAAGTAATACTATGATAAAATAAATTTGAGTATAATATTTTAGGCTATGTTTAAGGAATCCTAAATTTTATGCCTAATGTTGAATAATAATATGATCATCTCATGCATAACTTTTGATAAATAATGTTTTAAGTAATATCAAAATAATTATATTGTATAATGCATAATTCTTATTAGGTTAATGTTAGTAAAATAGGCAGTATTTCAAAAATAAGCATGATAAATATTCTTTTACAATTTATGAAGTAATAAAAAAAAAGGATAATATTTATTAACTTGAAAAACATCATTTTATGCTATAATATTTAGTTTTTAAAATGAAAAAAAAGCAACAGTTTATATTTTTTTAGAAAATATTCAAAAATATAAGCTAAATATTAATCTAACCACCTTAAAATTTATATTGTTATCATAAAAAAACAGCTTGTGCATACCATATATTCATTCACCAATAATTTTTTGTTTTGTATTTCAATTTAATATTTAATAACTGCTTATAGAACACAATTTATTTCTTCGAAACATAAATCCTACGCATTTATACGTAAATAGAGATTTATGGGGTGATGCAAGACACTCGAACTCATCTCATTTGAGAGAAGAAGAGCTGCTGGCAGAGATAGGTCAGTATATATGTCAAATGATCTTCCATTAAATTGCGAAACATTCATAGTGAACTGACTACGTTTCAATAGATGGAATTGATAGTAAGAAATTATACAAATTTATGAAAAATAATTATTGGCTTTTATTTTCAAATTGATTATAAAAATTGAAGTGCAAAAAAAAACTTAGATTACAAGAAATATTGATCAAAATTTTTTTTTAAAATAATTTATTATCATATTATATCATATCTACAATTCCAATCAAATGTCTAGCTCGTATAGAGAAAAATTTGGTTTGGACTTTAACCTATTTCTCAATAACCGAATTTTTTTTATTCTATCGAACTAGCAGCCACGATTTTGAATCTAAAAGCCTTTATCTTTTTTTATATCTACTGGTTAGAGGAGATAAAGTCAAGTTATTGCAGTCTTTAAAATTGAGGGTAAAAGGTTTCGATATTTACTCGCCTATTGTTTTACTATGACAAGATTTATTTTTTTTACTTGTGCGAACTACATACATTTTCTTTACACATTAATAACAAGGTAACATTTTTTTAAGAAAATAAATTTCAAAGGAATTATGCCAGCAAATATCCACATATTGCGATGGAAATGGCAAATTTAATATTTTACAATAAAATATATACAAAACATAATATAATAAAAATTTAAATTGATTGATATAATATATACAATCTATTAAGATAATTTATTTATAATTAATTAATGCTAATCAAATTAAAAGCGCAGGGCAATATACGAAATATAAAATAAGATATAATAAGATATTTATTGTTTCATTACCTTAGGGTTATGATTGCTTTCATACATAAAAATTTTAAATAAAAATCTTAAATAAACTTATACATCTAAGGAAACAAGCACATATGGAGCTAGACAAAGATCGAATAATCCAATATTTAAAATTCAATTACAATTTGAAATCTTCTATTTCTAGAAAAAAAATTAGTCATTGCATGATTTTTATATATAAATAACATAAAAAATATCTAGTAGTCTCTGTTACACTAAATTCGCATTTATGTGCTAATTTTCTGTTTTAATTAATTCTAAGTTTTAGATGTTGACGGCTCATTTAAAATATTGCAAAACGCTTTAATACATCTTTTGACACCCTTCCGCATTCTAGCTTCTTTAGCGCTTATTCTTCTGTAAATAATATGAGTAGAATTGCCTTAAGAAGTGTTTGATCTTGCATATATGCTTAGACCTCATATGTGATTTATAATTCCTTAGCAGATTTATTATTAAATTCTGTGATCAAACCTTTTCCATTAATATGTAATATATTTTTTAGTAATTTTATATTAAACAAAGTTTACCTGCGATTCTAACTTTTGATTCTAATAAAAATAACGGCACAAAATATAAATCCACTAGATAATATTATACATAAATGAATCAATATTTCAACACAATAGTGATCTAGATAAAAGACAAACAGGATCGGTATAATATTATGAATTTAAATTGTTAATAGATTTAATCTAAAAAAATATATCAACAGAATTTTCATTTGATAAATACCTTTAATTTATTTTACTTAAAATTAACCACAAATATTTTCACGAAATTATCAGTGTAGTAATAAAAAGCTCAATTAAGTTAGTATGATCATAATCTACTTTAAAAAAAAACTTTCGTAAATATAGTGCATATTCTGTAAGAAAATTTCAAGTATAATACATTACCTGCATGTTTGTGTTTTCTAATGGACTGTTATTTTTTTTTTAAATCAAAGATAATCTTCCTTCACACATGATTAAAACGAAAATAAAATACATGTTTAATTTTATATTTTTAAATCTTGATCACCAGTACGTTTAGATTTCATAATCGTTTTTTATATAATCTATTACCCCTTTACATTTATATATATTTTAATAGAATTAATAACATACAATTACTACGATAATTGTTCAACCCAAAGAAAGAACCGGATTAGGGAGTATATACAACCATAATATTAGGACGGACAGTTGAATGAAATGGTATCGTCAGATTGAGAGGTAGTGAAGAAGCAAGCCAAAAGTATTAATACGAGAAATGTAGAAGACATCGAGAAAGTTGTGATCTGGAACAAAAGTCTAAAATATAACCATAAATTATATCCTATAAAAATCCAGAAATTCACGATACTCTTTAAAATGTAAAAAATATGGTATTGAATTGAGTAACAGAATTAAAAAAGCGTTTTTTAAATATTTTGTACATTTTGTAATTTTATGAGGTTTAAAACCTTTTTAAAGATCTTTTAATTGTTCTTTAATGTCCATGATAGGAAAGGTCTCATAATTTTTATCAACATAATTTGCTGCAAATCAATTTTTAGTGTTTTATGTATGGTATAATATTAATTTTTACATGATATAATACAATTTTCTAAGTATTTCTGGGCAAATTTTTTCAAGACAAATTATAGTAATTTTACTGTATTGTTTCGAATCGATTTGCTTTATGCGATATTAATTGTTTTTTAACTCGTTTGGTGCATGTTAAAATATTAGATAACTCTTTATATCACCCTTTTACATATTCACTTTCCTTCTAATATACTTCTCTCCTCACATAGCATATGGTTATAAGAAGTTTATAAAGCGTCGAATATATAAAAAAGATTTTAATATAAATGTTGAAAATTAGTATTTTAATGGCTTAATTTTTCAAATATTAACCAGAATTTTTATTTATTTATAGTAGTTCGTGAAAAATGTATGCGCTCATCTAATCATCTTTTTGTTGTTTTTATGATAAATTTATAATTTTACTCTTTTTTATTCCTATTTTAAAAATGTAACATATGGTGTTTATAATCTATGATGTAGATATAGATATAAAGGCGTATTTGATTTTTAACACATGTATAACTTCAACTTTATATCGCTTGATTATATGAAAAATTGAAAATTTGAGAAAGAATAAAAAGCATAAAGTAAATCATCAATTGTGATATTCAAATTAGTTCAATGTTGCATTTTTTATGACTAGTTTCATTTCAAGAGCACATTTGCTACGCTAAAATGCCACTTTAAGCACAACAAACTAATCGGTAACATTAAACGCAATTAAAAATAGAAAACGGTTAAAAAAATTAAAAATTTTTTTTAGACCACTTTGTAGTATGATATTATTGTATATTGTCTTCTGTTTTTTTATATCTGTTATGTTTACATTCAAGTAGTCACCATTTATATACAACACTAATTTTATGTTTTATGGGTGTTAATATATATTATATTATAATTTTTTAATTGCTACATATGAATGAAAATATCGCGTATTATTTTTTACATTACTTATAAATTGAATTACTAAATTTCAAATATTTATTCTCATGATTTTACCGCATCATTGCTGCCTTTGTTAGTATAATGAACAATTATATAATCCATTTCTCAAAAATATTATTAAATTAGTTAGTTGGTGTTTTAAATAAGTTTTATATATTAAAAATGGTTTTTGAAATAAGTTGAATCCTTTAAAAATACCGGTTTTGTTGCACATATCTATTAATCTTTAATAGTATTTTAATTTTAACTAACAAAAAATACGAAAAATGACTAAAATGTTTTTTAATCCATTTTATGACACAATAAGTATAAAGTAAAATTATTGCTTAAAACAAAATCGGGAGAGCAAAATGAAACTATGCGTAAATACGTAAAATGGATAAGACTAATATAGAAATATGTCATTCAAGATTGTAGCTTTTCCTAGAGACACAACTATTATTCTAAAATTAAAACATTTTGTATTTTATGCCAAAATTTTCTCTGTTAAATCAAGATTTCAGTTGTAAATATTAAAAAAAATTCATTTCTTGCAACTATTCGTTGAAACATCCTTAAAAAGCCGCAAATTATAAAATTTAAAAAACACATTTAGCTTAAATACGTGTAAACTTTACGACTGATTTAATTTCTAATCATCTATTCACACAGCATGATTCTTGTGAAAAAACATTATGAGATTTTATATATTGAATCAACATGATAAAATTACTTTTTTTGGATCTAAAGGGTGTAAACTCATGTTTAAGAAAAAAAGATGTATAAGCGGGCTGTGTTCTAGTATCAAGCATTTCCGATTTCGAGTGTACTACTCAAAAAATAAAAAATTATGTGAGGCAAACATCTAAAACTAGAAATCGAAAACATAAAAAGACTTAAAGCTGAGAAAATATAAAATATTTGCTGCGAATAAATCTTTGAACTGTACGCAAATTTATTTTCACAAACTCATCTAAGCAAAGCTGATTCAAAGTGTATATTGGTGGATGTATAGCCAACCAGCAATTTAAACTAAATTGTTTTTAATTCCAAACCATAAATTACAACCTAATAGAAAACGTCTAAACCAAGACGATAAAATATTTACAGAAAATGTGAAAGACCACATATGGGGGTTCATCGGACAGCTAAAAATTACATATAGCCATATTTGAATTCTTTCACAAATTACAACACGAAAAAATATATGATTCATTTACTAAATAATACATAGTTTTTTTTGTTTTTTTTTATTAGAAATTAAGAAAATAACTAAAATAATATATATAGAAAATTACATACATAGCATCATTTATTATAAAAATAGACGAAATCGCCCGTAACAACCTATAAAATGTATTTTTTTAATACTTCTCCAATAAAGAGATAATCTTTGTGTAAACTTGTAATTTTTTGGGTATAATATAAGTTTATTTTTTTAAAAGATTTAGTGTCAAATGTCTTTTTTGACACGAAAATGTATTATAAATTACATTGCAGATTATTTTAAATATTCTAAAATACGAATTCTCAAGATTATATATATTATACAAACCATAAAATTTGTTAGACGATTACGAAATTTTCTAAAAATAGAATATATTTTGTGCAATTTTAATATACTAATGACCCAAAAATTTTAATATTTAAGTGCTGGTGAATATTTTGTATATAATCGCACAACTATTTTTTAGACCCGATATTTATGATCTTATAAAAATTACGTGATTTACACAAATCTATTTATAAAATGTAATAATAACACATTTTAGATATATTTTCTTACGATTATATGCATTTTTCACATAAAATTATGTATGGTCCCTAAAAATTGCATTTAGTTTTTATATACATCTATAAACATTTTTTTGCACGAAAATCGTGTTTGATCAAATACTATTATTTTGTACTAAATTCGATATATTTAAGTATTATTTTCTCATGCTTTGTTTATATTTAACTAAACAGCTACATTTAATTTATAAGATAATTAATTTATCATATTTTTTTTGTTTTAAATTTAGCGAAAAACAATGCACAAAAGTTTTTATAAATTTTAAATTATAATAAGATTTGATATTTCGCTTGAATTTTGCATATCAATCAGCTTTTTGCATATTAACAAACTTGAATAAGTTTATTATATGGAAAATAAATTATTTTAGCATTTTATCTTTTTATTTAATATCCAATGAAATATAATGATACCCATAAAATTATTTTTTGTGTATAAAATCTATAAAAATATTGATTTTAAAATATCCAAAATGAAATGTTTATATTTATTTTACTTATTTAGCAACTACTACAAGATTTTTAAAAGTAGTTTTGCATTCAATTTTATATTTAATTCTAGTTTGATATTTGACTATTATAATAAATAATGTAAATATCATGAAAATATTATAAATGAAATTATAATCCCGGATTATGAAAAAAAACATTCTAAATTATAATTATTATTCCGTAAAATGTTTTGTCTAAGGAATTTTTAATATTTCACATTTTGTATGTGTTAAAAAATTTAAATGCAGATTTACATGTATATTTTTTTTTGCTAGAAAACAAATTTTAAGTTATTCTATTGCACTTAAAAATATAATTTTGATAATCTAGATTTAGATTTTTCCTTCAGATTTACTTGATTAACGTATTGCATACATACATATATATACTCTTGACCATATTTTCTTCGATACCTCTCCTCTTGGAATATGCAATTGGTTCTGATTGTATATAATCCTATAATTTAAATCTTTACCTCGATTTGGTTTGTGACTTCAGCTCTACTATTTGCCTTTTATGATATTGTGCTACCACTCATCCCATGTTACGACATATGATATAATTTGTTATGGCATAATATCGATAACAATAAAAACAAATAAAGATCAAATGATATATAACATGATAGTAAGAAACAGACAGATGTTTATACTTTTGTAGACAATGATAAAGGTTATTTAATTCGTGTTAGCAATCAAGAGTTTTCTTATTGAGTATGAATAGTAAAAATTATCTCTTAGCCTCAGAAACTTTATGTGAATTTGGTTTTTTTAGTGTAATATTATGAACAGTGAAGCGCACAGAAAAAATAAACCTGTAAATTGGATTTTTATTAGAGACTGATAATGTTATTATCATATTTTTCATGTGTGTATTTCTATGTACTAAAAATAATATTTATATCATCTATGCAAATTTCAGTCATGATAATTTAAAAAACTAGTGCTATGCCAATTTTTGCTTAGATCTTTCAATAATGTTATTTAAAAATATCTTTACCATCGTAGCGAACCAGCGTTTTAGATGAGCAACTCTACATGTCAACTTAATTTTGGCTTAGTTCATGATTTCAGGATAATCCGATATTTTTCAACTTCAATTCTTGCGTGTGATAAAAAATATAAATAACAAACTAAACATCTTTTGAATTAAGGGGCTAAATTAAATATCCACATAATTGATGATTTAAAGAATGACCCTTATGACATTATATATTAATCTCTAATAAAAATAGAATAAATAAGTAGACAATTAAGACAGGGAGCCGAGAAAAATGTATATCGGAAAGAAATAAAATACATAAATTTTTCACTATGCATGTGTAAAAATATTAAATATTGTATTAGTACGCATGAAAATGATTTTAATTAGTATTCTAACCTATATCAATGTGCTGTCATTATACCTTTCTATAAATACAAAATTAAATTATAATGTTGCTATAAATAGCTAAAAATCATTGAATAAACTGCAAATTCCATATATTATAATTTATAGTAATTATATTCTAGACATAACATAAATTCAGTTGAGTTTTTGACCATCCATCTCATCGCAAAAATTCAATCTAATATGAAGACAACTATTATTAACCAAAAAAATATTTTTTAACATAAGGGAAAATATTAATTCAATAAGTATCAAAGGTTCAAAATGTTTTAAGTAATTAAATACAAATAATCACAATTAAATTATATAAACAGGCTGTTTTATAAATGAATTATTGTTTGACGTATAAGTGATCCATCAAGATTTTTATGAATTTACTTCCAATGTATCATATAAGAATCAACAGATTCTGGTTGTATATTAGTATCTGACAAGCTAATATTAGCAAAGCCGTCTTAATAGAAAATTATAGTTATACAGTCCAAAAGATCCGCAATAATTAATGTATGATTAATGAATAATTTACAAAAAAAATGATTGATAAGTATTAAAACATATTAAGCATGCTAAAAAAATTTAAATTTTTTAAAAGCTTTTATACAGTTATAAATTTCAAGTATTCATATATTAATATTTCACAAAGCAATTTTGGATACATACTATGATGTAGATGTATAAATCATCGTTATTTCGCATGAGTTTGGTTTTATAATATTATTGTTCAATTGTAGTTTTTTAAGCCTTAAAAACCATTTCGATACCTAATAAAGATACATTTCTGGTCACTTGAATTAAAAATTACAAAAAAAGACTATTCGTTACTTTACTCTGGTTATTAGATGTTTACCAATGCTTATTAGCTATATTTACTTGTTTTATTTCCGAATTTTTTTTCGAATACATTTTTGTAATCATTTCAGTATACATATATGACACAAATAAAATCCGTCTTTTTAGGATACTAAAACTACATTTGATGCATTTTTTTTGAGAAAATTGTCATATGTATATGTTAGAAAAGATAAAAAATCTTTTTTTATTGTCTATGCTCGAAACAATAATAAACTTGATTTTTCTTTTTAAGTTTTCTAAAAACTTGATTCTGATACTAAATCGTGCTAATAACCTTTTTGTTATTAAATAAACAATATCTATAATACGCCACCGAAAAATCCACGAAAAATAAGCTTTATACTTAATCAAAATGAACTAGCATTCTTATTTATGAAATATTTTTTCGTCGTTTTTATTATGATTAAAAAAATAATCACCATATTTTTGACACACGCTTGTTAAATACTGTTATAAACATATGCCAGTGAAAGACTATCTTCAAGCTTGATTAGGCGTCATAAATTAACGCTGAATATTTTTTAAACTAGACAAAAATGCAATTCAATATTAAGATTAGCCATTTATAAAAATTATGAGACTTCAAAAAGTCATAATAGAAATTAGCTGATATTGTAACGTTCTATTAAATACTAAGAAAATTAAAACATTTTATAAATACCATTATCTTACTTATCGATGTCTTTATTTTTGATTAGCTAACAAAATTCATATATTAAATCATATAATTCCTTATTATGGAGTTACTAAATGATCTTAACAAACAAAGAGCGGCAATTCAATCGTCGGTTTGCTGTTTTATCTTATCTAAATGATATTTATTTTTAAAATACGTGTTTCGATTACGTACTGATAAATAGATTGTTTCTTTGAATGTTGCAAATTACAAAAAGTTTATTCAAGACATGTGGGATACATTTTAAAATATATTCTAATAAAATTATATTTCCAAATCAGCTTACGAATTCATAAGATCTATAACTGAAAGGTAAAAATATATAGAATTTATAAGCAACTTATATCCAAAGTCGTAACACGAATAGATTTTCACCTTTTAAAATTTTTGTGCTATAAATGATATCTATGTTATAGACTAATAAATTTTTTTCTACCGTAAATAATATTATGTATTATAGAAATCTTATTTAGGATGTTTGTTCATAGATTAAATAATAAAATCAGTCAAAATGTGCAATAGAACCTTTTAAAATAAAAGTAAATTACAATGAAATTAATAATTTCGATATTTTCAAATGAACAAATATTATATATTTAAACATAATTTTTTTCGAATTTGCAACTATGGTATTAGAATGAGTTTATGTACGAAAATTTATATTCGAGGCTAGTTTATCATCTGCAAAATTAATAAGCAGATTTATATCTTTAAAAATTTAAGTTTCTATTTGAAGCATGTTTAATATCCATATGAGTTTAAAACAACACAAAAATCATTTATAAATTCATTTTTCGTTAACAAAAGATAATAAACAGATCACTGACAAAAAATAAAGCATTAAAAGACATATTTGCAGTTTACGTCTGATTATAAGCACCCGAAATTATAAATGATAAACATTGCTATTTTTTTCATTGAAACTTGCTAATATTGAATCTATAAGTATGCGTTAAAATTAACATAAAAAATACAGTTTAGAGAAAAATTTTATTTATAAAAAATTAATTGCGTAATATATCAGCAGTGTGTAATTATATCTTGAAACTACAAATAGAATTAAGCTATTTTTAATCAAAAAAATATGCACTGGAAACGTTTTTTGGTATTGTTTAATAAAAAAAGTCCAGTCATATGACTGTGATCTAGTATAAAAAGATTATTTTTATATAATGCCGTTTATATTTATTCGGTGCTTCCACAATTTGTGACTGGAAAGTACCGGAATTTACCGATGCTGTATAGATCGGAATTTAGACATGCGATATTTGTCTGCGTTTTTTACATATATAAAGCGAAAATAATATCTCAATTTTGAAAAATTACAGATAGATAAAGAAAATAAAAGAAAAATATTTTGTATATAAAATATATTCAAGATTGTTTTCACAGCGTTATTAAAAGTTTAATTTTCTTATTACTTGCAATTTTGTGCATAATAGTTGTGTTTCTACTGTGTATACTTTTAAATATGCAAAAAAAATTGCATTAATGATATGAAATTCCTATATATAAAATAATAAATATAAAATTCTATAATATACATTTAAATTCAAAAAATTTTTAGAATTCAATATTTTTGTGCATCAGACTAAAATATCATAAATGCCCTATAAAAATAAAAAATATCTAGTTTTAAACATCGCATACAATTACAATTAAAAAAAACATTTAGTTCTTTAGTTGTGAATATGCACATTATTCTCAGTAAATATCAAAATATAAAATGTTTATTACACTTACATACGCAAAAAAAATACTTTTAAATATTTTTTGGTCTGAAATTTGTCAAACTAATAAAAAAATAATTTGCTTGATCAATTTTTACATTTTTTGGAAGCTATCAGATATGGTATATTATGTAATATGCTATTTCTATATTATAAAATTATTGCCAAAGTATTATCTTATATTCTCAGAATTACATATATCAATTATCCTGTAAAATCTGCTGTTGTTTTGTATAATTCATTCCAAAATTAATGTATGTGTGGCTGATAATGTAACATTTATCGCAGCGAACAACCGCATTTAAATAAATTATGTAATCTCTTTAAATTTCATGTGTGTCTCTATATTTTTTATTCCTACATTTACATATCCAAGACTAAGATTATTTTTCCAAAGTAAAACCTTTTTTAAATATCTTCTGATACCAATATTATAAATTTGCACATTAATGACTTTTATAAATTTAGAGATTGCCATTAAACCTTTTTATTTTTTAAATATAACAAAGTTAAATTCTAATCTACTTATATAGTAGAAATGCAGTTTAAGTGGCTTTTATATATATTAAGCACATAATTCACTTACAATTATTTATAATGAATTTACTGTGTTTGTAAAGTCATAAAATAATTATTCCCAACAAAACACGAATAAATATGAAATGTATTACGGTTATAAAAATCCGGCTATGTTAGTATGTAAATTCGCTGTATATCACATTTTTATTCAAATAAAAAATATAGATATAAGTACGGGTGAAATATATTTCGCTACTGTTTTACTGACTTCAGTACATGAACAGAAAATAAGTGATTTAGAACTGTATAGATCGTTAAAGGATCTTTTTTCTGTATGTTAATTTTATTAATCTACAAAGATACTTTTATATGTAGTATAAAGGCTTTACGCGCTAAAAATTATTTATGAATAAGAATGACGAAACCATTATCTTTTTATCAATATAATACACTTTAGAATTTGTCTTTCAATGTGTAACATTCTGAATTCGTTTCTAAATATGAATTCATCTTTTTTAACGGCCATGTTATTTTTTTTATTGATATTTAAAGGATAAAATTGAAGATAATATATTAGTTTGTTATATTTTCATACATCTTTTAGCTTTTAATGTGAAGATAATACGAATTATCCATATTTTAATGCGTGGATGTTTCGACTATTGCGTGTTCACCAGAAAAATAAAAAAATTCAACATAGAATGTAAAAGAAATATAAAATTCAAATTCTATCAGCTCTATGATTGTTTTTATGATACAAAACCGCGTTTTTAATTTAAATTCACATAAATTTTTATCTATAACTGAATGAATATAATTTCACGTAATTCACCATCAAGCCTTTTGACTATTTTTTAGACTTGCAATGTAATTTTGTAATTTTTTTAATTGCAGAAATGCAAACTTTGAATAATAATCTTGCTCTGATTATTAAAGGATTTAGCATAGAAACTAACGAATAAAACATAAAATCTGTTAAAAGATACAAAAATAATATGTTAGAGTTTTGAAATAAATTTTTAAATTATTTAAAAGTTCGTAATCTAGTTTTATAACTTGTAAAATATAAAAAAGAGATATATTAAAATTCTATTTCATTGGCAATTTTATTTAATATATCTAAGTTTCGAAAGAAATATTCGTTTTATAAATTCGTGCCTAGATAACATTCCTTTTTATAAATGCATCCAATATGCGTCTTTTACATACTCTTAGATATAAAAATTCACTTTAATCATTGAAAAAATGTTTAATGAATACGTATTTATATTTTTCTTATATTTGTTGTGTTTTTGTACTGTTTCTTTATTATAAAAGATCTAAAATAGCAAATTAAGCAATAATTACAAATTTAATGATTTTAATATATGAATTTACTTAAAAATTATTACTTATTGTGCGTAATTCAACAATAAAGTTTAGATTGTGAAGCGTTTAGATTAAATGATACGATGGTTAACCATAAACTATAATCATTTTTACACAGATTTTTCACATATACCATAAAAATACTTTACATATATATCTAACTTATTTGTTCCAACTTCCATTTTTTTACATTCTATTTAATAATTAACTCTTTTTAATAAATAGAATCAGTAAAAAAATATACTGCTACATTCTTTCTATGATATAAAGGATTTGATATAATAGCTCTGTTTGGTATATGAAAATTTTTCTGTAGCTATAAATCTATTCGTTTAAAAAAAAATTAAAAATTAATCAGATTCTTACATAGAGATATATCTATCTGATCATAGTTGTGAAAAGCAAATCAGAAAATGAAATATGAATTAATTAGTTGCGCATACATTACGAGCTCAATCAAATCAAATAATGCAAAGATGCGTTTTTTAGGCAATAAAATACCAATGGACATAGAAAAAAAAATAAGGAAGTGTAGTTTATTGATTCCATGTCAATGTTTAAAAAACGAAAAGTGTAATAAATATCTATAAATTAAGCATTTATATGCAAATTTTTTGAAAAAGAAAAGATATTTAAAAAAATAATTTCGAATACATCAACCCCTTTTTACAACGATTTATTCCCTACAGGTACCATATAACCTTATAATAATTGAATAAATTTGCAAAAATAATTAAGTCTATAATAATCGTAAAATACGCGTTTTATAATATATAAATATATTATACGGTTATGAATATTAAATAAATTTTTACCAATAAAAACAAACATATACTAAATGCATAGAAAAAAACTTTTAAACGTCTTTATATATTTTTTGGCCTTTAATTATTCAGGCGAAAATTATATCTGTTCATTTTTATCAAAATCCATTCTAATTTTCAAAGCAAATATGACACAAAAATAAATATACGCTGATGAAAGTTCTATTAATAAACAAAAAGAAATAAATTTTATAGAGAAAAGAGAAAGAAATATAGTATATCATCAAGAAAAATGTTTCTGTAATAATTACACATGTAAAAGAGTATTGATGCTTTTTAAAGATAAAAATTGAAGCTATAAGAGGTTTTTAGAGATGTAAATAGTATTACATCTATTATATAAGTTTGATATTTATTCAATTATAAATGTAAACATATCATTATGATAAAATATTTTATACTTCTCTGAAAAATATATATAACTTTTTTGTAGTATAAAAATGCTATCCAGTGCTAGACATATAAGGAATTATACATATAATTTACAATTAAAGAAATATGTGTTTATGCAAAATTATATTATTTTCATCTTTTAAAAATATATAGACCAGCAATTCTAATAAAACATAATTATTTTCTAATTAAACAGCATGACCTAATCTTATGGATCTAAAAGAAATAAAATTTAAATGTAAATAATATAATATGATAATGGTCAAAAAGAAGGCTATATTTTTTTTTTACTTTTTTAAATACTACAACTCGGTTTTTCCGATTTACCCTCCTAGACAACAATAAGACGCCTAAGATTTCCTAATTTTTGCACAAATATTTTTTTTATTACATTAGTACGCCATAAACGTAATTATTCCATTTCTCATATGTTCAATACAATTGAATGCTCTTTTAAAAAATATTTTTTAAAAATAAATATAAACGATTGAAATTTGTAATCCATTCTGGTGGTGGCATAATGCAAATATTGAAACCGAAGCAATTAGTTGAATTTAAATTATATTGTATGCATAAAAATATTTTAGCACACCTTTAATTTTTGCGAATATATTTATTAATGCTGGTTTTTAATTTTAAACATAATAAATATCGGTAATATCTTATATTTATCTGGTTAATATACAAATATTATCATTCGCTTTCTTGTTATACACACTTTTTTCTTTTCTTTATTCCATCTTTATATCTTTTTATCGTATAACACTGCACAATTCATTCATATTATTACAAAAAAAAATTCATTTTATGAATAGAATTTATTCTAAGCTGTATAATCCAAGTATGACTTCAAAATACAAGTTCAACAATTCTTTAATGGCTTATCAAGTCGGCTGTAACAAATATAAGAACTTATAAAATTTCTATTTTCGCTGTATATTGCAAGTATCATCTTTCTTTTCATCTGCAAATACTATTAATGAAATTTAAAGCAACAATTTGCATACAATTGGCAATTCAAGATTACATTGCAGCCGCTTATTAGAGAAGACTTAAAAATTTAGATGAAAAATTGAAATTTACTGCACATCGACCATTAAGATGTAATTATTTCTTCTGTTGCATATTGTGCACACGATTTGGTATCATGGTATGAAGTTGATCTGCAAATGTACATTAATCATTACCGTAAAACCATTTCAACGTAATATTACCTTGTTAAAATGAATCAAGAAAATAATGTCATATTTCGTATATTTAGTTTTGCTAGATATCATGTAGTCAATATTTAATATAAAATTTAAAGCGTAGTTATTGACATAAAATTTAGAGGAAAAGTCAGTGGGAAACCAAATAAAAATGAAATAAATTTAAAAAATTACAATTAATTACGAATATAGCTGAAAATAATTGAAAAAGAAAAATTTTGAGATTTTAAAACAAAAAAAAATTAATTTCTGCATACAAATCTATACAGACGATTAATCCTATCTGAAAATTAAGTAGTCATTATATAAACAACATAGAATATGTAATAACAGATAGGCAACACAAAAAGCTTATATGATCTGAAATTCGATACTTAAATTTAAATCTGATAGATTTTTTAAATTTTTGGCTGCCAAAGCCATGTTTTTTTGATACAAAATTCCTATCTAAATCTAGAAATTAAGGAATAACAATGTAACATAGACAGATTGAAATTGCTAGATTCTGATGCTTAAATATATAAACCTAAAGAAGATTAAATATAGTAGGAGTTTAATCATGAAATTTAATTAAGTGTGGGATAATATGAATACAACAAATAATGAAATCATGGGTTTTCGTACAGGGAAAAGAAATTGACTTTTCTTGCATATAGAGATTTAAGTTGACATAGTTTATATTTCCAAAATATATATATACGTAATCATAATCAAAATGTATAATTTCGATAGCAATATCTATAGAAAGCATATCAAAATATGATATATATTATACAATAGTATATTCTCGTTATTACAGCATATTCTTTTCATATTTTTTTTGCATTAGGAAATATATTTATGTTTTTATGAACATATTTAAATCCAATATTTATGGCTGGGTGTTAAGACAACTTGACATATATTTTAAGACACGTGAAGTAAATATCAAGATTTAAATTAAAAAAACAATACATAATAACAAAAAGGTTATTATTATGAGATTATTTCGTTAAACTGAAGAAATATAGATAATTTATAATTTAAAGCATAACTATGCATATTTTTCCTAACAATGTAAAAAATATTTTTTGGTGAAAACAAATTTAGGTGTTTCAATTACAAGTAAAAGCTTCAGATAACTCATTCATATAAAATGCTATATAAGATGTGTATTTGTCATGTGTTTATCAATATATCAATGATTTCCAGTGTTTTTAAACAAGTGAATTTCATATACTTAAGGTTTTAAAATAAATCAAAAATATCTTATTACGTTTGAGTTTAATTTTATTGTCAAAAAAATTATAAAAGGCTTATATGCAGGCCAAGACTAAACAAAAATTCATGAGAGGCAGCAGTAAAAATTAAAAAATTCAAATCCGAAACATACATCATATAAACTTAAAAAAAAAGTTGTTCTAACAAAAAATATTGCATTTAAAATTTATAAAAAGAAAATTTATATTCAACAACGAATAAATTAAAAACTATTGTTTCTCTTCTATTTACTAATTTTTGCTCGAATAACTTTTATGATATTCTACTATCATGTATAAAGTGCGATTTTTTTATACTTCAAATTAATGCATAAATGATCTTAAAATAAAATAAATAAGTTTGCGATGTTAGATGTTAATTTGTCTTAGAATAATCAAAAGCGTTAGTTCTATGATTTATAATTGGAACTCACAATTTTTGTAGAATTTGTCTTTTTATAAGCTAGATATTGTAAGATTCTTTAATCCATGTAAAATTTATTCAGGGCTCAATTTTATAATTCAATTATTTTTTCGTGAGCTAAATATTTTATTGAAGAAATTAGAAAAGAAACTAGACAAATAAAATCTGTAAATAGAATTAAAGATAATTTAGCACGACTTGACACTTATATTCCAAATTTAGCAGAGAAATGATTTTATGATCATTTATAATTTATTGAAATCTTGAGATTATATGGTGAAAGATGATTATAATTTGTTTCTAATTACCTTCAAACAATATATTACAATCTTACTAAACTTGTTGCTTATCATAGTAATATTCAAATTCATATAAATTTGTTCATTTCATAAGCCCGGCAGACAAATTAAACATATTATAATATTAGGGGATCGCATTTTATGGTATACGATAGAAATGTTTATTAATATAACAATGAACACTTTTTAAACACTAATTTATCTTTGGAGAAACATAAGCTAAATAGTTTTTATCTTTAACACGAAGATATGCTATTTTGGTTTGAAAACCATATCTTGATGCAATGCAGTATCTAATATTTATTTATCAGACAAGATTTAAATTAATTATTAAAAATAATTGGTCATAACACGATTTACAATTAAAAAAACAACTTAAAAATGACTATTTTCGTAATATTAATCTATATAATATTATCGGTACTTGATTGATATATAGAATTATATTATATTTTTAAATCTAAAAACCGATACAATTTATACATTTTGTGATAGTTTCAGATAATCTTATCACTTGAAAACCAATAGCGATCAACTAAAAATTATAGATTCTAGCGTTTTTTCTATCTCATACAATGGTTTTTTTTTTATTTCAAACTTTATTTACATTCGAATAAAATGAAATGAATAATGAAAAATTGGATATGATGTTTTTCGTATAATTTAAGAAATTTATAATGATAACAAAATTTTCTCATATTCTGTAACCTTAGGCATCGTCACGTGTGAAAATACTTCTTAGTAACTACAGAGATATAGTTATCATGTCAAAAAGATTGACAAATGTAAAATTTATATTTTTTTTAAATAGTAAAATTTTATGATATATGATCAAAAATGTATTATCGAGCATTCTAAAAAGCACATACACAAATTATGTGCATAATATAAACGATAAAGCTAATTATTATGTTGCTGATGCTTATTTTATTTGATTTTTTACCACCTACTTTTTAGCATTTCATATTTGAAAATTTCACATTAGATGATCCGCAATCATACAGAACTAAATCCTTTATAGATTCTTACAAAAACATAATGTAAAAATAAACTAATGATTAAAAACCATTACTTTATATGTTCTGATTTATTTTTTAATTTTTTTTCGATATATATTTATTTTTACTTGCACTAAAATAATTTTCTTCTACAATATACAATCGTTTTTTCTCTCTTTTCTAGCATAAATATTGTATTTTTAAAAAAATATTAGATTTAGTTTATATATTTTTATAAAAAATTCATAGTTAAAATGTAATTCAAAGATTAACATCAATAAAAATACACTTTACTTTCATTCTACAATAATTTAAAATTTTAAATGAAAGTGTATCCTAGAATTTTAAAGTAAATACAAAATATACCTAACATTTTCTTATACGATAAAAAAGAAAATATTATCACGTTGATTTTAATAGTTATAATCAGCTTTGAGAATTTAATGAACTTAAAAATGAAAAATGTGTAAAGTATTCGATCTTGGAAAATGTGATTCCTTTTACATACTAATAAAGAATACATATGACATATGTAATGACTCGTTATAGGGACGTTATTACATAAAAATATGCAAAGGAGTTAAGAATACTAGATGAAGTTAAGACATACATGCAAGCTCTCACATTTCATAAAACACTCTAACACACATAATTTGTGGGAAAAAGAGTAGTATAATATATTAAATCAGGTTGAGGTGCAAAAATATATAAAGAATATGTGAAATGTTTAAAAAGGGCTGTTTGCATCACTCTATATGAAATTTTTAAAATTAAAAACAAAACTATCTATAAAAAAAACTAAATTACTATAACGAACACCAAGCAAGGCTCAATTAAGCTAAAATCAAATCAAACGATTTTTATTTTAAAATATTCATTTATATTTCTAAAGCAAAGGAATGCAAAACAACATACATTATAATTACGAGCAAGGTTTTTAAAAGCAAGTCCGTAATTGGTCAAATATTGCAATAATAATCTTAAAATAATTACTCAAACTAAAACTTGATTAAGATCCCGATGGTACATCATATTTATACTATGATTATATCCTAATTTCTTTAATTCTTTCGAAAATTCTTTACTTATAAAGACCTATTAAGTTAGGATTTTTTCAAAATAAAAATATTTAATTATGCTTCAGTTATGTTCTGACTTTGAGTTCTAATATGTAAATTAGATATTATTATTTGCGACATAGCCGTAAACTAATCAAAACTCTAAATTTCGGAATATTTTATAAATAAAAAACCTTTTTATACTTAGGATTAATTTGTGACAATCTTTTAAAATTATTAGAAAAAATATTTCTTATAGATATTGGGATAAAACTCATTGCGAAAAAATGCAGGATAGAGTATTTATGTAGTTTCAACTAGTAATTTTAGTTTTTTGTGCTATTAGTAGTTCCTTATTTAAACTTCCTAATGTGTAGAATGACCATAATTTTTACATTTCTACAAATCCGAGTTGCTCAAATACGCGATCACTTTTAAGCATGAATAATAAATAATTCAATATTATCTATGATTTAGATTTTTTTAATGATTATTTAGAATATTTTTTTAATGTAATTTTTCATCCAAATGTAATCCGTTTTTCAACCAAACAGATTAAAATACTGAATAATAAATTAAAAAAGGATTTCCATAATATTTTTTTTTATTCGTCTATAATATATTCATAAGCCTCTGTAAAATTTTGTATGTGATCAGATTTTGTGTTTCTTCTGTGTATTTTAATGCCAAAGAAGCTCGTTTATATAGTTTTATATAAAAAATAGGAGTGTTCTCTGTATTATGCAAGATTTTATATTCGGAGGACAAAAATAAAACCTTTATCACAATAATGCATGAAAAATAATATATTTTGACATATTTGCATAGCTTATTCCTTTCATTCATATTTATTTTTATAAAACACGGAAGATATATAATATAATATAATAAAATAAAAATCGAACAATAAATATATTTACTTTTAGTCAAAATGTATAAATAACCTTATCAAAGAAGTTAAATTACATTCAATGTCAAAAATGAGGGCAAATCATATTTTCGATTTCTTAAGCTATTACGATTTCTCACATAAAAGCGCTTATTCATATACGTTAAAAAGATAAATTTTAAATCATAAGAAAACACAATAACTCTGAAATAGATGCATCTAATATAAATTTATTTACAAGGTTTTTGTTCTATATTGAAAATTTATAATACTGTCACTTTTTTAAAGTTTATATTTTATTATATATTACCAATAATTTCATTACTTTTCTGCGACATAAGTCAAATAACCGAGTATTTAAATTTCTGTATATAATATTGATACCTATCAGAAGATCATAAAATTCCACTTACAGGTGACGTTATATTAAACTAAGATCAAGAGTTCGACTTTAAAATGTATTAAATACGTAGTTTTGGTCTTAAGAAACCTATGAAGAAATTCTTTGAAAGTATGATATTTTTTTCTGAAAGCATTATATAAATTTTGTTTCCCCTTGTTTTTTTAATAGCTTCCAAAAACATAAAATTTGAATACTTTTAGAAAGCCAAATATGCTGTAAATTTATTTTAGTCTGAAAATATTCTTATTTAGAATATTTTTTATCATACCGTATATATCCTGGAACGCACTAAAAAGTAGAAACAAGGGCCGCCTTATTTAACATATGGCTTCTCAGAGGATTACATCTAACGCGAAATTATATTTATAAATGCTCATACTTTACATAAGACTACATTGATGTTAAAAAATGAACATATGAGCGTCATTAAATTTATATTCAATAATTTTAAAGATTATATATTTGATAATGTTAGACATCAAATATATTTTATTTATTTTACCTGCCAGTCATGGTTTTCCTCAAATATTTTTGTAAATCTTCCATGAATCCTGCGTTTTTTTTCATTGGAAAATGGAATAAGAAACCAAAAATATTTTATTTTATTATACCCAAATAAAATTATCTCTATATGTTTATTTTAACCCAATACACATTCCAAAAGAAGTGCATATGTGTTAAACATCACAATATCAATAGATCATGATGTTTTTATCCGTCCATGTTTGAATCTAAAATTATTAGACGATATCGAATTCTAATTGTGCTATAATGATAATGTCGTATTTCATTCCCGTCTTCCTTTTAATAGTAGTTAAAAGTAAAGACACACATATAAACACCAAAATAGTTTATAAACCAAAAAAAACTTAAAACTAGATGGTACATAAGTAGTGAAATAAGGTAATTATTAATTGTCGGACAAAAAAAGTCAAACTGGTTTTTCATAGTATCTACTCCGTTCAAGTTTATTAATAAATTCATTTGGCCGAACCGTCAATGAATGCTAGTATAGATATATGTAATTGATACAACCAGTTCAAAACGATATAACACGTGCTTAGTCACGGTAATGTTAATGGCTCAATTTCATGCCAATAACGATTTCATATTCACCGCAAATCATACGTATTAATTAATGCACTTTCCATGAATGTAATTCTGTTGCAAAGATTGAATTGGATGATTGGACGTTTTGCTGGCATCCGAATGTGTATTTATTCTGGTTATATAACAGCATTCACGTTATTATACAAAGAATTATCAAAAAAAATTAATTATAGATTGACTTACATTCTATGGTTTTAAACGAGCAGTGTACAAAACCATTGATCGTAGAATAATTATTATGAATGCAATATAAACAAAAGAGATTTAAAAAAAAATACAGAGCTTAGCAGGACAAATAATTAAATAAAGAATCACGAAAAGAAGCAGCATATATGTATTTTAGAGTATAACTTATGTGATTTAGAGTACCATATTTCTTTAAAACTTTATTTGACATTAATAATGCGAGATTCTGTTTTAATTTAATTCATGCATTATGTTCTATATTAAATCTTGCAATTTTTTAAATTTTGTCATTAATCTCGACATTAATTATCGTATTTTATTTTTTCATAAAACTTTATGATAAGGTAATCCGATTATTTTTTTTATAAATTATGGGTCTTCTATAGTGTTTACAGCTAGGAAATAATTCAGAAATCATAAAATAAAATATATGAATGAACAATACTATATGTTACCGATAATTATACAAAGTTCTGAGGATTGTTTTATTAGAATATCCATGTATTTGATTTTTAAAGAATAAACAATATAATTATATCACAAGCTCTTAACAAAACTAAATTTATATTGGTACAGAAAATAAAAACAGTAGAATAGAAACTAAGGTAGAAATAAATTATATTTGTGCTAAATTAAAGTTTTTATTCTGTTTTTTTATATAAAAAAAACGTTAAATAAATTAGTATCACAAAATCAGCTTCTTTTTCTTTTGTCTACACACATGATAATCGTTATTGAAAATATTTACTCAAAAAAGAAAAGAATAAAAAATCATTAGATTTCTAATTTTTATAAAGACATCACAGATTTTGATAAATCTGAACCCAGTTTTTACAATAAAAACATTAGATTTTCTGTTTATTCATCTAATAATTGGTGCTCTTGTGGAGATTATAAAATATAAAAAACAACAAAATTCAATATCACTATAGGATTGAGAAACCCCCTTAAACTAATAGGGCTTGAATGAATAATAAATATCAAAGAAGATATGGCTAAGAGTATGGTTATGAAGTGTCTTATGTAAAATATTACTTTATTCGTAAAAAAATCCAAATTTTTTGTATTTTCTTGAATTTAATTATAATGTTCTGATATCCATTCCATAGCATTAAAAGAAATAACGAAATTTAGATCTTTAATTATATTTACAGGCTGATAAAAAGCAAAATTAAATTTATAAATATACATAAATTTTGAATAGATAAATAAACACATAGTGTAATAATAGAGAATATACAATAAAATATAGTTATTAGGATTCCTTATATTTAGGAATAGAAAATTTTTTTGATTGCATAAACGATGAACAATTTTATGATGCAAGAGTAACTATCTATGAAGTTTATAAGATGTTAAAGCATGAAGGGTATTTTTTGACTATATTTTATATACAAACAATAAAAGAACACAACAAATCGCGTATAAAATACACGTGCACATAAATGATTAATAAATTTTCATTATCTTCAAGCAAATGACCTGATCAAATACATATACCTCCAAACACTATAAATCTTGTAATTTTATGTGAGAATTGAAGTTAAATTTTGCTTGCTAAAACAGCATATTTTTTTGCGGAGTATTACAATATTACTAGAATCTACCCTTGTAAAGTTGCTCTATTAAGATAAAGAAAAATTATAATTACTAATCGAAAAATTAATTTATAATTTAAAATATAGATTGTGTTTTTTACTTCTAAGAAAAAATATAAATTTATATATTTTAGATGCCTTAACATATTAGTATCAAGCTTTAATGGGCAACGTGATGTTTCTAAAAGCTAAATGCGATTTTTGTATCACCTTAAATCCAGATAATTCTTTGCTAATGCAAATTTATATAATTTAAAAGCCACAATAAAATATTGAACATATTTATACTCTCTTTACCAAGTAGAAAGAATATTAATTTATTACTAATTATCATATTTTTACTTTATTTATATCGTAATCATAAATTCTATCTTCGTACATTTGTTTTTCCTCCCTTTTCTATTTGTAACAAGATGAGTATACAATTATATATATAAAATACCGATAAATAGTTACTATAAGGCAAGTAAATATTCGTCTATAAGAATTTTAAATGAACTTTAAAGCTTAAGAAAAATCTTAATTTGTATCATCAATTATACATTTACTATGCCCAGAAAATGCGAAAATAGATAACTGAAAAGAAAAAAAATAAGTAATACAAATAGTGGTTTTATTGATTTGAATTCGGACTCAAAAATATTTATCCAAATCATAAATCTATATAGTAAAGATTCTTTATCTAAATAAAAGATAAACGTCAATTTATGCAGATTAGATGTTTATAAATATGATTTAAGATTTTCTGTTGTAAAATCATTTTGTTAAATATTCTCGATAATTATGCAAAAAAATATTTACATTCGAAAAAAATATAATTATTTATTAACATAATTAAGCCCCTTTAGGTATCTAGAAATTAATTTTAATTTATATATGTACGATATTTTTTGAATTATGTGTTTAGCGGTTTTTTAAATTTCTGTAATTTAATGAAAATTCAATATGATTTTATATACAAAGCCCTAAGTTTTTTCAAGGACACTTTGCGTTTATATTATAAAATCTAAACTAAAAATTCTTATCTAGTTATAATTTGAGTGACCCACAGTTAAAAACCGCAATATAAAATATATTGGTATTAAATATCGTTTTTTATTTTTGATATCTTATATCTTATTTTTGAAATAACAAAAGCCTTTTATTTATCATAATCCATTTCGTATCATAAATTCAAAATATATTACGCACTAAATTAGATACAAAAATAAATGCTCGTTTATATTTAATATTTAGCAGAATCAAGTAATTTTGTATGAAAAATGTTTTTATATAATGAAAATATAGATAACGTTTTTTTATATACGACAGGGCTTTTTATCGAACTTAAAAAACCTCGCTAATGAATTAAATGTAAATTTATTATTTTCAGTAAAAAAATAAAAAAATTAATGTATAAATCAATATAATACTTTCAGATGTATTATGTTTCGATCTAAATTCTTATTTGTGTGTAAGTTACATTTTGCAAATTCTGCGTAGGTTTTAAACTTAACCGTAAAAAAATTGAAAAAATAAGTTTATTGATAAAAAGCATAATATATTCAACTTTAGAACCTCATTTATATATATTTATTTTTATTCTTATTGGTAACCTCTTTTTTTCTATTGATTAAATTTATCAATGATGCATTTAATGTTTTTCAGTATATTTTTACTTACTAGTGCCAAACGTTTACTTTAAATTTTAATGTATTCAAGCATACTTACAGGATTTGTATTACAATTATAATCATAAAGAATAAAATTTATTTATTGAATTATAAAATTGATAAATAATATACATTTTTGGCCATTCTTGCGTAAAAAGAATATTTAAAATAGGCTGAAAAAAAAATATTATAAATTTTTGAATGATAGTTAGGCTGTAAATGGTTTTTTTGCATATAAAAAATATTAATTTTTTTTATACTTTCATGTGGGTGTCTATCGTCAGCAAGAACTTTTATATATTTATTGTAAACTATATATCTAAATGAATATGAAAAGATGTGAGATCGACTTATATAAGAAAGGAATTTGATATTAGTAAAAAAATATAATATTTGAAACAAATAAAATAATATTTTTATAAATTACTTTTAAAAAAATAGAAGAATATATAAAACGATCTGATTTTTCAAGAATAAAAAAGAATTTATTTATCACAAAAAACTAGAAAACATAGATTACGACAAAATAATAACCATAATTCATTTTTAGCATTTATTAAATTTGTGTGAATACATGTTTTTTTATAAAATTTTTTAGTCAGGCCAAAAATACAAAATTTAATGCTTAAAAAGTTATTTTTATATGCAAGAAAAAATATATTAGTTTGTTTTACATATTCAAATAAAGAAAAATCTATAGGTTCAAAACAATGCTATAAAAAAAGAGTCGAGTAATATAAAACATCCTATAATCAAATCTGTATATTTCTGGGTTTTATATTTTAAGAATTACTCTCTTTTTACTTGTACCTACTAGTTATATTTTTCTTTTATTACTAAGCAATTAAAAAACTTAAAATATAAAAATGGAAAATATAGTGCATAAATGGTCAAATATAAAATCTAATGTATAAGAGTCTAAAGTTTATAATATTTTATATATTTACGACAGAAAAATGTTTTATAATTTTCAAAAAGAGTTTATAAAAAATAATCGAAAATCCTTTAGACTTTGAGTTTAAATATATATAAAAAACCAATATAATGAGGATAAAACTTGTGTATAAAGGTATAAATACTATAAATTTTAGAAAATAGTAGTATATATATGCTTAATCATTGACCCAATCATTGTATTCGACTTTCTTTTATGCTAATCATATAATGAGAAAGATGAGCATATAGATTTATCGATTGTTTCAAATCTTATAAAGATCAATAGTATTCCAAAAAAATTAGGTAACAGCCTCAAATTATGCTTTAATAAGCAAAAAATTGTCTAGATCAGATATTTTCAATAATATTTATATTTAAAATATGTTATGTGAAACACTGAAAAAATAAAACTAGTTTTTTTATTCGGAATTTTATTTCTGTATAGTTTAATTGTGCAACGACGGGGTTTTTAAGATCATTTTGCAAAAAAAGAAAAATTAAAGTTATGAGAAATTATAATTCTTTATGCATTAAATAATACATTAGAAAAATGACATTAACTTAAATATCTATTAATATTACAACCATCATGACAGAATTACGCGACTAAATTCTATTGAAGTCATTCTGATGAAAATCTATAATAAAAGCTGTATTTATTCTAAAATTTACGATCGAAATGTATTAGTAGGTATATTCACATAAAAAATAGTCTTACATTATAGTATTAAAAAAAACATGATAATAAAATAATTTTTGTGACAACAAAAAATCCGTATAAATCCACTTTACATATTATTTGATACATGTACAATAGATTTGTATTTTTTGATTTTTTATTTTTTGGTTTATATCTAAAAATTATAAATCGTATATAAACAATGTTAGCTCTAAAAAACAAAAGTATAGTATTTGAACCAACCACTAAAATTCAAATTTTGTAATTATAAAGATTTTCTTATCATAATGAAATTGCAGGCAATTTTAGATACATTTTTCTTTTTTCTAATATGGTTAATTTTTTGCCAATTTCATTGAAAGCTTTAAATCATTCACTGTCATTATTATTCTACTAATTGATGTAATTCAATCTAAAATACTGCATCAAATTCTAAAAAGATGCATGAAAATGATCAATTTCATTATTTTTCAAACATTAAATACCAAACATTAAATACAAAAAATATATTAAAATATTCTGATAAATGATCCAAAGTTTTTTACATTATTTAGCAGTCTTAGTTTTAAGTTTTTAGTTTCCACAATAAATTGAAAAATTTCAATTCAAGATAAAATAAATTCATGATTTAAATAACAAATATAATATTTTCACCATTAAAAACGCTAATCATTTCAAAATATAATTGATTTAAAATACACAAAATGTGCTTTAAATATATTTAATATACAAAATAAATATATTTATTTAAGGCGAAAATAAGAAAATTAGAACATGTAAAACAATAAAATCTAAAAACTTGATATTGCCGAGTATAGAAGCTATTATAAATTTCAAAACGTTCTAGATTTAAATGAACGCAGACAAAGCGTAAAAAAATAGGAAATAAGGATAAAGATCGTAAAAATATATTAATATAGACAAACATTTTTAACAAACTAAAATATTCAAGATTAACATAAAAAAATGCATATATTTATATAAAAAATTGTAATACATAAATGCGATTATCTCTAAACCAGATAATAATTAAAGCATGTATTTACAGAAATAGTCTAAGAATTAAGTTTACAACTTTATTGATATGACATGATGTAATTTAATGTTTTTAGAATCCGCACATATCTTAAATTTGCTTTAATACGTTCATAGACATTTTTTTTCAAAATAGTAGCAAATCCTGGATTTAAAAACCACGCGGGGCTTTTAAGAAGCTTATAACACAAAAACAGCCTTTATAATACATTTATATTAAAAATCCTTGTATATTAGCTCTATCTTTACATGTGATTTTTTTTCTAGTAGCACGCGGTATTATAATTAGAAAAATGCAAACTAAATAAATCTTTATGTTTAAATCTTTTCTTCGATCTTACATCAAGATGTTTAGATAGTAAGGTTCATAAAAATATATATTTTAGAAAAAAATCCTTTTTGTATTTTTTAAATTATTTGATAGCAGTTTTCGAAATTAATTATGGGATTAAACATATGATATAAAATTTTTCTGCATTTGAATTTTTTTTGCATTTTTATTCAGACTTATGCAATTATTTTTTATAACATGATTTTGTTTTTAAGCTTTAGATGAATTTCTATATGCGTAACACACATTTTTTGTTCATATGTACATCCTCATAATAAACTGGATCATTAGACTGTTTTAAAATACTACAAATCTTTATTTGAAATTTATCGAAATAAAAAATGATTTTTTCATAGTTTACATTCATGAAATCAACGAATTTAAAATTTAAAAAAAATCTGAATCGTTTGTGATCTTATTTCTTCATAATTACGCACAATACCATAATTCAAATCAAATTGGTCATATATTGTAGAAAAATACAGGCGCTAGCAGTTCATACTTTACAAAAATAATAATTTTATTCTGCGTCTATTTTAAAATTATAAATAATATTATTCAATTATCACATGCAATTGCATTTTTTAACGTCTGATTGTATATAAAACATGAAAAATGAATGCTTTTCGACATTCTTTATCATTTATTTCACTTTGCTCTCCGCAAGTTAATTATCCATATCTTTTAAAAAACATTTAATCAAATTACTTATGTTTTCATACAATGAAATACATAAATAGATTTAAAAACTCACATAGTTCTTTTATTTTTGCCTTCTTATATATTTTTATGAAACTTTGTTATGAATCTAGTAACTGATGTTCGACTGATTTAAAGGATTGATTGCATTGAAGAAATACTATTAATCCCATTATATAATAGGACCTAAAAAAAAGAACTTATCTAGGTGTATTTTTTATTTTTTTTGGGGCATTTAAATATGTTTATTCTATCAGGTGTAACACTTCATTAAACCATAGAGTTTTAGATATATTTTTTAATCGTTATAAAATAGAAGTACTCGTTTTTAAAATGTCATCTTTATATGTATATAGCATAAATTCATTTTTTTATGTGTTTCTTGCGTCCGGGTCATTGTTTTTTGCAATTATTTTAATTTTTGGCATTTGTGATATTATGAGCAAAACACAAATTCACCATTAATTATTTATATATTCATCTATAAAATTTAACGTATTTATCTTATTTTTTTGATCCACATCCCAGTTGCCTTATTTATTATAAGTTTGTGGATGGGGATTTTTTTAGGTGAATATTCTTCTTAATTTATTAACCAATTTATTACATCCTGCTCCTGTGTTTTAAGTGATATTATTCTTCGACTATAATTTAGTAATTTAATAGTAAATTAATTCATATTTTATGTTGCTTTTGTATATAAATAACAAAAATATGATCACCGTCTTAGTAACATCATATATTTGATATTTGTTGCTGGTTTTCTGACCTATTTGAAATATTTTTATATGTTTGAGTTTTTAAAAATATCTTGTTGGCCAACATAAACATGTTAAATACAGTTTATATAATTATTGGTGCTTGTTTAAAACTTTTATTCATATCTTCTGTTTCTGTAAATCTGCAGCTTCTACAAATATCAAGTTTTATTATTGGTTTTACTTTGTAAATGTATTGAAAAAGTAAATAATTGTAAACATAATGATTTTTTTTATGTTTTCTAACTTGGATTAATTCTGCTTGGAGTTATGATATAGTTTTACCTAGTATATCAAAACTATACAGAAACACTGGTGAAATCAAATATACTGATTATTGAACCGGCAATGATGTTCTTATAAAGTATGTTATATGTAATTTTAAATATCTGCTTATATTTAAATTGTCCAAAAATATTGATGTTAATCTTTTCATATATGCTCTTTTTTTTGAAATCAAAAATCGAATTTTACGTCAATCGAAATAATTATATGCTTTATCAGAAAACCTTTTTTTCATACATTTACTTATTATATAGTATTTACTTTATCTATATCATTTTGCGTTTTTTGTTGAATTTTTTTTTATTCTAAGTTAGTTTTCAAGATTTGTAAACAGAATATATACATATAAAAATATCTTAGTTAATGCTACCAGTGTTTTTTTTGTTGGGACACGCTAATCAAAAATTAACCAGTACAATTTTTAGTATTTTAATCCATAAACTTCTAATATAATCGTATATGTGGAATTTGGTATTTTTATTTGTAAAGGTATTACTTATTTAGTGTTATCCAGAGCTTTAAAACAAATTAAACGGTTAAAATATTGAGACTTTTTATTATGTAAATATTGTGGCTTTCTTAAATATTTACTCTATTATATTGGGTTTTTTATTCCATTTTGGCTATAACTTATAAATTATATTTACAAAGGTTCATTGTGTTCGAGTTTATTTTTTATTATCCTTTAAGTGTCTTCTGTTGACCTCAAATTAGAAATATAGAAAGTAGATACTTTTCATAAGTATTACTTTAATGTTTTTTCATGCTTTTTTTTGTTAATATCTAAAAAAGCTTATTCTATAGAACCTCGTATATATACATTCAAAAGTATGTCAATTTATATACATTTTTGAGTTCTATGCAAGTTTTCAAACAAATTTCTTTAAATATGAATTTTCTCTTTATATTTATTATAAAAATGGTAGTGTTGGCTTTGCTAATATGGATATTCTATGCGTTTTTTCTTGGTTCTGACTGCTTTATATTAGTTATGAATCGTTTAGCTGTATAAGGGATGGTCAGAATATATAAAACTAACTTGTTTTGAGGCCAAAATTATCGTTCTTAAAACTTTTATGCAATGATTTTGCATGTTTATCAAATTTTTCGACTATAATTTAAAAACTGATTTAATTATTAGTGGAAAGTTTGTACATATTGAATAAATAATGCATAATATACTTATATTTTAAATATATTTGACTTTATTTTTCTAGCTTCTCTTAAGTCTTTGTATTCTAATTTTAGGAATCTCTATAATTACTTAAATCACTTTTAATACATTTTTAGTAACCCTCTAATTCGAAATCTCTTATTTTAGTACTCTCTATAATGACTTAAGTCACTTTTAATACATTTTTGGTATCCCTCTAATTCGAAATCCCTTATTTTACCAAGAATCAAAAATTGTGGGATCAAAAGAAATCTCGTATACCACATTTGAACGCTTCAACATATGTATGTGATTAATTATCGGCCTTTATATCCATATAATTCAAACTAAATATTACTTGCGAGGATTGCTTCAAGCGCGTTAAGAGTTAATATTTGATGGCTAGTGGTGAAACGAAATAATTTCAGCCAATATATGTTTTATCCATTGCAAAAATAACACCCTATAGTTTATAATGAAGTTGATTATTGTTGTATTATCTGGATTTGAGATTTACATATACATCTTAATCAGTATTCCTTAGTTCAATCAAAAATTTGTAATTTAGCATTTTAAGCATGAATCTATGTAAATGGACTTAACTAGAAAGATTGAAACACCCATAGGAGATAATTTTAGGCCTATTAAAATTGAATTGCGTATCATATTTTAAAATAAATAAGCAGAAAAATCAATCGGTACAATATGCCTCATGTGATCTTTGTAAATAGAGACTCTAAAGTACAAACATTCTTCAAAACTACTCACCACTGTTTTATTCCATCTAATTACTTATAATAATACGTTTTTACTTTGTATTTGTTTTAACCCGTGTTTACATTCATTTCAATTTTTATCTAACAGATTCAAATTTGATTTCTTCATGGTGATATAGTCATAAATTTAATGTCTATAAAATATGATTTGGTTTTTCATAATACTTTAATCTCTGGAACATGTAGAATTATAGATGGATCTATAGTCAATTTTTCAACCATGTTATTTTGTTTTCCAAAAACATATACTCTACACCATCTACCTTGAATTTTAGCACACATACGTGTATATTTAAGTTTTTTACATAAACCTAGTGTTTATGGGTTTTGACTTCTTGTGTTGACATTACTAATTTTTATACGAACAAATCCAGCTTCTTTTATCTGCAAATTCATACTTCTTGACGCATCAATGCATGACGATTCTTTTTTTTGGAATATAGGCACAGCCAGTCGCAAGTGTTTATATTTCCATAGAACACCTGTTATATCACATATCAAATCTTCAAAGTTATACTTTACATTAAATCTAGGTTAATTGTCGTCTTTATGATATCTGAAGAAGAGTAAGATTATAATTTTGAAGTTTGATGTGCGATTTTATATATTTAAATTTATTAAATTGATAAATGCCAACCGAAGCGAAAACTCACGCACAAACAATATTCTTGAGAAATGCGTTTTAACTGATCAGTTCTAAGAGGAGAAGACGTATCTGGGGAAGATTGTAAATATGATAAAGTAGTTAGAATATTAGGTCAAACTATTCCTATAGAGTAGTCTATAGGTCTGCTTGAACAACTATAAAGAGCTAAAAAACAAATTTAATCATATAAAAATCAAATAGCAAATCCCATTAAAAAAATATGAAAACTAAGGAAACTGTTTATAAAATAAATGTTTTTAATCTTATCAAATTAAAAACCTTTATATTTTGTTTCGGTGCACTATTTGTATCGTTGTAAATCATTATAGCGTGAATAAAAAATATAAATTTCTTTATTTTGATCTTTATGCGTCAGATTACAAAAAATATCATTAATTGCAGTATTCGTGAAGCTTTTCATTATATAACAATGAAATATTAAATTGAAAGTAAATATCCATCTGTGGATTTCCCAATTTAAAGATAATTATTGATTTTGTTTTATTTAACGTAAGAAGATCATAATATAAACCGCGGGATATAAAAAAATTATATTTGCCGTATATTGTAATTTTTCATATTATTTATTTAGCAAATCACAAGACATTTAAAAATTTAAGGTTGCTTAGATCGGTAAAATTGCAAAAATTAAAACATTTAAACACAATAAATAGAAATATAGTTTATATTTATTTAAATAAACAAATATGTTCAATCAGAAATAATGAAATATTTAATTCAAAGGAATTAGGTTTGATATATTTAGATTCCAAAAGATTAGCATCTATTATAAAGAAAATAAACTTCAGATCAAGCCCTTTGAAATTTATATTGTAATAAGATTAAAATCGAACATTTATGGTTTGAAATCTGTTGATAATTTCTTACCATTGCCATCTATTCAGATGTTTTGGAGATAAAATCATCAAAGGTATTAGGATTTCTAGATTTCATGTTTAATCAAATGTTTTTATGGTTTTTATAAAAATTTAAGATTTATATTATAATTAATTGTATAATAAGAAATAAATGCTTATAAAGGTGCAAGTTTACGTGAAATTTATTGATTCTGAATATGTTTAAAAATCGAAATATATTAAATGAACATCACATGCTCAAAAAAGATATGGCTATAACACAAACTATGTATATTAACAATTTAAAAAACAATAATCAGATAATGGAACCATAAAAAACAATTACTTAACCTCAATGAAATATCATATGATTTTTAGTGCAAATTCTTATATGAAAATACATTTTTAATGTTAAAACACAATAAATTTTGTCAATGTGTGCTGATTGTAGTACATGTTTAGAAAATTTAGTGCCATAATCTTGAAAGGCTTAATATCTTGTTTTAATAATGATATATAATAAAAATCTTAAAGATTTTTAAATATTATGCAGAAGCAGAATATTCAATGATTTATATGAAATAAGATATAATGTTCGATAAAATATAAGAAAGAATCAAATTTTTAACTATGCATTGATGAAACTGTATTTTTATTTTATTTTATTATAATTTTATAAGAATACAAATTGCTTCGGTGCTAATATTGTTTTATTACGAATGATTTTATTTCATTCATAATACTTATTTTTCTTAATGCACATCATGATTTTTGTTAGTATTTTATGTAAAATATACCATCGAAAACCATTAAACAGATCCATATGAATGATAAAGAGATATTAAGCATGTAAATATGATTTAATAAAGATCTGTACCTATTTTTGTATCCATAAAACAAATATCAAAATAGTACCGGATGTCAAATAGCCTTAGATAGTTATGATTGAAATTTTTTTGGTTTTTATGTTTAATAAAAATTTGACTTTTATGAAATTGTCCATTTAGTGCCTAAGTATGATATAGTTACGCATAGACAGCAAGTGAATGTCTGTGTGTGTCCCAATATTTTGGTAAATTATGTCTTAATTTCTTATAAAAATTCATTCTTTACATAACGACTATTGAATAGTTTTGCTTTTGTTTCCTATATAAATAAAACTAAAATAATTTACTTTCGAATTTTAAATGCTTTTGGAAATCGAATTCTGTTTCATCATGAAAAATTTATTCACAATGACATCTTTAAAATCGACATAAAAGCATGCAAATATGATTTTTTATATAACACATTAATTACTGAAATCACTGCGGTTTAACGTACATTTTTTTTATTTATTACTATTAAACTTATATTTATAAATTGTCGCAACCTATAAATTAAAGGGTCTAATTTAATTGTTTGTTCTAAGACAAAAAATATTTTATTTGAATATATTAATTTTTTATATGTATATAGCTATGTTATGCTACTCTAGAATATATCAAGATTTATCAGCGACAAATAAAATAAAATTATCTATCCGAAACACGAAAAATTTAGGAAGAGCTTCTTTTAACCGGTTAAAATTAAATACATATATTTCTGTTCGTGATTCTAGCATTTTTTTATATTATAAAATTTAGATATAAAATCAATGATTTTTAATAAAAGTATAAATATTTTATATAATAAATACTTATTTGAAAAAAAAATATTCGCCCTATCAACTTTTAAGGCAACGTTATGCTTGTTATTGCTTTTTAAACCTTTATGAGAATTTTTTTTTCTGTAGACGTATTTAATTAATTATTATAAGCTGCTTTATAATTGAAGCTTGGGTCTTCTAAGTTTAATTGACAATATGCTTTACTATTAATGCGAAATAATTATCTATGTAAAATTAATTTAAAGCATCCAATGTTTAAAACATAATACATAGGTGTATCATTTAAACCGATTTTATTCGTTTTTTCACTATATCTATATTATATCATTTATTTAGGAATCTAATCTCAAGTAAGCAATATTATAATCTTTTACATCAAAAATATATCAGATACGTTTAACTTGATTAGTAATCGAAATTTTTGACGCATATAAATATTTATTGTTGATATTTGAGCGGCATGATCATTTGACATAGATCTTAAATTAAAAAAATTTTAGGTTAAATTTCTCTATGCGCAAGAGATACAAGGAACACTGGTAGACTTACCATTTATAATTTCGTTTTTCTCATATATATAATTTTTTTGGTGTTTTAGAAATTAGATTTATTTTGATTTCGCATGCATGCAAATCGGGCACTATTTACGTTATTTGTTGTTTCTAGACGAATGTCCGATGGACGAGTCAGATTATCACCATACACCATATTATCACAATCTATATTTACGAAATGTTATGTAATGATAATTCACGAGAGTTTATGAATACTTATTTTTACTGGTAATTTAGTACTTAAAATGCTACACAAGAAATCTTTCACTCTGTATATTTATTTTTTCTGTAATTGTACGTGAATTTTTTGGTCTTTTTTGGATTTAATGATTTATATTTACAAAATTCACACCTTTGAAACAAAAGTAAACAAATTTTCTCTATACTCACGTGAGATATGGATGCAAAAGTTAACAATATTATTTAAGCAACAAAACAAGAAAATAAAATCTACGTATAACTTGTTATTTTAAAAAACAAAATCACTATAATTTCATTGCGCATAATTCTATACATGATTATAAAAGAAAAAGTAGAAAAGCTTATTTTTTATAGTTATAAATAATAATATATATTATATCTTAATATATCTTCACCTTATTGTTTTTCTTCTGGATTTTTAAAATAAAAATGATTAGATTAACATACTTATATGGTGCGAGTTTGTTAATATTATACAAAGTACGTAAAAATTTATTATTAATTGTGTTTTTCTATACTTAAAGTTGGTTTTAAAAAGCATTAGGTGTACAATATTTACTAGTTTCTTATTATCTTAATGTTTATAAAAAAAATTAACAATAAATTTTAATAGATTAAATCCAAAAAAATGAACTATTTTGAATTTGCGTAAAATGATTTAGTTATGTGTATTTTAAGTTGATCATAAATTTATCTGTCAAATATTGCCATTTATGCTTAAAATTAAATGTAAAGGTAATAAATAGAGCTTATATACTTTTCAAAGGTTTTGTTTGCAAATCTGGTATTTATTGATTTTTAGTGATAAACAATTTACAATAGAACCATTTAATTTAAAATATAAACCATGCACTAAATTTATAATATTTTAAACGGTGTATATAATGTTTCTTTCAATACATATATTGAATTCTTTTGGTAGATTATAAAAATCGCAAACGATTGATACATTTAATGCTTTCTAAACACTCCTTTTTTTTATTGGATATTGAAAATAATTTTTTATTTATGGGTTAACTTCCTTTTTATCAATTTTATCTATTATGACGTGGTCAGCTCATTTGGAATATTGAAAACTCCTTGATGCATCTTTTGACACCATATCCTAATCAATATTCATGGTCTGCTCTTATTCTCTCAAATGAGACGAGTTCAGGTGTCTTGCGGAGTGTGAAATCTTACATACATGCTTCTAATTCGTCCGGGATCATTAACATCGTAACATATTTTCGTGAAATTTTGTAAATACTCCATCCCAAGTCATTAAATGAAATTTAAGCATATATATATATATTTTTAATAAATGTTTGCACTTTTATAAATTTTGATTAGTATTTTCATATTTTGTAATTATATATAGAATATATGGTAGCATAATAACCCGTCTAGTTTTTTAAATATCCCCGTCGCAATTTTTTCTAAAGTAAATTTGTTAAACACTGTATAAATATTTATAGGTATCTTTGGAATTGTAAGTATAGATTTTTTCTAAATAAAAAAGTAAACGATTTCCCATGTGTTGATAAAGCTGACACTTGAATATATACTCTTATGGATATTTCTTCTATTCTAAATTAAAATATTATTTCATGCGATGACTTCATTCAGATAATTTAGTATATATCTCTATTTGTATTGTGATTATGTGCTCTTTTTTGTATCTCTGATTGATTCTGTTAACACTTCATTCTATGTATAGAAAAAAAGATATGAAATTGTCACAAATATAATTATATATTGCAATGTACTAGATCCTAACAGTTTATATAAAAATTATGACTTATATCGAAAATATTATTAATGTAATTTTAATATAAAAAAGTAAATATAAATGATTTATTGAAGCAAAGTTAATGAATACATTATAAACGTAATAAAAATTAAATGTGAGGTTTATATTCTTGGAATATTCATACAGTTTTTCTTTTTCTATGCATTAATTTCATCAGATCAGAAATTCTCTAGAGATGAATAGCTAACTTTAATATTTTTCTTTTGCAATTAACCAAATTAATATATCATATTTTCTATATTTTCATTATTAATTAGATAAATTTACTTAATGGGTTTTCATGTGGTTTGATATTATATTTTTCAAATTGATTTTGTAAAACAATTCTGGTTGCAAACCTTATAAATAACTTTATTAATATATATCACTGCTAAATATACATCGAAAATCCTTTTTTCAGAAGACTTATATCATAAGTTTTTAATTATATAATATAAATATCATATTTTATACTTTGTGCATATAAAAATTGTTATCGAACCTGGTTTAGTTACGATAAATTAAAGCATAATGATGTTTTTACTCAATAAAAATTCTTATATTCGTATAAAATTGTGAAAGACTTGCGTATTTGTTTCCATTTTTTATTCCATATTTCGTAATTTTTAGACTTTTGCAAAAAAATTTATATGTGGGATTATGACACAAACATAAATAAATATTATTTCAACTTGTAATAATCTTTTAAATTGACTGTCATGATATAGCCAGATTTTCTCTTATCTTTGTAAATAATCATTTATACCGATAAAACTTAGATGGTAAAGAATTTTTATTACTGTCTGAGCCAATTTATATGTTGTTCTATTAGTTTTGAACCTTTTATTATTTTCATTTGTCAATACGAATGTGCGTTTCTACATTAAAAAAATAAAATAATCAATAGAATTGGCATATATTCACTACCTTTATTGTTGAATTTGTTTCCTAAATTCTTTAAAAACTAATGCAGTAAGTATGAATAAAAAATATATGCTATCATAGAATCAAATTTTGTGCTTGTATATTCTCCATTTAGATCATTTTAAATAATATATTTTTTTAGTGTGCACGCCGATGATTTAATACATAAATACTCTTAAATTAAGAAAAAATCATTCATTTCTTATTGATATTTTACACATTATATTGGACAATTTATGAAAAATTAGTGCTTTAATTATTGTAACATTAGTTTTTTTTGATATACATGCATGGTTGTAAAAAAATATGTATTTAAGGAAAAAGAAATAATGCAAGATACATTTAAAAATAAATGGGCATTTTTATCCAAGAAATAACATTCAGTTCTTAAAATCAATTTTTTTAGTGATTCAAATTTTTGGTTTTTATATAATAGATTTCCAATTTTTTAGTAATATCTAGCTCTAGGCGTTAGATTTTTTTAAACTATATGCAAAACGAAGAAAACCGATTATTTTATTCTTAGTAAAGTCATTTATAAAAAAAATCAAATTTTTTTGCATATAAAACGAGAAAATGTTAGCTTAATTAGTAGTTTATTACACCTATAGAAAAAAATTAATAAAAAATTCAAACCAATAGATTTTTTCGTTTTTCGAAGTCTAATATATTTTAATGCAGATATTGACAAAATAAATTGTTAGAAAATAATTATATGTTCTTGTTGTTTTAGATTGCAAGTATAAACATTAGAATTTAAAAATTTATTTTCAAGTATGATAATTTGTCAAGAGTTTTGCTTTCAAACAAGAAGTAAAAAATGTGAATTTTTTTGGTCCAAAATTTAGTAGACATATTCAAAGATATCAAATATGCTTAAGAAAAAATTTGAAAAAACGGAAACTGATTATAAATTTAAAAAAAAATGCTTTTAATTATAATTAATTATTTGAATATTTTTTCAAACATTCCACTAAGCGAATCAAGAAAAAAAACGGATTATTTTTTACTTTTCATATATAATAAATACTCAAAACACCTTGAAAATATTTATAGATAAATCTTTATATTAATTAAGAAGGTTAGCATTTCAAAAACGTATATAAAGCGAGAAGATAAAATAGATGACTATAGGCTTTCTAAAAAAAAGAACGATCTAATAAGATTCTTGTTTAAAAAAAAACAAAATTGATATTTTTTTCAATTTTTATAATGCCTTAGTCAAATTAATCTTTCTTCATATTAAAACAAGATTTCATCTATAAAATCCAAAAAGTGTTCTAAGTCATTTAGATAAAAAAGAATCAACTGATAACATGTGAAATATAATATAGAATCTATTATTATCAAGTCGCTAGATATTCATTATAATAAACGTCAAATTAGTTAGAAGAAATATAAAATAATCGAAATTACTGTCATAGCCCTAAAATTAAGAAAACAATACATTTTTAATATTAAATGTTTGTCATATAAAGTATCTTAGTACTTGCCGCATTTAAATTGTCAAAAACAAACAGGTAAGACCCTTTTGACTATTATTTACCAAATTTTATTAGAACTATAATTTTTTATAATCTAGCTTAATGCATGAAAATATACATTTTTTCCCCAGGAAAAAAAAAGATTGTTACTTCGAAGTATGTATATGTAATACCTTTATAAAGAATGAGAAAAATATATTAACACAAGAAAACAACGCTAGGAATATTATTTGATAAAATTTTCATTTGATCATAATAGATAGTTAATTACCAAATCAAAGTGTTGAATCTGAAATTATCAGCAAGACAGTGTCGAGGATACAATCTAAAGAACAGAACCGATATAATGATACCATTCAGCATAGAAAAAGACTAAAACAATAATGGTTGTTGGCTGTCATGATTGAAATAAGATTCCTGCCATGATGGGGATAAAAATATTAAAAATATAAATAAGTTTAATAATTTAATTTCTACGCTTTCTGAAGCAAATCCAACCAATAGCAATACAGTATTAAAGAAATTCCATATTTATAAAGGTGTATGCATAATCTGGTAAGGAGAAGAATCAAATAAGTATTTAGAGAATTTAAATATTATTTTATCAATTTATAATAATAGACTAAAGTTAAAAATTATATATTTATATTGGAGTTCGCGAGATTTCAAGTGGTAAAGTAGACATCCATTCCAGATTTTATACATATAAATAATATCAATCATGTTAGAAACAGTTTATGTCATATTTTTTTTCTAATAATTATTCTAAAATTCAAACTTTTGATTACGAGAGAAAAATGAAATCAGAAAATCTAATTTAAATTAACCTTTTTTAGCCGGCAGATATTAATCAAATTATAAAACTAATAAATAGGGTATTAAATATTTTGCGTGTAAAATTAAGCCATAAATGTATTAGAAATAACTATTATAAGGCTTTTTGATAATTATATATAAATAAAGTCTATCAAGTAAACAAAAATAGATAAGCTTTCTTTTTAACATAAAAACAAGCCACCTATAAAGTTTACACAAAAATTTACACGCAAATTATTTTTATCATATTAGTGGTTTTGCTTCTAATTTATATATAAAGAGAATATAAAATGCCTTGATCGGTGTTTTCTTTGCCATATTCACTGTAAGAATTAAGTACTTAAAATTATTGACAACCTTTCTTCTAAAAAAATAATTTATGACAACAAATATGCTAATCTCTATCTTAACACTTACTAAGTTCAAGTAATTGCTCTGTTAATCTATTTTTTTCCATATTCACTGTATGAATTAAGAGAGAAAAAAAATTGACAACCTTTCTTCTAAAAAAAATAATTTCTGACAACAAATGAGCTAATCTCTATATTAACACTTGCTAAGTTCAAGTATATGGTCTGTTAATCATATTATTATCAAGATTAACATCAAATTTTCAAAAATTGTATATTGAAGTTTCAAGATTAGTGTATATATATTTACATTCGATAAAGTAACATTTATGCTTTTCTTTCTATAGATAACAGATTAATAATTACCAGAATCACTTAAGATTAATTTGTAGAGAATAGATTTTTATTTATATATTAGTAAATTTATGTAAATCGAAAATGTATATATTAAATCATGTTTTAACACTTTTATGTGTATCAAGTTCATAATTTACTTTTTTGATACTTACAATTACACATGTTTGTTATTTAAAATTCTATTTGTGCATTATTTCCAATCTGTTGACATTTTTTGTAAAAAGTTAACTGACGATTTTATTAAGACGCTATTTGTTGATTCACTTCTTAAAAATTATTATTTATTTGGCAAAAAAATACTAAGCCTTTTTTTAAGGGATAATGATGCATATAAGGTCTCGCACATACTATGTGTTTATCTAATAATAAATTAAAATGTGAATTTTAAATTGATAAACTATATTTTTAATAATTTATATAAAAGGAAGACATTATATCTTAGCCAGAGATATGATCGAATGGAGTACGTTGATTGCTAGTAAATTATGTTCATAAAATACGCCTCCCGGATGAGCTTATAAAAATAAAATAGAAAGATTTTTATTTCTCTATTTAGTTTTTATCTGAGACTCCTACCTAAGATATCTTTGACAAAACATAAATTTTGCATATTTTAAAAATATTTTATTCAATTTCTCGGTAAAAATCTTTATTAGATGTTTTTAGTGTTTAAAATAATGATTAATTTTATAGATATCAAAAAATTAAGAAATTTATAATCGAAATACGCATTATTATTTGAAAAATCTACAGTGTTGCAAAACATTAGGAAAGGGTCAATGATTTATAACGACGGGATAGTCCTTCGTTGAGTTAACTGATCATTCATAAAAATAATGAGTTCAAGTGTTGATATAATATTGAATAATATAAATATTGACAAATATCTTGATCTTCACTGCAATTTGTATCCGATTTTCTATAGATTTTACCGTACGAAAACCATATAGATATGCGCAGTATAATTCGTATCTTAAAATTTTCGAAACTATGAAAATTACGCATTGAATAAATTGAACAAAAAACAATAGAATTTAAGAACTTTTTGCATATCTGCGTATTTATGCTCTTGAATATTCCAAATACGAATATAATTAAATATTTAAATCAATTAATTAGCTAACCAGACTAGAACAGATAAACTAATATCACAGACATATTCGGATCTAAGTACTGTAAAAAAATACGCATGATTTTTATAAACTAAATATTTGGACAGAATTATATTTATGCACAATATAATGTTCATAGTAAAAATTTTGAAGTCGATCAACATATTTTTTATTTATGGGCCATATTTATAGTCGTAATTTTAGTTTTTGTTCTCAGGCACAGCTTGCTTGATACTATATGCGCCTAGCCTATTTAATCTTTAGGCTATCTTCTCGTCTCCAAAGTCTTCTTGAATACCCCTCCTTCTTTCGAGACTTATTAATTCAAGGGGTTTTCTCAATCCCAAGGTTTGAATATATGCCTCAACCTGGTTCGTGACATCTAGTTTCTTCAGGTACCTTCTATGATAGAAGTCGATCAATAGAATATACTTTAAACTATAATTCAACAAAATCGCAATTTTTCTTAGGATCCCGAAATAAGTAATTTTTACAAAATAAACAAAGAATAAATCCAAATATACTAACTTAATAGTTTAGAAGAATATAGAACATAAATAGAAAAGGTCCAAAATATAAAATGTTATTTGAATGCTGTAATGGTATTCATTATTTTCAAAACAACCTTTTAATATTAATGATTTCATAAATATAAATTAATAATAAGTAAAAAATGTAATATTATTTTTTGGATTTTATTTGCAAATTGAATATTAACACTTATCATACTGATTAAGACAATATGTAATATTATCACAACTTTCTTTTCAAAATGAAAACGTGCCATAATCAAAATTCACTTTACATTTTAAGATGATTAAAATTTTGTTCTATAAATTTAAACCAAGAAAGGCGCACATAAAACTAAGATCTGTTATGTTTGCATTCTTATAGTGAGTCATAACTTATACACCATTTATTTTATAAAGTTCACAAAATTTAGTGCTAGGATTATATATTCAATTAAAAGATATTTCATATACAATAATTTATAAAGGATATTTTAAATCCAGCCGAAGATCACTATTCAACATTATTATGCTATATAATCTTAATTTATAAGACTTATTTATTAAAAGAGAAAAATATCTAATTATAACTATGAAAAGGCATAAATAAATAAAGAAAGAAATATAAATTTGTATGTTGATTCTGATTTTTGCAACTAAAAATAATTTTTATCTGATTAAATTAATATCTGATCATGAAATAAAAATATTTCTAAAGTTTTTTATCCGTTTTGCAGAGAAATAAAGCCATTAATAACAATATAAAAAATTTGATGAAAAATACTAAACGGCAAGACGGTGAACAATACAAAAAAGTTATTTAAATTTATATCTTGAGCAAATACGCATATTCTAATACAATAATACATGTGAAAAAAGCAAAGTATTGCAATAATGTGCTAAATAGACAAAAAAACACAAAAATTGGAAACTTAAAGCATAAATATATGAATGAAATTTTGTAAAAAAGAGTCTCATTATATCTTTTTTTTTTGATGTAGAAATAAAAAAATTCCCAGATAAATAAATATAAAATCAAAAATTAAGTTTATATATTATTAAAAATCTCAGTTCTTCGGATCATTAAATTTGATCTAAAACAAACTATTTAAATTAAAATAACTAGAATATGTTAATCATCATATATTTTCATACATTGAAACAAAAAAGAATAGCTAAACAGAATATGATATTAGAAACGTATAAAATTAAAACTGGTTTTCTAATATATATATGTCTTGCCGAATTAAAATGGTCTAATTTACAAATGTAAAACAAGAATAATACTATATGTAATGACTTGGGATGAGCCGGTTACAAAATAACATAAAAATCATGTTAAGGAGTTAAAAATCCTATAAAAGTAGAAGCGTACATGAAAGCTCTCACAATCCGCAAGACACTTGAACTCATCTCATTTGAGAGAAGAAGAGCAGTTGATGAAGAATGATCAGGGGAAAGTGTTATATGATGCATCAAAGAGTTGAGTGATCTTTTAAATGGGCTTTTTATGTCTCAATAGATAAAATCGATATAAAGAAAAACACCCCATAATGAAAAAATTATAATTAATTGGCCGTTTTTATTGGGTTTATATAATTAAAACAACAAAGCATAGGTGACTAATATAAATATGCTTTAAAAGCAAGAAAGTTTTTTTCAAAGCAACAAAGAAAATCCATAGACAATCAGAGCAAGAAATATGAAAAAATTATTTACCGAAATAAAATGCGAATACATATAGCCAACATATATCCTAGACAAAAAAAATATCCGGATATTACATTTCAGACAAGAATACTAATTGTATAAAAATAATAGAAGTGATGTCAATACAACCTATAACATAACTTTAGAAGAAAGTGAAAAATATTATGATGTTTTTTATATAAATCGAAATTTTTTGATCAATAAATTTATAGCGAGAAAGTTAGTATTGTAATAATATTGAATGGGGGGGGGGTTACAAATTCCACAAGAATTATAGAAAATAACCAGTGATATCTATCAAGTTAAGGCATTTATATAACTATTTTCTTAGGAATGACCACATAACTGCTATTTTAACAGGAAGAAAGGATACAGATATAGATATGACAAATGAAAAGATGATATATAGTATTAATGAGGTTTGAAATAACGACTTTAAACATAAACTGTTCGATAATAATTGTGATAAACCAAAATTAAACATATTTTTTGCGATTATTAATCGAAATGACGCCTTTAAAATATAAATTCCATATTAAATATAGCTATGTTGCCTTAAGACATCTAAAACCAAGTTTTTCGCTATAAAATATAATAAAATAGGCACATACGTGCTAAAATAAAAATGTATTCTAGAATTGATGGTAATGAGTAAAAATATTAACGAAAATGTCAGCTCTACCAATTACATTTTAACAACATTATTGTATGAAAACAAGTATATCTAGAAACAATAGAACGACCGGATAATATCCATTAGGTAATATTTGTCATTCTTGCAATTTTATATGTATTTTTGTGGTGTGAAAACTTATATATTAGTATCAAAAAAACACAATTATTTTCATAAAATAAAGAAATATTGTCAGCAAAAGTAGATACGACACAAAACCAAGCCGTTTATGCTATAATTAACTAAATTTATGCCTAACAAAATGTCTAGTCTAGCATTTCTTAAGTAGTTAGAATTAGAACAACGATAACTTTATGTAAACCTTTATCTTAATCTATTCCATTGCTTTATACAGAAAATCGCAGTAAAAGATTATTCTTAATCATGAAATAATATTTTATTTTTGTTATAAGATGTATCTCTTTTAGCGCTGATTTATCTGTTTACTTACGTTCCAGCATAAAAACTTTGTTAAATTTTTTGTTATTATGATAAATCGAACACTATTTTGTACAGTTCTATATTGATATTTTTTAAAATCTTTATAACCTACAAAAAATCGTAAACTATATAAATAATATTTGATTTAACTATTTAATTTGTATACGGAATTCGTTTATTATACAGAAATTTGCACAACATTTTGATTTATCGAAAATCTTATTTACTAACGATCGGTGTGATTTAGAAAGATTCTAATAATATTGAAAAATTAATTTGACCAATGTGAAACATGATTTTACTTAAGAAGTTCAATAATTTTATTAAATTTCTATCAGCTGTATATTTTATAAATTTTTTCTGTAAAGCATTATAAAAACGTCGATTCTCTTTTCACATCATTTTTAACAAAAACAAACAAAAGATTTTTTTTATGAACACGTAATTAATGTTGTATGATTAAAAATATATATGTATTATTTAACTTTTTTCTACATATTCCAGCTATCTTGAGCTGTAGATATAAAGTGGCTTTTATTATCGGATTCATGTTGAATATACCCAAAATTACATTCAAAAATGTTTGATTCCTTCATATTCGTCTCATATCAATTATCGACTTATTTATTTTATTTTTATTTGATCTAATTTCGCAAGAAAAAATCACATTGTCTCCATTTTTATCATGATGATTCGGAAACACTATCACTGTTTTGTATAATTCCTGCAAAAACTCATTTGACAAATCTGTTAAAAATTGAAAAAAAAAATCTATAAATTTCGTCCGCCTATAAATATCCGCCATTACAAATGGAACTAGGTTAGTTGCAATGTATTCGTTTATGTATATTAGACTTTCATTCATTTTTCTTAAGCTTGCAGTATCTGATTTTAAGAATAATTTTATTTGTTTCAAAAAAAAATTATGTTTTATTTTTTCTATGAAAATACGTGATTCCGCATGGTTAAAGTATGAAAAAAGATACAAATAGGCTTTTTCTTTGATGTTTGTTGTGCATTGAAGAGAATTCTCTAAGTAAAATTCTGATACTTTTTGGCGTAATAGTAAAATAACCTTTTCCAAAAACATCGAAAATCGAAAAATCGGATCGTAAGCATTATTAATTGTAACAAAAAAATATGTCTTTTTTAATATCATTATTATTCAACGAATTTAAAAAGTATCTAAAAACAAGTTTTTTACACGCGCTTAAAGTTGCTTCGTTTCCAGATACTATTGCTATCTTGGTCTCGAAATGTTTATTTATCAAATTCAGTAATCTTTTTATGGATTCAATATATTTCTCGTTGCTTTTATGCTCAAAGTAAAATGTGTACTCTTCTTTGTTATTATTCTTATTATGAGCTTTTATTGCAAATTGCCCTTTAGTTTCCACTTCTCCAAAGGAGTTTAGAAATTTCCGTAAAAGATTTGACTTTATTTTTTGATAAACTTCAATCACTTCGTATTTCATCATGTCTATCTCAATATATTTATCAAAACTATTTTCAATACACCTTGAAAAAAGTTATAATGCGAATTGAATTCAATCAGCGACAAAATAACTTCTTTATAGCCCTTGTCTAAACAAAAAAAGGTTAAGTTGCATAGTAAATTTGTTATCTTCTGAATTACTTGGTTAGTTTCACACAGAAGAAAATTTGTTTTGAAATATAATACGTTTTTTTCTTTTATGTATTTAAGGTAATGGTGGCTGTAATCTAAGCAAAAATCCTATTTCTTGATATTAAACATTGAATCCATATTTTTTAAAAAATAACAAAAATCATTTTTTAATGATATGAGCGAATTTCTAGTATATGGAAAAATCTTTCTATTATTTGGAAGAAAAAAATATGAAGTATATTCTATTAAATTGTGCTTCCCAGTTTCTTCACAAAAATTAAATTTCAATGTACGATGATGATTTTCGCTAAAAAAAATCTTTTTGGTTAATTTAAGCTCAAATTTGACATTCTCATCTTCATCATAATAATGGTTATGCGTATTAATGAAATTCAAACTCAATATACTAGAAAAAAAATACGAATTGTGTTCAATATGCTCAGGGTGAACTTTTATTTGGGTTAGGATCAATTCAGATGTATGTGTAATCTCGGAATTTTTTATTTCTTGATGCATAATATCGACTTGCTGGACATTTTTGATATCAAATTCATGAATTCGAAATATTTCGATGCTACACTCTTTAGTGGGTTCATATTTATTAAATAAATTTTCTAAAGCGCTCAGTAAACCTTTGTTGCCATTTAAAGTTATAGATTTGACATAAAAAAATACATATTCATAGTTTTCAATTTCTATTTCGCCATAATTCGGCTTTAAAACATCCAAAAATATTTTATCCGCAAAAAATTTTCTTGGATCTATTATCTCATGTTTGCAATAATAAGAGTTTTGCCTTTTATATAAAATGCGTGCAGATTTGCATTGTATGAATGCTTTATACATGCTGCTTACCTTTTCATCAGAAAATTGAGGATTGATTCGCCAATTCAATAAACATTTCTTTAATTCAGCCTCGAGTTTATCAAAATAATTCGAAATAAATTTGTCAATAATTTCTTCTACTCTTTTATTTTCTTGAAATATAAAGCCGCTTATAATCCTGTTAATAAATGCAAATGAAAAATCATCCAAAATATCGTCTCTAAAGAATACAAAATTATTGAGAAATTTTATCTTTTTTTCTGGTGAATAGCAACTTTTGAAAATTTTAGGAATATATTTCATATAATCTTCTTTTGATAAAATCTTCTTAAAAAGAGTCGAAAAAAGTACTAAATAATCTGGATTATTGGTATCAAAACGGTTTTGGATTACATTTTTCAATTCAAAAAATTCCGACTTTTCATCAATGTATCCAGTATAAGATAGAAAGGAATCTAATATATCGATAATTCTAGAAAATTTTTCTTTTGATGGCATACTATTTGTGGAAAAGGATGAAGCGTACAATTTTTTATTGTGTAGTTCTATAAAGGCATGGTTGATATCAGAGTAAGTAACGCCAGATAATTTATCTATAGGATATTTTATTGATAAGGGAATCTTGTCTTTAGTTTTGTAAGCTCCGTTAATTTGTGCGTCATGTAAATCGTAAAAAACTTTGTAGATATCTTTTTTCCATTCATATATGAAGGATTCATCAATTGTCTCCAATGTGCTATTATTTGTCATAGAGTATGTTATATGAAATAATAACATCCAATTTTTTATGAAATTCGATTCAACAAGAGCTTTTATAAACCAAAAAATACATAATGAAAGATTATGATCTGTTTTTTCTATTGACTGATTTTATATTGATTTTTGATTTAAAAATTTATGCAATATCCGATCAATTTTCTTCATTATGATATTTTAGCAGTAAAAATTTTTTAATATCCAGAAAAAAAAAGGATACGTCTATTGATAAATAATACGTTTTTCATCTGTAAAGCATAATATACGATTTATATAAATATGGTGACTTCACTCCAAATATCAGCTCAAGCATCCGCAGTAAGCATATATTCTGCCATCAATTGTTTTAGAGAGCCAAACTTAATTCATTTTTCTTAATTAATGTATCAATCAATATATTTCGTTTTGCTGTAGTTTACCCAATAAATGAATTTTATTTATGTCGCTTTCAATTGTTTTTTTATTATTTAAAATACCTTTTTAAAGCGTTCATTTCTTAAAAATTTTTCTTAAGCGCAGAATCAATCAATTTAAAAATCGTAATTTTTTACTAAATTTTCCTGAAAATAATTCTATTTTGACTGCATAAATAGAACTAAATATTTCATGGGCATTTGTATTTTTTAAACTTTTTATATAAGTAAGCTCGTTTTAAAATATGATAATATGCTTAGTCCAGAAATAATCGGTAGTTTTATTTATATAGTATTTTTTTATTTTTACTTTTTTTTTGCTCTAGACTACAGTTTACTGTATATTATATTTAAACATTCTATTGTAGTTTCTTCCTTAAATCATAAACGCTCGATACCATGTAATCGAAATATTATAATATAGTATACATGTATTTTTTCATATAATCTTACCATATTACTCTCTTAAACTAATGACTAACAACAGATACTGGTTTAAAGGCATCGGTACTTAAAAAAAATATTTTTTGATGTAATATACTTGAGATTAAGGCATATATAAATCTTTTTTTTTTGCAAAAATTAAATTATAAACCAAATAATTAAAGAATAAACCTTTGTTTAAAATTTAGAAAATATTATGTATCAGATGATAAAGAATTTTGTAAAGATAAAGAAAGTTCTTTCCATGATTGCTTAAGTTATAAATCAAATTAAAAAACAAAAATTTGTGCGATGGTTAAATATCACATTTATTTTTTTACAAAATTTGTAAAACGTATTGATAAAAATATTTTACATAGATGTAAAAAAATTAAAAAAATATGCATAATCACTATATAAAAAGATATATTAATGTAAATAAACAGATTTATCAGGAGAATAAGATCTATTTACATTTAAACGAGATTTGAATACCAAATTCATTGAAATAAACAAAGTTTATGGCCCATTAAAACATAAAAAATGATTAAAACTATGAAAATAAATTTTAAAGCTAGAACTACATATTTTTGCGTGATTTTAAAATTTTGAACATTTATAGATCACGACAAAATTAATAGATTATTTCTTGAAATGGGTGCTTAGAATGGTTGATAATTTGGTTTAATTGGCACTGAAATTATTTAAATGAGAGAGAAAAGCCAAATTTTAAAATCTAATTTGCAATGATTTCTAAAATAAAATGTATTTTCTAGAATAGAAATCTGCCATAACCGATGTAAATTTAACTTAATCATGTAAATATGCCATTTCTACTATTTTTAACACATTTAACGAAATCATAAAGATGTTTTATTTTTATTTCAATATAGGTTTCAAGCTCTTTTCGAAAATATTTATCATATACAGAGATACTATCGGTGCTTATTCTTATACTCGACTTAATAAATAAAATTCTACTATGTATTGCAAGAAAAAAAGTATTTGGCGATTTCTAATAAAAAATCAAAGCGACCAATACGTCTAGCACATGTGCCTAAATAGATTGAGATAAACGAAACTACAATTTCTAAAAATTAAGCGTCAAACAGTGTCATTTAGGCTAAAATAAAATTTAAAATGGTCAATCTATTGAGACTAATAAATTTTAGTTCATAAAAAAACCCAATATCTTATGATGTAAATAATTAAATTATTTATAAAACAAAATTATTGCACGAATTTGATTAAGTTATGAAACTTCTTTTATTTCAAACAAACTATGCACATATGAATGTTTCAGTGAAAACCTTTTTGTCTTTTAAATGTTTTTATCATAGACATACTAATCAAGTTTCTCGTAGTTTTATCTGTTCCGTAAGCGTATTATTGAAATTTCTTCTGTTAAATCTATCACTTCTATCCATTTCGCTATGAAACTGTATATAACGAGAGAAAATGCTAAAAAGAAAACATCAAACAGAGGATATGTCTCATAAGCATAGTTCTAGAATTTAAAAATAAGATCTGGAAAAATATTGTTGTATAAAGTATATTTGTAATATTTTGAGCAGATAAAGTTTATAGACTAGATTTTTTGTGTTTTAAGTATATATGCTTCCCATTAAGTTAAAATCACGCACCAAAATTTTAGAAACTATGGTAGAATTAAGAACCAATTCTAAAAAATCTTAGCGTCAAAAAATTTGTAAATAAGTTTATATATATTGAAAAACAAATGAAAATTATATATGCATTTTTGCGCTAGAAACGTAGACTTGCTACTAGAAGATCATTATAAGAGTTTAAAGCTTATGAGTATTTAAATCTAGAACCTAAAAGACACGAATTTATGCAAAAAACTATAAAAATTTTAGAATGATTAGGCTTTTTATATAATATGAAAAAAAAACCATACATTTGCGGATAAATAAGATAATCATTACCAATAATAAATCTTTAAATAGAGATCCAGAATTTAGTTAAATAGAATACATGCGAAAATACACCGATGTAAATAAAAAAGGATTTTATAAAATCATCATAAATTAAATCGAAAACATAAGCAAAAACATAAAAAAGCTTTAATATATAAAAGAATCAAATTTTTTTTTGATTCAAATGCCAGGCATCTCGGACATTAAAACAAAAAGATCATCAAATTAGACGAAAAAAATTTTTTGGCATAAGAAGAAATAAAAATTTTTCTAGTGTTAAAAATAAACGTGTGTTTACAAAATAATGAAAATTCGGTATCGCACATTTGTATATAAAAGATAAAATTTGAGAAATATATTTCTTAAAAATGTATGGGTAATATAAAAACCAGTCGATAAAAATCTGGAATATTTATATTTTTACAACCATAAAATTTATTAATCCATAAAAAAACGACGTAAAAGAAATAATTGTGGACGAATAGTAGATAAAAGGTGTAATAGTACAGAAAAATCACTATATATTAGCTTTTAAAAACCAGTAATCTTTTTTTTTATAAAAAATAAAGACTCTAATATATGTATAGAGATGGATTTAACAGGATACGGGTAAAGCCTGTTTATCAAAAATAAAACAGATATGGATTTCTCACTAGTAAGTAAACTATCCCTAACTTACAAGTTTATAAGCAAAAAAGAATTATGCTAAATATACTTCTGATACTTATGGTTAAAAATACAAAAAATGTAGTTTAATGTTATATAAATTTTCTAAAACTATAAAACTATTACCAAAAAATAATATTTAGATAAAAATAATATTAATAAGTCAGAAAAAAAGTAAATAATCAATATGATTATGCATAAAAAGCTTAATAAATAACGTAGACGGATTTAAAGATTCGTCCGAAAGAATAATAATAGCAAAAAAACTCAAATATAATTATATAGGCTTCTTTTATCACCTTTTACAAGCAAAATAAATTTAAGATGGCTATATCAAACTGTCAAATTATATATACTTCTATTGATTCCATCACCTATAAAACCTAATATATGATATTTAATATCTAATCAATAATTTCAGAGGTCGATTTTATCAAAGTATCACTTTTTATTGCAGAAACAAAACTTAAGAAAACGTTATCAAGCTTTTTTTTTATATAAAAAAGTTCAAAAGCATTCTCTTGAACCTTTCTTGTATATAATTAATAATTTCATATGTTTTTTTGGACGATGTGGGTTGCAGAGTATCATAAAAGATACCTCCAAAAACTCAAAGTCACGAATCAGATCATGGCAAAAATGCAAAATAAAAATTAAGAAAGCCATAAATTTATTGCGCTTCGCAAGCTAGAATATGCGAGAGGAGAAGATAGCCATGAGTATAGAAACAATCTGCCCATGGAAATCAAGCAAAATATGTTTGAGGACAAAAACTCAATTTTAAAACAAAATGTGGCCTCGCGATATATAATATTTATATGAAATGAATTACTTTTGTTGCAACTTTATTTTAACAAAAATTGAGTTTACTCTATCAATCTGTCTTGTTCTACATGATTCTTATGTACTACCACATTTCAGCTATTTATGTACTATTATATTAGAAACATTCATTCGCTTTTTTTAAAATATGTAAAAAAGAAAAACCATGACAAGTTAAGACAAAGATAAACCTCTGCAATCTAATCCTGTGACGAATATATCAAACAAAAAAGTACAAATATTACATCAAAACAAACCTTATAATACAGCAGATGCTCTGCAATTTAATCGCTTATAAACACAAGTTACTTTAGAACTTTTGTATTCAAGAGGTCTGTCTATATACATTGATGCGTTTTACGAAATACCGAGATTTGTTTGATAAAGTTAATAGAACACAACACCAAAAGGTTCAATGTTTATTACAGCCTTTATCAACTATAAATGATATTTTAAAAATATTCACGACAAGGATGGAAGTAAAAAAATCGATGCGGAATCTTAATGTGTATGAAGTAAAAAGAAAATGAAAAAGACCCTATAACCATGCAAAAATAATGCTCTGCTAATCTTGAGTGATGCAAGAAGTTTTTTCTCTTCAATTCAGCAAACCTTGCATGACAGGACATAATTATTTTCATAATAACCAGAAATATAACAATCCACAATCTAGCACCAAAATTATTAAAAATAAAAATAGTATTAAGATGCATAATTATAAACATCATACCTAAAAACATGTTCTAAATAGCAAAACACATACAAAAAGCACAAGTATTTACGAAGTATATACAAGAAAACAGATTAACAAAAGCATTAAGTTACATACAAATGTAAAAAATATATAATTTTACTAATATAAACAATTTATATAGGCGTATATATATATAAAAACTCATATGAGTAAAAATAAAATTGGTTTCTTAGATTAATACACAGAACGAATCATAAAATCCTCGATATAAATTACGGTAATGAACGAATTGGTGAATATCAACAATGAAAAAATAGAGATCTATGTAAAGTATTTAGATCAATATGTAAAATGTTATTAATTCACATAAACGAATACTAATCTCAACTATCAAGATGGTAAGCCTATAGAATTGTATAGTAAACACATAAAAAAATGAAATAAAAGCATCTGGAGGATAACAAATAGATACTTGGTCGAAAATTAAGATATATGATACAAACGAGTTTGAATTTAAAGTATACTTGTTTTATTACCAAGAATATAAAAGCTGTTGCTTTGTTTCATGTAATGAATTTTATGATATTGTAAAAAAAATTCCTCATTACAAAGCTGCTGAGCGTTATGGAATCTAGAAACTTTATTATAGAAAAGCTGACTAGTCTCCACCTGAGTTTGTATAAAATTGTGATTAAAATTTTCTTATAGAACAGCTATAAAGACAATTAGTTATACGCCGGGACTACATATCTTACTGCGAAAAAGGATGTCTTAAGAGCATAAGAATTTGTATACATCACTTGCATGTCAAATTTGCATAAATTTGCCACTAATATCGTCATTACTATTTTATAAAATCAGATCGAACCGAGAAATATCTTAGCAGATATTTAAATGGTGAGAAGTAAGAGAGCAAACTCCTATTTAAGTAGCAGTTTTAAATCACCATGACAATGAGCATTTTGCCACTTAGTTAGATGTAAAATGGCCTTTGAAAGACTAGACCACGTTAGCATTATAAGTTGTTATAAAACTCAACCTACATAACTTGATGATTAATTTTATGCTTTAACTCATTTGAAACTAGTACCACTCACATAGATATAACATAAAAATATTTCAGAAGATATTTTCTAAGTATATATTATCTTCAATATTATTTGTTTTATGTATGGATCTATTAAGTCCAAAAATAAACCCTAAATATCCGTCTGTTAATGTTCCAGTAAACGAAAGCTCGTATAAAAGAAATCACCTTGTCTTTATTTATGACTTTGAAATCATTTTAAATGACCATGAAAATTTAAAATGAATCTCTTATGAAGCTATTAATTTTTTTAGAAATATATTGTAAAAATCAACAAAGAAAAGTCAGCAAATAATAACGTAAATTGTAAAGATCTATCTACGGTTATTGAAGGAAAAGACATATACAGATACCTTGGAATTTTTAAAGAAATAAACTCAAAAATAAAACCAGAAACCATAGATAATATAAAAAATTGAATTAACATTGGGGTGAAGAATTTATGTATAACAAGATTGAATGCACAAAATATTATAAAATCTATACAAGAATGCGCTATTTCAATATTAAACAACACAATGCAGTATTTAAGTTCTACCTGGAAGATTATAATAAACTTGATGACGATATAAGAAATTTTTTAGGGGTTAACAGATACATCTTCAACCAGCAAATAAAGAATGACTTTACTTAAAAAAAAAGAATTGAATTGATAGAGGGATTACTAAAATAGAAAAGCCGTTGCTATAATTTAACAGATCACAAATAGGGAACATAACTATCTAATAGAAAAGCTGCCATTCTTTAACTTGAAAAAGATAATGAGAACCGTTTGGAGTTGATAGAATATCTATTCGGATATAATATACTTTTACAGAGATAGATTTAGAAATACTTATTGCTAACCAGACCGTGATTTTATTGTGTAAAAAAAATAAACAATTACATCAAAAACTCTTTAGTATATGCATAAATTCAATGCTTGAGATACTGAGTCCTTATAATATATTTAATTTGGAAATATAAAACCGGCAGAAGATACCAGATTTTATTTAATAAATGAATGAATTGAATATTTGAGGATAGATAAAAGTGCCCGCCTATAATTTTTCTTATAAAACTGTTGATCACTTAGTGAGTAGATGCAAGAGAATGTTAAGTCATAATTACACATGAAAACACTATGAAAATGTATGATGAACTGAGTTTTTTGATATCAAGAAAATATAATTTAAAAACAAAGAAAATTCGTAGAGATTCAGCGCAAGAAATTATGTAAAATAAATTTGCAGAATTAAAAGTTGAGACACTACATAAAAAAAACATGATAAAAAAAGATCACTCAAATATATAAATTTATGACAAGAAATAATTGAATAACACTGATAGAGTTATTTGTTACTATTATCGATTGCATAACCTAAACAGAAAACGATAAATAGAGGAAAAAATAATCTCTTTCAAATGAACTGCCTTTGATATATAAGTTTAAAGCGAAAAAGATTCCATATGTAATAACTTAGCATTTGGTGGTTACTAAATTTTACAAGAAATATTTGAAAACTTGGAATATCCAAAGGATTCGAGCATATTTGCAAGCTATGGGGATAAAAAAGACTCTTACACTGATAAGTCTTGAGAGGAGAAGGTGTATCGAAGAGGTAATAGCAGAGAAATGGAATGTTAAAAGGATTGATAAAGTTTGTATCAAGGATTGTATCAAATAAATTGCTTAAGAAATATAATTTTAAAACAAATATTAACCACTAAATTTAGTAAAAAAATATCATGGATTTGTTTACTTAGAATGATGTGGTTACAAAAATTCATAAAAAAAAGATTATAGAAGTTTAAAACCAGAAGAGTAGAATAATACATGCAAGCCCATCCACTTATCAAGATGCTGTATGCATATCATATAAAAGAAGAAGAACAGTTGAGCCAGATAGATACGAGGAAGATGCCTAATGATGCATAAAATATTATTGCACTTTTTATTATTGGCCTTCATTATCTCTGTTGATAAAATTAGTAAATAAAGAAACTTAACCCCAAATAAATCAACATTAAAACGAATCATGGGCTTGCTTGATTTATCTACTCCTTATAAACAAAACTAAAGGTGACTCTATCAAGCAGTCAAATATATACATCTTTAATTCTCGTCTCTAATCTACTATTCTATAGACCTTCTGAGTTTGAGTAATCAAATTTGAGGGAAAACTAATTATAATCTTTATAAATTAATCAAAGAATACGAAGAAGATGCGCAAAGACTATCTTATTTGTACTATGCACTTCGAAAAGCTTAATATTTTTTTTTGATTAATAGTATATAACAAAAGACTATGATGCAGTAAAAATTAAAAATTTTTCGTTCTAGAAAATAAAATATTGATTGGTGACATCAATTAAATTTAGAAAAATATTTTATTCTATTATAATAAAAGGACGGCATTGATGCAACCATCATTTTCTGGATAATTGGTGATTTGGTATATTTACCCGACAATTATACTTCCACAAACTATTCCTAGTTCACTCCCATTAACTTCAATTATTATACCTTTTTGTAATATTTCAAGTTGTGTTCCAATTGAAGTTTGTGGATTTTGTTTTACACCAATTATTGGAAGATTAAAAGTAGCCTTTAATTCTGAGTGACTCACATGTGCAAATTTATATCGCATGGCCACTGGTCGAATACAACGTTCATATTCAATAGTTTTCCCGTAGATCCTTCAGCAACAAAACAAGGCTTTGTTATTATCCTCTTCTATTGTTTCGTAACTCTTTTTTCCGTAGCAAGAACTTTGAAAATATTCATTTCTGGGTAGCCTTAGACTTTAGCAATATGAACAATATATCGGCGTTTTACTGTTGCTTCTGCTTTATTACACTACTATCTGTTCTTTTTATATAACTACCAACAAGTAAAAATCCAGGGTAAGCTATATCAGCATTTGATTTGTAATCACTTTCCCATGTTTTCTCATATGTTTCTTTATTAAGCATGATATTTTCTCCACATCATTTCTTGTGAACAATTTTGCTTGATGTCCATGTAACTTACGGGCCGTTTTCTAGATTTTGTGTTACTCATGAGCAGTTTCTTTTCCATCATAATGGTGTGATCTGGTGCTTTTCATTTTTTTATGTGTGTTTGTGTGTATTTGATTTGTGGCCTTTTTTAATTGGGTGCATTATTAACGAGCAATATGTAAATTAGAAAAATGAAAATGTTGGCGATTTGGTATATAGAAAATAATACGCTATATTTTTATAAATTTACAAGAACACTTGAATTTTATAAATCTGGAGAATAAGAAGGTGAATTGATGAATATTATAAAATAACGAATGGAAAGAAGTATCGGCTAAATCTGTTTTAAAGAGTATTTTGTAGATCTTGAGTAAGATTAAGATTAAATGGCTCGATCCCCTATGAAATAATAATAGATCTCATTTAAATTAATACATACAATTCATTATTTTCAAATTTAAAGAATTTATTTTGACATTTTAATTTAATGAATTTTATTTATCATTTTATTTTGTCATTTTAATTTGATATTTAACTATAAACATAACTTGAATAATTTCTCATGACAATATCATATATATACTCGTGATATTTAAATTTTTTATTTATGGACCATATTTATAGTCGTAATTTTAGTTTTTGTTCTCAGGCACAGCTTGCTTTATTCTCTGTACGCACAGCGTATTTATACTTTCGGCTATCTTCTCCTCTCAAAGTCTTCTTCAATACCCCACCTTCTTTTGACTTATTAATTCAATGGTTTTTCTCAATCCTAAGGTTTACTCGTGATATTATCATTCTTTTATTTATTTTCAATGCCTCAATCTTTGCACGACTTACTAGTTCAAGATTTTGCCAGATTCCTTAGTTTGTATACATGTCTCGATTTCGTTGTAACTACGAGTTTTTAAGGGATTTTTATGATATAATTTACATTAAATTATAATAAATTTAATTATAAAGGCTAAAATATATTACGAATGATATTATTGATATGTAACATAACAAACAAGTTTATAAAGGATTTTCTGAAAAATATATATTTAAATAACTTGTCAAATAAAAAAAAATATTATGGCAATCGAATGTTATAAAGCATGCCTGTGTAAAAATTAAAATATTTAAAGCATCTATCTCAATATTATTGTGCGAATTTAAATCAAAAGTGTGTAAAATTAAAAAAAATCTAAGTTATAGAGCTTGGAATATTTTTTGAATTAAATAAAAATAGCTGACTAGAAAATATTGTATATGCAATGTTTTCCTTTGGCTATTTTTATAATTACTTTTTGAGTTATTTATCAAAGCGCTAAGAATATTATTGATATATACATTGTATTTTATTTTGAAAAAATTACTACGATGAAATAACGTTAAATTAAAAAATTTTCTGCTTAATATCCACATCTTATCGACTTGCGTAGATTCAAATAACTTGATAATCTTTTATTGTGTTTAAAGTCTTCTAAGAAATCCGCACACGAGAAAATGATTCAAACTGCACTAGAAATCTTACATTCATAATAAGTATAAAGCCAAAAACCTATAAAATCATGTGTCTTAGATTGCTCATACACATTTTAGTTTTATTTTTACACAAACTTGAAGAATTCTCGAATATACAGAGTATTGTTCAATTTATATGTATTTGATAGGTAAATTTAAGTGATTCATTGGTTTTTTTCACTATATTATATAACTCATGTATATTTAAATCGTTTTTAATATTTCTTTAACCGCAATTAAAACCAATAAAAACAAAATTTTTACCAAAACTCAATATGTTGTCAAGATTTCATTATACAAAAATTAATAAAATGTCTATAAGCGAGTATGAAGGTTTTTTTATAGAAAATATTTTTCATATCATAATTTTTCTATTATTTCTTGAAGTAGCAGTAAGTCATAATTAGATCTTATAAAAGACGCAATATTTTATGTATGCTTTATACCTGTATATTTTTCTATCGCAGGGTAATAAGAAAATTACTTTTATTTATTCAAAGTTTTTTTTAACCTTTAAATATTCCATTAAAGTTCCATTTTTTGTAAATATTTATTTATATAGATTTTTTTAGTCCATATTTTCTAAAAAAACTGTAATAATTTAATTTAATAATTTTTTTTTAAACCGAAAGTTTTCTTTATAATATATTAAAATTTGATATTGGCTTGTTTTTTTGATTTGGCTTATATATTTTGTTTAACTTTAAATTCTGATACAATAATTTTAGAAGCTTATTCTAAATTTAGCAATTTTAACCATGCTTAATCTTCATAGATATCTTTTATTCCATAAAAACAATTTTTCATTGATTCTTAAAAAATTATACCTTACATAAATAAAGAATAAATTTCTGTCAGCATTTATGTTAAAAATATTTAAATGTTCAAAAAATCAATTGCTATGCTAACAACCATGTATTTTGACAGATAAGGTTATATTTACTATAGTATTTTTATGTAAGAAACCTTGAAATATATATTTTTGTGTATTTTAAAAATAAAGTTCATATATATTGCCATAGTGATTATATTTTGTACATTGAATTTTTCTCTTATAGCACAATTTTTGAGCTTCAAATACAGTTTTTGTTCTTGTAAATGCCTTTTTTGATTCCTGTACGAACAGCGTATATACACTTTTATAATTATTCTTCCGTTTGAAATCCTTTTCTAAACCTTTAAATCTTTTTAGCACTTTTTTGCCCTCTAAAACAATCCCAGAGTTTTTGTAAGTGCCTTGTTCAATTTTGTACTTTTTAGCTCATTATAGTTGCTACTATAGTGTTATATCGCCACTATTACCTAAGTTTTATATATTGTGATAATTATTTATTCACACTAATATATTAGTGACACTCATATGCAGCTGATGAAACAGACTTCTATTTAATAAAGGAACGCTCTTTGGATATTAAATAAATGTCTCGTTTGTATTTTTATTAGTGAAACAGTTCTTCTTGCCGTAAAATAAGCAAAAAGTTTATATATTCAGTCTATCATGGCCTATTTGTATTGTTCAAACAATCTTGATTTTCACAAAAAAAAATTTTAATTATTTCTTATAGGAGTGTCTACGGATATTATGAATAATTTAATTAAATATTTTATGGGGAAATGTTTATAAAACTTCTTTTGTGATGTTTCTTTTTGTATAGTTGCACCAATTTTTTTTTATCTGTTTGCTATGTATAAATAGTTTAGAAGATTCGTTAATGTGCTTGATATTTTATCTTTCAATGTTAAAAATATGATAATCTACTACTGAAAAATGTATTCTTGTTTAGATGGTTTTATTTTTATAATTGCCACTTTATGACAAGATATACTTCATGTTTTACGTTCATGTACACTTTGAAAATATTTTAAGTAATGTTTTCATATTTATTTCGCATTACAAAATTATATTTTCCTTCAATTTCGGACTAAAAAATATATGTTAGTTACCCATATATACAAAAATATTACATATATAAGACCAGGTGATTTGCGTTTTTATTTTTGAATTTTAGTGCTACTGCTTATCTATCGATTATAAGGTAAATTTTTTCAATATATTTAGTGACTAGCGCAGTAAATATTTATATTTATATGCATACCAATCCTATTGTTATGTGATATAATCTTTCTTTATTGAATTTTTGAAAATATGTAATATTTATTACACCTATTTATATATTCGTGTTAAATGGACTACTTGTTTATACTATTTTATACATTCGAAATAACCTAATTTTGATTTAGATGTACATAGTGCGCCTTTAAAACGGTTTTACTATATTTTTAGTTTTCTATATAAATTATCTGGCTGATTATAATACAATCAAAAGTATAATTTGGTAGATAAAATTTTCATATATTTAGGCTTTTGTTTTTCTACATATTTAAAAGTATGAATTAATCTGCATTTGTATATGTTTTTAATATTTTTATTCTTATTTACAGACAAAGCGCTACATTTTCAGGTTTTCACACGATGAATAACTTATAAAAAAATACAAATGCAAATATAAATAAATAAAAAGTGCTAAGTGCGTAAGATATTATTGCTACACAAGTATATATACACAAATGAAAACAACAAAAATTTTAGGATTGTATTTTTTTGTTGTTCTTGTGTTGTATTAAAGAAAAAATAAATTTTATTTGATAATAGAAATTGTCATAGAATTATGAAATATATCATTAAAATTATGTTTTCTATAATTAAATTATGCATAAATATGATATAAATTTGATCATAAATTTGATTTAAAAATGTAAGCATCATAATATTTATATTGTAGATCTGATATCAGTGTTTGTTTGACAAAATGCTACAACATTCACAGTGTTTTGTCAGTATAAATATGGATAAAACTAATGTATTTGAATTTATAATTAGGTAAAATATAGTGATGTTTGATAAAAATAGCAAGATATAACATGCTGATCTATATCATGTTTAGAAAGTTGACTTTTTTTAGGGCTAAAAATTTACTTCAGCATATTTTTATGGTGATTTTGTTGATACCGGGCATTTTATACTGTTAAAAAGCAAAAGTCAATTATTTGTGTATTATTAAAATGACAATGAATTAATTATATACACAGTATTTATATTTAAAGATCTTTACTAATGCAATATTTTTACATAAATATTTATTAAAAGTTTTTATTTAATCGGTTAAAATTTTTGATACATAATATGATTTGAAAATATGTATATTATCTTTTGAGCTTATTGAAAATGAATGAAATTTGTTATTTATAGAGAAACTTTATAAATAAGATTTGATTTAAATAACCCAAGTAAAACTTGATAAAGCTAAATAATTTTTATGATTAGTAATATTTCTTATAATACATAGAACCTTTAAATTATCCTAATATATGTATTGTATTAAAATAGAACTTATTTCGATTTTTTGTAACATAATTAGCAAATGTGCCGGTTAAATAAGCTTTAATTTTATGTTTTTTGATATAAAAAAACCATACCTTTTATTTATTACCATTATCGTGTTTATTAGAGCCATTCTGAGCTGGATGGTAAAGGGCTTGTAATATCGTGTTTATATGTTGTATAGTCAAAGAATGATTCTAAAATGTTTGATTCTTCCATAAATCGTTTCACATCAATGATTTCCTTATTTATTTTATTTGATCTTATTTCACAAGAAAATCACATTATCTTCATTTTTACAATGATGATTCGGAAATATAAACATAATACTGAATAATAATACAAAAACTCATTTGACGAATGTGTTAAAAGTGAAAAAAATCACCCGGCACTTTTGTATACTTCCTAAACCTTAAAATATCCTCTATTTTAGATAGAACTAGCTTAGTCATAGTATATTCGTTTTTGTATATTAAACTTGCTATATCAGATTTTAAGAATAATTTTATGCGTTGCAGCGAAAATTCAAATTTTTTATCGTCGTAAATATTTTCATTTCCTCTATTATGTTATCTGCGATCATAAAGGAATTGAAATGGTTATCAGCGAATCGCCGCATTCATTTCTTTTAAATCGTTCATATTCAATTATAAATTATAATTCACCAAGTTTAATTATATTAATGCATTTAGAAGAATTTTATATGGAAAATTTCTATATGCTCGGCGTAATAGTAAAATAACCTTTTCTAAAAACATCAAAATTGCAAATAACCTTTCGTAACCATATCCAACCGCTATAGAATATGTTTTTTATAATATTTTTATCTTCAACAAATATAAAAAGTCATGAAAAACAAGTTTTTTACGTGTGCACATAGTTGCTTCGTTTCCAGATTATTTTGCTATCCTGGTCGTTAAATGTCTATTTAACCAATCGAGTAATCCCTCTATGGAATATTAATGTTCGTTGTTGCTTTCTTTCTCAAAGTAAAATTTTATTCTTCTCTCTTATTATCCTTTTTATTTGCTATTATTGAAAGATGCCATTATGTTTCGACTTTTCTAGTACACAAATGAATATGTGGGCGGTATTTGAATTTATTTTTTGATAAACTCATACGAACGAATTTAATTCCTTAAATCTCATTGTTTTTATTGAAACTATTTTAAATACAGCTAGCAGAACAGTTATAATGTGGCTTGAAATCAATCAGCAACAAAATAACTTTTTATAGACATGGGCTAACTAAAAACGGTAAAGTTGAATATAAAATTCGTTGCCTTCTGAATTACTTGGTTAATTTTACATCGAAGGAAATCACATTTAAATTGAAATACCTTTTTTTCTTTTATATATTTTAAGTAATGGATGTCGTCTA